>NC_079201.1:35598483-36313304 GCF_029499605.1 Hyla sarda | reverse complement strand
TTTTGTACAAATGGTTATATGTATTTTCCCTTTTCCCTGGAACCACTGAAAGAGCAATGTGTCTTTTTTTTCTAGTTGCAACATTTTGTTTTATTAATGTTTAACATAATAAAGAATATTTAAATGCATTTTAGTCCTGTAAAACTTGGTTAACACATTATCTCTACAGGGAAGTTCTTCTTATATACAAAGAATTTAAAGATGGTGTGATCTTTGACATGGTACATTATGCTGCTGGAAGTAGCAATGAAAAGACTGGTTCACTGCAGCCATAATGGGATGGACATGGTCACCAACAATACTTAGTACCAATTAGTACGCTAATTAATTTTTTTTTTTTTACACGAACATGCTGGTATTGCACCGTACATTTTTTTTTTCACAAGCAGTAAAAGGGGGAAAAAAGACCCCCAAAATTTGTAACTCAATTTCTTCAGAAATACCCCATATGTGGGCATAAAATGCTCTGTGGGAGCACAAGGCTCAGGAGTGAGAGCACACTATGTACATTTGAGGCCTAAATTGGTGGTTTGCACAGGGGTGGCTGACTTTACAGCGGTTCTGATATAAATGTCAAATAATACCCACATGACCCCAATTTGGAAACTATACCCCTCACAGAATGTAATAAGGGGTACAGTGAGCATTTACGCCCCACAGGTGTCTGACAGACTTTTGGAACAGTGGTCTGTGAAAATGAAATTTAACTTTTCATTTGCACAGCCCACTGTTCCAAAGACAGAAAAATCCAAAAAGAACTTCCTCTGGTATACAGCCCCTAAGAAGTACTTGAAGGATTAAGATTTTTTTAATAGAAATTTACAAATCTTACCAGAAAGTTATCAGTTGATTTAAAAAAATGAGGTTTTCCACCGAGTACCCCCTTTTTTTTTTTTTTTTTTTTTTTTTTTATAAGGTGGTCAATGACTGCGGAAAGAGGTATTGCTCTGAATTTTATGAATCTGTTGGGGACAAACAAAAATTCTTGTTGAGGGTAGTTGAGCATCACAGAAAAGTTGTCACAAAGCGAACAAAAGGGATTGCAACGTTCAAAGTTGATGTAACACATGTTTTGCCTAAAATGCTACTTATTAATCTTAGTGTCTAGTTTTAATAAGTTTGATTTCTAGTTTTCCCAATAAAAGTAACATGTAAAAGTAGGAAACACAATCTTTCAAAAACTCATCCAAATGTTATCCAATCTTCTAGAAATTTGGCACATCTTTTATATCGGACTCGGGGCATAAGCAAAATCTGCAAAAATGTTACATTTTGTTTTTGCCTTACAAAAAACTCCCTACCCTCCATTTGTCTAAGGGTGGGAGAGTGACTGCCACTGTAGTGTCCCTCTTGCTGTTGCAAAACTACAACTCCCAGCATGCCGCCCCCCCCCCCCCAAAAAAAAAAATACAGGGTAGATTCATACAGGTGGGGATTTAAAGTGAGATTTCTGCTGCAAGTTTGAGCCGCAGATACTTTGCTGTAAACCCCTGCCTGTGTTAATATACCCTAAAACTCTACACAAAATAGAGTAAGACCCTAAATATAAACTGTTACACCCCCATAAAAACACCTTGTACAGCACTGTTTCCTAAACTGAGCCTCCAGCTGTTGAAAAACTCCCAGCATTGCCGGCCAGGCATAGAAACATAGTTCATAAGGTTGAGAAAAGAAGTCAGTTCAACCTATAACCATAGTGATTCCCTACGGAGTTGATCCAGAGGAAGGAAAAAACTCTCATACTAGAGGTAAAAATTCCTTCCCGACTCCAAATAGGGCAGTCAGAATAAATCCCTGGATCAACGTTCTGTCCGTATCGAGCTAAAGTCCATAGCCTGTAATGTTGTTACTCTCCAAAAATGCATCCAGACCCCATTGAGGCAGTTTTGCAATAGCTGGGGCACCCTGTTTGGGGAAACACTGCCATAAGGTATTTTTGGTGGAGAAGGCAAGCACCATACTTGCATCTGGGTCTGCCCCTATGCAAATCCTTAATTTAGGCCCTCAAATACACATGGCACCCTCTCACTTCAGAGCCGTGTCATATTTCAAGGCAACAATTAAGGGCCCCATATGGGGTATTTTCTAATCGTCATCCCAACAGCACCACATGAGATTTCCCCCATTCATCCTAAAGGAACAGGAAGCACAGAAGTTAAAAAGGCCCTTCCCCAGATAACCACTGTTTCCTGTTCCTATAGGAAGCATAGAGGTTGTACCTCCTGGTCTCATGGCTGGCAATGGGATCAGTGATTTTTTGGTATGCCATACAGTGGAGGGTGGTGTCTTTCAGGTCCCCCCTCCTGCAGTCACTGCCCCGAGTTGCTCCACAGTATGCCTCCCGGACCTGGTTTACCTGCTGCAGGAGTTTATGTTGCAGGGGTCTCGGGCTGTTAAAAAAAACTAAAGTCAAAGCAAAAAATTAACTCCTTAAGGACAATCCCATTTTAACCTTGAGGACCAGGCCAATTTTATTTCTGTGTTTTCGTTTTCCCTCCCCGCCTTCTAAAATTCATAACTCTTATATTGCCATCTACAGACCCATATAAGGGCTTTTGTTTTTGCATGACCAATTGTACTTTGTAATGAAACCTCATTTTACCATAAAATGTACAGCAAACCCAAACATTTTTTTTTGGGGAGGAAATGTAAACCACAATTTTGCTAATTTTGGAGGGTTTCGCTTTACAGTAAAAATGACATGTTCTTTATTCTGTGGGTCAATACAATTAAAATGAGACCCATGGCTAGATACTTTTATTTTTGTACTGCTTAAAAAAAATCAAACTTCTTGTACAAAATCAGTAATCTAAAATTGCCCTATTTTGACTATAACTTTTTCATTTTTCCATATCTAGGGCAGTATGAGGGCTCATTTATTATTTTTTTGCACTGTTCTCTGTCCAAACTATCAAAATATAATTTATTCCCCAAAAAATTATAAAAAATGATTTGATTTATTTATATAGTGCCTACAGATTCCGCAGTGCTTACAATTGTGGGGTACAAACAAAGGCAAGTATCAGACATATTACATAAACTATTCAAACAAGGTGTGGGGATATGTTGAGGCCAAATAAAGAATGTTATAGGCCTGTCTGAAATGTGTATTGAGGCCATGTTTGAAACTGTGGATGTTGTTGTTGAGTCTGAGGGATTGAGTTATAGCATTCCAGAGAACCGTTGCAGCACGAGTGAAGTCTTGGAGACAGGAGTGAGAAGTTCGGATTATAGAAGATGTTAGTGTGAGATCATTAGCAGATCGGAGAGAACGTGTAGGATGGTAGACAGAGATGAGAGAGGAGATGTAGGGAGGTGCAGCATTGTGGAGAGCTTTGTGTGTGAGACTGAGGACTTTGTACTGTATTCTGGACTGAATTGGTAACCAGTGTAGTGACTGGCACAGGGAGGAGGCGTCGGTGTAGTGGCTGGAGAGGAAGATGAGTCTGGCTGCGGCATTAAGGATGGACTGAAGAGGAGAGAGTTTGGAGAAAGGAAGGCCTATTAGTAAAGAGTTACAGTAGTCGAGGCGGGAGTGAATCAAAACAATGAGTTTTAGCAGTTTCAGTAGTGAGAAATGGGCGGATTCTGGAAATGGTTTTGAGATGCAGGTGACAGACTGAATATGGGGAGTAAAAGACAGACCAGAGTCAAGTATAACTCCAAGACAGCGAGCCTGCTGCCTGGGAGTTATGGTAGTCCCACATACCGAGATGGAAATGTCAGGGTTAGGTACAGTACAAGTTTAAAAGATTTAAGATCAGATTTAAAAGTTTTATATATACAAATGTGATATTGATAAAAAGTACATTTATGCATACGGCGATACCAAATATGTTTAAAAAAAATTACACTTTTTTTGGGAGTAAAATGGGAAAAACTGACAATTTTTATTGGGAGTTTTTCTTTTACATTTTTCAATTTTTTTAACACTTATGTCCCCATAGGGGACTATCTATAGCAATCATTTGATTGCTAATACTGTTCAGTGCTATGCACTGATCAGTATTATCATGATCTTCTGCTCGATCTAAGACCAGAGAAGATGCCGGGAGATGGACAGAGGCAGGTGAGGGGACCTCTGTCCATCATTACAGATGATTGGATCGTTGCATGCGATCCGATAATCTATTTTAACATGCACATTGCCGCATGTACTGATCGTGGCTAGAGATGAGCGAACTTACAGTAAATTCGATTTGTCACGAACTTCTCGGCTCAGCAGTTGATGACTTATCCTGCGTAAATTAATTCAGCCTTCAGGTGCCCCCGTGGGCTGGAAAAGGTGGATACATTCCTAAGAGTCTCCTACGACTGTATCCACCTTTTCCAGCCCACCGGAGCACCTGAAAGCTGAACTAATTTATGCAGGAAAAGTCAACTGCCGAGCTGAGAAGTTCGTGACAAATCGAATTTACTGTAAGTTCGCTTATCTCTAATCGTGGTATCTGAGGGGTTAATGGCGGACATCCATGCAATCGCGGATGTCGGCCATTACCGGTGGGTCCCCGGCTGATGATAGCAGCCGGAACCTGCCGCGTATGACGCAAGCACCGCTCTGATGCTCGCAGTCATACACAGGACGTTAATGTACGTCCTGGTGCGCGAAGTACCGCCAAACCAGGACGTACATTTATGTCCGTGGTCGTTAAGGGGTTAAAAAATGTTTACTATGCTCAGAAAAACTGCCGGAAGGATATGATAGACTATCTCTCTTCCTCAATCGATGGGAAAAGATAATTTGTAATCCCTTTATACTAAACACCATAAAAGTGGGTTACAAAGTGGAGAACAATTATAAATCTGAAAAATCTCAATCATTTCATAGTGTACAAACGCTTCAAAATGCAGACCCTGAAAACAGCCATTCTGTTAATTCCACAAAATGCCTGGATGGCGACAATAGACTTAAAGAATGCTGTACTTTCATCTTCCTATATTCCCTCTTCATCAAAAATACCTGAGATTTGCGATTTTTCTAAACAACCAATCTTTCCACTTTCAATTATCAGCGCTGCCTTTTGGCAGCTCCAAGAATTAGAGGTGGCGGCGTATCTCAGAAAGAAAGATATCACCATTATGCCCTATCTAGACAATCTTTTGATTGTGGCTCCAACAAAGGAACTTCTGTCCCAGCATGTTCATTTGACAATTCTGTCTCTCCAAAATCTAGGATGGATTGTGAACTTTGTGAAGTCAGATCTTCTTCCTGTGAAGAAGAAATTCTTGGGAATGATCTTGGATTCAAGCAGCCAGATGATGTTTCTCCATCAAGACAAGGTCTCGTCAATTCTCCAAAAGGTCAGGAAATCAAAAGAAGGTTTCCACCATAAGGGAAGCAATGTCCTTTTTGGGTTCCATGACGTCATATATTCCTGCAGTACCCTGATTACAACAATAAATACATACCTGTATGGAAGACATTACACCAAACAAAGCGGGCAGACTTGTGCCCATAACTGTGACGGAGGGCACACCTTTAGTGGGCATACCCTGTAATGGATGAATTGAAAAAAGGGAGGGTTGAGAAGGTCTGCAAAACATCATGTATGCCCCACCAGTAGGTGCAGGGGCGTAATATACCCCTGCCCCATTCCTTAATGCCCCGCCTAGAAGTGCAGGGCGGAAAATGCTCACGCCCCTCACACAAATACAGCCTGATAGACTTACACTTGTGCTCGTGATTACAACAATACATACATACATACCTGTATGGAAGACATTACACTAAACAAAGTGGTCAGATTTGTGCCCATAACCGGGACAGAGAGCACGCCTTTAGTAGGCAAAAGTGAACTTAGTAGGAAATAACAGAATTTATAATCATGCAACCAATACCACAACCCTCACACAAAACCCAATTTTAGCCTGTAGTTTGATATAGAAAATAGAGGATCTGCGAACTAGCTGGGCTAGTAATCGATGCCTGATACCGAAGAGCTGTGGCAGTCATTCCCACTACAACGAGAGGCACTGAAACAAGATCAAACTAACTGTTACGCTATGCACTCTGGCCACACATGCTGGCTGTGAGCGCATGGTCCCCTTACCTTCTGCTGCCGACGGGGCTGGGACTCGCATCGCAAGACGCACCCGCATGCGAGCCCCAGTCTGTCACTCTCCGGGTGTTTCTCCTGCCTCTGCCTCGGCGCGCGTGTCCCTGTTCCTTAGGGCGTGCGCGCACAGGATCTTTAAGATTTAAAGGGCCAGTACGCTCATTAGTGTAATCCACCTGTTGCCTTGTGCACTAGAGAAAGCATTCCATTGTATTGCCTTGCCGTGTACCAGATCTCCTGATTTTGTGACTTGACCTTGCTCCTCTGCTGCCTGCCTACCAAACTCCTGCTTTGTCCTGACTACGCTACTGTGCCACCTGCCCTGACCTTCTGCTATCCAGACTATGAGTTGCCTCATCCCTCCTGTGCCTCACATCTCCTCAGCCGCCTGTGTGGTCGAGCCGTGCCATGGGTAGCGACCTGGGTGTCGCCTGCTGCTGCAAGCCCATCCCGCTTTGTGGCGGGCTCTGGTGAAAACCAGCGGCACCTTAGACTCCGCTCCCTGGTACGGTTCGAGTCATCTGCCACACAGGTCCAGCGGATCCACATACACCGGAGTTCCTGTCTTCAGAAACGTGAGTGTTACTGTAAGATCCGGCCATGGATCCTGCTGAGGTACCCCTGCCTGAAGTTGCGGATCTTTCCTCCATTGTGATACGTCAGTCACAGCAGTTGGCACAACAAGCGCAGCAATTTTCTCAACTTTCAGCCATGATGCAACAGCTTTTGGCCTTGCAACAGCAGCAGATACCACAGTCTGGCCCACTCCCAGCTCCTGCAGTATCTCCTGGCTCCCAGCTGCACCTGCCTTTGCCTTCCAAGTATAATGGGGATTCCAAGTCATGCAGAGGCTTTGTTACACAGTGCTCCATGCATTTGGAGCTCATGTCTGAACTGTTTCTGACGGAACGTAGTAAGGTGGCCTTTGTCATTAGTCTACTTTCCGGAAAAGCTCTGGTTTGGGCTACGCCCCTTTGGGATTGTGGTGATCCAGTATCCTCCAATTTGTCAGCATTCTTGGCAGAATTTCACAGTGTCTTTGAGGAACCCGCACATGCCTCTTCAGCTGAGACGTTATTGCTGAACCTCTGTCAAGGGAATTCTACCGTTGGTGACTACGCGGTTCAATTCCGCATGCTAGCCTCTGAACTTGCCTGGAATGATGAGGCCTTGTGTGCCACATTCAAAAAAGGCCTGTCAAGCAGGATTAACCCCTTAACGACAATGGACGTAAATGTACGTCATGGTGACGTGGTACTTAACGCACCATGACGTACATTTACGCGCCACCATGCTCCAGTGCTCGCGTCTTGCACAGCAGGTCCCGGCTGCTACCAGCAGCCAGGGACCCGCCGGTAATGGCGGACATGCGCGATCGCGTGGATGTCCGCCATTAACCTCTCAAATGCCGTGATCAATACAGATCACGGCATCTGCGGCAGTGCGGTACTTTGAATGGATGATCGGATCGCCCGCAGCGCTGCCGCGGGGATCCAGTCATCCAGCATGGCGGCCGGAGGTCCCCTCACCTGGCTCCAGCTGTCTCCCGGGGTCTTCTGCTCTGGTCTGAGATCGAGCGGACCAGAGCAGAAGATCACTGATAATACTGATCAGTGCTATGTCCTATGCATAGCACTGAACAGTATTAGCAATCAACTAATTTCTATGAATAGTCCCCTATGGGGACATAAAAAGTGTAAAAAAAAAAAAAAAAAGTTAAAATTTTTTAAATAAAAATGTGAAAAATCCCCTCCCCCAATAAAAAAGTTAAACATCCATTTTTCCCATTTTACCCCCCAAAAAGCGTTAAAAAAAAATTTATACCCATATTTGATATCGTCGCGGTATCCTGTACGGTGAACGGCGTAAACTTAATTTTTTAAAAAAAAAATCAAAAATTGCTGCTTTTTTGTCACATTTTATTCCATTAAAAATATATAAAAAGTAAAACCTAAAAGTGGTACAGATAAAAACTACAGATCATGGTGCAAAAAATATCGCCCCATATGCGAAAAAATTAGAAAGTTATAGGTGGTCAAAATAGGGCAATTTCAAACATACTAATTTTGTTAAAATGGTTTGAGATTTTTTTTAAGCAGTACAATTATAGATCGTATTGACCCACAGAATTAAGAAAACATGTCATTTTTACCGGAAAGTGTACAGCGTGAAAACAAAACCTTCCAAAGCTTGCTAAATTGAGGTTTTCTTTTCAATTTTCCCACATAAATAATATTTGTTTGGTTGTGCCGTAAATTTTATGGTAAAATAAGTGATGTAATTACAAAGTACAATTGGTGACGCAAAAAAACAAGCCCTCATATGGGTCTGTGGATGGAAATATAAGAGAGTTATCATTTTTAGAAGGCGAGGAGGAAAAAACAAAAATGCTAAACTAAAATTGGTCTGGTCCTTTAGGCCAAAATGGGCCTGGTCCTTAAGGGGTTAAAGATGCCCTTGCAGCACGAGATCCTCCATCTTCTTTGACTGAACTTATCCACTTGGCCACATGCATTGAAGTGCGTTTTGAGAGGGAATCTGCCCGTCTGACACCTGTGTTCCAACGTCCTCCTCTTCTGTCTCTTGCGCCTCTTGCTGAAGAGGTTATACAAGGAGATCGTTCTCGTCTTACGCAACAGGAGAGGTCATGACGACGCAATGAGAATTTGTGTTTGTACTGTGCTAGCCCAGAGCACTTTTTCAAGGACTGTACAGTTCGCCCGCACCTAGGGTACGTGGTAGAGGCGTCCCTGGGTGTGAATACTACCTCTCCACGCTTAACTATTCCTGTACAAGTCTTCACTTCAGCCAAGTCTTCCTTCAGCGGTACAGCATTTTTGGATTCCGGATCAGCAGGTGACTTTATTGATGCGACTTTAGTCCACGAGTATCATCTTCCCCTTACTCGGCTTGCCAAGCCCTTGTTAATCTCTGCTGTTAATGGACAAAATCTGGACTGTAAGGTTCACTTTTGTACTGAATCTCTCGTCATGCAAGTGGGAGTATCGCATAAAGAAAAGATTTCATTCTATGTTCTACCACACTGTACTTTTGAGATTCTTCTTGGTCTTCCTTGACTGCAACGCCATTCCGCGCAACTGGATTGGAGAACTGGAGAAATAATTTGTTTGGAACAATCCTGTCAAAATTTTTGCCTCCAACCTGTTCTGCGTAAAGTTGTTTCTCATCTTCCTCCTTTACCTGGCCTGCCGCCACCTTACCAAGATTTCTTGGATGTTTTCTGAAAGAAACAGGCCGAATCTCTACCTCCACATCGTCCTTACGACTGCCCTATTGATCTTCTGCCTGGTACCACTCCTCCTCGTGGCAGGATATACCATTTTTCAGTTCCTGAGATCAAATCCATGGCTGAGTATATCCAGGGGAATCTCAAAAAGGGATTTATACATAAGTCCTCTTCTCCTGCTGGAGCAGGTTTCTTCTTTGTAGGGAAGAAGGATGGCTCACTCCGTCCATGCAATGACTACAGGGGACTTAACAAAATCATAGTCAAGAACCGTTACCCTCTACCTCTTATCTAACTTTTTGACCATCTACATGGTGCCAATGTCTTCTCCAAGTTGGAATCCAAATGATGAACAAAGAAGAAAGCGGTCGGCACCTTCCCCTCTTGCAGCTATATGGCGTCTTGGTCCGCTCTATGCTCCGGAGGAGGAGATCAGTTTCCAATGCACCTGTTGCGGTGCTCACCCCAAAGAAACACCAGTTCAAACAAAATTCACGTAGAAAGAAGCAAGGGTCGCACTCGCAGGCATCAGGTGCAAAAAACTGTGGTTATATTTATTCCAAAGGTACAGTTAAAACAAGCAGCATGGCAGGATACAGCAGGTGGATCGATTCATGACAGGGTGACAGCCGTTGTGCGTGCGCATGCACGCTTCATCAGACCCTCCCCTCCCCTGGGTAAGCCACCTATATATAGCAAAACCTGCTTGGTGACGTAACCATGGGAGGGGTAACTGGGTTTACATAAAATCATCATTATGTCATCCTCACACCATAACAGTAATATACAGAAAACATTCATATAGACAATGTTTAAAATTTTAAAACCAATGCAGGCACCATTTTAAGTTGTTTAGTTATTTAGAAAAAACAGGACATTTTGCAGGTACCCTACAAGAAAACACTGAAATCAAGCCTCTCATTAAGGCCCAAATTACCTTGGGCATTCGTTTTAAGAATCCATCTGGCTTCTGCTTGGAGCAGACTTTTCCTCAAATCACTGCCTACCTTGTTCTGGATATGCTGTACCCCTTGAAACGACAAGTTTTTGCAGTCACCCCCGTGCACATCAACCATATGCGCGATAAAGCGTGGTGAGCCCTTACCTGAGCGCACAGAATAGACATGCTCCTGAAAACGGGTGTGAACAGGTCTCTTCGTGCTGCCCAGGTAAAATCTGCCGCAACCACAGGTGATCACATATACTACCCATGGGGTCCTACATGTGATCAAACCTTTTACTGTCACTTCGACACCTCCGACTTTTACCAGTTTTCCTGGTTTAAAGAACGGACACCAGGTGCATGACCCGCACCACTGATTCCCTTTTGGGCAGGCGTTGCTATGCCAGTTACTTTCGTACTGTGGATTTATCTTTGAGGTAAATGTGGATCTCATGATTTGATCTTTTAGGTTTTTGCACCTTCGGAAAGTCACCATCGGGCGATTGGGTACCAACCTACCAAGTTCTGGATCACTTTTAATCATATGCCAATTACTTAATACAGCCTTTCTCACACAATCTGCCATTGGGCTGTACTTAAATGAAAAGTAATTGCTCTCTGTTCTGGGCCAGAGCTCTCTCATAAGCCTGGTCCAGAACAGAGAGGGGATAGCCCCTTGCATGCAATCTCTCCCTCAGTTCGCTAGCCTGCACTCTAAATTGTTCTACTGTGCTTTTAATGCGGCGCAGGCGTAAAAACTGCCCATATGGCACCGCACGTTTCACATGAGAGGGATGGTAACTGGTGAAATGAAGGAGAGAATTGCACGCTGTTGGCTTCCTGAAGCCAGTAGTTGTGACGTCACCATTTTCCGATGTCACTAGGAAATCCAGAAATTCTATCGCAGTGAGTTAGGCCTGAGCCTTGCGGCAACGGCTGATATAGCTAGGATCGCAAGTGCATCAATCCCTAAGCACTCTGCAGGATCACCGGACCTTATCTATCCCCTAAGTCCGGACGGATCTGCAATAATAATAACCCTAACTTCAGGGACTTTAATTTATTTCAAGGACCGCAACAATTGTCAGTCATTGAGGTATATGGAGACTGTTTGATTGAGACTGTTACTACTGTGGATGTACCGCAAGCTGTTAAGTAAAGTTTATGCAAGTTCAAATTCATCTACCTTGTGGACCTTCGGTCTTTATTCTTATGCATCTATCGTTACTGGGAAGGGCGGCGATAGGCCGGAGAATCATCTCAGCATACTAGCCCACAGCCTGGCATCACGAACTATAGGGTTAACATTAACCCCTCAATTACCGAAACAATACTCCCACTACCAATACCCCCCAAGGGCTACCACATATATATATACAGTGGGGCAAAACAGTATTTTGTCAGCCACCAATTGTGCAAGTTCTCCCACTCAAAAATATGAGAGAGGCCCGAATTTTCATTACAGGTATACCTCAACTATG
Source organism: Hyla sarda (assembly GCF_029499605.1). Classification (NCBI taxonomy): domain Eukaryota; kingdom Metazoa; phylum Chordata; class Amphibia; order Anura; family Hylidae; genus Hyla; species Hyla sarda. The sequence goes on along the minus strand of NC_079201.1, from coordinate 36,301,577 downwards.
AGAGACATAATGAGAAAAAAAACATAAAATCACATTGTCTGATTTTTAAAGAATTTATTTGCAAATTGATGTGGAAAATAATTAGTTGGTCGATAACAAAAGTTCATCTCAATACTTTGTTATATACCCTTTGTTGGCAACAACAGAGTTCAAACATTTAACACACTGTTGCTGGTATCTTGGTCCATTCCTCCATGCAGATCTCCTCTAGAGCAGTGATGTTTTGGTGCTATGGGGTTAAGATCTGGAGACTGGCTAGGCCACTCTAGGACCTTGAAATGCTTCTTACAAAGCCACTCCTTCTTTGTCCGGGCAGTGTGTTTGTGATCAGTGTCATGCTAAAAGACCCATAAAGGAAAAAGAAAGAGGAACACTGAAAAAATATATCAGCACACCAGTAATATAATGCTAATAAGACAAATCTTTATTAAGTACAAACAAATCCAATGTAAACAACTACACATACAAATTTGGGGAGGGAGAGTGATTAAATTAAAAATATGGGCTGGTAAACAAAGCCTAAGCACAACCCTAGGGAGGGGCCACGAACCCCCTCACCTAGATTTTGGCACATGTCCTGGTGTATGTTAGATGTTAATACACTCTATTCATGGAACAAGTACAGTAAATTATATGGTACGGAATAAAATAGTACAACAATAATAATATCAAGATGCTGTGAGTAATATCACCCTCAATAACACAACCCCTGTATACTTGCAGTCATAGAAATAATAGGAAGCAAGTGTCCCAGACTGAATGGAGAGACCAAATAATAATGATGTTTGCATGAGGACGGGGCCACAGAAGACCCCATGTGTTCCGTCGCTCCCAAGGCGACTTCCTCAGGGAGTGTATTAACATCTAAAATACAGCAGGACGGGTGCCAATATCTAGTTGAGGGGGTTCATGGCCCCTACCTAGGGTTGTGCTTGGGCTTTGTTTATCAGCCCATAATTTTTATTGGTTTTATCACTCTCCCTCCCCAAATGTATGTGTGTAGTTGTTTACATTGGATTTGTTTGTTCTTAATGAAAATTTGTCTTATTAACATTATATCACTGGTGTGCTGATATATTTTTTCAATGTTACTCTTTCTTTTTCCTTTTTGGTTTATGTTTATTGGTACACTGATGAGCACCCATACAGTTGTGATTTGATTGAGCCCCCCGCTCTCTTGGTTTCTTGATGCTGAAAGACCCAGCCACGTTTCATCTTGTATGCCCTTGTTGATGGAAGGAGGTTTTCATTCAAAATCTCACGATTCATTCTTTCCTTTACATGGATCAGTCGTCCTGGTCTCTTGGTAGAAAAACAGCCCCAAAGCATGATGTTTCCACCCCCATGCTTCACAGTAGGTATGGTGTTCTTTGGATGGAACTCTGCATTCTTGGATGCACTCTTTCTCCTCCAAACACGACGAGTTGAGTTTTCACCAAAAAGTTCTACTTTGGTTTCATCTGACCTAATAACATTCTCCCAATCCTCTTCTGGATCATCCAAATTGCTCTCGAGCAAACTTCAGACGGGCCCGGACATGTACTGGCTAAAGCATGGGGGACACGTCTGACACTGCATGATTTGAGTCCCTGGCGGCGTAGTGTGTTACTGATGGTAGCCTTTGTCACTTTGGTCCCAGGTCTTTACAGGTCATTCACAAGTTACCCCCTGTGTGGTTCTCGGATTTTTGCTCACCCTTCTTTTGATCATTTTGACACCACAGGTTGAGATTTAGCGTGGAGCCCCAGATCGAGGGAGATTATCAGTGGTCTTGTATGTCTTCCATTTTCTAATAATTGCTCCCACAGTTGATTTCTTCACACCAAGCTGCTTGCCTATTACAGATTCAGTCTTCCCAGCCTGGTGCAGGTCTAACATTTTGTTTCTGGTGTCCGTCAACAGCTCGTTGGTCTTGGTCATGGTGGAGTTTGGAGTGTGACTGTTTAAATGGGCACTCTCATTAAAACTAATTTTTGCTATTGCACTCCTAATGGTAAATAAAAAAGATTTCTAATATACTTTTGGTTTAAAGAAATGAAGTTTTCTATGTATTATTTGTGCTTAAAAAGCTCCCTCATTTTCCCTCATCTTCCCTCATCTTTTACACAGACTTAGGACCAAAGCCTAAACACAGGAAGCGCAGCTAGGAGTGCTGAGAGGGGGGGGTTCCAACCAATGGCAATTTAGTATGAGAGGAGCTATGATTGGATGAGACTGGATCTCGGTCCTATGTCTGTGTATAAGATGGGGGAAATTGTGGTCTTGAGCTTTTTTAAGCACAAATAAAACATAGAAAACTTCATTTTTTTAAAACAAAGTATATGAGAAATATTTTTTATTTACCATAAGGAGTTCAATAGCAAAAATTAATTTTAATGAGAGTTACCCTTTAAGGTTGTGGACAGGTGTCTTTTATACTGATAACAAGTTCAAACAGGTGCCATTAATACAGGTAATTGGTGGAGGACAGAGGAGATTCTTAACCTCTTAAAGACCCATGACGTACCGGTATGTCATGAGTCCGCTCCCGTTCTATAACGCGGGGCCACGCTATTAACCCTTTAGACGCGGCGTTCAAAGTTGAAAGTGAAAGTAAAACAATGCCGGTTAGCTCAAGGAGCTGTTCGGGATCGCTGCGGCAAAATCGTGGCATCCCGAACTTACATGACAGCCGGAGGGTCCCTACCTGCCTCCATGCTGTCCGATCGCTGAATGACTGCTCAATGCCTGAGATCCAGGCATGAGCAGTCAAGCGGCAGAATCATCGATCAGTGGTTTCCTATGAGAAACCACTGATCAATGTAAAAGATCAGTGTGTGCAGTGTTATAGCCCCCTATGGGAGCTATAACATTGCGAAAAAATAAAGTGGAAAAAAAAGTGAATAAAGATCATTTAACACCTTCTCTAATAAAGGTTTGAATCACTCCCCTTTTCCCATTTAAAAAACAAAACAGTGTAAATAAAAATAAACATATGTGGTATCGCTGCGTGCGTAAATGTCCGATTTATAAAAATATATAATTAATTAAACCGCACGGTCAATAGCGTATGCGCAAAAAATTCCAGAGTCCAAAATAGTGCATTTTTGGTCACTTTTTATATCATGAAAAAATGAATACAAAGTGATCAATAAGTCCTACCCCTTAATTCACACCCCTACCCCTTAATTCCCTGGTTGAACTTGATGGACATATGTCTTTTTTCGACCGTACTAACTATGTAACTATGTAAGTCCTATCAATGCAAAAATGGTACCGCTAAAAACTTCAGATCATGACGCAAAAAATGAGCCCTCATACCGCCCCATACACAGAAGAATAAAAAAGTTAGGAATGCGGACATGTAAGTATGGTTGTCATCAGTGTTATCTGCACTACTTGCCCAGGGATGTGGAATTCCTATCGCCCGATGCCCGGGACATGCAGTTTCGGGCGCCGGGCAGTTGAATTTGTCCGGCCCTTAGCCCGGCTTCGGGCAAGCAGGGCCGGCCGGACCTCTGCAGTCTGTATGGAGCGGGCTGCCGACTCCTGCCCGCTCCATACTCTGCAGCCCCCGGCTTTAAAAACCTGTGTCCTCCGAAGCAGAGCAGGGGAGATGAGAAGCTGTGTATTTTTCTTCTCTCCCCTGCTCTGCAGACCTGCGGGGGGAGATGAGGGGGCGTCCCTTCTTGCTCCCCATGCAGACCTGTGTCCTCTGCCTTCACTTCCCCCAGCTGTAGCTTCGGAGAGCTGAGGGGAGGAGGCACGTCTGCACGGGGAGATGCATGCGGCGCTCTGCAGTATGTATGGAGCGGGCTGGGGATTCCTGCCCTCTCCATACTCTGCAGCCCCCGGCTGTTCTCAGTTGCCGGGGGCCACCGCTAATAGCCAGCATGCGGCGATCGCAGCGGCTGGTTATTAACCCTTTAGATCGCCGCTGTCAAAGCTGACAGCGGCGTCTAAAGGGACATGTGAATACTCCCTGGTGGGCTAGTGGGGTGGATGACCCCCCCCCCCCCCGCAGCGCGATCGCAGGCGGGCGATCCACTATGGAGGTAGCCGGAGGGCTTACCTCTGTTCCCTGCTGTCCCGCTCTGTCATTGATAGAGCCTGGCTGGACTACAGTGTGTAGTAGAAGTTTTGGGTCTACACAACCTCAGTTAATAACCCCACAGACTAGAAAAAAAACAAATATAGGGGTGTCGCTATAATATAACATTTATTCTTATCCTTTAAAAACCACCAAATTGAAGAAAGTGATACCCTGGAAAAAGACGTGTAGGGAAACACAGTAATAGGTCCTGATCTTATCCCTTATGGATATCCGGGATCAATCCCAATGGACCTATCCTATAGTAGTATTGGGGATGTTCCAGATTCCTCCCTCATACTATTCATTACATCACAATATGTATTACATACAGCCAAAAGGTATTCACTTATGTTATGTCAGTTGTTCCCAACGCGTTTCTGTCCATGTGCCAGTGAGAACGCACAAGGACGTCCTCAGGGGAGCCTATTAATACAGTAGTATATAATATAATATATAATGTAATACAGATGGGCTTAAGTTGCCCCCAACATGATTTTCATTTTATCCAGGGAAGTAGTCAGCCCCTGCAAAGAAAAATGACCATAATAAATAATTGACCTACCCCTTTCCAGCTGCCATGATAAGGGTGCAGATATTTGCATACTCACGATTTTAACATGTGGGAACCCCTATAATGATAAGGGAGAGGGGATAGGGTTAAATCACATGCCTAAGCAATTAGAAAAGACCCTACAAAAAAAGCACAGACAGCAAGTACATCCGCTACTTACAGTTAGCGCCGTCTGTATTAAAGTATAAATAGTCCTGCAATGGCAGGAGAAACGGGAAAGTGTCCCGGTCTCGGTGTTTGGCTCAGTGAGGCCGGCGTCTGACTAATACATCCACACTTCCGGCTTTTAACCGCATCCGGGTCGCTTACCTCCCGATGTCCGGGAGGGGGCGTGACCAAGCTCGTGAGAGCGCTCGCGTCACGGCGCTGAAGTGGAGAATCGCGGTGGCCGAAAGTGGATGGAGTTAAGGGTAAGCAAGTGGCCATCTTGGTTTAGGGCAGGATTGAGGGCAAAAACGCCGAAGTAAAACCCTACTTGGCTAGTTCCAGCATGCAGAATTGCATCTAGCATGGACCATGCTGCAAGGCTCCACAGCAGTCAAATATGAGAACTTTATTATAAAACTTGACTGTGCACTTATACTATATCTTAGAGGCCTGATTATGGGAATTTTAAACATAAGCCATGTAGATGAATCTTGTATCAGGACAGGGAAGAGGAGATTAGCGAATAATAAAATAAATAACTCCCTAGGGGATTAATAGGACCACTACACACAACAGGGCCCCAGATTAAACATAGGAGTTGTCAGGCCCAGGCCTGAGTATTAAATCATATATGTGTATTATAATTGCATCTGTGTGTACTGTATTATCCAGGACATGGGTGAGGGGTCATTCAGACGGTGTGTCCCTGTTTGTGTATTGCATTTTATTAGGGGGCCTGGCTGGTTGTTTGTTTGAAGTCAGGAGTTTCTTTGAAGCGGCAGGATGGAAGATAACAGATGCCCCCTGGTGGGATCAGAGGGGAGGGGGGAATGGAGTCCCTCCAAAAAGGAGATATATAATATTTAACAATGCTAGAGTCGGTGGTTAAGATCTGTGCCCCAAGCTGAAAAGACCACGCTAAGAACAGCTGGAGACCCACTCTCATGGACTGCTATACTATTACGCTGTAAGAACTTCATTTTTACTTTTCTGAACTTGATTGCTAAACTCTTATATATGTTCTTATACCTGTATGTCATTTGTTAATTTTTATGCATAGCACTGTGATACCTTTTATCAGATTAAATGTTTAATTAATCAGCTCTGGTCTTTGATCTCTAAATATATGAGCTCACCTTTCTGAAGGGAGCTCGGGTGAAACACATTTATCTAAGGGTTAATTTGGTGACTTGCTGGGACTAGTAGTGGATACCCAGAGGTCTGGCGGCTTTAACCCTTTCACCATCACACTCTCTCTAGCATCTTGGCTGGACCGATAGGGTGTGATCGTGACAACTGGTGGCAGCGTTGGGACATATTTAGAGATTTTTAGTGCTTGCTGGATTTGACCTGTAAGGAAATCTTAGCACTAAAAAAGAAATTACACACATCTTCTTGTGTGTAAATTCCAAAGACAGAGCTCAGTGCTGGTTTAAAAGACATACAAAAAGAGTGCAAGACAGTTCTGTCCTCCCCATCTCCTGTTTTACCTCCTCTGTCTCATCTCGGAAATATGGAGGCATATCGCAAGCAGTCCAAGCCTGCACTGGAGCTAATGTGCGAAGAAAAGGACATCCCTACTGCAGGAAAGAACAAGGAACAACTTATTGCTGATCTTGTGGAGTATGATGCCCGTGCAGAAGAGCTAAGTGACATGAGACAAAGTCCTACAGCTGGAACTGCCATCCAAGGACTGATATCTCCTGGGGAATACAACATTACTCCCCATCAGGACAGTACTCCACATGAGGCCTTGGACTCTTATATGCGGACTGCCTTACAACACCTTGGGAATGTGGATGCCCATATGAAACTCCAACTGCTTCTCCAGTACCAAACTGCTGAGAGAGAGGCACAGATACGAGCTGCAGAGAGAGAGAGACGGCAGAAAGAGAGGCCCAGCGGAGGCATGAACTGGAGGTTCTGAGGCTGAGAGGGGATGCTTCATCCATATGGAGTGATGTGCAGGATCAAGGAGACCACAAACCCCGCTTGGAACATTTCCCCATGTTGGAGAAAGATGGTGATCTGGATGTGTTCCTGAGGGGATTTGAAAAGGTTTGCCGGCAGTTCCATCAACTTAAGGAACAGTGGGGATGATATCTAACCCCACGGTTGCGAGGGAAAGCTCTGGATGTGTTTGCTTCGCTTCCCTCTGAGAGTGACCAGGACTATGAGGCAATAAAATCTGCCCTGCTAAAAAGTTTTAATCTGACTCCAGAGGCTTATCGGAAAAAGTTTTGGACTTTGCAACAAAGTGCCATAGAAAGCTGCACTCAACATGCAGGTCAGCTAAGGACTGCATTCAGGCAATGGACTGGGGGCCTACAAGTCACTACCTATGAGGCCCTGGAGGACTTAATGGTCCTAGATCAGTTTCTCCAAACACGGAGCTTTGAAGCCAGAGAGTGGATATTGGACCGCAAGCCCAAGGCAGCCACGGAAGCAGCAGAACTTGGAGATGACTTCGCCAACAACTGGGCACCGACAGCAAAGCGTGGATCTGCACAAGCCGGAGCAAGTCCAAAAGCAACAGGAGCCACATTGGGTCAGGGGGACACCCGCCGATGTTACAGATGCAACAATCTTGGGCACCTGAGTGCCACTTGCCCCAACAAAAAGGATTGTCCACCAGTAGCTGGAGGACACACAGCCGTTCTTCTGGTGTCCGGAGCGGTGGAGAAAAGAGTGGATAACCTGCAGAATTTAACTTTGGGTGAACGGGTGACAGTGGGTTTGCGAGATTCTGGGGCCTCCTTTACCTTAGTGCGGCCTGAAGTGGTGGATACAGAGGACATCATCCCTGGAAGAACCATGGCTTTAAAAGGAATTGGAGGTGTGCGGCCTGCTGTGCCCATGGCCCGTGTGTACCTGGATTGGGGTACAGGCAAAGGTTTGCGGGAAGTGGGGGGTCTCTGAGGACATCCCTGTTAATGTTCTGCTGGGGAATAATTTGGGTCAGATGCTCTGTCATTATGCTCCAGAGGACACCGGAAGGGCTAGGAGAGAGCCCTGTTCATTCTGAGGTACTGTGTAAGACTTTGGGAGACACTGCGAAATGTGGTAACTGGGAGGGGGTGCAGGGGATTGATAATTGTTTACCTGTGACTGAACCAGTAATGTTTTTCAAAAGTGGAATGGGGTGTATTGTCAAATGTGGTGACAATGAATTGCCAATGCCAAAACCTAGTGGAGATGGGCTAGGGGGGTGGGGTTGGTGTGCCCCTGGTGACATTTAAGGATAAGGGATCAGCAGTGAGCTTTATGTCCCAATCCTGTGAACCTAAGAAGGATGAGGGATCAGCAGTGAGCTTTATGTCCCAATCCTGTGAGCCTAAGAAGGATGAGGGATCAGCAGTGAGCTTTATGTCCCAATCCTGTGAGCCTAAGAAGGATGAGGGATCAGCAGTGAGCGATATGTCCCAATCCTGTGAGCCTAAGGAGGAGGAGGGAAGGAGTGATAGCCCTGTGTATGATGCCTGTATTGTTATGTCTGGAACTGAGGGAGAGGAAGGTGGAGATGCTAGTCCACCTGGGGGAAATGTGCTCCCTGATGCCCCAAGATGGGGGGAGGGAAATGAGCATTTCCAGGGAGCTCTGCGCAGTGACTCTTCCCTTGAAGGGCTGAGACAACGTGCTGAAGATTCAGGTGTTGACACAGATGGGCATCGGGTATATTGGGAAAATGATATCTTGTACTGGGAGTCCCTTTCCAAAGGCATGCTAGGAGCCCAGGTACTAGGCCCCTTCAGTGCCATCTTTGCCTGGGAATGCATCAAGAAGGGAAATAGAGGAGTAAAGGAGACAGGTCTATCAGCCTGGAAAGGCAAGATCTCCCTGTCCCCATCTAAAGGGGGAGGTGTCAGGCCCAGGCCTGAGTATTAAATCATATATGTGTATTATAATTGCATCTGTGTGTACTGTATTATCCAGGACATGGGTGAGGGGTCATTCAGACGGTGTGTCCCTGTTTGTGTATTGCATTTTATTAGGGGGCCTGGCTGGTGGTTTGTTTGAAGTCAGGAGTTTCTTTGAAGTGGCAGGATGGGAAATAACAGATGCCCCCTGGTGGGATCAGAGGGGAGGGGGGAATGGAGTCCCTCCAAAAAGGAGATATATAATATTTAACAATGCTAGAGTCGGTGGTTAAGATCTGTGCCCCAAGCTGACAAGACCATCCTAACAACAGCTGGAGACCCACTCTCATGGACTGCTATACTATTACGCTGTAAGAACTTCATTTTTACTTTTCTGAACTTGATTGCTAAACTCTTATATATGTTCTTATACCTGTATGTCATTTGTTAATTTTTATGCATAGCACTGTGATACCTTTTATCAGATTAAATGTTTAATTAATCAGCTCTGGTCTTTGATCTCTAAATATATGAGCTCACCTTTCTGAAGGCAGCTCCGGCGAAACACGTTTAAGGGTTAATTTGGTGACTTGCTGGGACTAGTAGTGGATACCCAGAGGTAGGCCCTTGCACCATCACACTCTCACTAGCGTCTTGGCTGGACCGCTAGGGTGTGATCGTGACAGGGATAAATAAATAAATAAATAAAGATGGATACAACGCATATGCATATCAATGAAGAATATCCCTTACCAAAAAGAAGTCATCCTGAAATATAATGATGGCATGATTGAAATTCGGATTTTTAATTTATAAATTTAAATTGTTTCAATATTCTTTAGTCCCGAGGTTTTCACAAGATGAAATAGGGGGGGGGGGGTTCCTACCTGTCTAAAGGGTGGGGTATTTGTCTTGGCCCTACGGTGCTAACTTCCCCTATTAATTAACCTCGGTACTGCTTGCTCCTCTTTTTTAGGGGTGGAGCCAAAGGATCAGTATCAGTTACGGGTCCGCCAGGATCAACCCCGATACCGGTGAATTTTAGTCGTGCCTTTCAAATCATTAATCTGTCTATTTTTTCTCTAACTAGAGAAGAGGAAAATGTCCTCAAGAAGGGACTCTCATTCGTCCCCACTACCCCATATGATAACATCATATGGGTCAAAGATCTTAATCTCTTTCTGCGGAAGCTAAGGTGGCATAAATTCCATAAAATAAGAGAGAGAAGAGAGGCCCATCAACTAGGTATCCCATCAGGAGAACTACAGTCTGTGAGGGAATTGTCCTCTCTCTTGGACTCAAATGAGAGAGCAAGGGGGGAGGGACCATTCACAGACTGTGGACCTAAAAATAAATCATTTCCACCATTAAATGAGGTTTCATGTATCGAAGTATTTGCAGATATGGTGACCAGGGACTTAGGCACTATTACACATGATCGGGTCTCTCTCCCACCTAACTGTAGCAAGAGAGAAAGGCTAGCCATAAGATCTTTAATGAACAATAAAAAAGTGGTTATCAAAAAAATCTGATAAAGGGGGCAACCTCGTACTATTGAACAGGACAGACTATGTACAGATGTGTTATAGGCTGCTGAACGATGCCGATACATATGAGATTCTGGATGGTGACCCTACTAAAAAATACACCTGTGAATTGTAAAAAATCTTGGATCGAGGAAAGAATGACCGGCTCATTAATGAATGTGAATACGGCTTTTTGGCTCCTAATATCCCTACTGTTTCTACCTTCTACTCACTTCCCAAAATACATAAGGGGCTTTCACCCCTGAAGGGAAGGCCCATTGTAGCAGGTATTGGGAGTATTTGCCAAAATGTCGGTATCTACATTGATACCATCTTACACTCGTGACACAATGGATCTATTGAATAAATTGGAAGGAGAAACAGTGGAATTTGATACCTTACTGGGCAGCATTGATGTGGAGGTGCTCTACTCCTCCATACCACATCGAGTGGGTGTGGAGGCAGTGGGGTACTTCCTTTCTACTAGGGGATCTTATATGCAAGCGCATAATCAGTTTGTACTTGATTTATTATTGTTCACAATTTCTTTCTATTTAACATCTATCATCAGATAAGGGGTACCGCCATGGGGTGTCCCTGCGTCCCAACCTACGTCAATCTAGTATTGGGGTGGTGGGAGGCTACAACGGTCTTTCAGGATGAAAGAGAGCATTTCTCTGAATACGCTTTAACCTGGTCCCGCTTCATAGATGATATTTTTGTTCTATGGACGGGTACTGAGATCCAATTTAATGCCTTAATTACTTCCTTAAACTCCAATAACATCGGTTTATTTTTTACTAGTGAAATCTCTTGTACAGGTCTGGCTTTTTTAGATGTGTACATCTCCAAAAGGAGGGATGGGACACTTAACACCACTATTTATCGAAAAGCGACCTCAACAAATTGTTACGCCGAGCGCTCCGGGTCCCCGCTCCTCCCCGGAGCGCTCGCTACACTCTCCTCACTGCAGCGCTCCGGTCAGATCCACTGACCCGGGGCGCTGCGATACCGCCTCCAGCCGGGATGCGATTCGCGATGCGGGTAGCGCCCGCTCGCGATGCGCACCCCGGCTCCCGTACCTGACTCGCTCTCCGTCAGTCCTGTCCCGGCGCGCGCGGCCCCGCTCCCTAGGGCGCGCGCGCGCCGGGTCTTTGCGATTTAAAGGGCCACTGCGCCGCTGATTGGCGCAGTGGTTCCAATTAGTGTTATCACCTGTGCACTTCCCTATATCACCTCACTTCCCCTGCACTTCCTTGCCGGATCTTGTTGCCATCGTGCCAGTGAAAGCGTTTCCTTGTGTGTTCCTAGCCTGTGTTCCAGACCTCCTGCCGTTGCCCCTGACTACGATCCTTGCTGCCTGCCCCGACCTTCTGCTACGTCCGACCTTGCTTCTGTCTACTCCCTTGTACCGCGCCTATCTTCAGCAGCCAGAGAGGTTGAGCCGTTGCTAGTGGATACGACCTGGTCACTACCGCCGCAGCAAGACCATCCCGCTTTGCGGCGGGCTCCGGTGAAAACCAGTAGTGACTTAGAACCGATCCACTAGCACGGTCCACGCCAATCCCTCTCTGGCACAGAGGATCCACTACCTGCCAGCCGGCATCGTGACAGTAGATCCGGCCATGGATCCCGCTGAAGTTCCTCTGCCAGTTGTCGCTGACCTCACCACGGTGGTCGCCCAGCAGTCACAACAGATAGCGCAACAAGGCCAACAGCTGTCTCAACTGACCGTTATGCTACAGCAGTTACTACCACAGCTTCAGCAATCATCTCCTCCGCCAGCTCCTGCACCTCCTCCGCAGCGAGTGGCCGCTTCTGGTCTACGACTATCCTTGCCGGATAAATTTGATGGGGACTCTAAGTTTTGCCGTGGCTTTCTTTCCCAATGTTCCCTGCACTTGGAGATGATGTCGGACCAGTTTCCCACTGAAAGGTCTAAGGTGGCTTTCGTAGTCAGCCTTCTGTCTGGAAAAGCCCTGTCTTGGGCCACACCGCTCTGGGACCGCAATGACCCCGTCACTGCCTCTGTACACTCCTTCTTCTCGGAAATTCGAAGTGTCTTTGAGGAACCTGCCCGAGCCTCTTCTGCTGAGACTGCCCTGTTGAACCTGGTCCAGGGTAATTCTTCCGTTGGCGAGTATGCCGTACAATTCCGTACTCTTGCTTCAGAATTATCCTGGAATAATGAGGCCCTCTGCGCGACCTTTAAAAAAGGCCTATCCAGCAACATTAAAGATGTTCTGGCCGCACGAGAAATCCCTGCTAATCTACATGAACTCATTCACCTAGCCACTCGCATTGACATGCGTTTTTCCGAAAGGCGTCAGGAGCTCCGCCAGGATATGGACTCTGTTCGCACGAGGCGTTTCTTCTCCCCGGCTCCTCTCTCCTCTGGTCCCCTGCAATCTGTTCCTGTGCCTCCCGCCGTGGAGGCTATGCAGGTCGACCGGTCTCGCCTGACACCTCAAGAGAGGACACGACGCCGCATGGAGAATCTCTGCCTGTACTGTGCTAGTACCGAACACTTCCTGAAGGATTGTCCTATCCGTCCTCCCCGCCTGGAAAGACGTACGCTGACTCCGCACAAAGGTGAGACAGTCCTTGATGTCTACTCTGCTTCTCCACGTCTTACTGTGCCTGTGCGGATGTCTGCCTCTGCCTTCTCCTTCTCTGCTGTGGCCTTCTTGGACTCCGGATCTGCAGAAAATTTTATTTTGGCCTCTCTCGTCAACAGGTTCAACATCCCGGTGACCAGTCTCGCCAGACCCCTCTACATCAATTGTGTAAACAATGAAAGATTGGACTGTACCATACGTTTCCGCACGGAGCCCCTTCTAATGTGCATCGGACCTCATCACGAGAGGATTGAACTTTTGGTCCTCCCCAATTACACTTCTGAAATTCTCCTTGGACTTCCTGGTCTTCCTTCAGCGCCTCAGTTGGCTAAACAATTTTTTGTACACATTTTTCGTCTTCACGGGTTGCCCACGCAGATCGTCTCGGATAGAGGCGTCCAATTCGTGTCTAAATTCTGGAGGGCTCTCTGTAAACAACTCAAGATTAAATTAAATTTTTCTTCTGCATATCATCCTCAATCCAATGGACAAGTAGAAAGAATTAACCAGGTCTTGGGTGATTATTTACGACATTTTGTTTCCTCCCGCCAGGATGACTGGGCAGATCTTCTACCATGGGCCGAATTCTCGTATAACTTCAGAGTCTCTGAATCTTCCTCCAAATCCCCATTTTTCGTGGTGTACGGCCGTCACCCTCTTCCCCCCCTCCCTCCCCCCTTGCCCTCTGGTCTGCCCGCTGTGGATGAAATTTCTCGTGATCTTTCCATCATATGGAGAGAGACCCAAAATTCTCTCTTACAGGCTTCATCACGCATGAAGAAGTTCGCGGATAAGAAAAGAAGAGCTCCTCCCATTTTTTCCCCTGGAGACAAGGTATGGCTCTCCGCTAAATATGTCCGCTTCCGTGTCCCTAGCTATAAGTTGGGACCACGCTATCTTGGTCCTTTCAAAATTTTGTGCCAGATTAATCCTGTCTCTTACAAACTTCTTCTTCCTCCTTCTCTTCGTATTCCTAATGCCTTTCACGTTTCTCTTCTTAAACCACTTATCATTAACCGTTTCTCTCCCAAATCTGTTCCTCCCACTCCTGTTTCCGGCTCCTCGGACATCTTCTCCGTCAAAGAGATTCTGGCATCCAAAAAGGTCAGAGGGAAAACCTTTTTTTTAGTGGATTGGGAGGGTTGTGGTCCTGAAGAGAGATCCTGGGAACCTGAGGACAATATCCTAGACAAAAGTCTGCTCCTCAGGTTCTCAGGCTCTAAGAAGAGGGGGAGACCCAAGGGGGGGGGGTACTGTTACGCCGAGCGCTCCGGGTCCCCGCTCCTCCCCGGAGCGCTCGCTACACTCTCCTCACTGCAGCGCTCCGGTCAGATCCACTGACCCGGGGCGCTGCGATACCGCCTCCAGCCGTGATGCGATTCGCGATGCGGGTAGCGCCCGCTCGCGATGCGCACCCCGGCTCCCGTACCTGACTCGCTCTCCGTCAGTCCTGTCCCGGCGCGCGCGGCCCCGCTCCCTAGGGCGCGCGCGCGCCGGGTCTTTGCGATTTAAAGGGCCACTGCGCCGCTGATTGGCGCAGTGGTTCCAATTAGTGTTATCACCTGTGCACTTCCCTATATCACCTCACTTCCCCTGCACTTCCTTGCCGGATCTTGTTGCCATCGTGCCAGTGAAAGCGTTTCCTTGTGTGTTCCTAGCCTGTGTTCCAGACCTCCTGCCGTTGCCCCTGACTACGATCCTTGCTGCCTGCCCCGACCTTCTGCTACGTCCGACCTTGCTTTTGTCTACTCCCTTGTACCGCGCCTATCTTCAGCAGCCAGAGAGGTTGAGCCGTTGCTAGTGGATACGACCTGGTCACTACCGCCGCAGCAAGACCATCCCGCTTTGCGGCGGGCTCTGGTGAAAACCAGTAGTGACTTAGAACCGATCCACTAGCACGGTCCACGCCAATCCCTCTCTGGCACAGAGGATCCACTACCTGCCAGCCGGCATCGTGACACAAATAGTCTCCTAAGGTGGGAGAGCTGCCACCCGGGTCCCCTAGGGGGCAGTATCTCCGCCTGTCTGAGGAATTGCTCAGACACACACGACTTTAGGAAACAGGCGGCTGATCTCAGATTAAGATTTAGAGAAAGGGGATACCCCGACGGAGTATTGAAAGAGGCTTTTTAGGAAGCCTTACATACCCCTAGAGAATCTTTGCTGTTGCCAAAACCCAGGGAAAATGAACAACAACTTATCTGGCTGATTGGGACATATGATAGCAAGGCTCCACAAGTATGCCAAAGTATGGAACAGTATTGGCACATTTTGAGGCTTGATCCAGATTTGAAAGAGGTTATAACAGAAACTCCATCTATTAACGTAGAGGGAAAAATTTATCGTATATGCTTACAAATAGTCATCTAGCATCTAGAATTCAGGGGATAGAGTGACTTGGCTTAACCGCACCCCTGTGACAGGCTGCTTTCCATGCGGCCACTGCCGAGCCTGTGGCAACTTGGAAAAAACAAAATCTTTGGTAGATGACAAAACAAATAAGACATACTATATCAAGAGTTTCATCAACTTTACCACGAAGGGAGTAATCTATGTAGCGACATGTCCATGTATGAAAAGGTATGTAGGTAAGACCTACAGAGAACTGCGGAAGAGAATTTTGAAGCATATAGGAGACATAAGGAACAACAGGGATACCCCAGTGGCAGCACATATGAGGGAATACCATACAGGAGATACAAGGGGAGGTGACTATATTAGGATACTGTTACAACAAGAATGCAGATGGATCTTTAATCTACAGATGATAGCCCCCCATGGATTAAATGAGCACATTAACTTTTCCCCCTTTATTTAAATTGTAGTTTGTCCTGAGGTTTCCTCAAGAATGATCAGAGGTGGTGGGTAGGTAGTTAGGGAGGGTCCCAGTGGACCAGGTCTCTAGTACCACCTCTTAGCATAGGGGATAATAGGTTATATTAGGATGTATCCAGTCCATCGGTACCGTCCTTTTAAGGACGTCCCTGCCGCTTAGGGAGGAGGGCCCCACAATAGGTTAATGAATAGGGGAAGTTAGCACCCTAGGGCCATGACAAATACCCCACCCTTTAGACAGGTAGGAAAACCCCCCCTATTTCACCTTGTGAAAACCTCGGGACTAAAGAATATTGAAACAATTTAAATTTATAAATTAAAAATCTGAATTTCAATTATAATGTCATCATTATATTTCAGGATGACTTCTTTTTGGTAAGGGATATTCCTCATTGATATGCATATGCTTTGTATCCATCCTTATTTATTTATTTACTCCTATGTTTAATCTGGGGCCCTGTTGTGTGTAGTGGTCCTATTAATCCCCCAGGGAGTTATTTATTTTATTATTCGCTAATCGCCTCTTCCCGGTCCTGATACAAGATTCATCTACATGGCTTATGTTTAAAATTCCCATAATCAGGCCTCTAAGATATAGTATAAGTGCACAATCAAGTTTTATAATAGTGTTCTCATATTTGACTGCTGTCCAGCCTTGCAGCCTGGTCCATGCTAGTTGCAATGCTGCATGCTGGAACTAGCCAAGTAGGGTTTTACTTCAGCGTTTTTACCCTCAATCCTGCCCTAAACCAAGATGGCCACTTGCTTACCCTTAACTCCATCCACTTCCGGCCACCGCAATTCTCCACTTGAGCGCCGTGACGCGAGCGCTCTCATGAGCTTGGTCACGCCCCGTCCCCGGTCGTCGGGAGGTAAGCGACCCGGATGCGGTTAAAAGCCAGAAGTGTGGATGTATTAGTCAGACGCCGGCTTCACTGAGCCAAACACCGAGACCGGGACACTTTCCTGTTTCTCCTGCCATTGCAGGACTATTTATACTTTAACACAAGCATGCAATCTCCACCACAGCACAAAAAGTCAGAGGTCCAGGATAAAGTGGAAAGGCTTCCAAGTTTATTCACACCATAAATGTGGTAGCGGTGCAACGTAAACTGCCTTTGTCAAGCTTGACAAAGGCAGTTTGCCAAAACGTTGCACCACTACCACATTTATGGTGTGAATAAACTTGGAAGCCTTTCCACTTTATCCTGGACCTCTTACTTTTTGTGCTGTGGTGGAGATTGCATGCTTATGGACTGCTGACTTGCTAGTTGGCTGACCACGTGCACATACAGAGGGGGTCTTTGCTGGCTCTTATGCTTGCAACTATACTTTAACACAGACGGCGCTAACTGTAAGTAGCGGATGTACTTGCTGTCTGCTTTTTTTGTAGGGTCTTTTCTAATTGCTTAGGCATGTGACTTAACCCTATCCCCTCTGCCTTATCATTATAGGGGTTCCCACATGTTAAAATTGTGAGTATGCAAATATCTGCACCCTTATCATGGCAGCTGGAAAGGGGTAGGTCAATTATTTATTATGTTCATTTTTCTTTGCAGGGGCTGACTACTTCCCTGGATAAAATGAAAATCATGTTGGGGGCAAATTAAGCCCATCTGTATTACATAATATATTATATTCTATACTACTGCATTAATAGGTTCCCCTGAGGACGTCCTTGTGCGTTCTCACTGGCACATGGACAGAAACGTGTTGGGAACAACTGACATAACATAAGGGAACACCTTGGCTGTATGTAATACATATTGTGATGTAATGAATAGTATGAGGGAGGAATCTGGAACATCCCCAATACTACTATAGGATAGGTCCATTGTGATTGATCCCGGATATCCATAAGGGATAAGATCAGGACCTATTACTGTGTTTCCCTACACGTCTTTTTTCTGGGTATCACTTTTTTCAATTTGGTGGTTTTTAAAGGATAAGAATAAATGTTATATTTTAGCAACACCCCTATATTTGTTTTTTTCTAACTCTATCAATGGATCACAGAGCACACAGATTAATTGAGTTCAATAGAACTCTATTCATCTGTCTGAGGAATCTAATAAAGTGTAAAAAAAAAAAAGTTTTAATAAAAGTTTGAAAGACACACATTAACCCAGTGGTCTTCAAACTGTGGCCCTCCAGATGTTACAAAACCACAATTCCCAGCATGCCAGGACAGCCGTTCCATGTTAAAAGTTCAAATCACCCCCTTTTCCTATATAAAAACATGTAAACATAATAAAAATGAACATATTTGGTATCGCTTCGTGCGTAATTGTACAACCTATTAAAATATAACATTATGTATACCGTACGGTAAATGTAAAAAAAATACCAAACCACAGATTTGCAATTTTTATAATATCCCAGAAAAAAAAGTTAAAAAGCGATTAAAAAGTCAGATCAATACCAAAATGGTACCGATACAAAAAACTGATTATGGCGCTAAAAATGAGCCCTCATACAGCCTGGTGTGTGGAAAAAAAATAAAGCTACAGGGGTTAAAAAATGGCAATAAAAAAATTAGAAAAAGTCCAGTTAGTAAAACAGGACGTAAACTATACAAATCTGGTATCGCTGTAATCAGGCGGCCTAAAGTATAAAACTAACATGTTACCTCAACCACAAGGTAAATGGCGCAGGAAAGAAAAACCACCAAATCTGCAAAATTATCTTTTACTATTTCAATTTCACTTCCCTAAATATATATATATATTTTTTTTTTTGGTTCAAAGAATATGTTATTGAAAAATTTAAAGGTATCCTTATAGTAGGTAGTTATGGCTATTATAGGGCGAGGAGAAAAAAATCAGAGCGTAAAAGCGAAAATTGGCCCGGACAAGTGGATCGTCATGAGGGACAAGTAGATTTTGCTCCATTTTAGTCATGTGGACAAGTAGTTTTTTATAAAAATTTCCACACCCCTGTTGCTTGTAGCAGCAGGTTAGTTTGGTGACAGGTACTCTTTAAGCTTCCACTGTGCCGCTGATATCAGTCTCCCGTCCTCTGACCCCAATCGTCTTTCTGGGGCCCAGCTCACAGAGAGAGTGCATGCTGTAGACCGCACAGGCTTTATTTACTTTGATGGGAGTCAGGGCCCAATTCTGGAGGATGTGAGGGTCCCAGCAATCAGGTTGACAGCTATCAGATACTTATCCCCTATACTGTGGGTGATTAGTCAGCTTTCATTGTCTTTGTGTGACAAGTCTATGCCAGCTGTGAGCCAGAGTTGAATTTTCCAATATAGTGGTGCCAAAAACCCTTGCAACTGGCGCTGCTACTTCTGGTCAAGGAAGAAGGAAAAACAACTTTAGAGATAGTTCCAAGCAATTTATTACATAAAATACAGCCACAATTACACATTTGGGGGTCACAACCCCCTTTTACAAACAGTTCAGAGGCACAATATACAGTCGTGGCCGTAAATGTTGGCACCCCTGAAATTTTTCAAGAAAGTGAAGTATTTCTCACAGAAAAGGATTGCAGTAAGACATGTTTTGCTATACACCTGTTTATTCCCTTTCTGTGTATTGGAACTAAACCAAAAAAGGGAGGAAAAAAAGCAAATTGGAATAATGTCTCACCAAACTCCAAAAATGGTCTGGACAAAATTATTGGCACCCTTAACTTAATATTTTGTTTGACATTTTGGCTATAGCCTCTCCAAAAATAGAGGCCAATTACGATAGTAGAATAAACAATTTCTTTATTGAATAACATACATATCATTGAAATCAGACATAGAAGATAAGGCACCAAGGTACACATGCAGATGGTAGCTGGGATATCATGGGGTAAAGGATAACAATATCAATACAATGGATATGCAGTGTGAATAAATGCTGATAGAAACAGCACTTACAGGTGAAAATCCAGATAGTGGCCCTTATTTACTAAGAGTGTTGTGTAGGTTTCTTTGTGGGTTTTAATTCCCTACAATTTATTTTCCACGGTATTTACTACTTTTAATTCCCTACATTTTACACTTTCCCTACACTTAGCATTTTTTACACATGCTCTGATCTGTAGGGGTTTCTTCAGCTGAAATCCACCACATTTTCTGTGGAAACTTTAGTAAATATGTTAGGATTTTGTGAAAATGTCGGGAACACGCCCCTTTTCTGTGGCCATGCCCCCTTTTCGGGTTTTCTTAGCAAAATGGAGAGTTAGTTGGTGTTTTTTCAATTCAGGCGCAAATTCAGGCGCAGACAGAATTTCAGGCGCATATTCTGGCGCAGACAGAATTTCAGGCGCAATGCGCCCGAAACTGGCGCACAACACGACAAAACATGTCGGGTTTGCAATAGTAAATGAGGGCCAGTATCTTGCACACACTGGTAAATGATCACAGTATCAAACAGCAATAGAGAAACAGGCAATACTGAGTACTTACAAAACCTCACATGGGCCACATTATAAAAGATTCCTGCCATGCACCCTGCATAAAACCACCTCATTTCCTTACCCCAAATGTAGGTTTTCGCTACTGCTTCTTCAGGAGGGTACACATTTTGGCTATAAGCCATATCAACCTAGGGGACAGGACCCCACGAGGATAATTGGTCCTTTAGGATAGGGAACATGGTCTGAAACCTTTTGTTAAGATAAGACCTTTTTCAATTCCCCTTTCATAATGTAACATAAGGTCTTATCCTCTGTTGTCAACCAAAACTTTATATAATACAATATGTATATTTGTAATATACATTGGTTAAAAATGTGTATATTTATGGGTGAAAAGTGCTGTCCCTACAGCTATTGCCTGTGTGGAGTCCAAATACAGGAAGTGAGGACAGAACAAGCAGGGCTCTGTGCAGGCTCCTGGCTTGTCAATCATCCTCATGTGTGAGCCTGTAGCATGTCACAGAGCCTCACTGCACAGAACCCTGCTTGTCCTCAGTGCACAGAGCCCTGCTTGTCCTCAGTGCACAGAGCCCTGCTTGTCCTCAGTGCAGAGCCCTGAATTTCCTCAGTGTACAGAACCCTGCTTGTCCTCAGTGCACAGAGCCCTGCTTGTCCTCAGTGCACAGAGCCCTGCTTGTCCTCAGTGCACAGAGCCATACTTGTCCACCCTCACTTCCTGTATTTGGACTCCTCATAGAGACACACAGGCAACAGCTGCAGGGACAAAAATATACATATTTTTTAACCTATGTAGATTACAAATATACACATAATTGTATTATCTACATTATATAAAAAGTTTTTGTTGATGAAAGGTACACTTTAAAGTCATATTTCACGATTATAAGGCTGGAACTCCACTGAGGTTTTTTTTGCAAAAATGCCATTAAAAACGCCAATTTTCCCGCACAGCGTCCAGATGTTAGCTACAAGTCAATAGTAAACTGCAAAATGCCAGATTCACTTGGCGCTTTTCAATTTGGCGTTTTTTTTAATTCTTTTAGCGTTTTTCAGCAATTTCGGGCTCAGAGGCTGGATTTTGAAATCGCCGGACAAAACCTAGTTTGGCGTTTTTTCCCCTGAAATCGTGGCGTTTTCATCCCATAGAAGTCTATGGGAGAGCAAAAACGCCAAGTAAAACGCCATGTTGGTTTTAAATTTTGCGTTTTTGCTGGCGGTTTTTATTTTGCTGCGATCAAAAAAAATTATGGAGATACCTTTTTTATTAACATTTCGTAGGGTACCATAAAAAAAAAAAAAAAAAAAAAAAAGATACAGTAGTGATGGAAAAATTTGTATCTAACGAAATATATCTTTTTTTTACAAAATGTTTATAAATTTTTAGACAGGGATCAATTTATGTGAGTGGGTAAAGCACTAAAAATGTAGCCGACAATAATAAAAATGTAGTGTGTGTGTGTTTTTCACTTTTTTTAGGTAGTACTACTCACACACTGTTCCATGATGGGAGTAGTAGTTACCTGTACTTATTGACAGATCGCCAGGGTTCGTTGCGATCCTCCTGTATAATGTATAGATGCGGCGGCCGCTCTTCTCTGGTCCCCTGCACTGACGTATATATACACATATTCATATTTCCCGCAGAGCTGTGATTGGCCAGATGGTTCCAGCCAATCACAGCTCACTGTGGGAAATAGGAAAATGTGCATATATATATATATGGCCGTGCAGGGGACCATAGGAGAGCAGCCGCCGCATCCATACATTATACCGGAGGATATTAAAACCCACAAAGAAACCTAAATAAGGGCCACACACTTTACAAAAAAATGTATTCAAATTTTGTTTTAAAAAATAAACATTTAGTTAAATACATTTTTATATCCCTACTGCATCTTTTTTTTTTTTTGGTACCCAACTATTTTGTAAAAAAAAACACAAAAAGGGGCCAAAAAGGCAAATTCCACACAAAAACGCCAGAAAAAAAAGCCAAAACGCAGGGGAAAACTGTGGCAGTTTTTCTGGCGTTTTTAGGCCACATAAATCGCAGGGCAAAAATCTCAGTGTGGTCCTAGCCTAAGGAACATTCTATAAGCTTGTTTAGAACTGAAGGAGTTGTGGTTTTTAACTTATATATTCAAAAATGTTTGAGCTGTATTTAATTGTATGCACTACTGTGAATAGTATGCCTCCTTATAGGATATTTCCACCATCCTTCCAGGTAGCAGACTGACTAATGGTGCTCACTGACATATTTTTAGTCCAATAAAGTAATATTCCATACAAACAAAGTCAGGGCACTCACCCACATCAGGTCTTCACACTTTATTTCAAGATGTATATAACAAACATCAGTGCTCAAATAGGATAATAGAGAAAAAGGCAATGGCAGGGGTAGCTCCAGCAGAGCTTATATATCTTGAAAAAAAGAAGTTTGAAGACCTGACGTTGTTGAGTGCCCTGACTTTCTGTTCTTATGGAAAATCATTTATTTTATCACGTCTCCATCAGCCCATATAGAATGTTTTTATATGTATAAATCATATGCACATTATATATATATATATATATATATATATATATATATATATATTTTTTTTTTTGGTTAGTTTATTTGTATAATTTCAGCCATTTCCTTTTTATTTTTTTATATACTGCATATTATGTATTAAATATTCATGCGGCCATGCTTCTCCATACTTTGCCTCGGTACACATCCAATTCTTATATTTATTTCTGCTGCGCTATGTCCTGCTACTGATGCTCGACAGTATCTATGGTTAAACTGTATCAGCGATCTCCACTGCGCTCAGTGTTGCCATGCTTTGTTTTGTTTACTAGTCGCTTAATCCACATGTTTATCCACTGTGTGTCAAGCCTCATTCCCACATTCAACTTCAAGCCTCATCGTGGTTGCCCAACAGGATTTGCTGTTTATCCACTGTGTGTCAAGCCAAATTATCATTCAAATTCAAGTCTAATTGTGGCTGCCCAACAGGATATGCTTTATGTAAACAAACCTCATTCCCATTCAACTTCAAGCTTCATACTTTTTATGTGTGCATTATTTTCTATATGTACTTAGTATAAACTTATTGTAATTGTCCTTTATAGTCATATATGTGCATGATGAATTTTTGATGTATTATACCACCAGTGGTAACTGTGACACCCCCCCCAATATGTTTGGGTACCATTTTGTTGATATATATATATATATATATATATATATATATATATATGGGAATATGCAAAGCAGCTCATTACACAACCTTTTCAGGTAGTTTTCCCTGGTATCAGCTAAGCTCCTGTTAAGGACCCCTTTTATATATTTATATTATATATATATATATATATATATATATATATATATATATATATAAAAAAATAATCTAAAGAAGGGGGTGGTGACCCCCAAAACGAGTCAATGTACCTGGATTTTATTACTTTACTTAATGGGAGTATCTCTGGAGCTGTTTCTCCTCTTTCCTTGACCAGAGGTAGCAGTGACAGGTACAAGTTTTTTTTTTTACCACCATATTGGATTTTCTACAGGACAGTCTGCCTCCGTCATTCTGTTACTCACCAGGTTCAGCAGCTTCTCCAAGCATTCAGTACGGAATTGGGGTAAAAGGCGCTCTTATCACTCACTTGTGGTAAGTGGCCATCTATCAGAGACGTCAATCTCTGTGGCTTTTATTTCTACTTTTGTCTTTGGGTAATACACAAGGCGCCGGCGTGCGGTCTCTTTTTTCGTGCATTCACAATAGAGTAGATTTTTGGCATAGTTACTGCCATTTTCTATAGTAAATCTGTCATGGCACAAGAAACCATACTGACTTTCCCAAACTGTTGAGGGGTATTGAAGTGTATGATACCCAAAGTCTGGTTTTAGCTATCCAAAGGCCTTTATTTATTTGTGTAGCAAAAAGAGCACTCTTCCAGTATATTCTGCAGTGATTCTGTTGAAAATATTAAGAAAGACAACACTGTATACATTATTGCAGTAAATTATGAACTTTAATTCTGAGGCTTGTTGTAGTTTGCATCCTTCTAGATATTTTAATTATACTGTATTTACCAGTATGTTGCAGATGCCAATGCAGAACTATTGCATGTATGGTAACTATTTATGGTCTTTAGAACATAACTTGCATAAGTGTCACATGGGAAATCATTGCCAAGATCAGTCTCTGGGGAGAGGTATTCCTAGTGCAGTGGGTTGGTTTAGAGTCCTTGCTTCCTCTCTTTGTTTTTCTGAGCAATAATCCTCCAGAAAAACATTAGCTAGGTTGCTAAGTCTACGATTGTTGGAAAGTGAGAATCTGAGCATACACTCCACAACCGGCGGTGTGGTAATTTCTGCACAGGAAGAGCCTGTACTCAGGTACATGAGTGTTGTTATAGCAGAGAGAACAGTCTCTTCTCGTGGGCTGGATAGACAGTTTATCACAAGACTCAGACCTCCTGCAGCCAATATGTGACTCTTGGTGACTTTATCCAGACATAAATTGCAAAGACCTCCTTGGAAAAGAAAGAAAAAGAGAATTAAAATATTAGCACCTTGTCATCAGATCATCCTTGTGTTGAAAGTCCTAAACACAAGGTAATGCACAATTTTTTAGAGATTTATAGGTTACTGTTACAAAAGCATCAGTCATAGTGCTCCTATACCACAAAGATATTTAGCCATTGTTAGGAACTTCTCTTTAGAACTCTATGGCCACTTTCACATCACGATTTGTGCCTCTGAAGCACAGATACGCAAATTCCTAAAATCGGCTACTGACTTATCAGTGCTCAGATAAGCATGAGCCCCCTTCATTGACCTGAATGTAGTCTGGGTTTCAGAAAATGTAATTAAAAGAAGACTATCATAGCAAGATAAATAAAATCTTCTAATATTGCAAAAACAACACAGAAAAAAGCCAGCACAACTACCTAATACACTGGTGTACAAAGCATACAAAAAGAAGGTTGCAGCAGCACTCTTGGCAAACTTTTCGATCAAACATGGGACCCTAACACGCTCATTCTACTCACCTCTGCTGGGCATACAGCCTCTGATTGGATGACATGCAGGATCCACTATGAATTTAAAATAACCTTGTGAACAGGGAAGGGTGTATGGCTAAAGAGGGTGCCATTCCCCCATACTTGCATTGCAAAAAACAACAACAATACACAGACAAATAGCCAGCACAACTAATACACAGGTGCATGCTGCTGAGGCAGATACAAAGTACACAAAAAAGAGGGTTGCAGCTGCTGCAACCTTCTTTTTTGTATACTTAAAATTTGCCACACCCACGTTTTTATCAAAAAGTGCACTTGAGCTTCCATTCTTTGGCCAAGAGTGCTGCTGCAACCTTCTTTTTGTATAACTTAATAATATACTTTTATGCGATTCACCCCGACAAGAAGTTGTGTAGTTCATTTTGAATATGGAATTGTCTCCAACTCCCCGGCTTCTCCATGTCTCCCAAGACAACACACCATCACCTGCTGTCTGAGGAGGTGTGGCTTGATCTTGTCTCTAAGCTCCAGCCCAGCCTTCTTAATGGTGTCACCACCTCTGACCTGCCCCTACAGCCTACATCACCATCACATACACATATCTTCAACGAGGACCTGTGGACATACTAAATAAAAAAAAACATATTAGCAGTAACCAGTAGATTAGTGGGATGCTGATTACATACTTGCTTCCAGAATGAGGACTGCCCTCTGCCAAGTTATATATTAAGTAATCCTCTCCGATTTAGTGAACCGGTCAGATAGGCTGGACTTAGTTTTCATATTAGCTGTGTTTGGCGCAGTGACATATTTAATCAAGGGGGTGTGGTCTCCCACAAATAGCAAATATCATGAGTGTGAGGCCACACCCCTTTGATTAACATGCACCCCGCCCACAGTCACAGCAAAGAATATTAAGCACCACCCATCTGACGAATTAACTTAGAGGGGAATATAAAGTCTTAAAACTCTGGAACAGTGAGGAAGGGGGCCATCATGCTGTAAAATGAAATGTGATCAGCCCCCCCCCCCCCCATGCTATCTTCTTATTACTGCAACTCATTTTGTTCAGGGTGACCATAGGGCTCTTAAACCCCTTAAAGGAGTACTCCGGTGAAAAACTTTTTTTTTTTTTTATTAACTGGTGCCAGAAGCAAATAAAATCATGGGGTGCATCAATAGGGGCATAATCGCCCACGACAAGGAAATAGTTCTACCGCTGTACAAATCACTAGTCAGACCACACATAGAATACTGTGTACAGTACTGGGCACCAGTGTACAAGAAAGATATAGTGGAGCTGGAGAGGGTTCAAAGATGGGCAACCAGGGTAATACGGGGAATGGGAGGACTACAGTACCCAGAAAGATTACCAGAATTAGGGTTATTTAGTTTAGAAAAAAGAAGGCTTAGGGGGGACCTAATAACTATGTATAAATATATCAGGGGACAGTACAGAGATCTTTCCCATAAACTATTTATACTCAGGACTGTATCAATAACAAGGGGGCATCCTCTACGTCTAGAAGAAAGAAGGTTTCTACACCAGCACAGATGGGGGTTCTTTACCGTAAGAGCAGTAAGACTGTGGAATTCTCTCCCGGAGGAGGTTGTCATGGTGAACTCTGTAAAAGAATTTAAAAGGGGTCTGGATGCATTTTTGGAGAGTAATAACATTGCTGGTTATGTATATTAGATTTATAAGGACAGAACGTTGATACAGGGATTTATTCTGCCATATTTGGAGTCGGGAAGGAATTTTTACCTCTAGTATGAGGGTTTTTTGCCTTCCTCTGGATAAACTCAGTAGGGATTCATTAGGGATATAGGTTGAATTGGATGGACTCTGGTCTTTTTTCAACCTTATGAACTATCTTACTATGTTACATACCTGAGCCCGCACACCAACGCCAAAGTTTCTCAAGTGGCACGGGACTTAACACTAACCTACCTGTGCATGATAAGCAAAACCAGCGGCCAGTGGGCAATTACGGCAGCATTAGGCCAACTCACAACCTCCTCCCAGGTACCCTCCAGTGTGGCTAGGCACACATACAATGGGAGGAGGGAGGCAGACTACAAGCCCCACCTAAGTTGGCTGATATAGTTGCTGGCCTCACATGTGCACCGTAATGCTGCCTAGAAAGTGTTCAAGGCACATTACATATGGCGTTAGCCAAGGGTTAGCCAATGTTATTGTCTACATCTACCACAGTAGTGCACCTAAATTCCTGTATTATATATATGTATCAGTAGTGCACCTAAATACCTGTATTATATATATATATATATATATATACACACACACACTTTTTTTTTTTAATCTAAAAAGGTGGTTGCTCTATATATTTAATTCATTTTTACTTATGATATTTTTAACATCTGGTGCAAGGGCCCTGCCTAGATGTGAGGTGTGATATTGTAATACATTTTGTCTATATTATTTTTATCCCTGATAAAATACCTGAGTGAGCTACACACCTTTATTTCTAGATTTGTAAATGACTTCTATTAAAAAAAAATCTTAATCCTTCCGGTACTTATTAGCTGCTGAATACTACAGAGGAAATTCTTTTCTTTTTGGATTTCTTTTCTGTCTGTCCACAGTGCTCTCTGCTGACACCTCTGTCCATGTCAGGAACTGTCCAGAGCAGGAGAAAATCCTTATAGCAAACATATGCTGCTCTGGACAGTTCCTAAAATGGACAGAGTTGTCAGCAGAGAGCACTGTGGACAGACAGAAAAGAAATCCAAAAATAAAATAATTTCCTCTGTAGTATTCAGCAGCTAATAAGTACTGGAATGATTTTTTATTTTTATAGAAGTAATTTACAAATCTGTTTATTTTTTAAATCAACTGGTGCCAAAAAAAGTTAATGTTTTCCACCGGAGTACCCCTTTAACCCCTTAAGGACCCAGCCAATTTTCACTGTAGGACCCGGCCATTTTTTGCACATCTGACCACTGTCACTTTAAGCATTAATAACTCTGGAATGCTTTTACCTTTCATTCTGATTCCGAGATTGTTTTTTCTTGACATATTCTACTTTACGTTAGTGGTAAAATTTTGTCGATACTTGCATCGTTTCTTGGTGAAAAATTCCAAAATTTGATGAAAAAAATTGAACATTTAGAATTTTTTTTAACTTTGAAGCTCTCTGCTTATAAGGAAAATTTATATTCCAAATAAGTTATATATTGATTCACATATACAACATGTCTACTTTATGATTGCATCATAAAGTTGACATGTTTTTACTTTTGGAAGACATCAGAGGGCTTCAAAGTTCAGCAGCAATTTTCCAATTTTTCACAAAATTTTCAAAATCAAAATTTTTCAGGGACCAGTTCTGTTTTGAAGTGGATTTGAAGGGCTGTAATATTAGAAATGCCCCACAAATGACCCCATTATAAAAACTGCACCCCCCCAAAGTATTCAAAATGACATTCAAAAAGTTTGTTAACCCTTTAGGTGTTTCACAGGAATAGCAGCAAATTGAAGAAGAAAATTCAATCTTGATTTTTTGCACTGGCATGTTCTTGTAGACCCAGTTTTTGAATTTTTACAAGGGGTAAAGGGAGAGAAATCTTCCTAAAATGTGTAACCCAATTTCTCTTGAGTAAGGAAATACCTCATATGTGTATGTCAAGTGTACGGCGGGCGCAGTAGAGGGCTCAGAAGGGAAGGAGCGACAATGGGATTTTGGAGAGTGAGTTTTTCTGAAATGGTTTTTGTGGGGCATGTCGCATTTAGGAAGCCCCTATGGTGCCAGAACAGCAAAAAAAAAAAACCACATGGCATACTATTTTGGAAACTATACCCCTCGAGGCACATAACAAGGGGTCCAGTGAGCCTTAACACCCCACGACTTTTTGTTAAAGTTGGATGTGTAAATGATTTATTTATTTATTTTTTCCACTAAAATGCTAGTTTTCCCCAAAATGTTACATTTTTACAAGGGATAATAGGACAAAATGCCCCCCAAAATTTGTAACCCCATCTCTTCTGAGTATGGAAATACCCCAAGTGTGGACGTCAAGTGCTCTGCTGGCGCACTACAATGCTCAGAAGAGAAGGAGTCACATTTGGCTTTTGAAAAGCGAATTTTGCTGAAATGGTTTTTGGAGGGCATGTCACATTTAGGAAGCCCCTATGGTGCCAGAACAGCAAAAAAAAATGGCATACTGTTTTAGAAACTACACCACCCAAGGAACACATCAAGGGGTACAGTGAGCCTTAAAACCTCACAGGTGTTTGACGACTTTTTGCTAAAGTCGGATGTGTAAATGAAAAAAAAATAAAATAAATTTTTTCACAAAAATGCTGGTTTTCCCCCACATTTTATATTTTTACAAGGGGTAAGAGAAGAAATGGGGTTACAAATTTTGGGGGTCATTTTCTCCTGAGTATGGAAATACCCAATGTGTGGACATCAAGTGATCTGCTGGCGCACTACAATGCTCAGAAGAGAAGGAGCACCATTGAGCTTTTGAAGACAGAATTTGGTTGGAATAGAAGTCGGGGGCCATGTGCGTTTACAACCCCCCCCCGTGGTGCCAGAACAGTGGACCCCACCACGTGAACCCATTTTGGAAACTACACCCCCCACAGAATTTAATAAGGGGTGCAGTGAGTATTTACACCCCACTGGCGTTTGACAGATCTTTGGAACAGTGGGCTGTGCAAATGAAAAATTTAATTTTTCATTTTCACGGACCACTGTTCCAAAGATCTGCCAGACACCTGTGGGGCGTAAATACTCACTGTACCCCTTATTACATTACGTGAGGTGTGTAGTTTCCAAAATTGGGTCATTGTTCTGGCTCTATGGGGGCTTTGTAAACACACGTAGCCTTCAATTCCGGACAAATTTTATCTTCAAAATCCCAATGGTGCTCCTTTTCTTCTGAGCATTGTAGTTCGCCCGCCGAGCACTTTACATCCACATATGGGGTATTTTCTTACTCAGAGGAAATGGGGTTACAAATTTTGGGTGGCTTCTTTCCTAGGTTTCCTTGTGAAAATGAAAAATTTGGGGTAACACCAGCATTTTTGTGAATTTTATTTTATTTTTTTCATTTTTCCATCCAACTTTAATGAAAATTCGTCAAACACCTTTGGGGTGTAAAGGCTCGCTATACCCCTTCTTACTTTCCGTGAGGGGTGTAGTTTCCAAAATGGGGTCACATGTGGGTATTTATTTTTTTGCGTTTATGTTAGAACCGCTGTAAAATCAGCCACCCCTGTGCAAATCACCAAGTTAGGTCTCAAATGTACATAGTGCGCTCTCACTCTTGAGCCTTTTTATGCGCCCGCAGAGCATTTTACGCCCACATATGGGGTATTTCCGTACTCAGGAGAAATTGCAGTACAAATTTTGGGGGTCTATTTTTCCACTATTTTTAACACTTGTGAAAATAAAAAGTAAAAGGACAACACCAGCTTGTTAGTGTAAAATTTGAATTTTTTTTTTACACTGACAGGCTGGTGTAGCCCCCAACTTTTCCTTTTCATAAGGGGTAAAAGGAGAAAAAGCCCCCCAAAATTTGTAACGCAATTTCTCCCAATTACGGAGATACCCATATGTGGCCCTAAACAGTTTCCTTGAAATACGACAGGGCTCTGAAGTGAGAGAGCGCCATACGCATTTGAGGACTAAATTAGGGATTGCATAGGGGTGGACATAGGGGTATTCTACGCCAGTGATTCCCAAACAGGGTGTCTCCAGCTGTTGCTAAACTCCCAGCATCCATGGACAGTCAGTGGCTGTCCGGAAATGCTGGGAGTTGTTGCTTTGCAACAGCTGGAGGCTCCGTTTTGGGAACACTGCCGTACAATACATTTTTAATTTTTATTGGGGGGACAGTGTAAGGTGGTGTATATGTAGTGTTTTACCCTTCATTATGTGTTAGTGTAGTGTAGTGTAGTGTTTTTAGGGTACATTCACACGGGCGCAGGTTTACAGTGAGCTTCCCGCTAGAAATTTGCGCTGCGGCAAAAAGCTCATACTTGAAGCAGGAAACTTACTGTAAACCTGTCCGTGTGAATGTACCCTGTACGTTCACATTGGGGGGGGGGAGGGGGGGGGGGGCAAACCTCCAGCTGTTTCAAAACTACAACTCCCAGCATGTTCTGACAGACCGTGCATGCTGGGAGTTGTAGTTTTGCAACAGCTGGAGGCACACTGGTTGGAAAACCTTCAGTTAGGTTCTGTTACCTAACTCAGTATTTTCCAACCAGTGTGCCTCCAGCTGTTGCAAAACCAACTCCCAGCATGTACTGATCGCCGAAGGGCATGCTGGGAGATCTAGTTATGCAACAGCTGGAGGGATCGCAACTACAACAGACAGCTGTTTCGGCATGCTGGGATTTGCAGTTTTGCAACTTCTGGAGGGCTACAGATAGAGACCACTGCACTGTGATCTCCAAACTGTGGACCTCCAGCTGTTGCATAACTACTACTTCCAGCATGGACTTTGGCTGTCTGTGCATGCCGGGAGTTGTAGTTATGCAACAGCTGGAGGCACACTTCTAAAAAGTGCATCTACCTGTTGCATACTCTACATCATGCGAAAAGCTCATGTGTCAACAAAGCGGTGCAGGTCTGCAGCATGCCATCTTCCCTCCCCACCGTGAATGATTTGCATATACAGCTTAGTGCGGGGAGCCAAGCTCTGTACTTCCATCAGCCAAGGCAAGGAGGTGTGGTGGAAAGAGAAGGCATTAAACAACTACATTGACATGGTCTGAAATGGCAGGAGGTGCTCAACCCCTAATCTGTATGAGGAATCAAATGATTCCTCCTAAAAGTCCCCTAAGGGGACTAAAAGTGTAAAAAAAAATAAAAAAATAAAAAAAGTTTAAAAACACACACATTAACCCCTTCATTATTAAAAGTTTAAATCACCCCCCTTTTCCCAAATTCCATATAAAAAAGATATAAACATAGTAAAAATAAACATGTGGTATCACCGCATGCGTAAATGTCCGAACTATAAAAATATATCATAAATTAAGCCGCACGGTCAATGGCATGAGCGCCAAAAAAATTCCAAAGTCCAAAATAGCGTATTTTTGGTCACTTTTTATACCATAAAATGAAGGAATAAAAAGCGATCAAAGAGTCCAATCAAAACAAAAATGGTATCGATTAAAAATTCAGATGATGGCGCAAAAAATGAGCCCTCATAACGCCTAGTACACGGAAAAATAAAAAAAAGTTATAGGGGGTCAGAAGAGGACAATTTTAAATGTATTAATTTTCGTGCACATAGTTATGATTTTTTCCAAAAGTATAACAAAATATAACCTATATAAGTAGGGCATAATTTTAACCGTATGGACCTACAGAATAAAGATAAAGTGTCATTGTTACGCCCAGCGCTCCGGGTCCCTGCTCCTCCCCGGAGCGCTCGCGGCGTTCTCCTCTCTGCAGCGCCCCGGTCAGACCCGCTGAACGGGAGCGCTGCACTGTCACTGCGGGGATGCGATTCGCATACCCGTTCCCCGGCTGTCACGTCCTGGCGCGCACGGCTCCGCTCTCTAGGGCGCGCGCGCTCCGGCTCTCTAAGATTTAAAGGGCCAGTGCACCACTAATTGGTGCCTGGCCCAATCAGTGTAATTAGCTCCCATCTGCTCCATGCCTATTTAAACCCACTTCCCCTTCCTGTCCTTGCCGGATCTTGTTGCCTCAGTGCCTAGTGAAAGCGTTTCTGTGTTTGCCCTTACCAGTGTTACCAGACCTTCTGCCGTTGCCCTTGACTACGAACCTTGCCGCCTGCCCTGACCTTCTGCTACGTCTGACCTCGCCTCTGTCTAGTCCTTCTGTCCCACGCCACTCTCAGCAGTCAGTGAGGTTGAGCCGTTATCGGTGGACACGACCTGGTTGCTACCGCCGCAGCAAGACCATCCCGCTTTGCGGCGGGCTCTGGTGAATACCAGTAGCAACTTAGAACCGGTCCACCGGTACGGTCCATGCCAATCCCTCTCTGACACAGAGGATCCACCTCCGGCCTGCCGAATCCTGACAGTCATTTTTACCGAAAAATGTATGACGTAGAAACGGAAGCCTCCAAAATTTACAAAATGGTGTTTTTTCTTCAATTTAGTTGCCCAATGATTTTTTTTCCGTTTCGCCGTAGATTTTTGGGTAAAATGACTGATGTCATTACAAAGTAGAATGTGGATTTTTAGGTGCAAAATTTAAAGGGTTATGATTTTAAAAAGTAAGGAGGAAAAAACTTAAGTGCAAAAAAACTGAAAAACGCTTGGTCCTTAAGGGGTTAAAGAAAAATAAGTAGATAACTAATACAGATAAAGCAAGTCCTTAGATATAAAAGAAAGAGATACTGAAAGCTGTAAATCACTATGTAGAGGACAGGAGCTTCTTCAGGGTCCTGTACAGTACACACAACGTCCTAAAATAGTAAACTGAAGCTGCCCTTACTTGGTGTCCAAAGGAGCAGCTAACTGTGGCATAGGTTAAGGGTAGTACAGAACATTTAATACCTCCCTATACTTTAGGGAGGTGCTAGTAGACAGCCAGTCAGTGCATACGCTTCAGTAATACAGGTGTTTTTATCAGTGAATGCCCATTCTAATTGGTTGGTTCTTACAGCCATTGACACGTTTCATAGATCTGGACTGTCCGTAGCATTGTATGTTGAGTCTGATTTCAAGTTACAATGGTCCAGAAAAGACCATTGTATGTTGAAACTATTGTATGTTGAAGCCAAGTTGAGGCAGGGTTTTTCAGTTTTTGCATTTAAATTTTTTCCTCATCACCTTCAAAAAATCATAACGCTTTCAATTTTGCACATAAAATTCCATATGATGACTTATTTTTTGCACCACCAATTCTACTTTGCAGTGACATTAGTCATTGTACCAAAATATCCACGGCGAAACGGAAGAAAAAAAGTAATTTTGTAAATTTTGGGGGCTTCCGTTTCTACGCAGTGCATTTTTCGGTAAAAATTACACCTTATCTTTACACTGTAGGTCCATACGATTAAAATGATGCCCTACTTATATAGGTTTGATTTTGTCATACTTCGGAAAAAAAAATCATAACTACATGCAGAAAAATTTATACATTAAAAATTCTCATCTTCTAACTCCTATAATTTTTTTCTTTTTCCGCATACGGGCCGGTATGAGGGCTCATTTTTGCGCCGTGCTCTGAAGTTTTTATCGGTTCCCTTTTTGTATTGATCGGACTTTTTGATCCATATAGTTTTTTGATCCATATAGTTTTAATTACCGATTTTTTTAATAGTTCGGACATTTCCGCACGCGGCGATACCACATGTTTATTTACACAGTTTTTTTTTTTTTAATGGGAAAAGGGGCATGATTCAAACTTTTATTAGGGAAGGGGTTAAATTAGCTTTTTTTTTGCAGTGTTATAGCTCCAATAGGGGGCTATAACACTGCACACACTGATCTTTTACCCTGATCCCTGCAAAGCCATAGCTTTGCATGGATAAGCGTTCTAGGGGCTTGATTGCACAAGCCTGTAGCTCAGGCTTGGAGCAGTCTAATGCCGATCGGACGCAACGGAGCAAGGTAAGGGGGTCTCCGCTCGCGTCCTAACGGATCGGAACATAGCGATTTTATCGCGATAGTCCTTATCAGCCCGACTGAGCTGCCAGGAAGCGTTTACTTCCATTTTAGATGTGGCGATCAACTTTGATCGCCGTGTCTAAAGGGTTAATAGCGCACGGCACAACGATCGGTGATGCACGCTATTAGCCCAGGGTCCCGGCTATCGTTAGCAGCTGGGACCAGCCCGGTGTGACCCCGTTTTAAACACCGGGACCGGGCATAGGGCGTACAGGTACCCAATACACGGGGTATAGTGCAGGGAAACCAGATAAAAATGATGTGTCATTTACCCAGATAGGTGTTGTCGTTCCGGAGATCCATGCTGTATTAGCCTCCGTTGCTAATATGTAAATGGCCTGCTTTGCGCATTGGTGTCGGAACCAGGCATACCCAGCATCACTGCCTTTATCCCCTCTGCTCCGATATATAGGCGGGCATATCAAAGCTGCCAGTTTCCCTTTAACTTTTAAAGAAAATGAATATGCCTAAAAATGCCCTATTTTGACTTCTATAACATTTTTATTTTTATTGTATAGGTTGAACTTGAAGGACTCTTGCCATTATAACCTTAAAGGGGTACTTCAGTGGAATTTTTTTTTTTAAATCAACTGGTTCCAGAAAGTTGAACAGATTTGTAAATGACTATGAAAAAATCTTAATCCTTCCAGTACTTATCAACTGCTGAATACTACAGAGTAAGTTGAGTTGTTCTTTTCTGTCTGACCAAGGTGCTCTCTGCTGACACCTCTGTCCATGTCAGGAACTGTCCAGAGTACAATCAAATCCCCATAGCAAACCTCTCCTGTTCAATTTTATTTATGCATTTTAGTTTTTTCCTTCTCGCCTTCTAAAAATCATAATTTTTATATTTATCCACAGACCAATATAAGGGCTTGTTTTTGCATGACCAATGGTAATTTGCAATGATATCACTCATTTTACCATAAAATGTATGGCGCAACCAAAAAAATTATTATTTGTGTGGGGAAATAAAAAAAAAAAAAAAACACAATTTAACACATTT
This sequence comes from Hyla sarda, assembly GCF_029499605.1. Classification (NCBI taxonomy): domain Eukaryota; kingdom Metazoa; phylum Chordata; class Amphibia; order Anura; family Hylidae; genus Hyla; species Hyla sarda. The sequence continues at coordinate 36,265,927 of NC_079201.1, read as the reverse complement.
CGGAAGGTTTCGTTTTCATGCTGTACACTTTACGGTAAAAATGTCAAGTTTTCTTTATTCTGTGGGTCAGTATGATTAAAATGATTGTTACATGATTTTCTATTATTGTACTGCTTTAAAAAAAATCTCAAACTTTTTAAGCAAAATTAGTATGTTCAAAATTGCCCTATTTTGACCACCACTATAACTTTTTCCTTATTTGGGGCGGTATGAGGGTTCATTTTTTGCGTCGTGATCTGTAGTTTTTATAGATACCACTTTTGCCTATATTTAACTTTATAATAGCTTTTTATAACTTTTTTTTTTTTAATAAAATGTAAATAAAAAGCAGCAATTTTTTATGTTTACGCTGTTCACCATACAGGACATTTAACATTCTATTTTGATAGTTCGTGGACATTTACGCACATGGCAATACCGAATATGTTTTTTCTTTCACACTTTTATAGTCCTCATAGGGGACTACAGTGACGATGGCCTCGACATACAATAATTTCAACATGCGATAGCCTCTCAGAGGCCATCGCATGTTGAAGGCAGCATCAACATACAATGCTTTTGTATGTCGGGGCCATCACATAAACGGCTATCCGGCAGCGCAGACTGCTTCAGCTGCCGCCGGATAGCCGTTTACGGTGCCCCGTGTGCTGTGGTGATGATTACTCACTGTCAGGCCCAAGGCCTGATTATTTAAATCCTATATGTGTATTATAAATTATAACTGTGTGTGATGTATTATCCAAGACATGGGTAAAAGGTCATTCAGACGGTGTATCCTTTTGTGTATTGCATTTTATTGGGGCTCTGGCTGTATGTTTACATCTCCTTTGAAGTCAAAGGCTTTTTTGAAGCAGCAGGATGTAAGGGGCACTCTGGTCCCATCATATAATCACACAGATAAGGGGGCCAGGAAGAGAGAAGACCCCCTGGTGGGATCAGACGGGAGGGGGGAATGGAGTCTCCCTCCCAAGAAAGCAGATATGATATTTAAAACAATGCTAGACTCAAAGTAGGGTGTTCAAGGCTGTGCCACAAGCTGACAAGACCATCCTGTAAGAACTTCATCTTTTTGTTTTCTGAACTTGTCTTGCTAAACTCTTTTATATGTATATATATATATATATATATATATATATATATATATATATATGTAGCACTGTGATACCTTTTATCAGATTAAATGTTTAATTAATCAGCTCTGGTCTTTGATCTCTAAATATATGAGCTCACTTTTCTGAAGGCAGCTCTGGTGGAAACACGTTTATCTAAGGGTTAATTTGGTGACTTGCTGGGACTAGTAGTGGATACTCAGAGGTCTGGTGGCCTTAACCCTTGCACCATCACACTCTCTCTAGCGTCTTGGCAGGACCAATAGGGTGTGATCGTGACACTCACCTATCCTCGGGGCTCCGGAGCGTCCTCTTCGGGATCCCCTGCATCGCCGGCGGTCTACGTCGTCATCACATTGCCGCACTCTGTCCCATCATCCAATAGGCGCAGCGTGCGTAGTGACGTGATGGCGGCGACGGAGGGCGAGGATCTCGGGGAAGCAGAGACGTCCGGAGCATCGGGGACACCCGGGGGAAGCGGTGACAGCGATGGAGGACGACATCCAGGGCAGCGGTGACGAGTGGTGACGGTCCGGAGTGGCGGGGACAGGTGAGTATAACTTCCTATTCTTTCCATTGCACGGATCCCTCAACATACGATGGTTTCAACAAACGATGGTTCATTTGGAACGGATTACCATCGTATGTTGAGGGACCACTGTATTTACAGCAATCATTAGATTGAATATACTAAACAGTGCTATGCAAAACCAAACGTAACATGTGTGGTATTGCCATGTGCGTAAATGTCCGAACTAATAAAATATCATGTTAATTAAACCGCATGGTCAAAGGTGAAAGTGTAAAAAAAAATCCAAAGTCCAGAAATTCCTATTTTCCTAAGACGCGATCAAAAGGTGTCATCAAAATAAAAATGGTCCCAGTAAAAATTTCAGATCATGGCGCAAAAAATGAGCCCTCATACATCCCTATATATGGAAAAATAAAAACGTTATAGGGGTCAGAAGTGTACAATTTTAGAAGTACTAAAATAGAACCTAAATAAAAATAAAAAAAAAGTTAGGTATCCTTGGAACCGTATGGACCTACAGAATAGAGATAAGGTGTAATTTGTACTGAAAAGTGCACTGTGTAGAATCAGAAGCCCCCAAAATTTACAAAACGGCATTTCTTTTTCAATTTTGCCGCCCAAATATTTTTTTCTCTGGTTTTACTGTAGATTTTGTGGTGAAATGATTAATGATATTGCAAAGTAAAATTGGTGGCGCAAAAAACAAGCCCTCATATGGGTCTGTAGGTGGAAAATTGTAAGTGTTTCGAAAGTGATATTTAGAAGTGAGGAGAGAAAAACATAACTGCAAAAATGAAAAATGGCCCGAGAGGGAAGGGGATAATGACTGACCTCAGCCTGATCGCTGATGTCCGCCATCACCGGTGGGTTCCTGGCTGCTGATAGCAGCCGGGACCTGCCCTGCATGATGTGAGCACCGGTCCGGTGCTCGTGTCATGTACAGGATGTAAGTACCACCGCATCAGGACGTACATGTACGTCCATTCTCCTTAAGGGAGCTATGTAACTATGTAAGGAGCTGAAATATGCAGTCTGGTGAAGGTACTCTTCAAACTTGAGACAGCAGGAGCAGTTGCTCCAGATACCTTGAGACAAGTACAGAAGTCTCTGAGAGTTACAGAAATCATTTTTGTCAAGGCAGTTTTATTATTTTTTTAACTGATTCCATTTAGGGAGCAGTGTGTGTTTTTCTGTCTTTACTATTTGAAGGACGCAGGGGCTGAGTGCGCATCATAGCAGGATGGCCCCGGCAGCTATCAGCAGGGTGATGCCTAGCATTAACTCTTTTGATCGAGGCAACTAAAATGTACTAAAATGTAAAAAAAAACATTTAAAAAAACACTAATCCCTAAAGCTCAGTCGGCCTAATTGGGACACCTGTGGTGAAATAGTGGGTCCCGATCATCTGAAAGGCCAGCGAGAGGGCAGTTACCCCCTTCCTTGCAGTCCGATCGGTGCACCAATGCTCCAGAAAACCTCAGCAGCCTGAAGCAATGGAGTGTTGATAACACTGAGCAATGCTGTTCTATGGAGCACCATTGTACAGTGTATGCAATCTGAAGATTGCAAGTAATAGTAACATCCCTAATAAAAAAAGCCCTCATATTGGTCTGTAGGTGAAAAGTTAAAAAAATTATGATTATTAGAAGGTGAGGTAAAAAACAAACAAACAAAAATTGCAAAAGAATTCTTAGTATCATTTACTGCATAGCTCCATAGAGGAAATGTATCAAAACCTGTGAAGAGAAAAAGTCGCCCAGTTGCCCATAGCAACCAGATTACTGCTTTCATTTTAAAAAGACCTATGAAAAAGAAAAGCAATCTGAATGGTTGCTGGGGGCAACTGGTCAACTCTTCCTTTGCACAGGTTTTGATAAATCCCCCCCCCGTGTCTAAGTTGTATTATCCTGATTGTGTAGAATCACAGAATGTGAAGTTATTCTTGCATACATACCTATTCCAAACTCCACCAAAGTTTCATTATCTTCAGTCAACATATCCAAAAACAAATCTGGAATCTGCAACTGTCGAAGATACAGAATGTTCTTAGGGTCATAGGAAAAGTTGGCAAGATTTGCCAGGACCTGTTCTTTTGGATCTAAAGAAAAAAAAAAGTGTATTTGTAATCGGTTTAGTGCAGATGGAAATGGTAGGATATACTCTTCTCTCCCTTTGCTGGTGCCTCCATACATCTAACCCTGCCATTACATTACAACGTGCATGTGTCCAGCACATACTTCCACCCAATCTGCTGCTTGGATGTCAGTGATACCTAAAGAGGTTTTCTGGGAGTTAAAGAGAAAACACAACCTTCTAATTTACTAATCTTAGCAGTCTCAGTCTGGTTCCAGTGTCCCATTTACAGTGTTGCCGCTAAGAGCGTTGCTAGATCTCCAAAAGACCAAAAGGGCTAGAGCCGTAGCCCAAGCCACACCTCCTAACTGCACACAGTCTCCTGCCTAAATATACTCACTACTAACGGGGCCGACTGTACAATGTGGTTTCAGCAATCACACTCCTATGACCTTCAGATCTCAGCATATAAACAATGCCTTAGGGTAATAAGAGAGACACTGCTGCAACCATACTATCACCCTCCGCATACTTCGGTAGTCTGTACATGCCAAGATCTCCCAGCTAGTTTTAAAAAGAAAAAATCATCAAAAGAAAAGTAAGACATTATATGCAATGTTAACATTGTACCCCTAAAAGATAGCCCCACAGTTACAAAATAATATACAAGGAGCGAATATCCCCATACATTATTGCCAGCATATTGTTCCTGACCAAATTCTGTATACTGAAACCATAGCAATATACAAAGAGGAATATCATTACCATACATATACTGTTACAGATCAAATCCGGGTAAATATTACCAATATACAAAGAAGGAATATTATCACCATAAATATCACCATCATACTATTACTGACCAATTACAGACAAATCCTGTATACTGACCAATGTTACCAATAATATCAATATACAAGGAGGAATATTCTCACCATATATAAATTACCATAATACTGTTACTGACCAATATACAAGGAGGAACATTATCAGCATACATATTACCATAATACTGTTGCTGACTAAATCTGAGCCCACTAGTATTAATATTACCAGTACAAAAAAAAAAAAACTGTCCATCACCTTCCTACAAAATGAAATACATGCACAGTGCTAGTTTTGTGTATTGCCAGTAAGGGACAAGTATTACCGGCACACGATGACCACCACAACCATTACCACTATATTGTAATGGGAAAAATCCACTATACAAAAAAAAATAAAAATAAAATTATATTCCCACATGCGATCACCATATAGAGGTAGATTCCTGCTGTGCACAGAATAAGTGATTATATACAGGACTAGTGCTGGGCGGTATACCGTTTTTTTTTCTCCCACGGTATGGATTTTTGCCCATACCGCTATACCAGTCGGGCCCCTCCCCCACCCTCCGAGTCAATAAAAAAAATTAAACTTGCCCGTAATGGGGGTGGTCCGGGCCATCCATCCTTCCTGTAGTGTCCGGCGGCATTCCGGGTGGAGGGTGAACCGGTCCGGGCTGTCCTTCTCCGGGGATCCTCTTCTCCACTCCGGGCAGGCTCCGGCCTAGTACGCTGCATAGACGCCGCTACGTCCGTGACGTCAGGTGTGTCGCTGCGCACGGGCGTCACTGCGCAGCGGCGTCTATGCAGAGTTACTAGGCCGGAGCCTGCCCGGAGTGGAGAAGATGACCCCCGGAGAAGGACAGCCCGGACCGGTTCACCCTCCACCCGGAATGCCGCCGGACACTACAGGAAGGATGGATGGCCCGGACCACCCTCCCCGGAAGGTCCCTGCAGCAACTGGGAAGGTGAGTCAGGGTTCTGGGATGGACAGGGGTCTGTATAATATACTATACCTACAGTAGGCCCTCCAGCTGTTAAGGCCCTCCAGCTGTTGCAAAACTACAACTCCCAGCAGTTTTGCAACAGCTGGAGGCTGTAGGGTTGTTTGTTACATCTATTTAAAAGGGTACTCCACTGCCCCAGTGTTCAGATCATTTAGTTCCAAAAGCCCATTAAGTTCTGCTACGGCAACTCAATGCAAGTCTCAATGTAAAAAAAAATATATATACCGTGAAATACCGTGATACTTTAGAAAAATACTGTGATACTCATTTTTTGGTCATATCACCCAGCACTATACAGGACCATATAAAAAGTAGATACAAGCTATGTAAGTGATTACAGTTACATCTAGGGATTCACAACTGACATTTTCTTATCAGCGGCAACCTCTCCTTTTTTTCTCTGTCCGGATCAGACCACCAAGTCGACTTCTTCCACCCAAAACTCATCTCATCAGCATTTGCAGGTCAAGCATATAAGACATCACATTTTACAAATGACCTCCCCTCCTCTACACACTATCCCCATCTATAGGCCCCGAACTGTTATAATGCCCCCTTTGTGTCCCACACAGTAAAAGGCAGGTAGTTAGGTAGCTAACTAGGTAGTCAAGTATGTAAGTAGATAGCTAGCTAGGTAGCCAGGTATGTAGGTAGGTAGTTAGTATGGATGTCCCAATACCGGTATGGGTATCGGGATCAATACTGGGCATTTGCATGAGTACTTGTTAGTGCTGGGCGGTATACCGGTTCATACCGAATACCGAAATTTTTGTCCTGAATTTTTCCCATACCACAATACCGGTTGGGCCCCTCCCCCTCGGGAAATGAATGAATTATCAACCCAGCGCTGCGCTGTCCCCACATCGGGGAACTAATCATATGTGACCCACGAGCGCTGTTCTCCTCCCCCCCCCCCCCAATTAATTATCAGCCCAGCACTGCACTGTCCCCATCGGGGAACTAATCACATGTCACCCGCAAGCGCCGCCCTCCTCGTCCTCCTGTTTGTTGCGGGCTGCCGGCGCTGGAACTCTGTACTGTACGCTGTATCCCTATGCCCGGGCTGCAAAAGACAAACAAAATAAACTTTAACTCACCTTCAGTACCGGCCTCATCTTCTTCCTGGGGACGGGAATGTCGGAGAGCAGTCAGCCTATCACCGGCCGAGGCGGAACATCGGTTGAGCGCACTGTAAGTCATGTAAGAAGCCGGCTTGTACACTGGTCATGCAATAAAGTTGCACCTTATTTATTACCTGACTTTGTGTGCTGCAGAGTTCTACTTTTTTCTTGATGCTGAGCCCCTTACCCAGACTTCATGTCTGCAAGCATATTTTAAAGTGCCCATGAAATAATAAAAGGTATATTAGGTGGGATGTTGCATCCCATCCCCCGGAAACTACCAACTGGCATTTTTTCATATATGTAATCGGAGAGAGATTGTCTCTTCAATTTTGTTATCACACTAAGATTTTTTCCTCATTTTCTTTTAACAGGTTTTGTATTATCCCATGTATGTGTATTTTTACATTTAGGGGGATGCTTGTTGTCTTCTGATTCCCTAACAGCCTTTTGCTCATGGGAGCTGCAGGTTTTCAACAGCAGTTTTGCAACAGCTGGAGAGCCATAGGTTAAGAAACATTGATATATGTTACAGGGTTTTTGATTGTGACAATGTGTAGTCATATTGTGACTTATGCCCAATATTTTTACTGCAAAATTAAGAGTTAGGATGCTCTCCTACAGCGCAACCTTAAATGATCAGTCAATAGTGTCCCCTTATCTTCCCATATGAGCAATCACTGGTGACGTCTCTACGTCAGATGGAAGGTGATGATGTCACTATAGGTATGGATTACCTATTGTGGGCCATTGTAAAGCGGTCTGTATACTGGAATGGTGACGTTGTGGTTTGTAGTCTATATTGCACAGCATCATGGGAAATTTACAGCAGTGACTGCATCCCAGACAAGTTAAAAAACTACAACTACCAGCATACCTCCTACACTGTGAAACATGGAAAAGGACTTAGGAGTCTTAGTTAACAGTAAATTTAGCTGTAGTGACCAGTGTCGGGCAGCTGCTGCCAAGGCAAATAAAATCATGGGGTGAATCAATAGGGGCATAGAATACTGTGTACAGTACTGGGCACCAGTGTACAAGAAAGATATAGTAAAGCTGGAGAGGGTTTAAAGACGGGCAACCAGAGTAATACGGGGAATGGGAGGACTACAGTACCCAGAAAGATTATCAGAATTAGGGTTAGTTTAGCAAAAAGGCTTAAGGGAGACCTAATAACTATGTATAAATATATCAGGAGACCAGAGATCTCTCCCATGATCTATTTATACCCAGGACTATATCAATAACAAGGGGGCATCCTCTACGTCTAGAGGAAAGAAGGTTCCTACACCAGCACAGACAGGGGTTCTTTACTGTAAGAGCAGTGAGACTGTAGAATTCTCTCCCGGGGGAGGTGGTCATGGTGAACTCTGTAATAGAGTCCAAAAAGGGGCTGGATGCATTTTTGGAGAATAACAACATTACTGGTTATGTATACTAGATTTATAGGGACAGAAGGTTGATCCAGGGATTCTGACTGCCATATTTGGAGTCGGGAAGGAATTTTTACCTCTAGTATGAGGGTTTTTTGCCTTCCTCTGGATCAACTCAACTCAATAGGGACTTATTAGGGTTATAGGTTGAACTTGATGGACTCTGGTCTTTTTTGAACCTAATGAACTATGTTACTATGTTACTTTAAGATAGTGGTAACTTTTGGTCGATAATTGTATACATTTCTTTGTGAAAAATTCAAAAATTTCAGGAAAAAAAAAAAAAGGAATAGTTTGTATTTTTTCTAAATTTGAAATGCTCTACTTGTAAGGAAATGGTCATGCTAAATAAATGACATTGATTTACATATACAATAGGTCTTTATGTTGGCATAATAAAGTAGGCAAGTTTTTACTTTTTGAAGACATTAGGGGGCTTCAAAGTTTAGCTGCAATTTTCTATTTTTTTCACAATAATTTCTAAATCTGAATTTTTCAAGGGCCAGTTCAATTTGAAGGGCCTTCAAGAAATCCCCCATACATGACCTCATTATAAAAACTGCACCCCTCAAAGTATTCAAAATTACATTCAAAAAGTTTGCTAACCCATTAGGTGTTTTGCAAGAATAGCAGCAAAGTGGAGGTGAAGTGTCAAAATGTAAATTTTTTACACTAACATGTTGTATCCCCAAATTTTTCTATTCAATAAAACATACAGAGCAGTTATGACAAATCCAATAGAAAGACAAAATGGACCTGTTCGGTCCATCCAAAAAAGAAATTGCAATACTCGGTGCTCGGCGAGACAGGATTTCAAGAGGACATCAAGGGGTTTAAGAGCACCCCCAGCAAGGACATAAAACGTAACGGACGGGAGAGGGAGGAACCCAGGATCCTGCCAGACAAAGATAAGACAGGGTTGACATCAGGGTGATCAGATATAGGAAGAAGGGGGCCAGACCAATCCACTAAAGAGCTAGCAGCAACAGACATGTGCAGGGAAGGCAAAGTGTGCTGTGTGGAGAAAAACAGGGGCAATGTGTCATAAATCGAGGGCAACCAGGTCCAAGGGAGCAAGGATAGAGACGGCAGGCAGAGGTCCTGCGCCAAACATACCTAGAGTTTTTGGTCAACACTGTGAAACATGTCCAAAACTGTGGCCATATAATAAAGCCTGCTGTCCTGCAGCCGAACTCCACCCAGAAGCTTTTGTCTAGACAGAATAAGTCTGCTGATTCTGGGACGGGAGGAAGACCATAAAAAAGCAAAGGCGTCAAAACACCACTGCAGCTGTGTCCAAAACCCAGTAGGGATATAGAATGGGTCTGGAGCAAATCTAATAAACGCGGCATTAGTATCATCTTATAGTGTACCTGTTGTCAAAAAAAGCAACTTTTTATATAAAGTAAATAATACCATTATATGTATATTTGTAATATACATTGGTTAAAAATTGTGTATATTTTTAGGTGAAAAAATGCTGTCCCTGCAGCTATTGTCTGTGTGTCTCTATGAGGAGTCCAAAAACAGGAAGTGAGGTTAGGACAAACAGGGCTCTGTGCAGGCTCCTGGTTTGTCAATGATCCTGATGTAACATAGTAACATAGTTCGTAAAGTTGAAAAAAGACCAGAGTCCATCTAGTTCAACCTACATCCCTAATGAGTCCCTACTGAGTTGATCCAGGGGAAGGCAAAAAACCCTCATACTAGAGGTAAAAATTCCTTCCCTACTCCAAATATGGCAGTCAGAATAAATCTCTGGATCAACATGCTGTCCCTAAATATCTAGTATACATAACCATCAATGTTATTTTTCTCCAAAAATGCATCTAGACCCCTTTTGAACTCTTTTACAGCATGACCACCTCCTCCGGGAGAGAATTCCACAGTCTCACTGCTCTTACAGTAAAGAACCCCCATCTGTGATGGTGTAGAAACCTTCTTTCCTCTAAACGTAGAGGATGCCCCCTTGTAATAAATACAGTCCTGGGTATAACTAGATCATGGGAGAGATCTCTGTACTGCCTCCTGACATATTTATACATAGAATCACAACAGAATCACAATTCTGTCAAAATTTTATTATCTTTTTAAATACCTCAAACTCTTTAAAGGGGTATTCCAGGCCAAAACTTTTTTTATATATCAACTGGCTCCTGAAAGTTAAACAGATTTGTAAATTTGAGTTGTTGAGTTGTTGTTTTCTGTCTAACTGCTCTCTGATGACTCACGTCCCGGGAGCTGTGCAGTTCCTATGGTGATATTCTCCCATCATGCACAGCTCCCGGGACGTGACATCATCATTGAGCAGTTAGACAGAAAACTTCAGAAGCTAATAACTATTGGAAGGATTAAGATTTTTTAATAGAAGTAATTTACAAATCTGTTTAACTTTCAGTAGCCAGTTGATATATATAAAAAAAGGTTTTGCCTGGAATACCCCTTTAATTTCCCCCTCGTGAAATAGCTCATGAACATATTTTACCCTTTATGGATCCAAAAACCCTTACATAATCCCTGATTAAATTGATCAACATTTTGATTATCCCACAAATGTGTGAAAGTACAACTCCCGTCTAGATTACAAATGTTTTTTGTTTCTATCCAGACCTTATAGTACATACTCAATAAAGTGCAGCTACTTGTATCCCCCTTATAATTATTCTCTAACACCTCCAACGTGTCCAGGAAATATTCCCTTTGTTTATCCAACATATTACAAAGAACCTAATTATTCCATCCTTGTTTCAAATTCTGCAACTATGTCGAAAGAAAATATAGCCTAAGGAGGAGAAAGGGCCCAGGATCCTTTCCCTTCCTGGCCAACAAGTTTTTCATACGAACTCTACCTCTTCCCCAGAGCATCTTACCCAACATTGCCTTCAATTCCTTGAACCATTTTCCCGGTATCCACATTGGTGAGGCAGATAATAGATACAATATCAGCCAACAGAGTTTCATTGACTAAAATGGTAGTTCTTCTGCAAACAATAAAAGAGAGTTTTCCTCATACCCCTATCTTTTAAATTTTTGCTATCGCGGGAGTCAAGTTTAGTTTACAAAATTGTTCTACTTTCCCATTAATCTTAACCCCTAGATAATTCATAGTCTCATTTTCCCCCAACACCTTAACCCTCTGAATCCCTGATAGCTCCCTCTGGGTCACTGGCAGTAAGGCTGATTTTCCCAATTTATTCTTAAGCCGGCAAAGTTGGCAAACTCTTCCACAATTCTAATAATTTCTGGTAACATAGCACTAGGGTCTTCAATAAAGAGAAGGAGGTCATCTGCATTTAATAGTGAATTATCGTCTTTCCCTCTTAACCCAAAACCCATAAATGTCCTTGAATTCCTCAACAGAGCTGCAAATGGCTATATATAGAGAATAAACAGCAGGGGGAAAAAGGGGGGGGGGTCGGATAGCCTCCCATTGATCCTTACTCTAGCATTAGGTGCGTTATAAAAAAGGGTAATCCATTTTAGAAATTCCTTTCCAAATCCGAAAGCCTCTAATGTGTTCCATAAAAACCTCCACTCCACCCTGTCAAATGCTTTTTTTGCATCTAGTGACAGGATGGAGCAGAGAGGAGCACGACTTATTTCCATATTGCCAAAGACTCACAGCAAGTTAGAATATGGACCTACCAGGAACAAATCATGTTTGATTGGGATCTATTAAACTTGGTATCACCCTTGCCATTCTTCTTGCCAGAGCCTTCACCAGAATTTTTGCATCTGCATTAATCAAGGAAATGGGACGATATGAACCAATTTTCATCACATCTGTACCCTTTTTAGGAATCAAAACCAGCCCTGCTTCCATCATGGATTGTGGATGAAACCCTGTTTCCCACGCTTTGGTAAACACCTCATTCATTATTGGAAGGAGAATATCCCCAAACTCTCTGTAGACCTCAAATGGTAATCCATCCGCTCTTGGAGAGGAAGTACCGTAACAGATGGATAACTCCTCTCCTAATTCCTCCACTATAATCTTCCTATACAGTAGCTCCCTTTGGGCCTCTGAGATTTTCGGGAGATCGCAGTTAGTTAGAGAGAAACTCTGATATTTTCTTCTGAGGGTGTACCTTCTGTGGAATAAAGTTTACAAAAAAAAAAAAAAATCTACTACTTCTGCCTGTATCTCCTTTTGGTCATTAATGATCTGGCCAGTATCTTTCTGTAGTGCTAGAATCAGTTTTTTGTGCATTCACAATGTTTGCTAGGAGTTTCCCAGGGCGTCCCCCTTCTACAAATAATGTTTGCCCTCTAAAGAATACCCTTTGTTGATCCTTTTTTTTTTTTAACATGTATTTTTCTAGTTCTTCCTGATTTCCTTTCATTTGCTTATAATTTTCCTCATTCTGTACCCGTGCAAATTCCAACAAGCCAAACAAAACCCTTTCCTTCAGTTGGTTCTCTGTTCTATAAAATTCCTGCTTTTTCCTTTTAACCACTTTGAACAATAATCCCCTAAGGAATGCCTTAGCCTTAAGTGCATCCCATAGTACCTGGTGGCTTGTAGAAAATGTATTTATTTCCCAAAATTCCCACAGAGAGTGAGCAATTTTCCTAGTAGGAACTCTATGGGCTCTTTGAACCCCAAAAAATGCAGACAAAGCTTGTGCCCCAAAATGTCCCGTATCCATTCTGTACAAAATACGCTCATGTCCCCAGTCTCAAGGTCTTCAGGCATTCAAACTTTTCTAATATTTTTCCGTGATCTATCTTCTAGATCTGTGATTTTGTTCTGGACCTTCTGGTTGCATATTTAGGGAAGTTTACACCATTGGAGCGCCTTGGATCTGATTTGGGTGCCATTGTTATTTTATCAGAATTTCCTCTCTGGAGCCTGGTGTAAATGTCTGGGATGCTTCAAGAGTGGATTGCTTATACTGGGCGGTATTCCCCTCTTTATAGTGTTGTCTAGCAAAGTTAAAAACAGCTCCCAGTCAAGCCAGCATGTTTATCTTGTAGTAGCGAAAGTGTCCTGACGCCTCCCAGTTCCACTGTTTCTGACATAGCATGGGCTGTGGTCCGAGCCACGACGCCCACGTTTCTTCTGGCCACACTGCTGTGAGCCGGCATCTGTCCACTCCCGCTCTCCATACGTCCCAGGGCGCAACCACTCTCACTCAACAGCAGAGGGGAGGTAAGCACCTACCCCCATCTCCTAACCCCCTTGCATCAAACTTCGTCCTAGAGCTCCAGCAGCCATCTTCCCTCCAGAGGGTCCTGGGGTCCCTGCAGAACAAGGTGAGGGAGACCAAGGAGAAAAAGAAAGGAACCACATGCCTCTTCACCGACAACCTCGGCCGCCCTCCCCATACAGTATCGCTGACTCCGAGGACCAGAGCCGCTGCGGAGGTAGGAGGGGGATGTTCAGTCAAGCCATCGGAGTGGCACCAGGGAGGAGGAGCCAGCCTTGCACGTGACCTCACGCCATGACGTCTCTCCCTTCGCACATGACTAGTATGTTGACCCTGGCGAACCAGGAAAATTCCCCATGATCCCAGGAAGCAAAGTTTGTTGAAAAACAGGCTAGCAGGGGGAGAATTTAAGATGGAATAAAGAGGCTAGATCACGAGAGGGCCAAGTAAATGGAAACAAAGCATGAAGGGAATCTAGTGTACGCCCTAGCAGTAAAACACCCAGCTCCTCTGATTTGGAGATGAGCCAGGAGTGCAGGAAGAGATACTAACAGATTAGTTAGACTAATAGGTTATCCGCAAAAGCCGAGCACTTACCGTATATTCACGGTCGCCAACAGTGACTCCATGAATATCAGGGTCGACGCGTATAGAGGCTCCATCACCAGGACATACAGGAGAGGGGTAAGGCGACAACCCTGCCTGGTGCCAGTATGAAATCGAGGAGGGGGCAGACAGGGACCCATTGAGACCGGTACAGTGCTTATATTTTGTCCGTGAATATCAGGCCCAATCAAATATGCCGAAGGGTTTGAACTAAGGAGGACCCACGATCAAAAGCTTTTCTGGGTCCAAGGAGAGGACCATCAAAAGGATCTCCTGAGTATGAGCATAATGAATGATATCTAAAGTATAAAGCGTGTTGTCCCGTGACTCCCTCCCTGGCATGGAACCCACCTGGTCCAAGTGTATGAGGGAAGGGAGATTGGAGTTAAGGCGGTTGGCCAGCAACTTGGAATAGATCTTCAGCGGACTGGGTTGAGAGGTCAATGCGGAGTTAAGCAAACTGCGACCACTTGTTTATCTAAGGATGAAAAGTCCTCTTTAGTAGGCAGAGATATAACCAGGGAGCGGAGGTCTACCAGAGTCACCAGATGGCCATCAGGTGAGGATGAGGAGGCCTCCAGGGCTGGAGTGGCTGAGCGGTCACCTTGAATAAAGGTGGGAGCTGGAGATGCTATGCCAGGGGACTGGGTCCAGAACACTGGAGGGGTTCCTGTCAAACTGAGCAGAGTGCCTAGGGGGAGGGAGGGGGCAATTATGAAGCGCCCGGCATCTGCTGCTGTACGGATGGCAGAAAGACCACCATAGTATCAGGTGTCACAGTGCTCTCTGTGACACCTGATGCCCGTATCAGGAACTGTCCAGAGCAGGAGAAAATCCCCATAGCAAACCTATGCTACTCTGGCCAGTTTCTGACACGGACAGAGGTGTCAGCGGAGAGCACTATGGACAAAAAGAAAAAAAAGAAATTCAAAAAGAATTTCCTCTGTAGCATACAGCTGCTAAAAAGTACTAAAAGGATAAAGATTTTTTAATAGAAGTAATTTACAAATCTGTTTAACTTTCTGGCCCCAGTTTACCATATATATATATATATATATATATATATATATATATATATATATATTAGTTTTCCACCGGACTACCCCTTTAAGGCCAAAATGGGCTTCATCCTTAAAGGGGTTAAAACTCACTTGGTGCTTAAGCTAGGAAGTTTGGGACTGATAGATATCCTTTACTGTGACTGACTCTGCAGCAGTGAATACAGCATGTAGGCTGGGTGCAGTAATTTACGGCCCACTGTTCCAAAAATCTGTCATACACCTGTAGTGTCCAAATGCTCACTGCACCACCCCTTATGTTCCTTGAGAGGTGTAGTATCCAAAATAGGGTCACATGTGAGCCTTTTGTGCACCCGAAGATCGCTTTATGTCCACCTATGGGGTACTTCTGTACTCAGGAGAAATTGTGTAACTTATTTTAAAGGGAATTTTTTTCCTTTTATGGGACAACACCAGCAAGTAAGTTTTAAAAATAAATTTTTTACACTAACATGCTGGTGTAGACCAAATTTTTGGTGGTAAAAGTCCCCCAAAATTTGTAACAATTTCTCCTGATTACAGAAATACCCCATATTTGCTCAAGAGTGAGAGAGCGCAATGTGCCCTTATTTTCTCGGCTATCGGGTCACCAGAGACCCGATTGGCCTGGAAAAGCCATGGTCGCCGTTATTTGGGGGGGGGGTCTGAGGACACCCAAAGGGCCGATGTGGTGGTATGGCTGCTGATAGCTATCAGCAGCGATCCCACCACATGGAAGGCACAGAGGGGGTTAACTCCTTAAGGATGAAGGGTGTACCCTCATCCCGCTCCCCTTCTATGACATGGGATCACGGGCTAACCCTGTGTCATAGCGGGGTGGTCCCGACGGCTTTCAGCAGCTGGGACCAGTGGCTAATACTGGACATAACAGATCGCGTTAACCCCTAAGACACCACAATCCAAGTTCATTGCGGAGTCTAAAATAGGAAGAAAAAAAATGTATCCTTGGAGCCCAGTGGAGCGGATCGGGACAACCATGGCGAAACTGCGGTATCCCGATCAGCTTGGAGGATGGCAGGAGGGCCCTTACTTGCCTCCTCGCCATCCTGTCATTGCTAGGTTGCTATAAAATTGCTATAAAATTGTATAAAATTGTGTAAAAGTAAAAAAAAAAAAAAAAAAAAAAAAAAGTTAATGTGAATTAACCCCTTCCCTAATAAAAGCTTGAATCACCTTTTCCCATAACAAATTATAATTATATATATATATATATATATATATATTATACATATACAAACAAAAATAAACAAACATATGTGGTACCGTCGCGTGCGTAAATGTCCAAACTATAAAAATGCATTAGGTGCCTAGACATCTCCCAATAAAGTTACTCACGAACTTGAAGACTTTCTTCAATCCATAATTTTTATTTCTTTTTGCTCGTTTTCAACTTTGCAGTATATACGGCACTAAAACTTAATAAGATGTCAGATCTAGGTCAGGTCAGATGAAAAATGACCTGTGCTCCATCCTGCTGATAAAAACTTCAGATCACGGCACAAAAAATTAGCTTTAATACATCCCCATATGCGGAAAAATAAAA
This sequence comes from Hyla sarda, assembly GCF_029499605.1. Classification (NCBI taxonomy): domain Eukaryota; kingdom Metazoa; phylum Chordata; class Amphibia; order Anura; family Hylidae; genus Hyla; species Hyla sarda. The sequence goes on along the minus strand of NC_079201.1, from coordinate 36,249,471 downwards.
ATAAAGTTATAGGGGTCAGAAGATGACAATTTTAAACATACAAATGTTGGTAGTAAAATAAAATAAAACCTATATAAAATAGGTATCCTTGTGACCGTATGAGCCTACAGAATAAAGATAAGGTGTCGTTTTTACCAAAAAGTGCACTGTGTAGAATCAGACGACCCCAAAAGTTACAAAAAAGTGTTGTTTTTTTTTCAATTTTGCCCCACAATTATTTTTTTTGGTTTCGTCATGACATTTGTCATGACATTATTGATATCTTCACAAAATAAAATTGGTGGTGCAAAAAACAAGCCCTCATATGGGTCGGTAGGTGGTCTCCAAACTGTGGTCCTCCAGATGTTGCAAAACTACAACTCTCAGCATGCCCAGACAGTCCAGACATGCTGGGAGTTGTAGTTCTGTAACATTTGGCCCTTCAGATGTAGCAGAACTACACCGCCCAGCATCCCTGCTGGAAGTTGTAGTTTTGCAACATCTGAAGGGGCACAGTTTGGAGACCACTATACGGTGGTCTCCAAACTGTAGCCCTCCAGATGTTGCAAAACTACAATTCCCAGCATGCCCAGACAGTCAGGGATGCTGGGCGGTGTAGCTCTGCAACATCTGGCCCTTCAGATGTTGCTGAACTACAACTTTCAGCATGCCTGGACTCTGGGCATGCTTGGAATTGTAGTTTTGCTACATCTGGAGGGCCACAGACTGGAGACCACTACACAACTCCTAGCATGTCTTGCGGCTGTCAGTGCATGCTGGGAGTTGTAGTTTTGTAACAGCTGGATCTTTACCCCCCCCCCCCCCCCACGTGAATGTACAGGGTACATTCACACAGGCAGGGTTTACAGTGAGTTTCCTTCTGAAAGTTTGAGCTGCCGCAAATTTTCCGACGCAGCTCAAACTCCCAGCGGGAAACTCACTGTGAACCCCCTAAAAACATTACAAAATAAAAAGTAAAACACTACATACACCCCCAGACACGGTCCCCCCCTTTCCCAATAAAAATGAAAAATGTCTCGTATGGCCGGGTTTCCTAAAAGGAGCCTCCAACTGTTGCAAAACAACAACTCCCAGCATTGCTGGATAGCCTCTGACTGTCCTGGCATGCTGGGAGTTTTGCAACAGCTGGAGGCACCCTGTTTGAGAAACACTGTTGTAGGGTATTTTTGGTGGAGGCAAGCGCCATGCTTGTATCTGGGTCTGTCCCTATGCAAATCCCTAATTTAGGCCTCAAATGCGTATGACGCATTCTCACTTCAGAGCCGTGTCGTCTTTCAAGGCAACAGTTTAGGGCCACATATGGGGTATTTCCCTACTCGGAAGAAATTGTGTTACAAATTTTGGGGGGCTTTTTCTCCTTTTACCCGTTATGAAAAGGTAAAGTTAGGGGCTAGACCAGCATGTTACACTAACATACTAATGTTGACCAATACTTTTAATTTTCACAAGAGGTAAAAGGAGTTCAGACCCCCAAAATTTGTAACGCAATTTCTCCTGAGTACGGAAATAACCCATATGTGGACGTAAAATGTTCTGCGGGCGCACAACAAGGCTCAGGAGTGAGAGCGCACTATGAAGCCTAAATTGGTGATTTGCATAGGGGTGGCTGATAGTTACAGCGGTTCTCACATGAACGCAGAAAAGGAAACACCCACATGTGACTGCATTTTGAAGACTACACCCCTCAGGGAACGTGATAATGGGTACAGTGAGCCTTAACACCCCACAGGTCTGACAAATTTTCGTTATAGTTGGACATGAAAATTACAAATTTGTTTTTTTTTTCCCCTGAACTGCTGGCGTTACCCCAAATTTTTCATTTTCACAAGAGGTAATAGGAAAAAAGCCCCTGCAAAATTTGTAACACCATTTCTTCTGAGTAAGGAAATACCCCATATGCGGACGTAAAGTGATCTGCCGGTGCACTACAGGGCTCAGAAGAGAAGGAGCGCCATTGGGCTTTTGGAGAGAGAATTTGGCTGGAATTGAAGGCCATGTGCATTTACAAAGTCCCCATGGTGCCAGAACAGTGGACCCACCCCCGACATGTGACCCCATTTTGGAAACTACACCCCTCACGGAACGTAACAAGGGGTGCAGTGAGCATTTACACCCCACTGGTGTCTGACAGATCTTTGGAACAGTGGGCTGTGCAAATGAAAAATAAAATTTTTCATTTTTATGGACAACTGTTCAAAAAATCTGTCAAACAATGGGGTGTAAATGCTCACTGCACCCCTTATTACATTCTGTGAGGGGTTTAGTTCCCAAAATGGGGTCACATTTAACGCTACTTGCCCGAAGCAAGTACTAAATGCCTGAAGAAATCACCTGCCCGACGCCCGATACTGCATGTCCTGGGCGTCGGACGATACAAATTCCACATCCCTGCCATTTTGACCTTAAAGGGGTACTCCGGTGAAAACCTTTTTTCTTTTAAATCAACTAGTGGCAGAAAGTTAAACATATTTGTAAATTACTACTATTAAAAAATCTTAATCCTTCCAGTACTTATTAGCTGCTGAATATTACAGAGGAAATTATTTTCTTTTTGAAATGCTCTCTGATGGCATCACGAGCACAGTTCTCTCTGCTTTATTTATTGTTGTCCTTAGTGGGATTTGAACCCAAGTCCCCAGCACTGCAAGGCAGCAGTGCTAACCACTGAGCCACCATGCTGCCCTTAGCATGCATCTGCTATGCATGGTTGCTAAAATGGACAGAGATGTCAGCAGAGAGCACTGTGCTCGTGATGTCATCAGTGTTCCAAAAAGAAAGGAATTTCCTCTGTAGCATTCAGCAGCTAATAAGTACTGGAAGGATTAAGATTTTTTAATAGAGGTAATTTATAAATGTGATTAACTTACTGCCACCAGTTGATTTAAAAGAAAAAAGGTTTTCACCGGAGTACCCCTTTAACCCCTTAAGGACACATGACGTACTGGAACGTCATGTGTCCACTCCCGATCTATAACGCGGGGCCACGGCGTGGCCCCGCATCATAGCGGGTCAGGGCCCGGCCTCTAACAACGGCCGGGACCTGTGGCTAATAGCGCGCGGCATTGATCGCTGTGCCGCGCGCTATTAACCCTTTAGACGCAGCGTTCAAAGTTGAACGCCGCGTCTAAAGTGAAACCGAAAGCATGCCGGCTAGCTCAGTGGGCTGTTCGGGATAGCCGCGGCGAAATCGCGGCATCCCGAACAGCTTACAGGACAGCGGGAGGGCCCCTACCTGCCTCCTCGCTCTCCGATCGCCGAATGACTGCTCAGTGCCTGAGATCCAGGCATGAGAATCATCGATCACTGGTTTCCTATGAGAAACCAGTGATTAATGATAAAGATCAGTGTGTGCAGTGTTATAGCTCCCTATGGGAGCTATAACACTGCAAAAAAAAAAGTTTAAAAAAAAATGTGAATAAACATCATTTAACCCCTTCCCTATTAAAAGTTTGAATCACCCCCCTTTTCCCATAAAAAAAACCCAGTGTAAATAAAAATAAACATATATGGTAGCGCCGCGTGCGGAAATGTCCGAATTATAAAAATATATCATTAATAAAACCGCACGGTCAATGGCGTGCGCGCAAAAAAATTCCAAAGTCCAAAATAGTGCATTTTTGGTCACTTTTTATATCATGGAAAAATTAATAAAAAGCGATCAATAAGTCCTATCCATGCAAAAAATTGTATCGTTAAAAACTTCAGATCACGGTGCAAAAAATGAGCTGCGGACCTCCAGATGTTGCAAATCTACAACTCCCAGCATGCCCGGACAGCCAACGGCTGTCCGGGCATGCCAGGGGTTGTAGTTTTGCAACATCTGGAGGTCCGCAGGTTGAAGACCACTGGTATAGGAGGTAATACTCAAGTGTCCCTGCTGCTTTGCACCCGTCACCGCTGCCCTGGATGTCGCCCTCCATCGCTGTCGGGGTGTCCCCGTCGCTCCGGAACGTCTCTGCTGCCCGGGATCCTCACTCTCTGTCGCCGCCATCACGTCGCTACGCACACCGCTCCTATTGGATGACGGGACGGTGTGCGCGACAACGTGATGACGACGAAGGAGAGCGCCGGTCATGCAGGGGAGCCTGGCACGGAGCAGTCATTCGCCGATCGGACACCGAGGAGCCAGGTAAGGTCCCTCCCGGTGTCCTGTAAGCTGTTCGGGACGTCGTGATTTCACCACGGCGGTCCCTAACAGCCCGACTGAGCCGGGTTAGTTTCACTTTATTAGCTGCGGGTCCCGGCCGTTGATGGCCGCAGGGACCGCCGCGATAGGACAGGGTTTTAATGTGTATTTGCCGTATAAGACGCACCAACTTTCCCCTCCCCCAGTTTTGGGGAAGAAAAAAGTGCGTCTTATACGGCGAAAAATACGGTAGGTTTGATTTTGTATTACTTCTGGTAAAAATCATAACTACATTTATACGTTTAAAATTGTCATCTTCTGACCCCTATAACTTTTATTTTTTTGCGTATGGGGTGGTATGAGGGCTCATTTTTTGCGCCATGATCTGAAGTTTTTAGCGATACCATGTATCTATTGATCGGAAATTTAGATCACTTTTTATAGATTTTTTTGTGATATAAAAAGTGACCAAAAATACGCTATTTTGGACTTTGGAATTTTTTGCGTATAACACGCACTTTTTAGGCTAAAATCTTTAGCCTAAAGTCTATGTGCGTGCTATACGCCGATACACCCCCAGGAAAGGCAGGGGGAGAGAGGCCGTCGCTGCCCGCTTCTCTCCCCCTGCCTGCCCTGGGGTCTGGAGCCCTGCTGCCGGCCCTTCTCTCCCCTTGGCTATCAGCCAGGGGGAGAGAAGGGGCAGTGGCACCCATTGCCGGCGCCGCTGACCCGTTGCCTCCCCCCATCCCCAGTGACATAATTACCTGTTGCCGGGGTCGGGTCCGCGCTGCTTCAGGCCTCCGGCATGCGTCCCCTGCGTCGTTGCTATGCGCTGCACGGCGCCCCATTGCCGGCACCGATAGTCAGGGGGACAGAACGGGCAGCGGCGCAGATAGCCAGGGGGAGAGAAGGGCCGGCAGCAGGGCTCTAGACCCCAGGAAAGGCAGGGGGAGAGAAGCGGGCAGCGACGGCCTCTCTCCCCCTGCCTTTCCTGGGGGTGTATCGGGGTATACACGCGCACACACGCACCCTCATTTTACCATGGATATTTGGGTAAAAAACTTTTTTTACCCAAATATCCTAGGTAAAATGAGGGTGCGTGTTATAGGCCGGTGCCTGGTATACCCCGATAAATACGGTATTTGTACATTGTAATCAGATCCCCCCTAAGACGTCTTTTCTCCAAACTATATAATCCCAAGCTTGATAACCTGTCTTGGTCCTGTAATCCTCCCATACCATCAATTACCTTGGTTGCCATCCTTATCACCTGCTCCAGTTCAGCCATGTCCTTATATACAGGGGCCTGAAACTGGACATAATACGCCATATGTGGTCTGACCAATTATTTATACAGAGGCAAAGCTAAGTTCCTGTCACAAATTTCTATGCCTCACTTGATACATCCCATGAATTTTTTTTGCCTTGGCAGACCCTGCCTGAACTGTCCACCAGTACCCCCAAGTTCTTTTCAGTAGTAATTTTACCTAATGTTTTATTACTTAGCACATAATAGTACATTATGTTTTTACAGCCCAGGTGCATAACCTTACATTCATCCACATTAAACTTTATTTGCCATGTCTATACCTAAGCCTCCAGATTCCCCAGATCCCTCTGTAATATTATGTTATCCTCCTCTGTGGTAATCACCCTACCCAGTTTAGCGTCATCTGCAAATATTAAAATTCTATTCTGCAATCCCTCTACAAGGTCATTAATAAACATATTGAAAAGAAGTGGACCCAGTACTGACCCCTGTGGTACCCCACTAGTAACTGTCACCCAACCAGAGTAAGTTCCATTGATACCTACCCCTTACTATCACTGCCAGTTGCTGACCCATTTAAATATATCCTCCCTCCCATATATCTTTCACTATTTGTGTGGCACGGTATTAACCTCTTAACGACGCAGGACGTAAATGTACATAGCAGCCAGGGTCCTGCCGGTAATGGCAGAAATCTGTGATCGCGCGGATGTCTGCCACTCACCTCTCAGATGCCGTGATCCATACAGATCACGGCATCTGCGGGAGTGCGGTCAGAAAAATGGATGATCGGATCGCCCGCAGCGCTGCCATCCAATCATCTGTAATGGCGGACGGAGGTCCCCTCACCTGAGTCTTCTGCTCTGGTCTGAGGTCGAGCAGACAAGAGCAGAAGATAGCCGATGACACTAATCAGTGCTATGCAATATCAGGAGTGTGGAAATTTAATAAAAAAAACTACTTGTCCACGGGACTAAAACAGAGCAAAATCTACTTGTCCCTCATGACGATCCACTTGTCAGGGCCAATTTTCACTTTTACACACTCATTTTTTCCTCCTCGCCCTATAACAGCCATTACCACCTACATAAGGATACCTTTAAATGTTTCAATAACATTCTTCGAACCAAAAAAATTAATATATAATTGGTGAAGTGAAATTTAAATAGTAAAAGATAATTTTGCTAATTTGGTGGTTTTCTTTTCTACACCATTTACCTTGTGGTTGAGTTAACATGTTATTTTATGGCGGCCTGATTACAGCAATACCAGATTTGTATAGTTTCCGTCATGTTTTACTAATTTAAAAAAAATTCTGAACTTTTTAGAATTTTTTTTATTGCCATTTTTTGACCCCTGTAGCTTTTTTAATATATTGTTTTCGCATACCAGGCTGTATGAGGGCTCATTTTTTGCGCCATAATCAGTTTTTTGTATCGGTACCATTTTGGTATTGATCTGACTTTTTAAATTGCTTTTGAACTTTTTCCTCTGGGATATTATAAAAATTGCAATTCTGTGTTTTTTTTTTTTTTTTTTTACATTTATGTCATTTACCGTATGGGATACATAATGTTATATTTTAATAGTTCGGACAATTACGCACGCAGCGATACTAAACATGTTTATTTCTATTATGTTTACATGTTTTTATAAAGGAAAAGGGGGTGATTTGAACTTTTAACATGGAAGGGGTTAATGTGTGTCTTCTAAGCTTTATTAAAACTTTTTTTTATTTTTTATTTTCCCCACTTTATTACACTTTTAGGAGGAATCATTAGATTCCTCATACAGATCAATATAGAGTTCTATTGCACTCAATTGATCTGTGTGCTCTGCGCTCCATTGATAAAGCCTAGTCCAGTCAGGCTCTATCAATGACAGAGTCACGGGACAGCACAGGTCACATTTTAACCCCTTAACGACGAAGGACGTATATTTACGTCCTCTGCCGGCTCCCGCGATATGCTGTGGGGTCACGCGGTGACCCCGCATCATATCGGGTCGGTCCTGGTGGCGATCAACGGCCGGGACCCACGGCTAATACAGGACATCACCGATCGCGGTGATGCCCTGTATTAACCCTGCCGCGTCTGAAGCGAAAGTGAAAGTATCCCGGCTGCTCAGTCGGGCTGTTCGGTACCACCGCGGTGAAATCGCGGCATCCTGAACAGCTTACAGGACACCGGGAGGGACCTTACCTGCCTCCTCGGTGTCCGATCGGCGGATGACTGCTCCGTGCCTGAGATCCAGGCAGGAACAGTCAAGCCCCGATAACACTGATCACAGGCTTGTTAATACACGCCAGTGATCAGCATGAGAGATCAGTGTGTGCAGTGTTATAGGTCCCTATGGGAGCTATAACACTGCAAAAAAAAGTAAAAAAAGTGTAACAAAAAAGTGTTAATAAAGATCATTTAACCCCTTCCCTAATAAAAGTTTGAATCACCTCCCTTTTCCCATTTAAAAAATAAAACATTGTAAATAAAAATAAACGTGGTATCACCGCGTGCGTAAATGTCCGAACTATAAAAATATATCGTTAATTAAACCGCACGGTCAATGGCGTACACGTAAAAAAATTCCAAAGTCCAAAAAAGCATATATTTGGTCACTTTTTATACCATAAAAAAAAATGTATAAAAAGTGATCAAAAAGTCAGATCAAAACAAAAATGGAACCGATAAAAACTTCAGATCACGGCACAAAAAATGAGTCCTCATACCACCCTGTAAGTGGAAAAATATAAAAGTTATAGGGGTCAGAAGATGACAATTTTAAACATATACATTTTCCTGCATGTAGTTATGATTTTTTTCAGAAGTACGACAAAATCAAACCTATATAAGTAGGGTATCATTTTAACCGTATGGACCTACTGAATAAAGAGAAGGTGTCATTTTTACCAAAAAATTTACTACGTAGAAACAGAAGCCCCCAAAAGTTACAAAATGGCGTATTTTTTTTCAATTTTGTCTCACAATGATTTTTTTTTCCGTTTCGACGTACATTTTTGGGTAAAATGACTGATGTCACTGCAAAGTAGAATTAGTGGTGCAAAAAATAAGCCATAATATGGATTTTTAGGTGCAAAATTGAAAGGGTTATGATTTTTTAAAAGGTAAGGAGGAAAAAAAAACAAAGTGCAAAAACGGAAAACCTCCTGGTCCTTAAGGGGTTAAGTTCAGCACTGCTGTGGACAATCCATTTATTTTACACTCACCTATCGCTCTTGGGAAGGGTGACGATAGGCCCAGCATCACTACAGAGTTTTAACCCTCACCATGGCGTCACGAGTGACAAGGGTTAAAAGCGCCCTTTATTATACAGAACCGCAACACCCCTTATGCCCTACAACCCCAGGCTACCACAAATGTATTAAGTTTTACATATGCAAATGTGGCATTTAAAAAAAAGTACAGATCACGGCTCAAAAAATGAGCCCTCATACCTCCACTTAAACGGAAAAATGAAAAAAAATTAAGTTATAGGTCAGCTAAGTAGAGGGATTTTAAATGCACTAATTTGGTTAAAAAGTTAGCGATTTTTTTTTTTTTTTAAACGGTACAATAATAGAAAAGTATGTAATCTTGGGTATCATTTTAATCGAATTGACCCACAGAATAAAGAAAACACACAAATAGTATTTTTTTTGGGTTGTGCCATAAATGTTATGGTTAAATGAGTGATGTCATTACAAAGGACAACTGGTCGCGCAAAAAACAAGCCCTCATACTAGTTTGTGGATGAAAATATAAAATAGTAATGATTTTTTGAAGGCGAGGAGGAAAAAAACAAAACGTAAAAATGAGTCCTTAACCCCTTAAGGACCAAGGACGTACCGGTACGTCCTTTGTCCTGCTCTTCTGATATAACGCGGGGTTACACAGTAACCCCGTGTCATATCACGGCGGGCCCAGCGTCATAGTAAAGCCGGGACCCACCTCTAATAGCGCGCAGCGCCGATTGCAGCATCGCGCGCTATGAACCCTTTAGCCGCGCGCTCAGAGCTGAGCCGCGCGGCTGAAAGTGAAAGTTGCCGGCTAGCTCAGTCGGGCTGTTCGGGATAGCCGCGGCTAATCGCGGCATCCCGAACAGCTTACAGGACAGCGGGAGGGCCCCTACTTGCCTCCTCGCTGTCCGATCGCCGAATGACTGCTCAGTGCCTGAGATCCAGGCATGAGCAGTCATGCGGCAGAATCGTTGATCACTGGTTTCTTAAGAGAAACCAGTGATCAATGATGAAGATCAGTGTGTGCAGTTTTATAGGTCCCTATGGGACCTATAACACTGCAAAAAAAAAAAAAAGTGAAAAAAAAAAGTGAATAAAGATCATTTAACTCCTCCCCTATTAAAAGTTTGAATCACCCCCCTTTTCCAATAAAAAAAAACAAAAAAAAACCAGTGTAAATAAAAATAAACATATGTGGTATCACCGCGTGCGGAAATGTCCGAATTATAAAAATATATCATTAATTAAACCGCTCGGTCAATGGCGTGCGCGCAAAAAAATTCCAAAGTCCAAAATAGTGCATTTTTGGTCACTTTTTATATTATTTAAAAATGAATAAAAAGCGATTAATAAATCCTATCAATGCAAATATGGTACCGTTAAAAACTTCAGATCACGGCGCAAAAAATGAGCCCTCATACCGCCCCATACACGGAAAAATTAAAAAGTTATAGGGGTCAGAAGATGACAATTTTAAACGTATTAATTTTCCTGCATGTAGTTATGATTTTTTCCAGAAGTCCGACAAAATCAAACCTATATAAGTAGGGTATCATTTTAATCGTATGGACCTACAGAATAAAGATAAGGTGTCATTTTTACCGAAAAATGTACTACGTAGAAACGGAAGCCCCCAAAAGTTACAAAACTGCGTTTTTTTTTTTCAATTTTGTCGCACAATGATTTTTTTTTTCCGTTTCACCGTAGATTTTTGGGCAAAATGACTGACGTCATTACAAAGTAGAATTGGTGGCGCAAAAAATAAGCCATCATATGGATTTTTAGGTGCAAAATTGAAAGAGTTATGATTTTTTAAAGGCAAGGAGCAAAAAACGAAAATGCAAAAACCCCGGTCCTTAAGGGGTTAAAGGAGTACTATGATATTGAAAAAAATGTCCCCATAGAATAGGGTATCTAAATACCTTTAAATAGAGGTGCTGATCTCCCGAATCGGTCCAGCGGTTCTCCCGTTACAGCCCGCTGTAATTTCTCTTACTTCCGGGTACTGTATGTCTCAAAGTGACGTCATAATTGATGCTACCCAGCATTCATATTGCCTGTTCCTCTGGTCTCAAGCCCTCCCTCACTGTAGCTCCCCACCCCTAATAATATTCAGCACTACGCCCCTCTCTGCCTCCCCTTTCCCTAACCACCACCCCCATCCACTACGCCATCTCCTCCCTCTCTGCCTCATCCAATCATTTAACAATCGCTGCACCCGGCTCACGCTGGCTACAGTAATGTAAGCATACTATGCTCACATCGCTGTAGCACACGTGGACCGGAGCAGCAAAATCAAAAACAATGGCAATGGTATGTCTTCACAGATGTAATGGAACTGTTTTTCTCAATAAACATTGGTTTGTATGGTCGGGTACGAATGCGCATGGAACTTGTTCTCTACACATTACAATATGCATAAGTTGCTTTGTGAATATAACTGATAGTTACGCCGAAGTAACTATCAGTTATATTACTGGACAAAAGTAATCACATGCCCGGGCCAAAGATGCTGCTGAGTGCGCAGGCGCGCGACTCGCAGCATGATAGGAGGGAGGTTAGGGAGGCTTTTCCACAGCTGAGCGAATGCCGGCTGAGGAAATGAGAGGGGTTATGAATATTCAGAGGGGGAGGGACCGACTCTGGCTTGTGGGGGCCGGCAGACTGCAGGGAGGATCACAGAAATGATAACGTTTCGTTACAAAGATGGCGACAGATGGCCAGAACATGCGGAACGTACGTCATAGCTCACAGTCAGAGGATGAACTTCCGGATTACGTGAAAACAAGGTATGCTTTCTATATAGGTTATGAAGGTAATTTACACTATTGTATAACTTGATAAATGATTGCTAATGGCAGTTAAATGTTTTGATTTAGAGTACTCCTTTAAGGCCCAAATGGGCTGAGTCCTTAACCTCTTAAGGACGCCGGGCGTATGCATACGCCCTGCATCCCGAGTCCTTAAGGATGTGGGGCGTATACATACGCCCGTGGGAATTCCGGTCCCCGCCGCTAGCCGGTTGGGACCGGACCGGAATGCCTGCTGAAATCATTCAGCAGGAATCCCGGCACATCGCCGAGGGGAGTCCTGAGACCCCCCCCATGTTGGTGATCGCAGAAAATCGCATGTCAATTCAGACATGCGATTTTCTGCTATTCCGGGCTGATCGGGTCTCCGGTGACCCGATCACCCGGAAAATAGGGATGATCGGAGCTGTCAGGGACAGCCCCGATCATCCTGAGGGCTAGGAGTGAGGTCGCAGTGCTGCGATCTCCTCCTATCCCCTGCCATTGGGCAGAACTGATTCTGACCAATGTCAGGGCAGGACAGTGGGTTGCCATGGCAACCCCCTGTTCTGCCCACCCCCTGGATGTCGAGGGGAAGATGGAGAGAAGATGGAGGCCATTACCTGGAGGAGAAGATGCCTGGGGAGCCACGATCGTCGCTGGCGACTGCTGGATCCTGGCTCAGGTAGGGAAACCAGGGGGGGAATGAAAGTGAAAGTAATGTGATCTTTACTGTGGCAACCACTAGGAAGGCCAAACTGCAACTTCCAGCATGCTGGGAGTTGTAGTTTTGCAACATGGTGCCCAAACGGTAGCCCTCCAGATGTTGCCAAACTACAACTCTCAGCATGCCTAGACTGCCCAAGCATGCTGGGAGTTGTAGTTCTGTAACATCTGTCCCTTCAGATTTTGCAATTTTCATGAAATTTTTGAAAATTGCTGCTCTACTTTGAAGCCCTCTAATTTTTTCAAAAAGCTAAAATATGTCCATTTTATGATGCCAACATAAAGTGGACATATTGTATTTGTGAATAAAAATAAAATTTATTTGGAATATCTATTTTCCTTACAAGTAGAGAGCTTCAAAGTTAGCAAAATGCTAAATTTTCAAAATTTTCATGAAATTTTGGGATTTTTCACCAAAAAAGGATGCAATTAACGCCGAAAATTTACCATCAAAACAAAGTAGAATATGTCACGTAAAAACTATCTCAGAATCAGAATATTCGGTAAAAGCGTTTTGGAGTTATTAATTCGTAAAGCGACGGTGGTCAGAATTGCGAAAAAGGGCTCAGTCCTTAAGGTGAAAAAGGGCTGCGTCCTTAACCCCTAAAGGGCTCAGGGTTTTTCAGTTTTTGCACTTTCGTTTTTTCCTCCTTACCTTTTAAAAATCATAACCCTTTCAATTTTCCACCTAAAAATCCATATTATGGCTTATTTTTTGCGTCACCAATTCTACTTTGCAGTGACAGTCATTTTACCCAAAAATTCACGGTGAAATGGGAAAAAAAAAATCATTGTGCGACAAAAATCGAAAAAAAAAAATGCAATTTTGTAACTTTTGGGGGCTTCTGTTTCTACGCAGTGCATAATTCTGTAAAAATGACACCTTATCATTATTCTGTAGGTCCATACGGTTAAAACGATACCCTACTTATATAGGTTTGATTTTGTCGTACTTCTGGAAAAAAATCATAACTACATGCAGGAGAATTTATACGTTTAAAAAATTTCATCTTCTGACCCCTATAAAAAAAAATGAGGACTCATTTTTTGCGCCGTGAGCTGAAGTTTTTATCGGTATAATTTTTGTTTTGATCGGACTTTTTGATCACTTTTTATTCATTTTTTAAAAGTATAAAAAGTGACCAAAAATATGCTTTTTTGGAATTTTCTTGCGCGTACGCCATTGACCGTGCGGTTTAAATAATGATATATTTTTATAGTTCGGACATTTACGCACGCGGTGATACCACAATGGAAGCCTACGGGAGGGGGCGTGATAGCTATCACACCCCCTCCCGTAGGCTTGCATTGAGGGGCGGAGCGGGACGTCACATGGGGGCGGAGGCGTGACATCACACGCCGCTGTCCCTGTAGTCACCTGTAATCAGCCCAGGAGCGAACACGCTTGATTACAAATGGGGTGCCGCGTGCATGATCACGGCGTCCCTAGCTGCGGGACTCCCGTGATCAGGCATCTTATCCCCATCCTTTGGATAAGGGATAAGATGTGTAAGCACCGGAGAACCCCTTTAAGATTTTTTAATAGAAGTAACTTACAAATCTGTTTAACTTTCTGGCACCAGTTGATTTAAAAAAAAAAAAAATAAAAAAAATAAAAAGTTTTTCACCGGATTACCCCTTTAAGGGACGTGGGGCGTCTGAGCACTGTGGCCCCCCCACGATCGTTTGTACACCGAAGCCCCGACTCTCCCAAAGAGCGGCACGTCATGACCCCCACCTAAAGCGGGGTCTGCCACGCCCCCTCCATATATCTCTATGGGAGAGCCCTCTTTGGCTCTCCTATAGAGATATATGGAGGGGGCGTGACGGCGCTTTGGGCGGGGGTCGTGACGCGCCGCTCTGTGGGAGAGCCGGGGCTCCACCGCACAAACGATCGCAGGGGGCCACAGCGCTCGGACCCCCCGCAATCTAAAACTTATCCCCTATACTGCGGATAGGGGATAAGTTTTTCTGTACTACGGGGCATGAGACTTCTTCTTTAAATGCCTTAGAAAAGTCCAGAAACCAGGGCTGTGGAGTCGGACGAAATTTTGGTTACCTGGAGTGGGAGTCAGCAAACCGACTCAGACTAAATTTAGATTGGAATGTCCCAATTCACAAAAAGTTATAATTAATGACTTCTCTACTGTAAGAATAAAGACCAATGCATGCAGTGCCTCACGTAACCACAAAACGAACACATTAAGTGACCGTGAAGAAGCGTGCTTTTCATGTGCTTCACTATATGGCACGCAACGCACAATTAGGAGCGGCAATACTTATACTTTCCATAGTGTTGTGTTCTGCTGTTACATGGAACCCATGGGTAACCTAGCCTATCACTGATAAGGGATTAAGTAAACATGACTATGGGATTCTACTAGGGAAATCATGTTTTATAATAAATGCCCCTTCCTGGATCCTCCCACTGCCCTATCTTCAGCAGCAGATCAGCACACAAACTGTTCAATACAGTAGACTTATCTTCCCAGCCAGTAGTCCTGTGGTAATGACATGTATGTTGCCTTTCTTTCCTTCAAGGAATGTATAAAATACATTTGCATATTAATACAGAGGAGTCGGAAAGTCAGAAGTACAAAAAACTGGGGAGTCGGGGGTCGGAACATTTATCTACCGACTCCACAGCCCTGCCAGAAACACAACATTCCGGACAGCATCCTCATAGTAACGCCCCACTTCCCTCCAGGATGGAGCTCCACTCTGCATCTACCCTCTCTGCTCATGGTAGATTTCACACTGGAGGAGAGGGGTCTAGATGCAAATTTGAACTCTATTTTACAGTGGAGGAGGATCAGCGTTGCAATGAGGATGCCGACCGGACGTTGCAGTGCACTCAGGGCTTGGGAACACCTTATGTGCACCAAGCTCCTTTATTTGCATACCTAGATAATTGAAATAAGGCAGAAACAGAGGTACTGATTAAAAAACAAAGCTCCATTGTCATCAGTGTCACCCACACTGCAACTCTATAAGTATAGGTTAGTGCGGTTGATGCTGATGATAGATTCCCTTTAGGTAGGATGACACACTGCGCATATACAGCATATTTCACACTGCTATAAATCTGCCAGGCAGCAGGAAATACACTGTGTATTTCACTATGAGCAGACACACAGGGCTTCCCCTCCACAGCCCTGTGTGTGAGGTAAGATTGGAGGCGGGGCGAGCATGTCACAGTTATGTTGGTGCGCTCCCCCAGCCTCCAAACCTCACTGCACACACAGGGCTGTGGCCAGGAAGCCCTGTGTGTCTGCATTTTGAGAGAGCCTACCCTTAAAGGGGTACTCTCTTGCTAGACAGCATATCCCCCATTCAAAGGATAGGGGATAAGATGTCTGATCCTGAGGGTCCAGCTGCTGTGAACTGTGACCCCACGCGATCTCCGTGCAGACACCCGGCATTCTAAACAATTATGCTCAATAAGTTGGGTTCAGGAGGCCGTGGTCATGACGTCACGACACACCCCCTCATGACTCCACACCACGCCCCCTCCATTCAGGTCTTTGTAGCAAGAGCGGATGCACCGGCAGAATATATACAGCTCTCACGTCAAAATACGTGAGAACTGTGCTTGCTACAGAGCGGAGCACTCACGAGACTGGTGACTTCACATCACTAGGACATGGAGCCGCTGAAGATGTGTGTTAATTGAGGGGGTGGCTTTATTAGGAAACGGACCGAGGCAAGGCAGCCAGCTTACAGGGCCCCACCTTCTGCGCGTAATTGACTGAATATAGCCAAAGATCTTCTGGAGCCCATATCGCAGGAACCACTGGACCGATTGTAGAAAGTAAATGCTTTGTGGACTTCTGGTAACTCATGCTATAACCCCGTGTATTGGGTTTAGTGTGGGTGACCAGGTTAACTGTAAATTGGTACAAAACCACAGCAGGTTGAGGTAAAGCTCAATTAATGCACAAAAATTTGTGGTATACAACAAGCTCACCATCTGGACATAACCTTAGGCCAGTTTGACACAAGTATAATATGGGCACAATTTTGCATCCATATTATGACAAGTACCAGAATGACCTGAATTTATGGCATAATAGATCCTGGCAAAACCGGCCTTAAACACTGATCAAAAATATAAAGGGAACACTTAAACAACACAATGTAACTTACAAGTCAATCACACTTCTGTGTAATCACACTGTCCACTCAGGAAGCAACACTGATTGACAATCAATTTCACATGCTGTTGTGCAAATGGAACAGACAACAGGTGGGAATTAGAGGCAATTAACAAGACACCCTCCAATAAAGGAGTGGTTATGCAGATGGTGACCACAGACCACTTCTCAGTTCCTTTGCTTCCTGGCTGATGTTTTGGTCACTTTTGAATGCTGGTGGTGCTTTCACTCTAGTGGTAGCATGAGACGCAGTCTACAACCCACACAAGTGGCTCAGGTAGTGCAGCTCATCCAGGATGGCACATCAATGCGAGCTGTGGCTAGAAGGTTTGCCGTGTCTGTCAGCGTAGTGTCCAGAGCATGGAGGTGCTACCAGGAGACAGGTCAGTACATCAGGAGACGTGGAGGAGGCCGTAGGAGGGAAACAAACCAGCAGCAGGACTGCTACCTCTGACTTTATGCAGGGAGGAGCACTGCCAGAGCCCTGCAAAATGATCTCCAGCAGGCCACAAATGTGCATGTGTCTACTCAAACGGTCAGAAACAGACTCCATGAGGGCCCGACGTCCACAGGTGGGGGCTGTGCTTACAGCCCAACACGGTGCAGGATGTTTGGCATTTGCCAAAGAACACCAAGATTGGCAAATTCGCCACTGGCACCTTGTGCTCTTCACAGATGAAAGCAGGTTCACAATGAGAACATGTGACAGAGTCTGGAGACGCTGTGGAGAACGTTCTGCTGCATGCAACATCCTCCAGCATGACCGGTTTGGCGGTGGGTAAGTAATGGTGTGGGGTGGCATCTCTTTGGGGGCCGCACAGCCCTCCATATGCTTGCAGCCTGGCTGCCATTAGGTACCGAGATGAGATCCTCAGATCCCTTGTGAGACCATATGCTGGTGCGGTTTGCCCCGGGTTCTTCCTAATGCAAGACAATGCTAGACCTCATGTGGCTGGAGTGTGTCAGCAGTTCCTGCAAGAGGAAGGCATTGATGCTATGGACTGGCCCGCCTGTTCCCCAGACCTGAATCCGATTGAGCACATCTGGGACATCATGTATCGCTCCATTCACCACGTTGCACCACAGACTGTCCAGGAGTTGGCAGATGCTTTAGTCCAGGTCTGGGAGAACATCCCTCAGGGGACCATCCGCCACCTCATCGGGAGCATGTCTAGGCATTGTAGGGAGGTCATACGGGCACGTGGAGGCCACACACACTACTGAGCCTCATTTTGACTTGTTTTAAAGGGGTACTCCGGCGCTGACATCTTATCCCCTATCCAAAGGATAGGGGATACGATGCCTGATCGCGGGGTTCCCGCCGCTGGGGACCCCCGTGATCTTCCACGCCGGACTCAGTTAGAATCAGCCCCCGGAGTGTGCTAGCTCCGGGTCTGATTACTGGCGAGCATAGTGACGTCACGCTCCATCCCCTCAATGCAAGCCTATGGGAGAGGGGGTGACAGCACGCTCCGGGGACTGATTCTAACGGGGTGCGGCATGGAAGATCATGGTGGTACCCAGTGGTGAGACCCCCGCGATCAGGCATCTTATCCCCTATCCTTCGGATAGGGGATAAGATGTCTTAACGCCGGAGTACCCCTTTAAAGGACATTACATCAAAGTTGGATCAGCCCGTAGTGTGGTTTTCCACTTTGATTTTGAGTGTGACTCCATATCTAGACCTCCATGGGTTGATAAATTTGATTTCCATTGATAATTTGTGTGATTTTGTTGTCAGCACATTCAACTATGTAAAGATGAAAGTATTTAATATGCTTAGTTCATTCATATCTAGGATGTGTTATCTTAGTGTCCCTTTATCTTTTTGAGCAGTGTACATTTGTAAATGTTGGGAGATCTTTTATGTGCCAACCACACAGAACACAATTATGCTGACATGAACAGAGCCGTACATTACAATGCATTATTCCCTGTCTCTTTTCCTATAGTATTGTGCAATATTTCCCAACCAGGGTGCCTCCAGCTGTTGCAAATCTACAACTCCCAGCATGGGCTTGGCTAGCATGCTGGGAGTTGAAGTTTTGTAACAGCTGGAGGCCCACTGGTTGGGAAGCACCGATATAGTGCATATATGAGACACACTCCTGTCCTGTCTTCACATATCGGAACTGTATGGAGACGACTTATTCACCTGTACTATCAGTGTCCTGGAACTCTGTGACCAAAGACTGCAAATACTGAAAGCGATCTACGCTTGCGCAGTGCCCGCCGCTCATCTTCTCCCGCAGAATAGCAGGGCACCGGTAAGAATCAGCATCAGATTGAGCGGACGTGACGTCACGTTCCTAGCGGAAGTGAACCTTGTAAGGTCCTGGTCTAGCTTAGACTCTTTTAGTTTTTATAGTTACGCATGGTTTACTACATGGCCGAAGTGAAATGCTGAGAACAGGGCTTAGGCACCTGGGCCGCTCTGCTTGTTCCCTTGATGAACGTAGGTAATGGAAATGGCCGCTAGATGGCGGTAACACCCTATTTAGTGCTAGTAGCCTACCGTTTATCATGCATTCACAAAGATTGTTCATTGCTTTTACTTTTGGCCCCAATGATTTATCATTTCCTTGTTCCCAAACCATTGACGTGTGCAGAAGCGTTTGTTACCCTAAGTTATAGCTCGTTCAATGTGTGCAGTTGCCCATAGCAACCAGATAGCTTCTTTGATTTTTTTTTTAAAGAGGCCTCTGATGAATGAAAGAAGCAATCTGATTGCTTTCTATGGGAAATTGCACCGCTTAACTGCACAGGTTTTGAAAATAGGATATAAGACTGTCAATGTTAATAGACAACCTTTATAATAGGTTATGTTCACATGGCTTACAACTGCAGGTTTTTAAATGCGAAAATGTGAAAAATCACACAGTATCACCGTAAATCTAATCTCTAAAGAATTTGCACCTTATTGGTAAATTCGGGGGAAGTACACATATGTCCAGGGCCGATACATACAAAAGAATGACAGGGAAAATACTGATCATTGCTATGCCCTATGCATAGCACTGAACAGTATTAGCAATCTAATTATTGCTATAAATAGTCCCCTATGGGGACAACATTTTTTACAATAAGTAAAATATAAAAGTGAAAAAGCCCCTCCCCAATAAAGTTTTAAATCACCCCTTTTCCCCATATTAATACAAAAAAGCATGAAAAAAGATAGACATATTTGGTATCATCGCGTGTGTAAATGTCCGAACTATAAAAATATGATGTTCATGATCCCCTACAGTGAACGGCGTAAATGTAAAAATAAAAAAAGTCCTAAATTTTCACATCAAACTGCAAAAAAAAAAAAATCAAGAAAAAGTGATCAAGAAGCCACATACACATAAGTGGTACTAAAACAAACTACAGATAATGGCGCAAAAAATGAGCCCTCACACATCCCTTAATACGGAAAACTAAGCGTTAGAGGTGGCCAAAATAGGGCAATTTTAAACTTACTGATTTTGTAAGCAGTACAATAATAGAAATGTATGTAACCATGGATATCATTTTAATCGTATTGACCGGAACATGTATTTTTTTTCCGTAAAGTATACAGCGTAAAAACGAAACCTACAAAATTTGCTACATTATTTTCGTTTAAATTTCCTTACACAAAAAAAAAATTTGGGGTTTACCATACATTTTAGGCTAAAATGAATGAGGTCATTACAAAGTACAACTGGTCACGCAAAAAAACCTCATATGGGTCTATGAATGGAAATATAAAAGAGTTATGGATTTTAGAAGGCGAGGAGGAAAAAAAACGGAAAAAAAAATAAAATAAAATAAAATTGTCTGTGTCCTTAACCCCTTAAGGACCAGGCCATTTTATACCTTAAGGACCGGAGCGTTTTTTGCAAGTCTGACCACTGTCACTTTAAACATTAATAACTCGGGAATGCTTTTAGTTATCATTCTGATTCCGAGATTGTTTTTTCGTGACATATTCTACTTTAACTTAGTGGTAAAATTTTATGGTAACTTGCATCCTTTCTTGGTGAAAAATCCCAAAATTTGATGAGAAAAATGAAAATTTTGCATTTTTCTAACTTTGAAGCTCTCTGCTTGTAAGGAAAATGGATATTCAAAATATTTTTTTTGGGGGTTCACATATACAATATGTCTACTTTATGTTTGCATCATAAAATTTATGAGTTTTTACTTTTGGAAGACACCAGAGGGCTTCAAAGTTCAGCAGCAATTTGGAAATTTTTCACAAAATTTTCAAACTCGCTATTTTTCATGGACCAGTTCAGGTTTGAAGTGGATTTGAAGGGTCTTCATATTAGAAATACCCCATAAATGACCCCATTATAAAAACTACACCCCCAAAGTATTCAAAATGACATTCAATAAGTGTATTAACCCTTTAGGTGTTTCACAGGAATAGCAGAAAAGTGAAGGAGAAAATTCACAATCTTCCTTTTTTACACTCGCATGTTCTTGTAGACCCAATTTTTGAATTTTTGCAAGGGGTAAAAAGGAGAAAATTTTTACTTGTATTTGAAACCCAATTTCTCTCGAGTAAGCACATACCTCATATGTCTATGTTAATTGTTCGGCGGGCGCAGTAGAGGGCTCAGAAGGGAAGGAGCGTCAAATGGTTTTTGGGGGGCATGTCACCTTTAGGAAGCCCCTATGGTGCCAGGACAGCAAAAAAAAAACACATGGCATACCATTTTGGAAACTAGACCCCTCAGGGAACGTAACAAGGGGTAAAGTGAACCTTAATACCCCACAGGTGATTCACGACTTTTGCATATGTAAAAAAATAAATAAAATGTTTTACCTAAAATGCTTGGTTTCCCAAAAATGTTACATTTTTAAAAAGGATAATAGCAGAAAATACCCCCCAAAATTTGAAGCCCAATTTCTCCCGATTCAGAAAACACCCCATATGGGGGTGAAAAGTGCTCTGCTGGCGCACTACAGGTCTCAGAAGAGAAGGAGTCACGTTTGGCTTTTTGAAAGCAAATTTTGCTCTGGGGGCATGCCGCATTTAGGAAGCCCCTATGGTGCCAGAACCGCAAAAAAAAAACACATGGCATACCATTTTGGAAACCAGACCCCTCGGGGAACGTAAAAAGGGGTAAAGTGAACCTTAATACCCTACAGGTGTTTTACGACTTTTGCATATGTTAAAAAAAAAAAAAAAATGTTACCTAAAATGCTTGGTTTCCCAAAATTTTTACATTTTTAAAAAGGATAATAGCAGAAAATACCCCCCAAAATTTGAAGCCCAATTTCTCCCGATTCAGAAAACACCCCATATGGGGGTGAGAAGTGCTCTGCTGGCGCACTACAGGTCTCAGAAGAGAAGGAGTCACATTTGGCTTTTTGAAAGCAAATTTTGCTCTGGGGCCATGCCGCATTTAGGAAGCCCCTATGGTGCCAGGACAGCAAAAAAAAAAAACACATGGCATACCATTTTGGAAACCAGACCCCTCGGGGAACGTAAAAAGGGGTAAAGTGAACCTTAATACCCTACAGGTGTTTCACGACTTTTGCATATGTTAAAAAAAAAAAAAAAATTTTTACCTAAAATGCTTGGTTTCCCAAAATTTTTACATTTTTAAAAAGGGTAATAGCAGAAAATACCCCCCAAAATTTGAAGCCCAATTTCTCCCGATTCAGAAAACACCCCATATGGGGGTGAGAAGTGCTCTGCTGGCGCACTACAGGTCTCAGAAGAGAAGGAGTCACATTTGGCTTTTTGAAAGCAAATTTTGCTCTGGGGGCATGCCGCATTTAGGAAGCCCCTATGGTGCCAGGACAGCAAAAAAAAAAACACATGGCATACCATTTTGGAAACTAGACCCCTCGGGGAACATAACAAGGGGTAAAGTGAACCTTAATACCCCACAGGTGATTCACGACTTTTGCATATGTAAAAAAATAAATAAAATGTTTTACCTAAAATGCTTGGTTTCCCAAAAATGTTACATTTTTAAAAAGGATAATAGCAGAAAATACCCCCCAAAATTTGAAGCCCAATTTCTCCCGATTCAGAAAACACCCCATATGGGGGTGAAAAGTGCTCTGCTGGCGCACTACAGGTCTCAGAAGAGAAGGAGTCACGTTTGGCTTTTTGAAAGCAAATTTTGCTCTGGGGGCATGCCGCATTTAGGAAGCCCCTATGGTGCCAGAACCGCAAAAAAAAAACACATGGCATACCATTTTGGAAACCAGACCCCTCGGGGAACGTAAAAAGTTGTAAAGTGAACCTTAATACCCTACAGGTGTTTTACGACTTTTGCATATGTTAAAAAAAAAAAAAAAATGTTACCTAAAATGCTTGGTTTCCCAAAATTTTTACATTTTTAAAAAGGATAATAGCAGAAAATACCCCCCAAAATTTGAAGCCCAATTTCTCCCGATTCAGAAAACACCCCATATGGGGGTGAGAAGTGCTCTGCTGGCGCACTACAGGTCTCAGAAGAGAAGGAGTCACATTTGGCTTTTTGAAAGCAAATTTTGCTCTGGGGGCATGCCGCATTTAGGAAGCCCCTATGGTGCCAGAACCGCAAAAAAAAACCACATGGCATACCATTTTGGAAACCAGACCCCTCGGGGAACGTAAAAAGGGGTAAAGTGAACCTTAATACCCTACAGGTGTTTCACGACTTTTGCATATGTTAAAAAAAAAAATATTTTTTTACCTAAAATGCTTGGTTTCCCAAAATTTTTACATTTTTAAAAAGGGTAATAGCAGAAAATACCCCCCAAAATTTGAAGCCCAATTTCTCCCGATTCAGAAAACACCCCATATGGGGGTGAGAAGTGCTCTGCTGGCGCACTACAGGTCTCAGAAGAGAAGGAGTCACATTTGGCTTTTTGAAAGCAAATTTTGCTCTGGGGGCATGCCGCATTTAGGAAGCCCCTATGGTGCCAGGACAGCAAAAAAAAAAAAACACATGGCATACCATTTTGGAAACTAGACCCCTCGGGGAACATAACAAGGGGTAATGTGAACCTTAATACCCCACAGGTGATTCACAACTTTTGCATATGTAAAAAAAAAAAAAAAATTTTTTACCTAAAATGTTGGTTTCCCAAAAATTTTTGATTTTTAAAAAGGGTAATAGCAGAAAATACCCCCCATAATTTGTAACACAATTTCTCCCGAGTACGGCGATACCCCATATGTGACCCTCAACTGTTGCCTTGAAATACGACAGGGCTCCAAAGTGAGAGCGCCATGCGCATTTGAGGCCTAAATTAGGGATTGCATAGGGGTGGACATAGGGGTATTCTACGCCAGTGATTCCCAAATAGGGTGCCTCCAGCTGTTGTAAAAGTCCCAGCATGCCTGGACAGTCAGTGGCTATCTGGTAATACTGGGAGTAGTTGTTTTGCAACAGCTGGAGGCTCCGTTTTGGAAACAGTGGCGTACCAGACGTTTTTCATTTTTATTGGGGAGGGGAGGGGGGCTGTGTAGGGGTATGTGTATACGTAGTGTTTTTTACTTTTTATTTTATTGTGTGTTAGTGTAGTGTAGTGTTTTTAGGGTACAGTCGCACGGGCGGGGGGTTCACAGTAGTTTCTCGCTGGCAATTTGAGCAGCGGCAGAAAATTTGCCTCAGCTCAAACTTGCAGCCGGATACTTACTGTAATCCTCCGCCCATGTGAGTGTACCCTGTACGTTCACATTGGGGGGGGGGGGGAACATCCAGCTGTTGCAAAACTACAACTCCCAGCATGTACGGTCTATCAGTGCATGCTGGGAGTTGTAGTTTTGCAACAGCTGGAGGCTCCGTTTTGGAAACGGTGGCGTACCAGACGTTTTTCATTTTTATTGTAGGGGTATGTGTATATGTAGTGTTTTTTTACTTTTTATTTTATTGTGTGTTAGTGTAGTGTTTTTAGGGTACAGTCACTCAGGCGGGGGGTTCACAGTAGTTTCTCGCTGGCAGCTTGAGCTGCAGCAGAAAATTTGCTGCAGCTCAAACTTGCAGCCGGATACTTACTGTAATCCTCCGCCCATGTGAGTGTACCCTGTACGTTCACATTGGGGGGGTGGAACATCCAGCTGTTGCAAAACTACAACTCCCAGCATGTACGGTCTATCAGTGCATGCTGGGAGTTGTAGTTTTGCAACAGCTGGAGACACACAGGTTGTGAAACACCGAGTTTGGCAACAAACTCAGTGTTTTGCAACCAGTGTGCCTTCAGCTGTTGCAAAAGCTACAACCCCCAGCATGTACGGACAGCGGAAGGGCATGCTGGGTGTTGTAGTTATGCAACAGCCGGAGGCATACTACTTTGGCTGGGGATGCTGGGGATTGTAGTTATGCAACAGCTGGAGACACACTGGTTTGCTACTTAACTCAGTGTGCCTTCAGCTGTTGCAAAACCAGTGCCACCTCACTCCTGCAGGCTCTGGCTGTTCGGGGCCGTCTCTGACGGCCCCGATCAGCCAGTAATTCCGGGTCACCGGGTCACTGGAGACCCGATTGACCCGGAATCGCCGCAGATCGCTGGACTGAATTGTCCAGCGATCTGCGGCCATCGCCGACATGGGGGGTCATAATGACCCCCCTGGGCGATATGCCGCGATGCCTGCTGAACGATTTCAGCAGGCATCGGGCACTGGCTCCCCTCCGGCTAGCGGCAGGGGGCCGGGAAAGGACAGGACGTACTCCTACGTCCTCGGTCCTTAAGGACTCGGAAACGGGGGTGTAGGAGTACGTCCATTGTCCTTAAGGGGTTAAACCCTTAAGGGCGTATGGGTACGCCCCTGTTCATGAGTCCTTAAGGACTCAGGGCATACCTATACGTCCTGTGTCCCGCTAACGGGGTCTAAACCATTCTCACAAGCTAAAACCCCGTGGGTCCCTGTTGCTACGGGCAGCCAGGACCCACGGCTAATGCCAGGCACCACCGATTGGGTCGATGCCCGGCATTAACCCTTTAGACGCCACGATCAAAGTTGATTGCAGCGTCTAAACTGATCGGGACTTTTGCGACAGAATCGCGATGTCCCGATCAGCTTACTGGACGACAGGAGGGTCCTCACCTTCTTCGTCATCGTCCGATCAGCGATCTACTGCTCCATGTCTGCGCAGCAGGCTAGAGCAGCATAGCGCCGGTAACACTGATGCATATGGCATAACATTGAACAGTGTATGCAATCAGAAGATTGCATAGTATAGCCTCCTTAGGGGGCTAAAAAAAAGTGGTAAAAAAATTATAATACATGTGAATAAGCCCCCCCCAATAAAAGTTTAAATCGCCCATAGTTACGTCACGGCTCCGCCCCCTCGTGACGTCACGGCCCACCCCCTCAATACAAGTCTATGGGAGGGGGCGTGGCAGATGCCCCCTCCCATAGACTTGCATTAAGGGGCGGACCGTGATGTCACGAGGGGGCAGAGCCGTGATGTCACGATGCTCGGGCCCCTGTATCGCCGTCATTACGCACAGAGCGAGTGTGCTCTGTGCAGTAATGATAGCGGGGTGCTGCAGTGGAGATCCCAGGGGTCCCCAGGGCGATCTCACATCTTATCCCCTATCCTTTGGATAGGGGATAAGATGTCTAGGGGCGTAGTACCCCTTTAAAGGGGAAAATGATCTGAGTCCTTAAGGGGTTAAGGCCAAAATAGGCTGTGTCCTTAAGGGGTTAATTTATATCAATCTGCATGAAAAATCAGGGGTGTGGAAATTTCATAAAAAAACTACTTGTCCACGGGACTAAAATGGAGCAAAATCTACTTGTCCCTCATGACGATCCACTTGTCCGGGACAATTTTCGCTTTTACGCTCTAATTTTTTCCTCCTCGCCCTATAATAGCCATAACAACCTACTATAAGGATACCTTTTAATTTTTCAATAACATTCTCTGAACCAAAAAATAAAAATAATATATATATATATATTTAGGGAAGTGAAATTGAAATAGTAAAAGATAATTTAGCAGATTTGGTGTTTTTCTTTTCTGCGCTATTTACCTTGTGGTTGAGGTAACATGTTAGTTTTATACTTTAGGCGCCTGATTACAGCGATACCAGATTTGTATCGTTTACGTCATGTTTTACTAATTCTGAACTTTTTCTAATTTTTTTAATTGCCATTTTCTAACCCCTGTAGCTTTATTTTTTTTCCGCATACCAGGCTGTATGAGGGCTCATTTTTTGCGCCATAATCTGTTTTTTTTTTAATTTAGCCAAACAACAAAAACGGCAAAGCAATGCGTGCCGTATGTAGGTCCCGGGGGTACCAATATATAGCCAAAAACAAAGAGACCCACAATACTAATATTATTTCAAAAAGTATAACAATCTTTATTAGACAATAAAAAACAGTTTTAAAAAATTAGAAAAAGGCAGAGGATGACCTTACACAGGAGACAACAGGTGCCAGTGGACCTGGTATGGGTAATGGAGGTATTCAGTCAAGAGTATACATAATATAAGGCTGGCATAGCTGCATGTTTACAATATCGTAACAATAGATATAATATCTAACATACATTGAGGTAACATAGGAAGCAGCAATGCAATACAACAGACATAAATAGGAAATACCTAAAAAGGACTACCTGTCATATACCCAAAGGCCAGGAGCACCAAGCACCAACACCCCAACGCACGTTTCGCGTATGGGCTTCGTCAGGGGGCGTGTCCTGATTCCCAAAAGAGGTAGGTATATAAGGGCTAGCATGCCCAATCAGTATCCGCAGATCATGGTGATGGACACTCGTCAGGGCCAATGATAATCCAGCCGATCCATAAGGTCCGACCAGATAGGGTAAGTATAAACCGCCCAATTACCTGTAAGACGTCTCTCCTCATGAGCCGGAAATCCGGCGCTAAAGAATGACGGCGCTTATGTTTCCGGATTCCCGTGGTGACGCACAAAACATGATCCATAGTAGGCAGGCCACACAAATATGGCGCCCGTCAGTGTGGGTATGGCTACACAAAAATGGCCGAGCGATTAATCGCGCGCATGCGCCCAGAAGGGAACGTAGGGGAGCTCATGCCATCGCGCACGCGTCGAATAACGGCGCACGCGCGATAGGCGTGGGCTCCACAAAGATGGCGCCGGAACGGTGAGCGGAGACAATGGGGCCATGAGTGGCGATACTGGGAGGAGACGCTCGGAAGGCCAATCAACCCATACAGAATAGCAGCATACATGATATTATATAGGGGAAGGTTAAAAAAGATTAACCTGTAAATAAATAAAGACCAGTAAATAAGAAATAGGGGAGATGAAGAGAAACCACCGACGTGAAAAAGTGTGTGAAAAATAGGAAAATAAATGAAAATAATGAGAAAATACCTACCACCAAACAATAAAATAAAATGAATAAATAAAATAAATGAACACCTATAATGGACATAAAAATAAATAAATAAATGAATAAGCGAAGCACAATTAATTATATAAAAAAGGGGGGAGAGTGAATATGCAGAATATATATAAAAAACATAATATGAATAAATTAAGGAAACAGGTGAATTGGATAAAAATATAAATATAATGGACTGTATAAAAAGTGTAATAAAACGCACATGTACAGGTTTATTGAAGTATGAATAAGCATACAAAAAGTGACCAGTGAAACAGCCGAAATGACAAATGTGATCCAAGTAAATAGGGTAGAAAACCCCGTGTAACAACCATGATAGCATACTGAAAAATAGTGATATAGGTGTGAAAGATGCAAATGTAAGGGCAATCGTATCAGACAGTTACAATATAGAGTGCCATAAAGTGCCAAAAATGGTGTAAATACATGTGTGTAAATAAGTGACCAAAAATGGAAATAAAGAGTGACAACATGATAAATGTCAAATGAAAATGTGCAAAACTGAATAAAAAATTGAATGAAAAAAAAAAAAAAAAAAAAAAAAATTGTGATAAAAATCTGAAATGAATAATAATAAATATTGGTAATAATGATAGTAATTTATATGAACAATATCCCCTATAGTAAATAAAAAATAAATAAATTCATACATAAATTCATTAGTAAATGAATTAAGCCCCAATATTAATCAAGCGTAGCTAAAAACTAAGCAACAGTGAGTATACAAAAATTAGTGCTTGGTGGTATCGGCCTGTGGGTATATGACTGGAAGGACAAGTACATCATCATGACCTAGCGGAAAAAAGGAAAAAGAAGAGCAGAGAATATAAAACCAATTAAAACCAAATAAAAACATAACACAATACCTCAAAAGAGGAATAGGATCACGATCTAGAGTATAATACATATAATAATACAGTTGGTTTAAGGAGAACTATAATTAAATAAATGGTACAAAACTAACATGATCATTAAGTCCCAAAGGTGACAATGTTTTCAAGCGATAGATCCAACGGGTTTCTAACTGTGCCAGACGTAGTTTCCAATTACCTCCCCTGGAGCCCACGTATACCATATCAATTCCTCTTACCATAAGTCCACTTGGGTCACATGCGTGAAATTGCTTGAAATGACGTGGAATGGTGGTGAGTTTATGTGGATCTATTTCATCCTTTGCGGCCATGATCCCAAGGATGTGCTCCCGGATCCTACGACGAAATTCGCGAGAGGTCATACCGACATAAATCAAGCCACATGGGCACGTAGCATGGTAAATGACACCTGTGGTTTGACAGTTAATCTTATGAGTGATGGAGAATCGACGTGTCCCGTTTGAATCAGAGAATTCATGATCCGTACAGATATTAGGGCATGTGACACATTTACCACATGGGGCACATCCCCATTTGGGGAGTTTTGAGCCGAAGGGACATGGTTTCTTGGGAACTCTATAGTAGCTCCTCACCAACATGTCGCGGAGATTAGGAGATCTCCTAAATGTGATGGATGGTTGGGGAGGTAAATAGAGTTTCAAAATGGGATCTAAAAGCAATATATCCCAAAATTTGTTCAGTATGTCACGAAGCTGTGGGACCTGTGCATGGTATGCCGAAATGAGCCTCACCTGATTATCAGTGATAGATTTTCTCGTCCTGCGCTGCATGAGATCTTCCCTTTTCGCATGCTTAGCTCGTAGATAGGCTCTTCTGATCCATTGTTCTTTATATCCTCTCTCCCGAAATCTTTCGGAAAGGTCAATGGCCTGTAATTCAAATTGTGAGGGTGTTGAGCATATACGACGCAAACGTAAAAACTGACCCATGGGAATGCCCTTGAGTAGACTTGGTGGATGGAACGATTGAGCATGGAGTAGTGAATTAGTAGAAGTAGGCTTTCTAAATAAATCAGATTGGATATAGCCATGTTCATCGACCCCAAAAGACACATCCAGAAAATCCATTTTCTCACGGCCTGATTTATAAGTCAGCTTTATATTCAGGTCATTGTGATTTAGCTGATCGATGAATTGTTTAAGTTCCACATCACTCCCTTTCCATATAAAGATAATATCATCGATATATCTTGCCCAGGTCTGTACCTTATCAATAAAGGGTAGTGGATCAGTCAAAAAAATCGCACGTTCCCAGGCACCAAGAAATAAATTTGCATAGGCGGGCGCACATGCCGAGCCCATAGCAGTGCCACGGATTTGTAAGTAATAGACCTCTTTAAAGATGAAAAAATTGTGTGTAAGAGTGAATTGCAATAGCTCAGTGATAAACTCACCCAATAGTCTATCCACATCCGACATTCCCAGGAAAAGTTGTGTGGCTCTGATTCCATCATCATGATGTATTGACGTATATAAAGATTCGACATCACATGTCACAATTAGCATATCATCATCGAGATGGATATTTTCCATACACCTCAAGGCGTCCGAGGTATCTTTCACCTTTGGGACTTAATGATCATGTTAGTTTTGTACCATTTATTTAATTATAGTTCTCCTTAACCCCTTCAGGACGGAGCCCATTTTGGCCTTAAGGACCGGAGCGTTTTTTGCACATCTGACCACTGTCACTTTAAACATTAATAACTCTGGGATGCTTTTAGTTATCATTCTGATTCCGAGATTGTTTTTTCGTGACATATTCTACTTTAACATAGTGGTAAATTTTTGTCGATACTTGCATAATTTCTTGGTGAAAAATCCGTAAATTTGATGAAAAATTTGAAAATTTTGCATTTTTCTAACTTTGAAGCTCTCTGCTTGTAAGGAAAATGGATATTACGAATACATTTTTTTTTGGTTCACATATACAATATGTCTACTTTATGTTTGCATCATAAAATTGATGTGTTTTTACTTTTGGAAGGCACCAGAGGGCTTCAACGGTCAGCAGCAATTTTCCGATTTTTCACAAAATTTTCAAACTCAGTATTTTTCAGGGACCAGTTCAGGTTTGAAGTGGATTTGAAGGGTCTTCATATTAGAAATACCCCATAAATGACCCCATTATAAAAACTACACCCCCAAAAGTATTCAAAATGACATTCAGTCAGCGTTTTAACCCTTTAGGTGTTTCACAGGAATAGAAGCAAAGTGAAGGAGAAAATTCACAATCTTCATTTTTTACACTCACATGTTCTTGCAGACCCAATTTTTGAATTTTTACAAGGGGTAAAAGGACAAAATTTGTACTTGTATTTGTAGCCCAATTTCTCTCGAGTAAGCACATACCTCATATGTCTATGTAAAGTGTTCGGCGGGCACAGTAGAGGGCTCAGAAGGGAAGGAGCGACAAGGGGATTTTGGAGAGTACGTTTTTCTGAAATGGTTTTTGGGGGGCATGTTACCTTTAGGAAGCCCTTATGGTGCCAGAACAGCAAAAAAAAAAACACATGGCATACCATTTTGGAAACTAGACCCCTCGGGGAATGTAACATGGGATAAAGTGAACCTTAATACCCCACAGGTGTTTCACGACTTTTGCAAATGTAAAAAAAAAAAAAAATTTTTACCTAAAATGCTTGTTTTCCCAAAAAATTTTTATTTTTAAAAAGGGTAATAGCAGAAAATACCCCTAAAAATTTGAAGCCCAATTTCTCCCGATTCAGAAAACACCCCATATGGGGGTGAAAAGTGCTCTGCTGGCGCACTACAGGTCTCGGAAGAGAAGGAGTCACATTTGGCTTTTTGAACGCAAATTTTTCTCTGGGGGCATGCCGCATTTAGGAAGCCCCTATGGTGCCAGGACAGCAAAAAACCCCCCACATGGCATACCATTTTGGAAACTAGACCCCTCGGGGAACGTAACAAGGGGTTAAGTGAACCTTTATACCCCACAGGTGTTTCACGACTTTTGCATATGTAAAAAAAAAAAAAATTTTTTTACCTAAAATGCTTGTTTTCCCAAAAATTTTACATTTTTAAAAAGGGTAAAAGCAGAAAATACCCCCCAAAATTTGTAACACAATTTCTCCCGAGTACGGCGATACCCCATATGTGGCCCTAAACTGTTGCCTTGAAATACGACAGGGCTCCAAAGTGAGAGCGCCATGCGCATTTGAGGCCTAAATTAGGGATTGCATAGGGGTGGACATAGGGGTATTCTACGCCAGTGATTCCCAAACAGGGTGCCTCCAGCTGTTGCAAAACTCCCAGCATGCCTGGACAGTCAACGGCTGTCCGACAATACTGGGAGTTGTTTTGCAACAGCTGGAGGCTCCGTTCTGGAAACAGTGGCGTACCAGACGTTTTTCATTTTTATTGGGGAGGGGAGGGGGGTTGTATAGGGGTATGTGTATATGTAGTGTTTTTTATTTTATTTTTTGTGTTAGTGTAGTGTAGTGTTTTTAGGGTACAGTCGCACGGGCGGGGGTTCACAGTAGTTTCTCGCTGGCAATTTGAGCTGCAGCAGAAAGTTTGCGGCAGCTCAAATTTGCAGCCAGATACTTACTGTAATCCTCCACCCATGTGAGTGTACCCTGTACGTTCACATTGGGGGGGACATCCAGCTGTTGCATAACTACAACTCCCAGCATGCCCGTTGGCTGTCGGTGACTGCTGAGAGTTGCAGTTTTGCAACAGCTGTAGGCACACTGGTTATGTATCACTGAGTTTGTGACCTAACTCAGTGTTTCACAAACAGTGTGCCTCCAGCTGTTGCAAAACTACAACTCCCAGCATGTACGGTGCATGGTGTACGGTGACTGCTGAGAGTTGTAGTTTGCAACAGCTGGAGGCACACCGGTCGTGAAACACTGAGTTAGGTAAAAAAAAACTCTGAGTTTCACAACCAGTGTGCCTTCAGCTGTTGCAAAACTACAACTCTCAGCAGTCACCGACAGCCAACGGGCATGCTGGAAGTTGTAGTTATGCAACCAG
This sequence comes from Hyla sarda, assembly GCF_029499605.1. Taxonomy (NCBI): domain Eukaryota; kingdom Metazoa; phylum Chordata; class Amphibia; order Anura; family Hylidae; genus Hyla; species Hyla sarda. Next base: position 36,216,962 of record NC_079201.1, on the reverse strand, counting down.
CAGATGCACCACTACAACTCCCAGCATGCACTTTAGCTGTTTGTGCAAGCTGGGAGTTGTAGTTATACAACAGCTGAAGGTACACTTTTCCATGGAAAGAATGTGCCTCCAGCTGTTGCAAAACCATAAGTCCCAGCATGCCCATAAGGGAATGCTGGGAGTTGTGGTGGTCTGCCTCCTGCTGTTGCATAACTACAGCTCCCAGCATGCCCTTTTTGCATGCTGGGAGCTGTTGCTAAGCAACAGCAGGAGGCTGTCACTCACCTCCAACGATCCTCGCCGCACAGGTCAGTCCCTCGTCGTCTCCGCCGCCGCAGCTGCTCCTGGGGCCCCGATCCCAACAGGGGCGCCGGGGATCGGGGTCCCCAGCACCCGGGGTGCACGTCCCGCACCCGCTCACGTCCTCCGGAAGAGGGGCGGAGCGGGTGCGGGAGTGACACCCGCAGCAGGCGCCCTGATTGGTCGGCCGGTAATCCGGCCGACGAATCAGGGCGATCGTGAGGTGGCACCAGTGCCACCTCACCCCTGCAGGCTCTGGCTGTTCGGGGCCGTCAGAGACGGCCCCGAACAGCCAGTAATTCCGGGTCACCGGGTCACTGGAGACCCGATTGACCCGGAATCGCCGCAGATCGCTGGACTGAATTGTCCAGCGATCTGCGGCGATCGCCGACATGGGGGGACATAATGACCCCCCTGGGCGATATGCCGGGATGCCTGCTGAACGATTTCAGCAGGCATCCGGCTCCGGTCCCCAACCGGCTAGCGGTGGGGGCCGGAATTCCCACGGGCGTATGGATACGCCCTCGGTCCTTAAGGACTCGGCATGCAGGGCGTATCCATACGCCCTATGTCCTGAAGAGGTTAAACCAACTGTATTATTATATGTATTATACTCTAGATCGTGATCCTATTCCTCTTTTGAGGTATTGTGTTATGTTTTTATTTGGTTTTAATTGGTTTTATATTCTCTGCTCTTCTTTTTCCTTTTTTCCGCTAGGTCATGATGATGTACTTGTCCTTCCAGTCATATACCCACAGGCCGATACCACCAAGCACTAATTTTTGTATACTCACTGTTGCTTAGTTTTTAGCTACGCTTGATTAATATTGGGGCTTAATTCATTTACTAATGAATTTATGTATGAATTTATTTATTTTTTATTTACTATAGGGGATATTGTTCATATAAATTACTATCATTATTACCAATATTTATTATTATTCATTTCAGATTTTTATCACAATTTTTTTTTTTTTTTTTTTTTCATTCAATTTTTTATTCAGTTTTGCACATTTTCATTTGACATTTATCATGTTGTCACTCTTTATTTCCATTTTTGGTCACTTATTTACACACATGTATTTACACCATTTTTGGCACTTTATGGCACTCTATATCGTAACTGTCTGATACGATTGCCCTTACATTTGCATCTTTCACACCTATATCACTATTTTTCAGTATGCTATCATGGTTGTTACACGGGGTTTTCTACCCTATTTACTTGGATCACATTTGTCATTTCGGCTGTTTCACTGGTCACTTTTTGTATGCTTATTCATACTTCAATAAACCTGTACATGTGCGTTTTATTACACTTTTTATACAGTCCATTATATTTATATTTTTATCCAATTCACCTGTTTCCTTAATTTATTCATATTATGTTTTTTATATATATTCTGCATATTCACTCTCCCCCCTTTTTTATATAATTAATTGTGCTTCGCTTATTCATTTATTTATTTATTTTTATGTCCATTATAGGTGTTCATTTATTTTATTTATTCATTTTATTTTATTGTTTGGTGGTAGGTATTTTCTCATTATTTTCATTTATTTTCCTATTTTTCACACACTTTTTCACGTCGGTGGTTTCTCTTCATCTCCCCTATTTCTTATTTACTGGTCTTTATTTATTTACAGGTTAATCTTTTTTAACCTTCCCCTATATAATATCATGTATGCTGCTATTCTGTATGGGTTGATTGGCCTTCCGAGCGTCTCCTCCCAGTATCGCCACTCATGGCCCCATTGTCTCCGCTCACCGTTCCGGCGCCATCTTTGTGGAGCCCACGCCTATCGCGCGTGCGCCGTTATTCGACGCGTGCGCGATGGCATGAGCTCCCCTACGTTCCCTTCTGGGCGCATGCGCGCGATTAATCGCTCGGCCATTTTTGTGTAGCCATACCCACACTGACGGGCGCCATATTTGTGTGGCCTGCCTACTATGGATCATGTTTTGTGCGTCACCACGGGAATCCGGAAACATAAGCGCCGTCATTCTTTAGCGCCGGATTTCCGGCTCATGAGGAGAGACGCTCCCTCTTTCCGTCTTACAGGTAATTGGGCGGTTTATACTTACCCTATCTGGTCTGACCTTATGGATCGGCTGGATTATCATTGGCCCTGACGAGTGTCCATCACCATGATCTGCGGATACTGATTGGGCATGCTAGCCCTTATATACCTACCTCTTTTGGGAATCAGGACACGCCCCCTGACGAAGCCCATACGCGAAACGTGCGTTGGGGTGTTGGTGCTTGGTGCTCCTGGCCTTTGGGTATATGACAGGTAGTCCTTTTTAGGTATTTCCTATTTATGTCTGTTGTATTGCATTGCTGCTTCCTATGTTACCTCAATGTATGTTAGATATTATATCTATTGTTACGATATTGTAAACATGCAGCTATGCCAGCCTTATATTATGTATACTCTTGACTGAATACCTCCATTACCCATACCAGGTCCACTGGCACCTGTTGTCTCCTGTGTAAGGTCATCCTCTGCCTTTTTCTAATTTTTTAAAACTGTTTTTTATTGTCTAATAAAGATTGTTATACTTTTTGAAATAATATTAGTATTGTGGGTCTCTTTGTTTTTGGCTATATAATCTGTTTTTTGTATCGGTACCATTTTGGTATTGATCTGACTTTTTAATCGCTTTTTTACTTTTTTTTCTGGGATTTTATAAAAATTGCAAATCTGTGGTTTGGTATTTTTTTACATTTACACACATGCACACAACAATGTGATGAGTGTAAAACACAACCTAAAAGCTCTGAAAATAAGTACAGTAAAATTCTGAGAACATATGCACTGGAGTGAAAGCTATGAACATGTACATAGCATAATACTATTGATGTATTTATTTAATAGGTAAAACAATTATGTACTGTATGAATGCTAAGAAAGTATGCATGGTATACACACTATGGCAGAAATTTATCAAGGTTTGTGTAGGTGAACATTTTTTTTACACCATTAATTTGTTTTGCATCCTCTGGATCTTGAAGTGGTCCAGCTGACTTCAATCACAGAGTAGATTTATCCCCCTTTTTTAAAGGGGTACTCCGGTGGAAAACTTTCTTTTTTTAAATCAGCTGGTGCCAGAAAATTAAACAGATTTGTAAATTACTTCTATAGAAAAATCTTAATCCTTCCAGTACTTATTAGCTACAGAGGAAATTCTTTTCTTTTTGAACACACAGCTCTCTGCTGATATGACCACAGTGCTCTCTGCTGACATCTCTGTCCATTTTAGGAACTGTCCAGAGCAGCATATGTTTGCTATGGGGATTTTCTTCTTCTCTAAATAAACAGAGATGTCAGCAGAGAGCACTGTGCTCGTGATGTCAGCAGAGAGCACTGTGTTGCAAAAGAAAATAATTTCCTCTGTAGTATTCAGCAGCTAATAAGTACTAGAAGGATTAAGATTTTCTAATAGAAGTAATTTACAAATCTGTTTAACTTTATGGCACCAGTTGATTTAAAAAATTTTTTTCCACCGGAGTACCCCTCTAATAGAATTTAGCTGTCCTAGTAGTATGCAGTCTTTCTAACCTCCCGATAGGTTTTTCTTTGTGCCATTTTAGCTTCACGTTTTGAATAAAATGATTCACTGCTAATACTTATTGCATAAGACATGTGTCTTTGTTTACACGCTGCTATGGTTACTGTTGCAGTCACATAAGACACAGCGTAATGCTGTAGACTGGAGGCCGGAAGAAGCGCGCATAGTCGCGTGAAACAACCGACATTGCCTCTGAGCGCTTCTACACATCCCGGTATGCTGTCCCGTGGCTTCAGACCTTCGGGCACCTAGACACTGTTTGAGCGGGGAATGCATGCTATTGTTTCTTTGTTGTTATCTATTAATTTGTGTGTGTTGGAAAATGTGTACATACACCAAATTTATTACGTGGTACAGGCATGTGCTAGTCCCAGCAGTCAGACCCCCGCGATCCTGTTGATAGGGGATAAATTGCTTAGTGCTGGACATCTTCTTAAACCCCTTAACAACAATGGACGTCATGGTGCCGTGGTACTTAACGCACCATAACGTACATTTACACGCCGCCATGACCGCGATGTCATGCGCGGGAGGTCCCAGCTGCTATCAGCACCCAGGGACCCGCCGGTAATGGCGGACATCCGCGATCACACGGATGTCCGCCATTAACCCCTCAGATGCCGTGATCAATTCAGATCACGGCATCTACGGCAGTGCGGTACTTTGAATGGATGATCGGATTGTCCACAGTGCTGCGGAAGTGTCCAGAGTAGGAGCAAATCCCCATAGCAAACCTCTCCTGCTCTGGACAGTTCCCGAAACAGAGGTGTCAGCAGAGAGCACTCTTCTCAGACAGAAAAGAACAACTCAACTGCAGCAGCTGATAAGTACTGGTAGGATTAAGATTTTTTTAATAGAAGTAATTTACAAATCTGTTTAACTTTCTGGAGCCAGTTGATATGAAAAAAAAAAAAGTTTTTCACCGGAATACCCCTTTATGTCCCACACATGGCTCCTCTACAATACTGTCCACAGGCAGTTTTTTAGGACAGGTCTGAGCTTGTGTAGATTTGGGGCAAATTGAAGGCACTGCGACAAATCTGCAACAAATTGCTTATGATGAATCCATTATCACTGCATTATGCGGTATATATGAAAAAAATATAGGAACAAACAGAATGGCGCTATCTAAGTGCCGTAAATTATGGTTGGAGCTGATTGTCCCAGTAAATATGGGAATATGTGTATATAAAAATATATACATCTCCCTAAGCAGACACATACATACACACAGATTGGCAAGGTGTATGGTGAGCAGTGATTGTCAGATCTGCTGCGGGCAAAGGTAGAGGAGTGCAGTATACTCTCGAGGTCCTCTGGCTGCCCGGCATTCAGTCCCAATCAACGGCTGTGTCAGTCTAGAGTAAGTGGAGAAGTGGTCCCGAAAGGAAGCTGCTCCAGCAGTTTCCAGAGTACAAAAGATGGATGATGTCCATGGCGCCTTGAGGGTATGTAGCAATGAAACAAGTGTCCTGGGTTCATTGGACTACTTGTTTACTGATATATAACAAAATAAAAATAAAAAGTGAAAGAAGATGGAGAGGATGGGAGCAACGCAGTACGGAGGTGCAGTTACCATTGAATAGAGCGGAATGTGAAGTAAAAGCGGATGCTCTTACTCACATCCGCTACAGTTTGTAAAGGAAAATTCTTACTTTATTCTGACGCCGGGGCACAGTCGGATGGGCAGGCTGACTGCCACAGCGGCACCCCCCCTCCCCGCCTCCTCTTCGCTCCTAGCAAGATCAGCATGATTGACGTGCAGCCCACCATGCTAGGAGCAGAGAGGAGGCGGGGAGGGGGTGTGCCGCTACAGGAGTTGGCCGGCCCATCCGACTCGGGCCCGGCGTCAGAATAAAGTAAGATTTTTCCTTTACACACCGCGGCGATTGTGAGTCACCCTTCTTTGCTGCCCTATCTATTTGTCTTATTTTCTGCTGCTTCTGTTATAATAGACTACTTATAACAAACCCCTATCAGTAATTTATTGTTCTTACCTCCTCCCCTTATTTCTACCCACAGAGACTCCTTCTGCAGAATTTACCCAAAACAGGATTTTATGTATAAGCAAACCCCTCCCCATTTTTAACCTGTACGGTCATTCCTGAACAGATTGTACCCCTTTATATTAACCACCCAGTCATAGCTTGCATCCAGCCCATGTCTCACAGAACCCAACCCCCTCCTTCCTACACCAGCTTCTGAGCCACTCGTTTACCTCCCTAATCTCCCGCTGCCTCTCTGGTGTGGCCCATAGTACAGGTAATATTTCAGAAAATACTATCTTGGAGGTCCTTTTACGTAAGCTTGCGGCCTAAGGGCCAGAAATCATTTTTAAGGACACTCCATCTACCTCTTACTTTGTCATTGGTGTCAATGTGCACCATGAACGCTGAACTCACTGATCGACGATCCAGGTCTTTGTGACAGATCTCCCTGTGTGTCCCCCTAATAATGGAGTCCCACCCTACAACTACCTGTCTGGCTTGCCCTGCACTTCTCCTTCACTCCTTACTTGAGCAGACAACCGCCTTGCTGTCAGAAGCAGTGTCTTGCTACAGTAGTGCTAGCTCTGAACTAACATCCCCCCTCATCTGTCAACTGGGCAAACTTGTTGCGGTGTGCCAGATCAGAACTAGCCTCCCCTACCCCTTTTTCTAATTGTAGCCCAGTTAGCTGCTTGACTGTCCTGCACCTCCATCCCACTATCCTCCCACACCCCTGCCCTAGAGTACCTGCTCAGTGAGCAGCAGACTCCTCTACATATTGTCAATGGATCTCAGTTTTGCCAGTTGTTCGCTTAGATCCAGGATCTGGGCATCCAAGAGCACAACAAGCTCACATCACATATTCCCCATCAAACGGCTGTTCAAGGAATGCATACATATGGAACACATTTACAAACATGGAGGACATTGTAAACTTAAGTGGATAACAGAACCTTAAACAGTTAACTTTAGAATCAGGTGTGATTTATAAATTACTTTACTAAACTCCCAGAATCTAAAGTCATAGAATTTCAAGTCACTTGCTTCACTTAGAGATTGCCCAACCACACCAAGCGCTCACACACGTCGCTATCTAGGTTGCTTTTAAAGGGGTTCTCCGGTGCTTAGACATCTTATCCCCTATCCAAAGGATAGGGGATAAGATGCCTTATCGCGGGAGTCCCGCCGCTGGGGACCCCCGTGATCTTGCACCCCGTTTGTAATCAGTCCCCGTTTGTAATCAGTGTTCGTTCCGGGTCTGATTACCGGCGACCACAGGGCTGGCGGCGTGTGACGTCACGCCTCCGCCCCCGTGTGACATCACGCTCCGCCCCTCAATGCAAGCCTATGGGAGGGGGCGTGACAGCTATCACTCCCCCTCCCATAGGCTTGCATTGAGGGGTGGAATGTGACGTCACACTCCACCGGCACTGTGGTCGCCGGTAATCAGACCCGGAGCGAACAAGCTCCGGGGACTGATTACAAATGGGGTGCTGTGTGCAAGATCCCGGGGGTCTCCAGCGGTGGGACTCCCGTGATCAGGCATCTTATCCCCTATCCTTTGGATAGGGGATAAGATGTCTAAGCACCGGAGAACCCCTTTAAAGCAGTCTAAGTCTCAGACAAAATGCAGCAGCTGCTGTTCACTGCTCCTCCATGCATCCTCTATACCTATACTATGAAACTGTATATGATGAAGCTATGACCGTATGCCAGTGATTCCCATAGTGAGACGCTGCGTGCGCAAGCACAGCAAAGCGCACACATACTTCCCTTCTCCCCCCTGCGGCACTGTGAAACACAGGCGCGCAGGCCGGGGCAGAAAAAAAATAAAATAAAATAATAATATTTGGACGGCAAAATCCCGCGGCACCCCGGGCGCCATTCGACACTGCCCGGGGTGCCGTGGGATTTTGCCGTCAAAATTATTTCCTCCCCGGCCTGCACGCCTGTGACTCACAGCACCACAGGGGGGAAGGGAAGTATGTGTACACTTTGCTATGCGTGCGCACACAGCGTCCCTCTGCATCCCCCTGCGGCCCAGTGAGTGAGTGCTCTGGCGGTGTAGTGACCCGTTCCCAGAGTCCCCCTCCCGCTGCAGTGCAATGAATGAGAAACGACCCGGTGTCGGAGAAACGACCCGTGCCCCAGCGTTTAGCCCCCCCCAGCGGCGCAGTGAATGTGTGCCCTGCCGGAGCGGGGGAGAACGTGGAATATGCGCCGTTTCCTGTACCGGTGTAGTAAAGAAAAATGGCTTGCTTAAGGTACTGTACCCTTTCCACCCCTCTGTTACCACTTAACTCTGTCAACCCCCCCCCCCCTCCTGTCACCCATGTCCACCTCCCCTCTCACCCATGTCATCCATGTCCACCTTGGACACCCCTCTGTCACCCCTGTCCATTCCCCTGTAACACATGTTCATCCCCCCCTTGTCAACCCCCCTGACCACCCCCCCAGTCTACACCTGTCACCCATGTCCACCACCCTACCTATTCACCCCTTTGTCACCCATGTCAACCCCTCTGACCCCGTCTCCCATGTCCACCCTCCTGTCATTCATGTCCACCTTGGCCATTCCCCTATCCACCCCCGTGTCACCCATGTTCACCCCCCATTGTCCACCCCTCTGACCACATCCTTGTCACCCCTGTTACCACCTTTTCACTCCTGTCCCCCTCTTCAGCCATGTACACTTTTTCACCCCTCTGTCACCCATGTACGCCCCCTGTCATCCATGTACACCCCTCTGCCACCCATGTACACTCCTCTACACCCCTGCCACCCATGTACACTCCTCTACACCCCTCTGCCACCCATGTACACTCCTCTACACCCCTCTGCCACCCATGTACACTTCTCTACACCCCTCTGTTACTCCTCTACACCCCTCTGCCACCCATGTACACTCCTCTACACCCCTCTGCCACCCATGTACACTCCTCTACACCCCTCTGCCACCCATGTACACTCCTCTACACCCCTCTGCCACCCATGTACACTCCTCTACACCCCTCTGCCACCCATGTACACTCCTCTACACCCCTCTGCCACCCATGTACACTCCTCTACACCCCTCTGCCACCCATGTACACTCCTCTACACCCCTCTGCCACCCATGTACACTCCTCTACACCCCTCTGCCACCCATGTACACTCCTCTACACCCCTCTGCCACCCATGTACACCCCCCTGCCACCCATGTACACTCCTGTACACTCCTGTCACCCATGTACACCCCTCTACACTCCTGTCACCCATGTACACTCCTGTCCACCGCCAACACCCCTCTGTCACCAATGTACACCCCTCTATCACCCCCTTTGCCCCCTGTCACCCATGTACATTCCTCTACACCCCTCTGCCACCCATGTACGCTCCTCTACATCCCTCTGTCACCCACTTACACCCCATCACCCATGTACACTTCTCTACACCCCTCTGCCACCCATGTACACTCTTCTACACTCCTGTCACCCATGTACACTCTTCTACACTCCTCTGTCACCCATGTACACTCTTCTACACTCCTCTATCTCCCATGTACACTTCTCTACACCACCCCTGTCTCCCATGTACACTCCTCTGTCACCCATGTACACTTCTCTACACCACCCGTCTTCCATGTACACTACTCTGTCACCCATGTACACTCCTCTGCATTCCTCTGTCACCCATGTACATTTCTCTAAACCACCCCTGTCACCCATGTACACCCCTCTGTCACACATGTACACCCCCCTGTCACCCATGTACACTCCTGTCCACCCCCAACACCCCTCTGTCACCAATGTACACCCCTCTATCACCCCCTTTGCCCCCTGCCACCCATGTACACTCCTACACCCCTCTGTCACCAATGTCACCCAAAAAGTGCGGAGCCTAATAGGTTTGTTTTGCAGGTTTAACGGTGAAGAAATGTGGCTGGAAGAAATTGTCATGATGGCCCAAACCAGATGGAGAAGAGAAGGGAACAGTGCAAATTAGAGAAGACGTAATTTGTGAGTTGCAGTCTAAAGCAGCAGTGTGGCAGCACCCCAACCCTGCGACGCTTTTCCCTTTTTTTTTTTTTTTTTTTTTTTGTACTCATCAACTCCAGTCGGGGTGCCCCACGAAAATAGTTTTTTTTCTGAGGGCTGCCCTGAGCCGAAAAAGGTTGGGAAACACTGCCCTATGCAAAAGACACTAAGAACGTATACATGCACCAAACATATACAAGATATAGTACTAAACGCTTGTATAATGCAGATGTTATGAAAATACGCATGATGTAGATGCTATGAACGTACGCATCATATAATACAGAGAACGTAACCATAATAAAAAACTATGAACATATGCATAATTACTGCTATGAAAGTATGCATAATCTAACTGCTAAGAATCCTATGAATGTACACATGATATAATATTATGAACGTGTAAACGACCAAAATGCTATAACTGTATGAATGATATATAAGCGAAGCATGATAAAACTATGAACATATGCATAAATAGATGCTATGAACATATGGGTGATAAATACTATGGGGGGGGGGGGTATTCATCAAGAGTAATGTAGTAATGTCTTTTTACCCCATTGATTCATGTGTTGAAAAGTGTGTACCTGCACCAAAATTTATAACATGGAACACTGCATGGGATAAATATGTTGGTGATCACCTTTCTTAGTTTGTACCCCTTTTGTATGGGGTTTCATCTGCAAATTTTTGTGCAACTTTTTATTTTGTGCGACAAAATGTGCAACTTTTTAATAATGCAGTTAGTTTTGTAAGCCAAGTTAGGGCTGGTGTAAATTTGCGACTTAGTAAGGGCTATTGCGACAAAAGATGCCACAAACTGAAAAGTTTCAAATGATAAATTCCTGACAACTGCATGATATCAACTGACTTTTTTACATGATGTACTTTTTGATGCAAGTAAACCTTGTATGAATGTAAGCATAACACTATGACCGTTTTCATGAAATAGATGCTAAGAACATATACATGACATAAATACTAACCAAATACCTGACATAAATGTGATGAACATATACAAGATATATTGCTACGATCATATGCCTAATGTAGATGCTAAGAAAGTAAAGTATGCCAGAGGTAGATGCTATAAAAGTATGCAGGACTAATGAAAGTATGCATGATATACCTGTTATAACCTTGTGCAAAATGTAACTGCTATGAACATGTGCATAATATGACTGCTATGAAACGTGTGCATGATATAGCTTCTATGAAACGTGTACATGATATTACTGCTATGATCATGTGCATGATAACTGCTATGAAACGAATAGATGAAAACTGCTGTGAACATGCGAATAATATAACTGTTATAAACGTATGCATGATATAACTGCTATGAACATATGCATAATATGAAATCTATTAAGATAAGCATGTTATGAATACTATGCATGTATGCATGATATAACCGCTATGAACGTACGCATGTCATGAATGCTATGAATGTGTGCATGATATAACTGCTATGAACATGTACATATATAACTACTATGAAACGTGTGCATGATATACAGTAATGGCTGTAAATGTTGGCTCCCCTGAAATTTTTCTAGAAAATGAAGTATTTCTCACAGAAATGGATTGTAGAAACACATGTTTTGCTATGCATGTTTATTCCTTAGTGTGTATTGGAACTAAACCAAAAAAGGAAAGAAAAAAAAGCAAATTGGACATAATGTCACACCAAACTCCAAAAATGGTCTGGACAAAATTATTGGCACTTTAACTTAATATTCGGTTGCACACCCTTTGGAAAACAAAAAATGAAATCAGTAGCTTCCTATAACCATCAATAAGCTTCTTACACCTGTCAGCCAGAATGTTGGACCACTCTTCCTTTGCAAACTGCTCCAGGTCTCTCTTATTGGAGCAACAGCAATTTTAAGATCTCGCCACAGGTGTTCAATGGGATTTAGATCTGGACTCATTGCTGGCCACTTCAGAACTCTCCAGCCCTTTGTTACCATCCATTTCTGGGTGCTTTTTGACATTGTTTGGGGTCATTGTCCTGCTGAAGACCCAAGATCGCGGATGCAAACCCAGCTTTCTACATTGGTTATCCTCAGATTTCATGATGCCTTGCACACATTCAAGGCACCCAGTGCCAGAGGCAGCAAGACAACCCCAAAAAATCAGTGAACCTCCACCATATTTCACTGTAGGTACTGTGTTCTTTTCTTTGTAGGCGTCATTCAGTTTTCGGTAAACAGTAGAAAGATGTGCTTTACCAAAAAGCTCTATCTTGATCTCATCTGTCCACAAGACGTTTTCCCAGAAGGATTTTGGCTTACTCAAGTTCATTTTGGCAAAATGTAGTCTTACTTTTTTATGTCTCTGTGTCAGTAGTGGGGTCCTCCTGGGTCTCCTGCCATAGCGTTTAATTTCATTGAAATGTCGATGGATATGTTCGTGCTGACACTGATGCTCCCTGAGCCTGTAGGACAGCTTGAATATATTTGGAACCTGTTTGGGGCTGCTTATCCACCATCCGGACTATACTGCGTTGACACTTTTCATCTTTTTTCCTCTTCCCTCCGCGCCCAGGGAGATTAGCTACAGTGCCATGGGTTGCAAACTTCTTGATAATGTTGCGCACTCTGAACAACGGCAAATCTAGATCTCTTGAGATGGACTTGTAACCTTGAGATTGTTGATATTTTTCCACAATTTTGGTTCTCAAGTCCTCAGTTCTCTTCTCTTTCTGTTGTCCATGCTTAGTGTGGCACACACAGAAACACAATGCAAAGATTAAGTGAACTTCTCTCCTTTTTATCTGCTTTCAGGTGTGATTTTTATATGGCCCACACCTGTTACTTGCCCCAGGTGAGTTTAAAGGAGCATCAAATGCTTGAAACAATATTATATTTCCACAATTTTGAAAGGGTACCAATAATTTTCTCCAGCCCATTTTTGGAGTCTGGTGTGACATTATGTCCAATTTACTTTTTTCCCCCCTCTCTTTTTTTGGTTTAGTTCCAATACACACAAAGGGAATAAACATGTGTATAGAAAAACATGTGTTACTGCAATCCTTTTCTGTGAGAAATACTTAATTTTTAACAAAAATTTCAGGGGTGCCAACATTTACGGCCATGACTCTAACTGCTATGACCTTGTGCGTGATATAACTGTTAGGAACATATGCACAATATAACTGCTATGAACGTATGCATAATATAAAAGCTATTAAGGTACTCTGTCATGAATGCTATGCATGTGTGTATGATATAACTGCTATGAACGTGTGCATTACTGCTGTGAACATGTGCATGATATAACTACTAAGAACGTACATATGACAAACTCTATGAATGTATGTATGATATAAATTATACTAACGTAAACATAACACAATATTATGCAGGAATGCATGCTATCAAAGCTATGAATGTATGTATGATATAAATTATACTAAGGTAAGCATAAAACACATGCTATGAATGTATGCATGATATATGCGCTATGAAACCTATTTATGACATAATTATACTAACGTAAGCATAACATCTACTGTGAGCGTATTCATGATATAAATGCTATAAACGTGTGCATGCTATGAACGTATGCGTGATATATGCGCTATGAAACCTATGTATGACATAATTATACTAACGTAAGCATAACCTCTACTGTGAGCGTATTCATGATATAAATGCTATAAACGTGTGCATGCTATGAACATATGCATGATATGCGCTATGAAACCTATGTATGACATAATTATACTAACGTAAGCATAACATCTACTGTGAGCGTATTAATGATAAATGCTATAAACGTGAGCATGCTATGAACGTATGCATTATATAAATGCTATAAACTTATGAATGCTATGAAAATATGCATGACACTCTATGAACATATATATGATATAAATGCTACAAACATAAGCATGAAACAAATGCTATGAAAGTATGCATTACAAATACTATGATGTATGCATGACAATTCTATCTCCATGCTGTACACATGCTATGAACGTATACCTGGTAGGACTGCTAATAACATGCCTTGAACGTATACACCGTATAAATGCTATGAATGTATGCACTGTATAAATGCTATGAACGTATGGAAGGTATGAATGTTATGAACATAAGAAAAATATAAGTCTTATGGGTGTAAGCACAGTATAAATGCTATGACTGTATGCACAGTAAAAAAAAACTATAAACATATGCCTGCATTAATGCCATGACAGTTTGCAGGTTATGAATGACAATGAAGTTGACCATAGAAAAAAAAACTATTTCCAGCTCACCACTTCAGACTCCTGTAGTGCAAGTGCTGCACTGAATTCCGCAACAAAAACTAAACCGTAGATAATCCAGCACATTCATGTCCTTTAACCCCTTATGGACTGAGCCCTTTTTCACCTTAAAGCACAACTGTTATGGATATTATACCCCCAGACTAATACCATGATAGTATAGATGATGACACTTGTAATGCAGCTATACTTTTGGCTGCTTTTTATCAGCAGAAAAATAGTTTTATTGTGCGGTCATCAACAATCGGATAGGCGTGGCTGGGGATCGTAATGCCTCCGCCACGCCTATCCCCTGTAAGTGAGCGCTGTGACCACTGTGTGATTGACACACAGGTCCCCACCCCTGATGTCCATGATGTGCGGTTCGGCGTGACTCCACTGAGCCTATACATATTATGTGCACCTTTATGATATACAGTGCCCGTACTCCTTTCTTCTCCTGGTGCCGGAGACGCGCTGCTTCTGCTTTCACTAGAGGCAGAGAGAAAGCGCTCATTCCCGTTGTCTGCCACCAGATCAGTGCGCCTGTGCAGTGCTAGAGGCAGGGAGCGAGCTCTCAGCCTCTGGTGAAAGCAGAAGCAGCGCGTCTCCGGCACCAGGAGAAGAGGAGAACGGACACTGTATATCATAAAGGTGCACATAATATGTATAGGCTCAGTGGAATCACGCCGGACCGCACATCATGGACATCGGGGGTGGGGACCTGTGTGTCAATCACACAGTGATCCCTGCGCTCACTTACAGTGGATAGGTGGGGCATTACGATCACAAGCCACGCCTATCCGACTGTTGATGACCGCACAATAAAACTATTTTCCTGCTGATAAAGAGCAGCCAAAAGTATAGCTGCATTACAAGTGTCATCATCTATACTATCATGTTATTAGTCTGGGGGGTATAATATCCATGACAGTTGCGTTTTAAGGACTGAGCCTTTTTTGCAATTCTGACCATTGTCACTTTTATGCATTAATAAATCTGGGATGCTTTTACCGATTATTCTGATTCAGAGATTTTTTTTTGCGACACTACTTTAACATAGTGGTAAATTTTTGTTGTTACTTGCATCCTTTCTTGGTGAAAAATCCCCAAATTTCATGAAAATTTAGCATTTTTCGAACTTTGAAACTCTCTGCTTGTAAGTAAAATGGATATTCCAAATACATTCTATATTGATTTACATATACAATATGTCTACTTTGTGTTTGCATCATAAAGTTGACATGTTTTTATTTTGAAAGACATCAGAGGGCTTCAAAGTTCAGCAGCAATTTTCCAATTTTTCACAACATTTTCAAAATCTGAATTTTTCAGGGACCAGTTCAGTTTTGAAGTGGATTTGAGGGGTCTTCATATTAGAAATACCTCATAAATGACCCCATTATAAAAACTGCACCACCCCAAAGTATTCAAAATGACATTCAGAAAGTGTGTTAACCCTTTAGGCATTTCACAGGAATAGCAGCAAGGTAAAGGAGAGAATTCAAAATCTTCATTATTTACACTCATGTTCTTGTAGACCCAGTTTTTGAAATTTTACAAGGGGTAAAAGCCCCACAAAATTTGTAACCCAATTTCTCTTGAGTAAGCAAATACCTCATATGTGCATGTCAAGTGCTCTGTGGATACACTACAAGGATCAGAAGGGAAGGAGCGACAATGGGATTTTGGAGAGTGAGTTTTCTAAAATGGTTTTTGGGCGGCATGTCACATTTAGAAAGCCCCTATGGTGCCAGAACAGCAAAAAAAAAAAAAAAATTAATAAAAAAATAAAAACACAACATGGCAATTTTGGAAACTACACCTCTCAAGGAACGTAACAAGGGGTCCAGTAAGCCTTAACACCCCACAGGTGTTTGACGACTTTTTGTTAAAGTCGGATGTGTAAATGAAATTTTTTCTTTTTCACTAAAATGCTGTTTTTCCCCCCAAATTAAAACTTTTTTACAAGGGGTTATAGGAGAAAATGCCCCCCAAAATTTGTAATCCCATCTCTTCTGAGTATGGAAATACCCTATGTGTGGACGTCAAGTGCACTGCGAGCGCACTACAATGCTCAGAAGAAAAGAAGTCACATTTTGCTTTTGGAAAGCAAAATTTAGCTGAAATGGTTTTTGGGGGGCATGTCGCATTTAGGAAGCCCCTATGGTGCCAGAACAGCAAAAGAAAAGAAAAAAAAACCCACATGGCATACTATTTTGGAAACTACACCTCTCAAGGAACGTAACAAGGGGTACAGTGAGCCTTATCACTAGGGATCGGCCGACATCGATTTTTTAGGGCTAATACGATAATCTGTGGAGGTTAAGGCCGATAGCCGATAACTTATACCGATATTCTGGTATAAGTTATCGGCTACCTGCTTCTCTCCCCCTGCCTGTCCTGGGGTCCTCCTGAGGCCTACCCCCCCCCCCCCACCTATCCTCTGCCCAGAGACCGCCGCCACCCGCTTCTCTCCCCCTGCCGGACCTTAGGCCAACCACCACTGCTGCCCCATTGCCTCCCCCATCCCCGGTTTTATAATTACCTGTTCCCGGGGTCAGCGCACAGTCTAACACAGGAACAAAACAAGGCTTTTTTTGTGTGCAATGTTTAGGCAACATTTACACCTTTGTTGTCCACATTTAAAAGAGCCTTTTAAAATTTCTTTAGAGTTGAGAAGAAATTTTTTGTTAGTTTGTTAGGTTTAGTGGAGTTTTTAGTTACATTTAAAAAATGGCTGGGGGCTAAAATATTTTTTAAAGATCGTGCTTTTGTAAAAATAATGCAAAGTTTAGAATAAAAATATCGTCTATATAACGTTTAAAATATAGACAATTACCGGTATATATATTGCATTTTGCTCAAATAGTCCTACAAAAAGATTTGCAAAGCTTGGGGCAAAACGTGTCCCCATTGCTGTACCCCGGAGTTGTTCAAATATGGTTTGGTTGAATTTAAAGTAATTGTGCTTTAGGATAAATGTGATTGCTTCCAAAACGAACTTTCTTTGTAAAGTAGGCATAGATGTGTCTGAAGAAAGGAAGTGCTCTATAGCTTTTATACCAAGATCATGATCGATGACTGTATATAAAGACGCTATGTCCATAGTGACAAATATACAGTCATCTTCCCATTTTAAATATATAAACATTAGTGTAGCTCACTCAGTGGAATATATATACCTGAGGTTAACTGGTTGTCACGATGCCGGCTGGCAGGTAGTGGATCCTCTGTGCCAGAGAGGGATTGGCGTGGACCGTGCTAGTGGACCGGTTCTAAGCCACTACTGGTTTTCACCAGAGCCCGCCGCAAAGCGGGATGGTCTTGCTGCGGCGGTAGTGACCAGGTCGTATCCACTAGCAACGGCTCACCTCTCTGGCTGCTGAAGATAGGCGCGGTATAAGGGAGTAGGCAAAAGCAAGGTCGGACGTAGCAGAAGGTCGGGGCAGGCAGCAAGGATCGTAGTCAGGGGCAACGGCAGAAGGTCTGGAAACACAGGCAAGGAACACACAAGGAACGCTTTCACTGGCACTAAGGCAACAAGATCCGGCAAGGGAGTGCAGGGGAAGTGAGGTGATATAGGGAAGTGCACAGGTGAACACACTGATTGGAACCACTGCGCCAATCAGCGGCGCAGTGGCCCTTTAAATCGCAGAGACCCGGCGCGCGCGCGCCCTAGGGAGCGGGGCCGCGCGCGCCGGGACAGAACAGACGGAGAGCGAGTCAGGTAGGGGAGCCGGGGTGCGCATCGCGAGCGGGCGCTACCCGCATCGCGAATCGCATCCCGGCTGGCAGCGGAATCGCAGCGCCCCGGGTCAGAGGACGTGACCGGAGCGCTGCCGCGGGGAGAGTGAAGCGAGCGCTCCGGGGAGGAGCGGGGACCCGGAGCGCTCGGCGTAACAGTACCCCCCCCCTTGGGTCTCCCCCTCTTCTTAGAGCCTGAGAACCTGAGGAGCAGACTTTTGTCTAGGATGTTGTCCTCAGGTTCCCAGGATCTCTCTTCAGGACCACAACCCTCCCAGTCCACTAAAAAAAAATTTTTCCCTCTGACCTTTTTGGCAGCTAAAATTTCTTTGACCGAGAAGATGTCCGAGGAGCCGGAAACAGGAGTGGGAGGAACAGATTTGGGAGAAAAACGGTTGAGGATGAGTGGTTTGAGAAGAGAGACGTGAAAGGCATTAGGGATACGAAGAGAGGGAGGAAGAAGAAGTTTATAAGAGACAGGATTAATTTGACACAAAATTTTGAAAGGACCAAGATAGCGTGGTCCCAACTTGTAGCTAGGGACACGGAAGCGGACATATTTAGCGGAGAGCCATACCTTGTCTCCAGGGGAAAAAACGGGGGGAGCTCTTCTTTTCTTATCCGCGAACTTCTTCATGCGTGATGAAGCCTGTAAGAGAGAATTTTGGGTCTCTCTCCATATGATGGAAAGGTCACGAGAAATTTCATCCACAGCGGGCAGACCAGAGGGCAAGGGAGTAGGGAGGGGGGGAAGAGGGTGACGGCCGTACACCACGAAAAATGGGGATTTGGAGGAAGACTCAGAGACCCTGAAGTTATACGAGAATTCGGCCCATGGGAGGAGATCTGCCCAGTCATCCTGGCGGGAGGAAACAAAATGTCGCAAATAATCACCCAAGATCTGGTTAATCCTTTCTACTTGTCCATTGGATTGAGGATGGTATGCAGAAGAAAAATGTAATTTAATCTTGAGTTGTTTACAGAGAG
Organism: Hyla sarda; assembly: GCF_029499605.1. Taxonomy (NCBI): domain Eukaryota; kingdom Metazoa; phylum Chordata; class Amphibia; order Anura; family Hylidae; genus Hyla; species Hyla sarda. The sequence continues at coordinate 36,198,112 of NC_079201.1, read as the reverse complement.
CCCTCCAGAATTTAGACACGAATTGGACGCCTCTATCCGAGACAATCTGCGTAGGCAACCCGTGAAGACGAAAAATGTGTACAAAAAATTGTTTAGCCAACTGAGGCGCAGAAGGAAGACCAGGAAGAGGGATGAAATGTGCCATTTTGGAGAATCGATCAACGACCACCCAAATAACAGTGTTGCCACGGGAAGGGGGTAAATCAGTAATAAAATCCATACCAATCAGAGACCAAGGCTGTTCGGGGACAGGCAGAGGATGAAGAAAACCAGCGGGCTTCTGGCGAGGAGTCTTATCCCGGGCACAGATAGTGCAGGCTCGCACAAAGTCCACAACATCCGTCTCCAGAGTCGGCCACCAATAGAAGCGGGAGATGAGTTGCACAGATTTCTTGATACCCGCATGACCTGCGAGATGGGAGGAGTGACCCCATTTGAGGATTCCGAGGCGTTGGCGAGGGGAAACAAAGGTCTTTCCTGGAGGAGTCTGCCTGATGGAGGCAGGAGAAGTGGAGATCAGGCAGTCAGGTGGAATGATGTGTTGCGGAGAGAGTTCAACTTCTGAGGCATCCGAGGAACGAGAGAGAGCATCGGCCCTAATGTTCTTATCGGCAGGACGAAAGTGAATCTCAAAATTAAATCGGGCAAAGAACAGAGACCACCGGGCCTGGCGAGGATTCAGCCGTTGGGCAGACTGGAGGTAGGAGAGGTTCTTGTGGTCGGTGTAGATAATAACAGGAGAACTTGATCCCTCCAGCAGATGCCTCCATTCCTCTAGTGCTAATTTAATGGCTAGAAGCTCTCGATCCCCGATGGAGTAGTTCCTCTCCGCTGGAGAGAAGGTCCTAGAGAAAAAACCACAAGTGACAGCATGCCCGGAAGAATTTTTTTGTAGAAGAACAGCTCCAGCTCCCACTGAGGAGGCATCAACCTCCAATAGGAAGGGTTTGGAAGGGTCAGGTCTGGAGAGGACGGGAGCCGAAGAAAAGGCAGACTTGAGTCGTTTAAAGGCGTCTTCTGCTTGAGGGGGCCAGGACTTGGGATCAGCATTTTTTTTGGTTAAAGCCACGATAGGAGCCACAATGGTAGAAAAATGTGGAATAAATTGCCTGTAATAATTGGCGAACCCCAAAAAGCGTTGGATAGCACGGAGTCCGGAGGGGCGTGGCCAATCTAAGACGGCAGAGAGTTTGTCTGGATCCATCTGTAGTCCCTGGCCAGAGACCAAATATCCTAGAAAAGGAAGAGATTGGCATTCAAACAGACATTTCTCAATTTTGGCATAGAGTTGGTTGTCACGAAGCCTCTGAAGAACCATACGGACATGCTGGCGGTGTTCTTCTAGATTGGCAGAAAAAATTAGGATATCGTCTAGATATACAACAACACAGGAGTATAACAGATCACGAAAAATTTCATTGACAAAGTCTTGGAAGACGGCAGGGGCGTTGCACAGTCCAAAGGGCATGACCAGATACTCAAAGTGTCCATCTCTGGTGTTAAATGCCGTTTTCCACTCGTCCCCCTCTCTGATGCGGATGAGGTTATAGGCGCCTCTTAAGTCCAATTTAGTGAAGATGTGGGCACCTTGGAGGCGATCAAAGAGTTCAGAGATGAGGGGTAAGGGGTAGCGGTTCTTAACCGTGATTTTATTAAGACCGCGGTAGTCAATGCATGGACGTAGGGAGCCATCTTTTTTGGACACAAAGAAAAATCCGGCTCCGGCAGGAGAGGAGGATTTACGGATAAAGCCCTTTTTTAGATTCTCCTGGACGTATTCGGACATGGCAAGAGTCTCTGGGGCAGAGAGAGGATAAATTCTGCCCCGGGGTGGAGTAGTGCCCGGGAGGAGGTCGATAGGGCAATCATAAGGCCTGTGAGGAGGTAGAGTCTCAGCTTGTTTTTTGCAGAAAACATCCGCGAAGTCCATATAGGCCTTAGGGAGACCGGTTACTGGAGGAACCACAGAGTTACGGCAAGGGTTACTGGGAACCGGTTTTAGACAGTTCTTGGAACAAGAGGACCCCCAACTCTTGATCTCCCCAGTGGACCAATCCAGGGTAGGGGAATGAAGTTGAAGCCAGGGAAGTCCAAGGAGAATTTCCGAGGTGCAATTGGGGAGGACCAAAAGTTCAATCCTCTCATGATGAGATCCGATGCTCATAAGAAGGGGCTCCGTGCGGAAACGTATGGTACAGTCCAATCTTTCATTATTTACACAATTGATGTAGAGGGGTCTGGCGAGACTGGTCACCGGGATGTTGAACCTGTTGACGAGAGAGGCCAAAATAAAATTTCCTGCAGATCCAGAGTCCAAGAAGGCCACTGTAGAGAAGGAGAAGGCAGAGGCAGACATCCGCACAGGCACAGTAAGACGTGGAGAAGCAGAGTAGACATCAAGGACTGTCTCATCTTTGTGCGGAGTCAGCGTACGTCTTTCCAGGCGGGGAGGACGGATAGGACAATCTCTCAGGAAGTGTTCGGTACTAGCACAGTACAGGCAGAGGTTCTCCATACGGCGTCGTGTCCTCTCTTGAGGTGTCAGGCGAGACCGGTCGACCTGCATAGCCTCCACGGCGGGAGGCACAGGAACAGATTGCAGGGGACCAGAGGAGAGAGGAGCCGAGGAGAAGAAACGCCTCGTGCGAACAGAGTCCATATCTTGGCGGAGTTCCTGACGCCTTTCGGAAAAACGCATGTCAATGCGAGTGGCTAGGTGAATAAGTTCATGTAGATTAGCAGGAATTTCTCGTGCGGCCAGAACATCTTTAATGTTGCTGGATAGGCCTTTTTTGAAGGTCGCGCAGAGGGCCTCATTATTCCAGGACAATTCTGAAGCAAGAGTACGGAATTGTACGGCATACTCGCCAACGGAAGAATTACCCTGGACCAGGTTCAACAGGGCAGTCTCAGCAGAAGAGGCTCGGGCAGGTTCCTCAAAGACACTTCGGATTTCCGAGAAGAAGGAGTGTACAGAGGCAGTGACGGGGTCATTGCGGTCCCAGAGCGGTGTGGCCCATGACAGGGCTTTTCCGGACAGAAGGATGACTACGAAAGCCACCTTAGACCTTTCAGTGGGAAACAGGTCCGACATCATCTCCAGATGCAGGGAACATTGGGAAAGAAAGCCACGGCAAAACTTAGAGTCCCCATCAAATTTATCCGGCAAGGATAAGCGTATCCCAGGAGCGGCCACTCGCTGCGGAGGAGGTGCAGGAGCTGGCGGAGGAGATGACTGCTGAAGCTGTGGTAGTAACTGTTGTAGCATAACGGTCAGTTGAGACAGCTGTTGGCCTTGTTGCGCTATCTGTTGTGACTGCTGGGCGACCACCGTGGTGAGGTCAGCGACAACTGGCAGAGGAACTTCAGCGGGATCCATGGCCGGATCTACTGTCACGATGCCGGCTGGCAGGTAGTGGATCCTCTGTGCCAGAGAGGGATTGGCGTGGACCGTGCTAGTGGACCGGTTCTAAGCCACTACTGGTTTTCACCAGAGCCCGCCGCAAAGCGGGATGGTCTTGCTGCGGCGGTAGTGACCAGGTCGTATCCACTAGCAACGGCTCACCTCTCTGGCTGCTGAAGATAGGCGCGGTACAAGGGAGTAGGCAAAAGCAAGGTCGGACGTAGCAGAAGGTCGGGGCAGGCAGCAAGGATCGTAGTCAGGGGCAACGGCAGAAGGTCTGGAAACACAGGCAAGGAACACACAAGGAACGCTTTCACTGGCACTAAGGCAACAAGATCCGGCAAGGGAGTGCAGGGGAAGTGAGGTGATATAGGGAAGTGCACAGGTGAACACACTGATTGGAACCACTGCGCCAATCAGCGGCGCAGTGGCCCTTTAAATCGCAGAGACCCGGCGCGCGCGCGCCCTAGGGAGCGGGGCCGCGCGCGCCGGGACAGAACAGACGGAGAGCGAGTCAGGTAGGGGAGCCGGGGTGCGCATCGCGAGCGGGCGCTACCCGCATCGCGAATCGCATCCCGGCTGGCAGCGGAATCGCAGCGCCCCGGGTCAGAGGACGTGACCGGAGCGCTGCCGCGGGGAGAGTGAAGCGAGCGCTCCGGGGAGGAGCGGGGACCCGGAGCGCTCGGCGTAACACTGGTGTTACCTTCACCCAAAGGTCTAATACATAAAATCTGGATAAAGCTGATGTAAACAGCTAAAATACCAGTCCTCAAGGTATAATTAAGGAAGAAAGAGATAGTGGACAGTAATAGATGATCCAGGTATTAGTAATAAAAGTATTTATTTGATGTATGTTAATAGCTACTGTTCACTGTCCCTGCAGCTGTGTTTTACATTGCTACATTTTTGCTGTGTTTTATGTCCCATGCAAGGGCCCTGCAGGGACAGCGAAAAGTAGCTATTAACATACATATTATCAAATAAATACTTTTATTACTAACACCTGGATCATCTATTACTGACCACTATCTCTTTCTTCCTTAATTATACCTTAAGGACTGGTATTTTAGCTGTTTACATCAGCTTTATCCATATCTTCCCATTTTAGTTGTTTAATCATTTTTAATAAATTCTGCGGTATTCTTTAGATATGATTTCAACGAGGTTACGTGTTTTTGTAGTAAAATATATAGTGTGAAAGGTTACATGTAATTGAATTACAACGTAGAAATTGTTTTTAAGTTTCTACATTAAGAACACTGTTACGAAAGTTGAGAACTTGATATCATTACCGAAGTTGTATTTTTATCTGTATTTTTATCTTCATTTTAACAAGTATACCTATTGGTATTGTCATGGGATTACACCCGCACTTGTAACCCCTCCCCCATCACCTGTCCGTATTTTGTGGGTGTTTTTATCTTATATATACCGTGTTGCTATACTTATTCTCATGCCAATCTGAGGAAGGGTAATACCCGAAACGCTTCATTGGCTAATAAATAATACTTTTATTTAAATCATATCTCTGCGGGACTCTATTGGGAGAAGCAGGGCCTAAAGAGGGATTTTTTTCGTATACTCTCTTAATTTGTGAAGAACACAGGGCGCCAGTGGCAAATTTGCCAATCTTGGTGTTCTCTTGCAAATGCCAAGCATCCTGCATTGTGTTGGCTTGTAAGCACAACCCCACCTGTGGAGGTCGGGCCCTCATACCACCCTCATGGAGTCTGTTTCTGACCGTTTGAATGGACACATGCACATTTTTGGCCTGTGAGGTCATTTTGCAGGGCTTTGGCAGTGCTCCTCCTTACACAAAGGTGGAGGTAGCGGTCCTGCTGCTGGGTTGTTGCCCTCCTACGGCCTCCTCCACATCTCCTGATGTACTGGCCTGTCTCCTGGTAGCGCCTCCATGCTCTGGACACTATGCTGACAGACACAGCAAACCTTCTTGCCACAGCTTGCATTGATGTGCCATCCTGGATGAGCTGCACTACCTGAGCCACTTGTGTGGGTTGTAGACTCCGTCTCATGCTACCACTAGAGTGAAAGCACCGCCAGCATTTAAAAGTGACCAAAACTTCAGCCAGGAAGCATAGGAACTGAGAAGTGGTCTGTGGTCACCACCTGAAGAACCGCTCCTTTATTGGCGGTGTCTTGCTAATCTATATATATATATCAAAACTCAACGTATGTGTGTATGTATGTGTGTATGTTCCAGCATCACGTCCAAAGGGCTAAAGATATTAACATTAAACTTGGCACACATGTTACTTATATGTCAACAACAAACATAGGATAGATGATTTAACCCTTACTCACCCCTATTTGCCAGGGGTGGGGTTTATATTTAAAGTCCCATACAAGTCAATGGGAAATATATGTTACTGCATAACTTCCAAATGGCTGGAGATATTTTGATAATACTTGGTCACATGTTATTTATATGTCCACTTAAAATATAGAATAGTTAATTTAACCCTTAACTACCCCCATTTGTGAGGGTTGGGGTTTTTGTTTAAAGTCCCATGCAAATCAATGGGAAATGTATGTTCCCACATAACTTCCATACGGCTGGAGATATTTTAATACCTGGAACACATATTATGGGTCGGGATATGAGGACGGATGGGAGGTCAGGATAGGAGATCAAGATATGAGGTCGGGATAGGAGGACGGGATATGAGGACGGGACAGGAGGTCTGGTTGGAGGTCGAGATACTAGGTTGGGATAGGAGGTCGAGATAGGTGTACAGGATAGGAGGTCGAGATATGAGGACGGGTTAGGAGGTCGAGATAGGAGGTCGGGATAGGAGGTCGAGATAAGAGGATGGGATAGGAGGTCGAGATATGAAGACTGGATAGGAGGTCAGGATAGGAGGACAGGATAGGAGGTCGGGATGGGAGGTCAGGACGGGAGGACGGGACTGGAGGTCGGGATAGGAGGTCGGGGTATGACAATATATGAGGACTGGATGTGAAGTCAAAAGCTTCCTTCTTTGTTTATTTTCCTCCCCAACAAGGATTAGGAAGGAAAAACCGGGCAACACCGGGTACTCAGCTAGTCTATATTTATAAAACTCAATGTGTGTATGTTCCAGCATCACGTCCAAACGGCTAAAGATATTAACATGAAACTTGTTACACATGTTACTTATATGTCAACAACAAACATTGGATAGGTGATTTAACCCTTACTCACCCCCCCCATTTGCCAGGGGCGGGGTTGATGTTTAAAGTCTCATACAAGTCAATGGAAAATTTAAGTTACTGCTTAACTTCCAAGTGGCTGGATATATTTGGATAATACTTGGTCACATGTTACTTATATGTCCACTTAAAATATAGGATAGGTAATTTAACCCTTAACTACCCCCATTTGTGAGGGTCTGGGTTTTTGTTTAAAGTCCCATGCAAATGAATGGTAAATGTATGTTCCCACATAACTTCCGTACGGCAGGCGATATTTAAATACCTGGTACACATATTACAGGTCAGGATAGGAGGTCGGGATATGAGGACGGGATAGGAGGACGGGATAGGAGGTCGAGATAGGAGGACGGGGTATGAGGTCGGGATAGGAGGTCGAGATAGGAGGTCGGGAATAGTAGATCATTATAGGAGGTCGAGATAGGAGGACTGGATAGGAGGTCTGGATAGGAGGACGCGATAGGACGACAGGATAGGAGGCCGAGATATGAGGATGGGATATGATGACGAGATGTGAGGATGGGATATGAGGTTGAGATTTGATGAGGGGATAGGAGGTCGGGATATGAGGACGGGATATGGGGTTGGGATATGACAACAATATATGAGGACAGGATATGAAGTCAAAAGATTACTCCTTTGTTTATTTTCCTCCCCAACAAGGATTAGGAAGGAAAAACCGGGCAAGCCGGGTATTCAGCTAGTTGCCTATAATTTCCAACTGTTGTCTGTTCCATTTGAACAACAGCATGTGAAATTGATTGTCACTCAGTGTTGCTTCCTGAGTGGACAGTGTAATTTCACAGAAGTGTGATTTGACTTGGAGTTACCATGTGCTGTTTGTGTTCCCTCAACTCAATGGTTTTAAGATGTATGGCTTTTTTGTTTTTTATACGCACTAATAATACGCATTATCATATTTCTATTCCTTTTTATATTTTTTATATGCCCGTAAATAGCTAGTTTTCATACATTTCTGCACTGTATGTATACTACTACAGTCACATGTTTTATAGTAATATATAGGTAACAGCTGTTATGCCGAGCACTCCGGGTCCCTGCTCCTCCCCGGAGCGCTCTCGGGTTCCTCTCTCTGCAGCGCCCCGGTCAGACCCGCTGACCGGGAGAGCTGCACTGACACTGCCGGCGGGGATGCGATTCGCATAGCGGGACGCGCCCGCTCGCGAATCGCATCCCAAGTCTCTCGCCTGTCCCGGTCCCCGGCTGTCTCGTCCTGGCGCGCGCGGCTCCGCTCCTTAGGGCGCGCGCGCCAGCTCTCTAAGGTTTAAAGGGCCAGTGCACCAATGATTGGTGCCTGGCCCAATCTGTCTAATTAGCCTCCACCTGCTCCCTGTCTATTTAACCTCACTTCCCCTTCACTTCCTTGCCGGGTCTTGTTGCCTTTGTGCCAGAGAAAGCGTTACAGTGTTTGCTTTACCAGTGTACCTGACCTCTTGCTATTGCTATTGACTACGAACCTTGCCGCCTGCCCCGACCTTCTGCTACGTCTGACCTTGCCTCTGCCTAGTCCTTCTGTCCCACGCCTTCTCAGCAGTCAGCGAGGTTGAGCCGTTGCCAGTGGATACGACCTGGTTGCTACCGCCGCAGCAAGACCATCCCGCTTTGCGGCGGGCTCTGGTGAATACCAGTAGCAACCTAGAACCGGTCCACCGACACGGTCCACGCCAATCCCTCGCTGACACAGAGGATCCACATCCAGCTAGCCGAATCATAACAGTAGATCCGGCCATGGATCCCGCTGAGGTCCCGCTGCCAGTTGTCGCTGACCTTACCACGGTGGTCGCCCAGCAGTCTCAACAGATAGAGCAACTTGGACAACAGTTCGCCCAACAAGGACAGCAGCTGTCGCAGTTGACCGCCATGCTACAGCAACTTCTGCCACAGCTACAGCAGCAACCATCTCCTCCGCCAGCTCCTGCACCTCCTCCGCAGGGAGTGCCCGCTCCTGGCCTCTGCTTGTCCCTGCCGGACAAATTTGATGGGGACTCGACTTTGCCGTGGTTTCCTGTCACAATGTTCCCTACATTTGGAGATGTTGTCGGACCAATTTCCTACAGAACGGTCGAAGGTGGCTTTCGTGGTCAGTCTCCTGTCTGGGAAGGCCCTGTCATGGGCCACACCGCTCTGGGACCGCAATGATCCTGTCACTGCCACTGTACAGTCCTTCTTTGCTGAGGTTCGTAGTGTCTTCAAGGAACCAGCCCGAGCTTCTTCTGCCGAAACTGCCTTGCTGAACCTGGTCCAGGGAAATTCTTCTGTAGGCGAATACACCATCCAATTTCGTACCCTCGCCTCAGAACTATCTTGGAACAATGAGGCCCTCTGCGCGACCTTTAAAAAAGGCCTATCCAGTAACATCAAAGATGTGCTGGCCGCACGAGAAATTCCTGCCAACCTGGATGAACTTATCCATTTGGCCACCCGCATTGACATGCGTTTTTCTGAAAGACACCAGGAGCTCCGCCAGGAAAAAGACCTTGATCCCTGGGCACCTCTCTCACAGTATCCTTTGCAATCTACCCCTGTGCCTCCCGCCGAGGAGGCTATGCAAGTGGATCGGTCTCGCCTGACCCATGAAGAGAGGACTCGCCGCAGAGATAAAAATTTATGTCTGTACTGCGCTAGTACCGAATATTTCTTGGTGGATTGCCCTATTTGTCCTCCACGTCTGGGAAACGCACGCACGCACCCAGCTCACGTGGGAGTGGCGTTTCTTGATCTGAAGTCTGCTTCTCCACATCTCACTGTGCCCGTACGGATTTCTCCTTCTGACAACTCTTCCTTCTCAGCTATGGCCTTCTTGGACTCTGGTTCTGCGGGAAATTTTATTTTGGCCTCTTTTGTTAATAAATTCAACATCCCTGTGACCCGTCTCGTCAAGCCGCTCTACATTTCCTCGGTCAACGGAGTTAAATTGGACTGCACTGTGCGTTACCGCACAGAACCCCTGCTCATGAGCATTGGACTGCATCACGAAAAAATTACATTTTTTGTTTTGCCCAACTGCACCTCTGAAGTCCTCCTCGGTCTGCCATGGCTCCAACGCCACTCTCCTACCCTTGACTGGACCACCGGCGAAATCAAGTGCTGGGGTACTTCTTGCCACAAAAAATGCCTCACGTCTGCTCCCAGTCCCGTCCGGCAAGCCTCAGTGCCTCCTCCTACACCTGGTCTCCCCAAGGCCTATCAGGACTATGCTTTGCCTCCTCATAGCCCCAGTCCTGGTAACACTCGGCCCCGTACCAAGCTTCACCCTCTGCCCCCCCTCCCCATTCCCATTCCTTCTGAACTGCCTGCCGTTGATGACCATACCCAGGACTTCACTGTCCTCCAGAAGGAGACTCTACAATCACTCCCAATGTCCTCGTCCCATGTGGAGCGACATCCGGACAAAAGGAGGGGGAGACCTAAGGGGGGGGGGTACTGTTACGCCGAGCGCTCCGGGTCCCTGCTCCTCCCCAGAGCGCTCGCGGCGTTCCTCTCTCTGCAGCGCCCCGGTCAGACCCGCTGACCAGGAGCGCTGCACTGAAACTGCCGGCGGGGATGCGATTCGCATAGCGGGACGCGCCCGCTCGCGAATCGCATCCCAAGACTCTCACCTGCCCCGGTCCCCGGCTGTCTCGTCCAATGATTGATGCCTGGCCCAATCTGTCTAATTAGCCTCCACCTGCTCCCTGTCTTTTAGCGTACCTGACCTCTTGCTATTGCTATTGACTACGAACCTTGCCGCCTGCCCCGACCTTCTGCTACGTCTGACCTTGCCTCTGCCTAGTCCTTCTGTCCCACGCCTTCTCAGCAGTCAGCGAGGTTGAGCCGTTGCCGGTGGATACGACCTGGTTGCTACCGCCGCATCAAGACCATCCCGCTTTGCGGCGGGCTCTGGTGAATACCAGTAGCAACCTAGAACCGGTCCACCGACACGGTCCACGCCAATCCCTCGCTGACACAGAGGATCCGTATCCAGCTAGCCGAATCATAACAACAGCTATCCATTGTAGACCCATTACACTTTATATAATTTATCTCTTTATATATGTATGTATACATGTAGGGGCGGATTGACTGACCGGTCCGATTGGGCGTCGTCAGAGGGCCCGGCCGGGTTAAGGGCCCGCCGCCGCCTCTACTGAGGATCCGAGACACTCGTCCCAGATCCCTAGCAGACAGCGCTGTCTTCTCTGGTATGTGCGATACATGCATATACTGGAGAAGGCGTCCCCTCTGTCTGAGCCGCATCTGCACCTTACACAAAGATGTGACCTTTGCACCTATGTAGCACGCAGTACAGGTGCTGATGATGTCACTCATTGGTGCCTGTACCGTGGAGGGGAAAAGACACGGGGGAGGAGGGGAGGAGGAGGAGATCGCTGCGGGGGACATCAGGTGAGCATAATTTTTGTAATATACATTGGTTAAAAAATGTGTATATTTTTGTCCCTGCAGCTATTGTCTGTGTGTTTCTATGAGGAGATCAAAAACAGCAAGTGAGGTTGGACAAGCAGGGCTCTGTGCACTAAGAAAAAGCAGGACAGTGTGCACTGAGGCTGTATAACATGCTCTTAGCTTGTACATCAGGATGACTGACAAGCCAGGAGCGTGCACAGAGCCCGGCTTGTCCTACCCTCACTTCCTGTTTTTGGACTCCTCATAGAGACATACAGACAATAGCTGCAGGGACAGCATTTTTTCCACCCAAAAATATACACAATTTTTAACCAATGAATATTACAAATATACATATAATTGTATTATCTTTATTTTATAAAAGGTTTTTGTTGACGAAAGGTACACTTTAAAGGTGGAATTATTATTTTTTCAAATCAACTGGTGCCTAAAAGTAAAACAGATTCGTAAATTACTTCTATTTAAAAATCTTAACCCTTCCAGTATCAGCTGCTGTATACTACAGATATTCTACAGAGAAATTTGTGAAGTTCTTTCCAGTGTGACAACAGTGCTATCTGCTGAAACCTCTGTCCATGTCAGGAACTGTCCAGAGCAGGAGAGGTTTTCTATGGGGATTTATGAGGATTTGCTTTTGATCTGGACAGTTCCTGACATGGACAGAGGTGTCAGCAGAGAGCACTGTTGTCAGACTGAAAAGAACTTTACAATTTTCTCTGTAGTATACAGCAACTGATAAGTACTGGAAAGATTAAGATTTTGACAAAGAAGTAATTTACAAATCTGTTTAACTTTCTGGCACCAGTTGATTTGAAAACATTTATTGTCCACTTTTTTCACTGTAGTTCCCGTTTAAACACTATAACCACTTGTCATTGTATCCCACACTCACTCTGAGTGCTGTACTATCATACAGGCCCGTACTGACCTACCGGGATACCGGGAATTATCACGGTGGGCCGCTGGGCCTGGAGCCGCTTTGGGGCCGGATTAACGTAGGGGCTCCAGGCCCCTAAATGAAAATAGGTCAGGCGGGCTGCACAGGCGGACCGCATAGGCCGCCTGGCGCCGACGATAAATATCTTAACAGAAAAAGGGGGACGGCCCTGCTTCTTACTTACGGCCCTTGGTGGTCGGCTGCCTGGGAGAGGCGCTTTGAACTCCGGCGTGGCGCGTCACTGCGCTTAGACGTGAGGTCACTTCACCGTGGGGGTGACGTGACCTCACGTCTAAGTGCAGCAGTGCAACGTCGGAGTTCACTGTGCCACCGATCAGTGCGCCCGCCTCCCTGGCTGTTCTCTCTCTCGTACAGAGCCCTGCTTGTCCTCCGGTACAGAGCCCTGCTTGTCCTCCGGTACAGAGCCCTGCTTGTCCTCAGGTACAGAGCCCCGCTTGTCCTCAGGTACAGAGCCCCGCTTGTCCTCAGGTACAGAGCCCCGCTTGTCCTCAGGTACAGAGCCCCGCTTGTCCTCAGGTACAGAGCCCCGCTTGTCCTCAGGTACAGAGCTCTGCTTGTCCTCAGGTACAGAGCCCCGCTTTTCCTTAGGTACAGAGCCCAGCTTGTCCTCAGGTACAGAGCCTCGCTCGTCCTCAGGTACAGAGCCCCGCTCGTCCTCAGTGTACAGAGCCCCGCTTGTCCTCAGTGTACAGAGCCCCGCTTGTCCTCAGTGTACAGAGCCCTGCTTGTCCTCAGTGTACAGCGCCCCGCTTGTCCTCAGGTACAGCGCCCTGCTTGTCCTCAGTGTACAGAGCCCCGCTTGTCCTCAGTGTACAGAGCCCCGCTTGTCCTTAGGTACAGAGCCCCGCTTGTCCTCAGGTACAGAGCCCCGCTTGTCCTCAGGTACAGAGCCCCGCTTGTCCTCAGGTACAGAGCCCCGCTTGTCCTCAGTGTACAGAGCCCCGCTTGTCCTCAGGTACAGAGCCCCGCTTGTCCTCAGGTACAGAGCCCCGCTTGTCCTCAGTGTACAGAGCCCCGCTTGTCCTCAGTGTACATAGCCCCGCTTGTCCTCAGTGTACAGAGCCCCGCTTGTCCTTAGGTACAGAGCCCCGCTTGTCCTTAGGTACAGAGCCCCGCTTGTCCTTAGGTACAGAGCCCCGCTTGTCCTTAGGTACAGAGCCCCGCTTGTCCTCAGGTACAGAGCCCCGCTAGTCCTCAGTGTACAGAGCTCTGCTAGTCCTCAGTGTACAGAGCCCCGCTTGTCCTTAGGTACAGAGCCCCACTTGTCCTTAGGTACAGAGCCCCGCTTGTCCTCAGGTACAGAGCCCCGCTTGTCCTCAGGTACAGAGCCCCGCTTGTCCTCAGGTACAGAGCCCCGCTTGTCCTCAGGTACAGAGCCCCGCTTGTCCTCAGGTACAGAGCCCCGCTTGTCCTCAGGTACAGAGCCCCGCTTGTCCTCAGTGTACAGAGCCCCGCTTGTCCTCAGTGTACAGAGCCCCGCTTGTCCTCAGTGTACAGAGCCCCGCTTGTCCTCAGTGTACAGAGCCCCGCTTGTCCTCAGTGTACAGAGCCCCGCTTGTCCTCAGTGTACAGAGCCCCGCTTGTCCTTAGGTACAGAGCCCTGCTTGTCCTTAGGTACAGAGCCCCGCTTGTCCTCAGTGTACAGAGCCCCGCTTGTCCTCAGTGTACAGAGCCCCACTTGTCCTCAGTGTACAGAGCCCCGCTTGTCCTCAGTGTACAGAGCCCCGCTTGTCCTCAGTGTACAGAGCCCCGCTTGTCCTCAGTGTACAGCGCCCTGCTTGTCCTCAGTGTACAGAGCCCTGCTTGTCCTCAGTGTACAGAGCCCCGCTTGTCCTCAGTGTACAGAGCCCCGCTTGTCCTCAGTGTACAGAGCCCCGCTTGTCCTCAGTTACAGAGCCCGCTTGTCCTCAGTGTACAATTGTCCTCAGGTACAGAGCCCCTCTTGTCCTCAGGTACAGAGCCCCGCTTGTCCTCAGTGTACAGAGCCCCGCTTGTCCTCAGTGTACAGAGCCCCGCTTGTCCTCAGTGTACAGAGCCCCGCTTGTCCTCAGTGTACAGAGCCCTGCCTGTCCTCACTGACTGCACCTAATGTGGGGAACTGTACTGCACCTAATGTGGCGGGAACTAATATGCTTTAAAATGCATGATTTTACCTTTTATGAACAAGAAAATGACGACGTGCTGGTATAATGACGCAACACTATGGGGCTGGTATGTAATTTTTTCCAGGGCTGGTTTGCACACCCAGTCCGGCCCTTTTATCATAGAATACTTTAATGCAGTGCTTCTACATTACGATCCTCATTGTGAGTGCTGTATGTTTCTAATGTCGTAGATGAATATATTTTTTATATTTATATTTTATAGATTTTTTTTTGTTTTTGCTGCCACTTCCCCTCATATGCATACTACAAAATATTCTTCTTGCATCCTGCACCCGTTGTCTCCTTTACTGTTCCCCGTATCCTGCACCCATTGCGAGTGCTGTATATTTCTAATGTAGAAGATTCCAAGGGGTACTCCCGTGGAAAACTTTTCTTTTTTTTTAATCAACTGGTGCCAGAAAGTTAAACCGATTTGTAAATTACTTCTATTAAAAAAATCTTAATCCTTCCACTACTTTTTAGGGGCTATATACTAAAGAGGAAATGCTTTACTTTTTAGATTTCTCTGATGTCATGACCACAGTGCTCTCTGCTGACATCTCTGTCCATTTTAGAAACTGTCCAGAGCAGGAAAAAAATCCCCATAGCAAACATATGCTGCTCTGGACAGTTCCTAAAATGGACAGCAGAGGTCAGCAGAGAGCACTGTGGTCATGACATCAGAGAAATCTAAAAAGTAAAGCATTTCCTCTTTAGTTTATAGCCCCTAAAAAGTACTGGAAGGATTAAGATTTTTTAATAGAAGTAATTTACAAATCTGTTTAACTTTCTGACACCAGTTGATTTAAAAAAAAAAAAAGTTTTCCACGGGAGTACCCCTTTAAAGGGGTACTCCACTGCCCCAGCATTTGGAACATTTAGTTCTGAACGCTGGATGCAGGGGTAGTGACGTCATGCCACAACCCCTCAATGCAAGTCTATGGGAGGGGGGCGTAACGGCTGCCACACCCCCTCCCATAGACTTGCATTGAGGAGCCGTGGCGTGACATCACGAGGGCCATGGCCATGACGTCACGACCCCCGCAGCTCACGTTCGGAACTAAATGTTCTGAAAGCTGGGGCAGTGGAGTACCCCTTTAAGGTTTATCCTTTTAGATATTTTACTTTTACCTTATGTAGTTTTTCCTTATTAACATACTTTTGCCCATGCACGCTTCAATCTCTGGAGCAATACTATATACAAACAGGTTTTGCCGGGAGCCCCACTTTCTGTATACCCACTGCCATTAGCTCTGTACCGTTGATAGTAGACTATCATCATCATTATCTTATCTTGCACTGGGCATGCGCGAGTGTTTCTTAAACCACTGCAGGAGAGTTGAGTCCTGCTGTGATCCTTAAGAGTCTGCACTACTAGCATACTAATTATTGTAGCCGCACATATTCAGTCTCATTGTGTATTGATCGCACCTAACCAGGCATTATATGCTGTGCTCTGGCCACTCAGGAGCTGCAGGCACTGGGCTAATCAACTCTGGCCTTAGTGACTGCACCCTCCTAAGATTATCTTTAAAAGGTTTTAGTCTGCTTATTGCTTGTGATATAGTTCATTTTGTACACTAGTGTCTGACTTGTGCTTTGCTTTATTCCTGTGTATTCTGATCTTGACAATTTTTATGACCATTCTTCTGCTTTCTGTATTTGTACTGCGCCCCTTCTAGGTTTCTACTTAGTCTGTCTGACTTCCCTTTTTCTGTCTCTTTGTTTATTTATTCCCTGTGTTTATTTTTTGTCCTTAGTTCTGTGTCTGTTTATCCTATTGTACCATGATTTGCCCTGGGACTTAGCACACCATGAAATACATTTACATCATGAACATGAAATGAGCATAGGAGCAGCGCTCACTCCATGCATGATGGATCCTCAACACTAATAGCGGACATCAGCGATCATGTATGGAAGTGCCAGAGGGTTCCTCGTGGGCTTACAGAGCCCCGCCTAGCAATGGCAGGGGTCTCTCATAGCAAATGGCAGCTGGAGGTCTCTTATACACCTATGGTGTGCAGGATTGCCAATTTTCTTGTGTAGCCAGCAGATCCAGGCTGTACAAGAAGATTGTCCATAGTACTAATCCGTACTATGATACTATATCTCTCCCATTGGATTTCACCAGAAGACCCAGGACTTTTATTCTACAGATTCTCAACTATACCTCAGCTAGTTCCGACACCTAGGAGACTGCACCATCCTTCTCATGTCTGCATAGTGGTTGTGTCTGTTACACAACCAATAAAAATAAGCAGTCCCCTCCTGAGGGCCACTACACTCTTTTTCTACATTTTTCTATATTGTCCTATAAGAAGCTCTGCTTTTCTTATTCTGTCTAGCTAGGCTAGACGCAGTAAAATCTCATAGAAATATACATTTTTCACTGCATTTTGTGACCTTTATCCATAGTCCCCCTGGTCTACCATGTCTGGCCTGGTATAGGATAATTAATTGCATGCTTACAGTATAATGGACGTATTTATTTTCCTTGTCGGAGAACAAAAGGCCCAATGCAGGTATATTCATTACACAGCAAGGAAAAGGACAAAGGAAAGACTGTGACTAGCTGGCAATATAAAGAAATATTCTTTATTTACTGGCAGAAATGAATTGTGCAATACCTATCACCCTATTACATAACAAAAGAAATTTGATAAATATCTTATGTGCTGTTCCTTGCAGACAGTATAATCCTCTGTATGCAGAAGAAAAGATCACTGCAATTGATATGTGATCACATACCATGGATCATATGTACAGTCTTCATATAACAGTAGACACAAACATGCTTGTGTTATTATGCTTATTTTTTTTAAAGCTTTTCTGGTTATGCAGTCTATAAAATTTTATGGGTGTTGTCTTATTGAATACATTGGCTGGCATATTACTAGAATATGTTATTACAGTCTTATGAGTGGTTATCCAGCCAAGTGGCAGCTTTGTCTCCTGTCAGGTCCACTTACCTTTATTTACACATGGATGACCATTAGGAAAGGTTTCCACTTTTTTTGGCAAAATGTCAGAAAAACCGCCAACGTTGTCACACAACTTTTTTTTTGCGGGAAAAATGTAGTGGCCAAGTGTTGGCAGGGAGTCAATAGGAAAAAGACAAACCCATTTTGCATCTTGGGTTTGGTTTTTCTTCCCTGATCTCGGTGTTAAGTTGCATGCTGACACAATGGCATTTTTTAAAGCAAAAACTGCATATATTCAGCAATTAGTGATGTCATAACTATCTTCCTTATTAGCAGAAATTTAAAAATTTTAAAGATTGCACATTTGTAGGGAAATTTAAACATTTCTCACATGGAATTCATGCATGTATTGGCCATAAATTGCCATCACCAATCTCATATTCTTTTGGATAAATTTAAGCAGGTCAGATTTAAAAAATGGGCCATGGTCCTCAAAGCACAACTCCAGTGATGGCTCGGCTGCAGGATATTTGCTTAAATTCTTGCACCACCGCCCAAGACTTGCATGAAACTATGGTATTCAATCTACGGTTTCAAATCCTTTGATTGAACAATGTAGTCTCTGGCTCTGAAGGCTCAAGTGACATGTAAATGTAAACCTATATTCTGCCAATCAAATCATCACTTGAGTTGTGCATTAAAGGGGTACTCTGGTGGAAAAAAAAACTCAAATCAACTGGTGCCAGAATATTAAACAGATTTGTAAATTTTAAATATATATATATATGATTTTATCCAGCGGATAGGCAGTGACTAATAATACATATTAAGTCTGACACACAAGTGTACAGATTCAGTACACATATGGGGGAGATCTATCAAAACCTATCCAGAGGAAAAGTTGGTGAATTGCCCATAGCAACCAATCAGATTGCTTCTTTCATTTTGCAGAGGCCTTGTTAAAAATGAAAGAAGACATCTGATTGGTTGCTATGGGCAACTCACCAACTTTTCCTCTGGACAGGTTTTGATAAATCTCCCCCATAGTACTTACAAATAAGTGTCAGCTATAATAGAGAATATAGGAGAGGCTACCCTCTCTCCTCCTCCTTGACCTATTGATACCGCTGATAATTTTAAGTGTATGTCATTATGGTATATATGTATTTAAATTTTAGTATCGGCATCCAATAAAGTATTACATTTTACGGGGGGTTTCTAGTAAGGGTTGTCCCCGCAAGGGGTTTCACCCCTTAAAGGTTGTTTATTACTTATTGCCCTGGAACCTTCAGGGGTCTTCATTTGGTTTCACAACTCCAGTGATGGCTCGGCTGCAGGATATTTGCTTAAATTCTTGTACCACCGCCCAAGACTTGCATGAAACTATGGTATTCAATCTACGGTTTCAAATCCTTTGATTGAACAATGTAGTCTCTGGCTCTGAAGACTCAAGTGACATGTAAATGTAAACCTATATTCTTCAAATCAAATCATCACTTGAGTTGTGCATTAAAGGGGTACTCTGGTGGGAAAAAAAATTCAACTGGTGCCTGAATATTAAACAGATTTGTAAATTTTAAATAAATAAATAAATAAATAAATAAATAAATAAATATATATATATATATATTTATATATATATATATTAAAAAGTCTTAATCCTTGCAGTACTTATCAGCTGCTGCATACTACAGAGGAAGTTGAGTTGTTCTTTTCTGTCAGGAACTGTCCAGAGCAGGAGAGGTTTGCTATGAGGATATGCTCCTACTCTGGACAGTTCCTGACACTGACAGCTGTGGCAGCAGAGAGCACTGTTGTCAGACAGAAATGCTGGAAGGATTAGTATTTTTTATAGAAATAATTTACAAATTTCTTTAACTTAGAGAGGTAAGTTCAGTAATATCTGCACCCTTGTTCATGATATTTAGAGATTCTCTGGTGTCTGGTATTGTGCCAAGGGACTGGCGCAAGGCGAATGTGGTACCAATCTTCAAGAAGGGCTCTAGGTCTTCGCCAGGCAATTATAGACCGGTAAGTCTAACGTGCATTGTGGGTAAATTGTTTGAAGGACTTATACGGGATTACATACAGGAATACATAGGGGATAATAGTATTATGAGTGATAGCCAGCATGGGTTTACTAAGGATAGAAGTTGTCAAACCAATCTAATTTGCTTTTATGAAGAGGTGAGTAGAAGCCTTGACAGAGGAATGGCTGTGGATATAGTGTTTCTGGATTTTGCCAAAGCGTTTGATACGGTCCCTCATAGACGTCTGACAGGTAAGTTAAGGTCCTTGGGCTTGGAAACTTTAGTTTGTAACTGGATTGAACACTGGCTCATGGATCGTACCCAGAGAGTGGTGGTCAATGATTCATACTCAGATTGGTCCCCGGTTATTAGTGGTGTACCCCAAGGTTCAGTACTGGGCCCGCTGTTGTTTAATTTATTTATCAATAATATAGAGTATGGTATTAACAGCTCTGTTTCTATCTTTGCAGATGACACCAAGCTTTGTAGCACAGTACAGTCTATAGAGGATGTGTATAGGTTACAAGATGACTTGGATAGACTAAGTGTCTGGGCATCCACTTGGCAAATGAGGTTCAATGTGGATAAATGTAAAGTTATGCATCTGGGTACTAATAACATGCATGCATCGTATGTCTTAGGGGGGATTAAACTGTCAGAGTCACTGGTAGAGAAGGATCTGGGTGTACTTGTAGATCACAGACAACAGAATAGCATGCAATGTCAGGCTGCTGCTTCCAAAGCCGGCAGGATATTGTCATGTATAAAAAGAGGCATGGACTCGAGGGACAGGGACATAATACTCCCCCTTTATAAAGCATTGGTACGGCCTCACCTGGAATATGCTGTTCAGTTTTGGTTGCCTGTTCATAAAAGGGACACTGCGGAGTTGGAAAGGGTGCAGAGACGCGCGACTAAACTAATATGGGGCATGGACCATCTTAGCTATGAGGAGCGATTAAAGGAGTTACAATTGTTTAGTCTTGAGAAGAGACGTTTAAGGGGGGATATAATAAACGTATATAAGTATATAAATGGCCCATACAAAAAATATGGAGAAAAACTGTTCCAGGTTAAACCCCCCCAAAGGACGAGGGGGCACTCCCTCCGTCTGGAGAAGAAAAGGTTTAGTCTAAAGGGGCGACACGCCTTCTTTACCGTGAGGACTGTGAATTTATGGAACGGTCTACCTCAGGAACTGGTCACAGCAGGAACAATTAACAGCTTTAAAACAGGGTTAGATACATTCCTGGAACAAAATAACATTAATGCTTATGCAGAATTATAAAACTACATCCCTTTCCCTTATCCCCTTACACCCTTCCCTTCAACTCCCTGCTTGGACTTGATGGACGTATGTCTTTTTTCAACCATACTAACTATGTAACTTTCTGGAACCAGTTGATATAAAAATAAAAAAAAATTGTTTTCCACCGGAGTACCCCTTTAATGGGTTAAATTGTCTGCATCTTAAGGCCATCTGAAACACAGCACATTTGTTTAGTCAGCATAGAACAGGTAGAAATAAAGTCATGTATTTTATAATAATCTCATGTTTAATCAAGTTGTTACAGCTCTTCCTTTTATGAAGACAGCAAATAAAGTGCATTACAATTGTATTACAGTCATATTCACTGGTCATTACATACAGATATAATATTCATTGTCTACACTGACACAATGACCCTCATTTACTATTGAATTTCCATGTAAGTTTTGAAGAAAAAAAGTCAGGGGAAATGCATTTTCCTATATTTATTAAAGGGGTACTCCGCTGGAAAAAAAAACATTTTTTAAATCAACTGGTGCCAGAAAGTTAAACAGATTTGTAAATGACTTATTTATAAAAATCTTAACCCTCCAGTACTTATCAGCTTCCACATGCTCCACAGAAAGTTATTTTCTTTTTTAATTTCCTTTCTGTCTGACCACAGTGCTCTCTGCTTCCACCTCTGTCCATTTTAGAAACTGTCCAGAGTAGAAGCAAATCCCCATAGCAAACCTATCCTGCTCTGAACAGTTCCTGACATGGACAGAGGGGTCAGCAGAGAGCACTGTGGTCAGACAAAAAGGAAATTTAAAAAGAAAATAACTTTGTCTGGAGCATACAAAAGCTGTTAAGTACTAGAAGGACTAAGATTTTTTAATAGAAGTAATTTACAAATCTGTTTGCTTTCAGTCATCAGTTGATTTGAAAAAAAAAAATGTTTGCCAGTGGAGTACCCATTTAATGTCATGCGCCTGATATGCCCCAATGTTAGCCTATTTTTCTAACCATTCAGTCATTTATGTTTATTTTTTCATGAAATGTGAGTGTGGTTTTCATTTATATCACAATCTGTGTCTTTATAGGCTGCAGATTTTTTACTTTCAATAGGTCGGTTAAATGACATGAAAAACCCCATTCATGAATATAATGGAAAAGTTAAATAAAATTCTATATATAAAAGGGAAAATCATAGTACATAAGACCCAGTGTCTTTTGGAAATTATTGTGAAATGATGACAGCAATATACAGTATTTGGGTTCATTCACATGCGCATTTGCAGGTACAGGATCTGCTGCAGATTGCATGCTGTAGACATCAATGCAACTAAATGATTAAACACAGCATCAAATCTGCAGCAAATCATGTAAGTGTGAATGTACCTTTACATTATATCTATACAGGTCAGGAGAAAAAGATAATAAATTAACACAATATAACCTTCATTTGTTACACAAGTACTATCTCTAAATGGGAACAAACAAGTAAATATACAGCTCACACATCTATGTCTGGTTTTCTTTCACAGATTATCATATGCTACTATGAAGCATCATTAAACAGGATACAGCTTTTCTGAATGTAGAGGCTGATTCTGAGTTCATGATGACAAAATGAGACACAGACCTAGAGAATTCAAAACACCTACACCAGTAACACATAAGTGTAAAACTCTTCCATCTAAGTGTATTTTTCTCAGAGATGGAAAACTCTATTTAAGTTTTTAAAATGCACCCCTTCCCACGATTTGTAAAGTGCAAAATATCTGTTGAATGGACCATCTTCAAGCCCCCCCCCAAATTGCACACTCACACAAGCGCACATACACACTCATCCTTTCCTACTAATCCCTAGCATTCATATTAATACATACTCACCAGTTTTCTTTCCCCTTTTAGGCTAGGGCTACACAGTGGCGCTGGAACTCTCTACTGTGCGCTAGTGGTCTCCAACCTGCAGACCTCCAGATGTTGCAAAACTACAACTCCCAGCATGTCCGAGCATGCTGGGAGTTGTAGTTTTGCAACAGCTGGAGGTCCGCAGGTTTGAGATCACTGGCATACAGTATAGAGTTCCAGCGCCCAGCGCTGTATCCCTATGCCCGGGCTGCAAAAGATAAAGAAAATAAACTTTAACTTACCTACGTCGGCCGCACGTTGGGGACGGGAACGTCGGACAGCCGTCAGCCTATCACCGGCCGGAGCGATGTCCCGCCCCGGCCAGTGATAGGCTGAGCCCACTGTCATGTAAGGAGCTCTGGTCGGCTTCTTACATGACAGTGCGCTCAGCCTATCACTTAATAAATAGGGGTCTTTGTATTTAAAACACGTCTCCCTAAAATTCATTGGCACCATTTACACACAAAAAAGAAGCACTATACATTTCTGCTATCATTATGCACCAGTTTATTTGTATGACCTGGCGAGATCCTAGAGGACTGGAAATGTGTTTAGTTCTTGTATTCAGTGATTTCACCGTAGGGTGAAGGTGTATATCTAGTAAACCTCGGGTATTTCAGCTGTGAGCTGCACACATATTGGCCCTGATTTACTATTGTAAACCCGACATGTTATGTCGGGATGGGCACCAGATTCTGGCGCATTGTGCCAGAATTGAAAAAAAAAAAACCTGACTGACTCTCCATTATACTGAGAGAAACCGAAAAAGGGGCATGGCCTCCGGGAAAGTGGTCGTGGTCGCCGAAAAGGGGGCATGGCCCGGCATTTTTACAAAAGAACAACATATTTACAAAGGCTTCCACAGAAAATGTAGTAGATTTGAGCTGAAGAAAACCTGACAGATCAGAGCATGTGTAAAAAAAGCAAAATGTAGGGAAAGTGTAAAATGTAGGGAAACCTTAGTAAATACCATGGAAAAAAATTGTACGGGATTAAAACCCACAAAAAAAAAAACTACACAACATTCTTTAACCCCATCCAACTTAGTATCCATTGTGGAGACTGCTAAACAGCATTTATTAACACAGCCCCTTTTGGCCTTAAAGGACATCTGCACCATTATAACACTTATATGTGTTTGATCACGAGGGGTTAGACTGCTGGAAACCCCCACGATCTCCTAAACGGGCCCCTGCATTAGCGCTCAGTGAGAGCACTAATGCGCGTAGCCTCGACCAAGAAAGGTAGACTGTTACGCCCCCTCCTCATACAGTTCTATGGGCGTGGTGGGGAGGCACGAATGCTGCCTCCCCGCCTCTCCCATAGAACTGCATGTCAGGAGAAATAAAGTATATCCGCACTCACCACCGGGATCGGCTGTAGGCGCTCCTAAGTACAGTAATCCACGGGACCGAGACTGCAGAGACGTTGTAAGCACTTTAAGGCCAAAAGGGGCTGTGTTAATAAATGCTGCTTAGCTGTCTCCACAATGGATACTAAGCTGGAATGGGGTTAAAGAAGAAAACAATGGCCCTGATTTACTAAGAGTGTTGTTTACTTTTTTTGGGTGTTTTTTTTTTGTATTTCCCTACATGGTATTTACTAAGGTTTCCCTACCTTTTTACGCTTTTTTTTTTATGCATACGATTAAATTATACCCATGTTCAAATGCTTTACTATTATTATACTACTTAAAAAATAAAAAAAACTCAAACTTTTGTAAAACAAATAAATATGTTTAAGAATGCCCTATTCTTATTCCCTGTAACTTTTTTGATCGCTATGTATTACTTTTTTATTTTTTTCTGACGGGATGCAACCAAAATTCAGCAATTCTGGTGTTTGGATTTTTTTTTACATTAATGTTGCTCACTGTGCAGGATAGAAAATAAGGGGATAGTTCATGTTTTTATTTGCTCTTATATATATTTATATATAAATTTATAAAAAAATATATATATAGATATTTTTTTCTTTTTTACTCATGTAATATGTAATATCATAGTACTGAAGAGTACTATTGGTGATCTTCTTGTGTACCCTGGCTCTCCAGGCTGCACAAGAAGCTGATCGATCCTGCACGCCGGAGGGAGGTAAGAGACGTCTAGCGACCATCTACATTTTACAGACCTGTGCAATTGCACAGTAAGGGTCCGTTAAGCCCACTGGAACCTTTGGTTTTGCTATACTGTAGATGCCGTGATCTACATTGATCATGTCATCCGTAGGGCTAATAGGGCTGATAGCAGCCAGAGCTTATCCACTATGTAGTGAGCACTAAGTTACTCGCTGCTGTGCCGTACATTTGTGGTGCGTGTCCTTAAGGGGTTAATGGCCCCTATTATGTCATGCAAGGTAGCTTATTTCACTGGATCTTCATAGACCCCAGAATACATTTTTGACTTATTCCATACAGAAACACTATCTTGCATCTTCTTACTCCCTATTACGCTGTAGTGATATCAATGCCAGCAATTAACACCTGTGACTGATTAGGTATAAAATCCTCCACATTGACAAAGGATTCTCCCTCGTCATCCAGATCATGCTTAACAAGATTAACTTGTATAGAATTGAACATAGTTTTCATGCGTTTGTAAAGACATGTGCATTTGACTAGAGCAGGTCATCTGTGCAGAATCAACCATAACTCAGTTTTTCTCACTCTCACTGCAGTCATCCAACTTATGAGCCTTTTTATGCCTACTGGTATCATTGCACTTCTGGGCCGTTTGTACAGAGCTTTTCATTTTCCAATGACTTGACTGGCAGTGTTGGATCCTTTCAAAGAAGAATCCCCTGCAAGTCTTTCCTTTTCCTCCTGTCTGGTCTGCATCTCTTCTGCCAGGGAACAAGTCACAGCAGTCCTTGCCATGAATGAATCAGCTTTTATGTCTCCTCACTTCCATACTACTCTTCTCTACAGAAACAGGGCCTGGGAAACCAACTCCTTGTGCTCACACATCTGGCCACAGCCTTGTCTTTTAAAACCGCCTTCTACACCAGACCCGTTTGGTGCCAACTCTCTCCCAAGTTCCCTGGTGAGTCAAGCTATGTGTACGCCAGCATGGTACACAGCCTCCGCCACCTCTGCACACTATTCAGCACCTCACAAACTACCCACAGCCTCCGTAGTCTAGCCCAGTCCCTTTCATAACGGTACACAACCTCTCCCTGAGCTCTGAGCACACACCAAACACAGCGGCTTTCATGCTCAGACTAGCCCCACCTGCATAAAAAAAAATCTGATGTGCCAATCTAGATAATCCTTAGTGCTTACTCAGCATTAAATGGCATGTGGCTAACTAGTTTGCTGTTGCATTATATTGCATAATTACAATCATGGCAATGCAAATGTTTCCATTCTATATACATCTCTGCAATACTGTTTGCTTACCTAGAAAAGCACATCCTGTTGCACCGACATGAAGGAGAATAACAAACATAGTTCAATACAAACATTGCAAGTATATTAGCTACCACATCATGACTACATTTATTTGTACAAGAATAAATAAATTGCAAATAACAGTTCTACTTTGTATGGAAATTTCATGTGTTGGGGGAATGGATTATCTAGGACTTTAAAATTGATGGCCTATCCTTAGGATAGGATATCAATTTCAGAGGTGTGGTGGGCCACCTGCAGACACCTCTGCTAATCAGATGACTGAAAGGACCCCTAGCTCTCCAGCTAAAAGGGATATCAGGAATTGAACTCAACACTAATCTGATATTGTCAACCTATCTTAAAGGGGTTATCCACCATAAGATGATTTTATTACGTACCTGGCATGCAGTAATGGACATGCTTAGGAAGGATCTGTGCTTGTCTTGGGGCTAAATGGCTATGTCATGAGATTACCATAACACTGTGGCTAGCTTTTTGTGAACTTGTATTTCCTGTTTGACTTTTCTTTTTTTGACTACAAATCCCACAATTCCATCTACCTCCTTCCCACACATCAGCCACCCCACCCATTGAAAGATAAATGAGCTGCATCCATACAAATCAGTGTGGTTTTCAATCAGGGTGCCTACAACTGTTGCAGATTGATCTCTCTCCCACCAAGCGATCCCTCCACCCATTGAATCAGACAGGCTCCCTGTCATCAGCTGACAAGTGAGTCAGGTCTCGGCCGCATTGCAAGCTGGGAAAAATCTGAGACAACAGTCATTGTGTATGCTGGTAAAAATAAATATTGAGTGAAAATCACAGAAGAATTGTGAGAAAACCGTCACACACAGGTACAGACACTATATTATGAAATACATAGTCAAATTAAAAAAAATCCTGGAATACCCCGTTAAGGTTAGGCCATCAATTTCACGTTATGGATACATTTCTAGCTATTAGCTGCTAGCCATACTGTGTTCATTTAATTCCACATATTTCCCTGAGTTCTTTGTAGGTTGTAATAAGGCACTTGTTTTGGGATATTATCAAAGCAATTGTCTGGTTTACAGTACCCATTTTAATATACCCTGTTAGAGCTTTCTGAGATAATAGAGGCCTCATTTGGGACCTTCATCAATTACCCCAATTGGTGAAAAGCTAATAAATAGCACTGCTGTAGTACCCAGCATGCTTGGCCACTTTACAAACATTCCATTGATCACAATAACACAATTAAATGGTTAATTTACCCTTTTTGGCACTGCAGAAAAATTGGATGCATGCTGTTAGGTTTCCCTAAAGATTACAAATTATGGACAACCCATTTAAAGAGGTTGTCCCACCAATGAAAGTTATCCCCTATCCACAAGATAATCGTAGTCTCAAGAACAGGGATCTGAGTCTTTCATCAGAAAATTGCAGTGGTTACATGCACGTACTGGCATTTCATTAAGTCTCTATTGCAGCTGCCAGAAATAGCTGAGTACAACACTGTCATAGAGAATAAGTTGAGCAGCGGTCACACATGTACACTGCCGCTCCATTCTGATGGTCCCTGCTCTCGATAACTTTCTTGAAATCTCACCCATAGGTCAGACCTCTCCCCCCCATGATAAGACTGTTATTCGCTCTCCACAACTTCTAAAGGTGTCACAACCTCATTAAAGGAATTTGTCAACAAAAAAAAAGATGGCTCTGAGCCTGTATTGCAGCCAACAGAGATTGTCAGAAATCCAAAAACAGACAAATCGGCTATCTTAAACAATTTGCATAACTACCATTAACATTAATAAGGGTTGTCTAAAAGTGTATCCCTGTGAGCTACAGTGTTTATGTGCCAGAGTTACATGAAAAGCATAGCTCCTGGTGATATGCAATTTACGCAACTCCCATTAAAGTGGTATTCCAGGAAAAAAAAAAATTCTATATCAATTGGCTTCAAAAAGTTAAACAGATTTGTAAATTACTTCTATTAAAAAATATGAATCCTTCCAGTAGTTATCAGCTTCTGGAGTCGTTCTCTGTCTGACAACAGCGCTCTCTGCTGAAATCTCTGTATGTCTCAGGAACTTTCCAAAGTAGGAGCAAATCCCCCCCATAGGAAACCACTTCTGCTCTAGACAGTTCCCGAGACAGATGGTGTCAGCAGAGAGCACTGTTGTCAGACAGAAAAAAAAACAACTCAACTTCAGCAGCTGATAACTACTGGAAGTATTAAGATTTTTTTTTAAATCAAAGTAATTTACAAATCTGTGTAACTTTCTGGAGCCAGTTGATATAGAAAAAAAAAAGTTTTTTTTTTCCTGGAATACCCCTTTAATGTCAACTAGAGTTACACAAATTGTGAAACACTGGCCATCTTATGGCACCTGCAAACAGGCTGGTTGGCTTTAGTTGGTCAGGAAAGGCCTTTTTAAGGCTTAGAGTACTGAAATTACAATGTATTAAATAACAGATGCATCATGATAATACATTTTTTTCCAAAAGAGGTAATTGATTAAGCATTTTTCATTGAACTTTTGTAGTACAAAATAGTTGACTATGCATCAAATTTACATATCATTTCAGCACTTTTTTTAAATAGCAGTTTAACACTGTGTTATTATGGGAATTTGTAACATTACATGTGTGTGGGAGAAGCTTTCTCCATTGTTTGAACCACTTGATCAGCCATCCCAAGTTAAAACATCAGTGAACTACTCTTCAGTTCTCTTGGCCCTCAGTTGCACTGTTTTGGTTTTCCAACCATAATAATGGTTCAAAAAATAAATAAAAAAAAGAACCAACTATGGAAATCTCCTGAGAGAACAGCCTTTTTTAAGGCATCTCACAGATCTCATAGATATAGACTTCCTTTATAATATCCTGGAAGATTCCATTTGGTGAGAGCATTGGCTGGCCATTCTTCATATTATGGCCACTCATATTACAAAATCTTCTTGTTTTGTTGCTGGGCGATAAATAATATTTTGGTGCTCAGTAGTAATGGGATTAGCATTAGAGTTATTGATTTTTATTTCAGTCCTCCTTTCTTTTTTGTCAAGTATGTAAGATGCCAAACACATAAACATTCCAGATGAGGTCACAGCAATACAGCTGAAGTAGAAAACTAGGTTATATTGACCAGTGATGTCCACCAGTAAACCTGTGGACAAAACAGAGGAAAAGACAGGTATCTGATAAAAGTACTAATAGAAATTTAGTTGGCAAAATATAACATCATAGGCTAGTCTTATTTTATATAGTCTCTGCAAGTAAACTTTTCATGCTACCTATTTCTTATTAGGCCACAAAGACAACTTGTATGGCAGGAAAAAATTCTTTGCAAAAATTTTTTTCCAGCCATACAAGTTTTCTTCATGTTCTACCGACCCCCTTCGAGGAGACCAGTCCAAAAATTGCAGGCTGCAGCTCGAGATCCCACATCTGTACCCCATCATGGAGGGGTTATATGCATGAACCCAAGGTTCGCCTAAGATGAGCACAACACCAACGTACGGAATTACGCGAGGCGCTGTCCTCCTCTTTTTTTTTTTCTCTCATTTTATTCAGTAATATATACAGGACAGGCATAAATGTCGCTTTCTACATTGTGACTGCATATTGACAGTAGTCACAGAAGTAAAAATATATTTTTCTTAATTCCATTGGAATTCAATTATTACAAGGGTTTACATAATAATTTGGTAGAAATAGGGGAGAACTCTAGTTAACCACTACGGGAGGCGCTGTCCTCTGTTTTTTCTCTCTCATTTTATTCAGTAATATATACAGGACAGGCATAAATGTCCCATTCTACATTGTGACTGCATATTGACAGTAGGCACAGAAGTAAAATATATTTTTCTTAATTCCATTGGAATTCAATTATTACAAGGGTTTACATAATAATTTGGTAGAAATAGGGGAGAACTCTAGTTAACCCTTTCCTATAAGCTGTGTAAATCCACACAGGTCCACTCCTCTATGCAAAGGCAGTAATATAGGCATAAAAGTAAGGTTCACATCCAAAGTAGTACATTCCTATTTGTGTATAAGGGAATGGGGTGAGTCTCCTATTCACAGAATGGAAGGTTTTAACGGTATACACCACTAGGGAAATAACACCTTTACCTCTATTATAGACATCTGCTGGATGTAGATAACTTAATGTTGATAATTATTATAATAATATAAACATTCATTTTGCTTACCTGCTAGTGGTGGTCCCATCAAGATAGTAACACTTGCCAGGATGGTAAAAAGTCCAAAAGCTCCAGGAAATCGCTTCATGCCAACTATATCCATTAGTACTTGAAATATAAGGGATCCAATCACGCTCATAGAAATTCCATACAAGGCACAATAAATAATAAATGCTGAGAAGGATGAAAAAGCTGCACACACCAAGTTGCTAAGACCATTCACAATTACTGCCCCACTAAATAAGTAAATTAGCTTTCCAGAAAATATCCGATTCTGAGACACAAGTCCTGACACTGGACGTGCAAAAATATTGATGAAGCCTATAAGTGAAAGCAGAAGTGCAGCTGTTGATTCTTCTATGCCTTTGCTGGTAGCATGTGGTACCAAGTAGAAAAGAGGCAAAACAAAGCCTAAAACCATCCAGGTGACACCTATGGTGTAAATCTGATATCGTCTATGCTGAAGAAGTAAGTCAAAAGCCATGTATCTCTGCAGGCCTTTACCACGTTCGCCTTCTTCAAGGCTGCTGGCAACTCCATTGGCTGTTGATAAGGTTCCATCTTTAGAAGGGGCCACTGGTAAAGCTTTAACAGGCCTCATCATGGCACCACACACACAGCAGTTTAGCAACACGCCACCAAAGATCATAAAGGAACCTCTCCATCCCATTGCCTCCAAGAGATGCTGGGATGCAATGGGCCAGAGGGCCATTCCTATTGAGGCCCCTGTAGAGGCCAGAGCATTGGCTAAAGTCCGACGTTTAACGAAATAGTAACCAAGTACTGTGACTGCTGCTTGAAAGCAGAAACAAAGTCCCAAGCCTGTGTGGAAAACAGTACAAGCCATTACTTCTATTTATCTTTAAATATATGAAAGATAATTTGAGTCAGTTTTAATAATGGAAGCTATAACTTTGTATGAAGTATAGTATATACCAAATGTGAAATAAACAGTACATTTGAAGAGATTACAGTACCAGAAATATGGTTGCGTTTTCAAAAACATGATGGAATCTTTTTCAGAAATTGACTTGTTCACTCCTTTCAATGTCTAGGGGTGAAATCCATGGTACATGTGCATCAACTGTGATTTATGGTAGGAAAAATCTGTTGTGTGTGGATTTACCGTAACAGAAAAACTTTTACATTTGCAATTTATTTCAATTATCTTTTAGGTAAACCAATGTAAATAAGCACCAAAACAATTAAGGTTCATATTATTTCTAATAAAATATTCAAAGAGGTTATCCAGCAAAATAGTATTTTCAATAAAAGCAAAAAAGTTCAGCAGAGACCGGATGTTGTGATGCCAGAGGCTACAGGGGGGGGGGGGGGGTGAGTACAAGATTTTTTTTATGTTATTACACATCCTGGGCACCTGTATTGAAATAAACAACAAGAAGGAAAAACGTGGTCTCAAAAAGCAGGAGGTGCTCAACCCCAAATGCAGTTGTGCATTTATGCTGGGAGAACAGATCCTGCGCTTGTGGTCTGTTGCTAAGGGCCATCCGCATACAATGGGGGATGCCTGCAGCAGACAAGTGCCACAATGGCATCCTACACCCGATGAAAAGTGTGAATGTGTAACATATAGAATAATAAATAAAATTATAATAATTTTTTATTATTCTCCTGTATTGAAAGAAACTATTTTTCTCTGTAACCCTGTATGGCCTCCCTCTAACCAGTATATTGTCATTATACCACAAAAAAAGGGATAAAATTGCTTAACCCCTTAAGGACGCAGCTTATTTTCACCTTAAGGACGCAGCCCCTTTTTGCAAATCTGACCACTGTCACTATATATATATATATATATATATATATATATATATATATATATTTATATTAATAACTCTGGAATGCTTTAACCTTTCATTCTGATTTCAAACATTTTTGTGACATATTCTATTTTAACATAGTGGAAAATTTTGTCTTTACTTTCATGCTTTCTTTGAAACTCTCTGCTTGTAGGGAAAATGGATATTCCTAATAAATTATATATTTATTCACATATACAAAATGTCTACTTTATGTTGGCATCATAAAGTTGACATGTTTTTACTTTTGGAAGACATCAGAGGGCTTCAAAGTTCAGCAGCAATTTTAAAATATTTCACGATCGGAAATTTCAAATTCAGAATTTTTGAAGTGGATTTGAAGTTCAGTTTGAAGTGGATTTGAGGGGCTTTCATGTTAGAAATACCCCATAACTTACCCCATTGTAAAAAAAAACTGCACCCCTCAAAGTATTCAAAATGACATTCAGAAAGTTTCTTAACCCTTTAGGTATTTCACAGGAATAGCAGCAAAGTGAAGGAGAAAATTCAAAATCTAAATTTTTTACACTCGCATGTTCTTGTAGAGCCACTTTTTGAATTTTTACAAGTGGTAAAAGGAGAGAAATCCCCATAAAATTTGTAACCCGATTTCTCTCGAGTAAGGAAATACCTCATATGTGGATGTAAAGTGCTCCAGAAGTGCATTAGAGGGCTCAGAAGGGAAGGAGAGACAATGGCATTTTGGAGAGTGAATTTTGCTGAAATGGTTTTTGGGGGGGCATGTCACATTTAGGAAGGCCCTATGGTGCCAGAACAGCAAAAAAAAAAAACACCGAGGAACGTAACAGGGGATACAGTGAGCCTTAACACCCCACAGGTGTTTTTAGGGGGGAGAAAATGCCCCCCAACATTTGTAACCCCATTTCTTCTGAGTATGGAACTATCCCATATTTGGATGTAAAGTGCTCTGCGGGTGAACTACAATGCTCAGAAGAGAAGGAACGCCATTGGGCTTTTGGAGAGAGAATTTGTTTGGAATGGAAGTCGGGGGCCATGTGTGTTTTCAAAGCCTCCATGGTGCCAGAACAGTGGACCCCCACCCCCCACATGTGACCCCATTTTGGAAACTACACCCCTCACAGAATTTAATAAGTGGTGCAGAGAGCATTTACACCCCACTGGCGTTTGACAGATCTTTGGAACAGTGGGCTGTGCAAATAAAAAATAAAAAATTTTCATTTTCACGGACCACTGTTCCAAAAATCAGTTTCCAAAATGGGGTCACATGTGGGGGGTTCCATTGTTCTGGCACCATGGGGGCTTTGTAAACACGTGGCTTTCAATTCCGGACAAACCTTCTCTCCAAAAGCCCAATGGCACTCCTTCTCTTCTGAGCATTGTAGTGAACCAGCAGAGCACTTTACATCCACATATAGGGTATGTTCTTACTCAGAAGAAATGGGGTTACAAATTTGGGGGGGCTTTTTTCCTATTGTGAAAATGAAAAATCTACGGTAACAAGCATTTTAGTGAAGAATTTTTTTTTTTCATTTTCCCATCCAACTTTAACATAAATTTGTCAAACACCTGTAAAGTGTTAAGGCTCACTATACCCCTTGTTATGTTACGTGAGGGTTGTCGTTTCCAAAATGGGGTCACACGTGGGTATTTTTTTTTTGCGTTTATGTCAGAACTGCTGTAAAGTCAGCCACCTCTGTGCAAATCACCAATTTATGCCTCAAATGTACATAGTGCGCTCTCTCTCCTGAGCCTTGTAGTGCGTCCGCAGAGCATGTCCACATATGGGGTATTTACATACTCAGAAGAAATTGCGCTACAAATTTTGGGGTCTTTTTTTCCTTTTACCTCTTGTGAAAATGAAAGTATGGGGCAACACCAGCATGTTAGTGTAAAAAATAAAACATTTTTACAATAACATGCTGGAGTAGACCCCCAACTTTACCTTTTCATAAGGGGTAAAAGGAGAAAAAGCCCCCCAAAATTTGTTAGGCAATTTCTCCCGAGTACAGAAATACCCCATAGGTGGCCATTAACTGTTGCCTTGAAATACAAAAGGGCTCCGAAGTGAGAGAGAGCGCCATGCGCATTTGAGGACTAAATTAGGGATTGCATAGGGGTGGACATAGGGGTATTCTACGCCAGTGATTCCCAAACAGGGTGCCTCCAGCTGTTGCTAAACTCCCAGCATGCCTGAACAGTCAATGGCTGTGTCTGAAAATACTGGGAGTTGTTGTTTTGCAACAGCTTGAGGCTCCGTTTTGGAAACACTGCCGTACGAAACATTTTTTATTGGGGGGGGAGGGGGGACAGTGTAAGAGGGTGTATATGTAGTGTTTTACCCTTTATTATGTGTTAGTGTAGTGTAGTGTTTTTAGGGTACATTTGCACTGGTGGGGGTTTACAGTGAGTTTCCCGCTAGGAGTTTGCGCTGCGGCGGGAAATTTGCCGCTGCTCATACTTGAAGCGGGAAACTCACTGTAAACCCACCCATGTGAATGTACCCTTTGCAAACCTGGGGCAAACCTCCAGCTGTTAAAAAACCACAACTAGCAGCATGCACTCACAGACCGTGCATGCTGGGAGATGTACTTTTGCTGGTACTGGTTGGAAATCCTTCATTTAGGTTCTGTTACCTAACTCAGTATTTTCCAACCAGTGTACCTCCAGCTGTTGCAAAACCCAGCATGTACTGATCCCCGAAGGGCATGCTGGGAGTTGTAGTTATGCAACAGCTGGAAGCACACAACTACAACTCCCAGCATGCCGAGACAACTGTTTGCTGTTCTTGCATGCTGGGAGTTGTAGTTTTGCAAGATTTAGAGGGCCCGGTTTAGAGACTATCGCACAGTGCTCTCCAAACCGTGGCCCTCCAGATATTGCAAAACTACAAATCCAGCATGCCCAGACAGCAAACTGCTGTGTGGACATGCTGGGAGTTATAGTTTTTGCAAGATCTAGGGGGCCATAGTTTAGAGACCACTGCACAGTGATCTCCAAACTGTACCCCTTTAAATCTTGCAAAACTACAAATCCCACCATGTCCAAACAGCAAACATCTGTCTGGACATGCTGGGAGTTGTAGTTTTGCAACACCTGGAGGGCTACAGTTTAGAGACCACTGCACAGTGGAGGATCGCCGCCCGATGATCACCGCCCGGTAAGGGACCTCCACAGCCGCCGCCGCCACTTGCATCACGGTTCCCCTGCTCTGCCCGGACTACCATGGGTAGGCAGAGCAGGGGAACCGAACTTTAACCCCCTCCCCCCCGATCTGCTATTGGTCGGTCCCTTCTGACCGGCCAATAGCAGGGATAGGAGGGGTGGCACCCCTGGCACCTCACTCCTATCCCTTCCGGGGGATCGGGGGTGTCTTAAACACCCCCGATCCCCCTTATTTTCAGGATCACCGGTGACCCGTATGTCCCGGAATCGCAGCAGATCGCCGGTCTGAGTGACCGACGATTTGCGGTGATCGCCGACCTGGGGGGGGTCTCACGACCCCCCTCAGCGATGTGCCAGGATGCCTGCTGAGTGATTTCAGGACTCAGGATGCAGGGCATATGCATACTCCCTGTGTCATAACATATTAATTTTAAATATGGTTAACACATATAATATATATACAAACAAAGGACAGGGGGGCACTCCCTCCGTCTGGAGAAGAAAAGGTTTAGTCTCAAGGGGCAACACGCCTTCTTTACCATAAGAACTGTGAACTTATGGAACAGTCTACCTCAGGAACTGGTCACAGCAGGAAAAATTAACAGCTTTAAAACAGGGTTAGATACATTCCTGGAACAAAATAACATTAATGCTTGTGAAGACATATAAAAACCCATAAACTATGAGAGACAGAATGGGGGGGGGGGGGGGGAGAATACAGGAAATCATATTGCAGGATTTCTAATGAATTAATTGGTAATTTCCTCAGTAAAATAAGTATTTGGTCACTTACAAACAAGCAATATTTTTGTCTCTCACAGACCTGTAACTTCTTTAAGAGTCTCCTCTGTTCTCCACTTGTTACTTGTAGTAATGGCACCTGTTAGAACTTATCAGTATAAAATTCACCTGTCCACAACCTCAAACAGTCACAGTCCAAACTCCACTATGGCCAAGAGCAAAGAGCTGTCAAAGGACACCAGAAACAAAATTGTAGACCTGCACCAGGCTGGGAAGACTGAATCTGCAATAGGCAAGCAGCTTGGTGTGAAGAAATGAACTGTGGGAGCAATTATTAAAAAATGGAAGACATACAAGACCAATGATAATCTCCTTCCATCTGGGGCTCCACGCAAGATCTCACACCATGGTGTCAAAATGATCACAAGAATAGTGAGCAAAAATCCCAGAACCACACAGGGGACCTAGTTAATGACTTGCAGAGAGCTGGGACCAAAGTAACATAGGCTGCCATCAGTAACACACTACACTGCCAGTGACTCAAATCATGCAGTGCCAGACTGCTTTAGCCAGTACATGTCTGAGCCCATCTGAAGTTTGCTAGAGAGCATTTGGATGATCCAGAAAAGGATTGGGAAAATGTCATATGGTCAGATGAAACAAAAGTAGAACTTTTTGGTAAAAACTCAACTCGTCGTGTTTGGAGGAGAATGAATGCTGAGTTGCATCCAAAGAACACCATACCTACTGTGAAGCATGAGGGTTGAAACATCATGCTTTGGGGCTGTTTTTCTGCCAAGGGACCAGGATGACTGATTTGTGTAGCAAAGAATGAATGGTGCCATGTATCGTGAGATTTTGAGTGAAAACCTCCTTCCATCAGCAAGGGCATTGAAGATGAAATGTGACAATGATCCCAAACACACTGCCCGGACAACGAAGGAGTGGCTTTGTAAGTAGCATTTCAAGGTCCTGGAGTGGCCTAGCCAGTCTCCAGATCTCAACCCCATAGAAAACCTTAGGAGGATTTGAAAGTCCAAGTTGCCCAGCGACAGCCCCAAAACATCACTGCTCTAGAGGAGATCTGCATGGAGGAATAGGCCAAAATACCAGCAACAGTGTGTGAAAACCTTGTGAAGCCATTGCCAACAAAGGGTATATAACAAATTATTTGCAAATAAATTCTTTTAAAATCAGACAATGTGATTTTTGGATTTTTTTTTCTCATTATAACTCTTATAGTTGAGGTATACCTATGATGAAAATTACAGGCCTCTCTTATCTTTTTAAGTGGGAGAACTTACCACAACCCTTTACCCTTGCTTATTAGCCAAGGCAGGGAAGGGAGAAGGACCCTGTGGCAGGTAGCGCACCACTGCACCACTAGGTACATAGCACACCACTGTATACAGTACTGGAGCCCGTGCTCCTAGCAGGTGTGCCCGCCACTATACAGCCTCAGGTTCAGCTCAGGCTAGACACATTGTATACCTCCTGCCCAGCAAGAACATACAGTAAAGCAGCAATCTATATAGATCGCTAGTTTACTGTAATTTCTTGTTTGGCTGAGCACTGTGCACAGGCCCAGCAGGGAAAGAGACAACACAACACCCCAGCATGGAAACAGTTGAAGAGGACCAAAAAATGAGATTGCATTGTCATTAAATAGCTTAGGCTGCCCTGATCACACACTTTTACAGTTTTTTGACATGCCCTCCCATTCCCAAGATAAGTGAGCTATATTGTTTGTCTGACAATTCAGGCAAACAGTCAGATGAGCGTTAACTAAATTTTAATAACGGGTGTGGACATTAGGTGATGGGTTGGGTTATACAGTCTGGGGGTGTGTAGGCATACACACCACTCATTGTAAAACATTCCTACCCCCTGACTGTATAATCCTGTTCATGACCTGATATTCACTCTCATTATGGAAATTAAGTTCACACCCATCTGACTGATTCCTTGAATTGTCAGACAAACTATGAACCCTCATATCTTGGAAAAGGGAGGGGATATGAAGAAACTATAAAAAATAAAATAAAAGTGTGGAATCAGGACACCCTAAGCTATTTAATGAAGTTAAAAACATGCTATGCGGTTGGCCACAGGTCCTCGTTAACTAGCGTGCTGAGCACTACTTAGGGGGTTAACATTCAGTAAAGCAGGGATCTGTATAGATCACTGGATTACTATAACTCTTTGCTGGGCTAAGTGCTCTGTTATAAATGTAAAATGTGAACAGACCCTTATGCACTTTCCCCAGGGGAAATATGTATAATATATGATATATGTCCATGAGAACTGTAAATTGCATGGAAAAATTAAATTCTGTAGTAGAAATGCTTTATTTTGAAGCACAACTCACCTCCAATAACTCCAGCACTTAGGTATAGATGAATTGTAGTCTGAGAAAAAGAACTGCTGACCATCCCAATCCCACATAAGAGACCACCAACCATTACTGTTACTCTGCAACCAAGTTTTTCTACCATAATGCTGCACAATGGACCTGTAGGAGAAAAGAACATATCAAGATCATGAGGACAAATAAAAAGACATTTTACTGGCGAAAGATACTTCAAAACATTGTTACAGACTTTGTACAAGATACTCTATGTCTGTATAATGTTCTGGAATTGCTGCTAATGCCCAAATTAAAATACCCATTTCTTTGGAATTATGTTGTTGCCTCATTAAATTCCAGCTATCCCTCTCGTACAACCAGGTATAATCCACTGAGGAATGTGCATTAAAATTTCTCTTTCAATAAAATTGTTTGCTTGCGATAAGCCCAGCATCTAGTGGCGTAGCAAAGCCCTCCCCCCCCCCCCCCCTCGGTCTAGGTAGGAGTCCCAGGCCAGCCCTACTATTAGCAATGGTCAGACTAACTAGCTGGTCCATTTGGGCGTGGTCCGAGGGCCAGGTCAGGGAAAGTTCAACAACCTTTGAGGGCTTACCCCCTCGCGGGGAATTAACCCTTCACTATAACCCCCCTTAAAATCTTTATTGATATCTTGTTAAAATATTACCCCTTTTCACAAATGTTAAAATTAAAAACAAGGTTAATGCATGAGAGATCTTTCAGATGCACATAAGATTATGTGCATAAGGTTAATGTCATTAAATGTGCATCTTATCAAATTTCTATCCTTGCTACCCATATACCCTGCTATCTCGCTACCCATATACCTGACTACCTGGCTACCTTGCTACCAATATACCTGGCTACATTGCTACCCATATACCTGACTACCTTGCTACCAATATACCTGGCTACATTGCTACCCATATACCTGACTACCTGGCTAAGGTGAGCTCAGGGAGGACAGAAACCTCTCTTGGAGAAGAAGGGCTACCCATATACCTGACTAGCTGGCTACCTTGTTATCCATATACCTGGCTATCTCACTTCCCATATATCTGACTACCTTGCTACCCATACTACCTGACTACATTGCTACTCATATACCTGGCTACATTGCTATCAATATACCTGACTACATTGCTACTCATATGCCTGGCTACCCATATACCTGGCTACCTCACTACCCATATACCTGACTACCTGGCTACCTCACTGCCCATATAACTCGCTACGTGGCTACACAGCTACCCATATACCCTGCTACCTGGCTACATAGCTACCCATATATCTGGCTACATAGCTATCCACCTGGCTACATGGCTACCTACCTGACTACATAGCCACCTTCCTGGCTATGGCTACCTACTTATTTCCTACCTACCTGGCTACCCACCTGACTACATAGCTACCCATCTGACTACATAGCTACCTACCTGGCTACACAGCTACCTACCTACTAACCTATATATAGCTACCTACCCCAATTTTTACCTACCTATATTTTTACCTACCTACTTATGTACCTAGCTACCTACGTTTTTTTTTATCTACCTACTTACATGCCAAGCTACCTACTTGGGCCCTTGTTGGCCCTTGTATACTGTTGATCTGTTTATATAATCTAATATATATCTACATACACACATTTTTTGTGTTGGGGTGGGGCATGAGAAGCGATTTGGGGGGAATAGGGGTAGGACAGAGGAGCTTAGGTCTCGCAGGGGCCCACAAATGTATTGTTACCCCACTGCCAGAATCAATGTAAGTTCACACTGGCTGAAACAAAACTTCCTAAACTATTAGCTGAGTACCCTGCGTTGCCCGTTTTTTCCTAATCCTTGTTGGGGAGGAAAATCAACAAAGGAGGAAGCTTTTCCCATCCTCATATATTGTTGTCATATCCCAACCCCATATACCGTCCTTATATCTCAACCTCATATCCCGTCCTCATATCTTGACCTCATATCTTGACCTCATATCCTGTCCTCGTATCTCTTCCTCCTATCCCGCCCTCCTATCCCAACCTCCTATTCCTACCTCCTATCTCAACCTCATATCCCGTCCTCATATCCTGACCTCCTATCCCGTCCTCATATCTCGACCTCATATCTCGTCCTCATATCTTGACGCCCTCCTATACCGACCTCCTATTCCTACCTCCTATCTCGACCTCATATCCAGTCCTCTTATTCCGTCCTTATATCCCGACCTCATAGCCCGTCCCCATATCCCGTCCGCATATTTTGTCCCTATATCCTGACCTCATATCCCATCCTCATATTCTGCCCTCATATCCCATCCTTATGTCCTATCCTCATATCCTGTCCTCAGGTGGGACTGATTTGTAATGAAGATATTGTAAGCTGAAAATAAAAGGGGACGTGGCTTTGTGGGACTTGACGTGATTTGCAAGCCAGACCAATGCACAAAAGGGTAGAGAATAAAAGGGTGGGGCTTAAGCAGTGGGCATGTCTTTTAGAGATGGGGTGTGGCTTGAAAGCCGGACTGACAGATTCACCAGGAGATGCAGAACGGAGCTTGTGGAGTAAGGTACTGGAAGCCCCATATACTTGCATGGGACTTGAAAAAAAAAACATCTTTTATATAAGGGTGTAGGTAAGGGTTAATTTAACTATCATATATTTTTATTTGATACATAAGTAATATGTGTACCAGGTATGCTTGAAATATCTCCAGCCGTACGGAAGTTATGTGGGAACATACATTTCCCATAGATTTGCATGGAACTGTAAACAAAAACCCGACCCACACAAATGGGGGTAGTTAAGGGTTAAATTAACTATCCTATATTTTAAGTGGACATATTAGTAACATGTGACCAAGTATTATCGAAATATCTCCAGCCGTTTGGAAGTTATGCAGTAACATATCTTTCCCATAGACTTCTATCGGACTTTAAACAAAAACCCTTATCCTGGCAAATGGGGGACAGTAAGGGTTAAATTACCTATCCTATGTTTGTTGTTGATGTATAAGTAGCATGTGTGGCAAGTTTAATGTTAATATCTTTAGCCGTTTGGATTTGATGCTTGAACATACATACACACAGATTTTAC
Source organism: Hyla sarda (assembly GCF_029499605.1). NCBI lineage: Eukaryota > Metazoa > Chordata > Amphibia > Anura > Hylidae > Hyla > Hyla sarda. Next base: position 36,157,121 of record NC_079201.1, on the reverse strand, counting down.
CCCTGTTTTGTGTTTACATTTTTGCACAAAATTTTGCACAAAATTTTGCACAAGCTGTTTTTTTTGCATCTTTTTTTTGCGTACATTCTGGTGGAGCATTTCCTCCAGATGTGTAGGTTTCGGAGTACCTTGGAGTCACATATTTAGTACGCACACATTTATTAACTGAGTACATTTCTTTTACCCACAGAAATCTTGCGCACTGACCATATTTTTTTATGCAAATATAAGCCACCTTGGACTACATGTAGCAAGATGCTCTAAATCATCGATTTCATTTTTCAAAGAGTGGAGGTATGAGATTACTATATTTGCCTGAAATTTATGAAACTCATTGTGCTTGATTGATAAATTTAGCGCTTCTGCGCATAATTTAGAATTCGGCAAAAGGGGTAAACTGCTTGTACCATACACAAATAATGATACATGTCCCCCATTGAGTTTTATATATATATATATATATATAGAGAGAGAGAGAGAGAGAGAGAGAGAGAGAGAGAGAGAGTGATAGAGAGAGAGAGTGATAGAGAGAGAGAGTGATAGAGAGAGTGATAGAGAGAGTGATAGAGTGATAGATACTAGTAATATGTGTACCAGGAAGTTATGTGGGAACATACATTTCCCATAGATTTGCATGGGACTTTAAACAAAAACCCCAACCCGCACAAATGGGGGTAGTTAAGGGTTAAATTAACTATCCTATATTTTAAGTGGACATATAAGTAACATGTGACCAAGTATTATCGAAATATCTCCAGCCACTTGGAAGTTAAGCAGTAACATAAATTTCCCATAGACTTGTATGGGACTTTAAACGAAAACCCCGACCCTGGCAAATGAGGGTGAGTAAGGGTTAAATGACCTATCCTATGTTTGTTGTTGACATATAAGTAACATGTGTGCCAAGGTTCATGTTAATCTTTAGCCGTTTGGACGTGATACTGGAACATACACACACATACACACATTGAGTTTTTTACATATAGATATAGAGCTTTTTTTTGTCAAATTTTTAACGCAAAAAATTTGCGCAAGAGTTTTTTTTTCTGATAGAATTCTTCATAGCCATGCCTACGGTTAAGTTTACCATAGAGCACTTTCTACTGTAGAATCAAATTTATTAACTGCGTGTTAATAAATTTATTAAGTGCAAATGCACTTTTCTTGCGCAAATATACACCACCTCAGAGGACATGTACCAAAGTGTTCTAAAGCATCTGAGAATTATATTAACTATTTTGGGACAGTTAGGACTACTACTCCCATCATGGACAGACTCTTCCCATGATGGGAGTTGTAGCCCAAGGGCTGAGGGGCAGATCGCACCAGGTCATTCTCCAGAGACCCGCTGCGATCCGCATTTATAAACTATAAAAGCCAGCGCACAAGCGGCTACACTGCGCTGCCCACCGGCTCCTGTATACAGCTGTCACATTTCATAATCCCCGCCCGGGAGACAGGAGCTCTGATTGGTGAAAATCTGCAAAAAAACAGCTCTACACTTAAGGGCTTACAAAAATGGAAACATATCCAGCTTGTCATTTAAGCCAAGTGGACCTTGCGCATTAAAGCGCATGATCCAGCGGGCTTCTGCCCGTAATAGTCTAGTCTTTCTATTTACTCTGCTATCTTCAGGTCTAAATATTTCAAAACCTCCAAATGTAATTTCTTCTATTCTGCCTTGATGTACGTCTCTCATGTGCTGTATAAAGCGTGGGGCTCCATGACCAGTATGTATTGAATGCAGATGCTCGCGAACTCTGATGCGGAATTGTCTTCCGCAAAATAGTTTTTCCTATATAAATCGCATGCAGCTACAGAGTAGGAAATATACAACATGAGTTGTCCGACACATAATTAGTTCAATATATGCTTCCTAGTCGACCAGAGTTAGTAGAAATATTATATTTGCATTGGGGACAGTCCCCACATAGCAAAAAAATCCATCTTACATTATAAGAGTTCACAGTCAATTCCTCTGTTTGAAAAGAAACAACGAAGACCCACAGATTTATACAGAACAAGCTATGGAGCTAGCGTCGAGATTAGAAAGAAGAGGATATCCTCGTGCCATAATCGAGAAAGGGTTACAGAAGGCCGACTCAGAACCCAGAAGCTCTCTCCTGACCACCTTGAAGAATAAGAAAATGACAGCTCAGGATAAAAGGTTTATATTTACGTTTGAGAACAGCGATATGAACTCTATTATAAGAACAGCTATAATAAAGAACTGGCACATCAATTAACTAATTATGTGCCGGACAACTCATGTTGTTTATTTCCTACTCCTGTAGCTGCATGCGATTTTATATAGGAAAAACTATTAAACAATTGCGCATCAGAGTTTGCAAGCATCTGCATTCTATACATACTGGTCATGGAGCCCCACGCTTTATACAGCACATGAGAGACGTACATCAAGGCAGAATAGAAGAAATTTAATTTGGAGGTCTAACCTGAAGATAGCATAGTAAATAGAAAGACTACACTATTACGGGCTGAAGCCCGCTGGATCATGCGCTTGAATGCGCAAGGTCCACTTGGCTTAAATGACAAGCTGGATATGTCTCCATTTTTGTAAGCCCTTAAGTGTAGAGCTGTTTTTTGTAACATAGATTTATGTTCTAGGGTAGTATTCTCAATTTTGTATTAACATTTGTATATATTACAGGGGTGTGGAAATTTTTATAAAAAACTACTTGTCCACAGGACTAAAATGGAGCAAAATCTACTTGTCCCTCATGACAATCCACTTGTCCGGCCAATTTTCGCTTTTACACTCTCGTTTTTTCCTCCTCGCCCTATAATAGCCATAACTACCTACTATAATGATACCTTTTAATTTTTCAATAACATATTCTCCGAACCAAAAATATATATATATTAAGGGAAGTGAAATTGAAATAGTAAAAGATAATTTTGCAGATTTGGTGGTTTTTCTTTCCTGCGCCATTTACCTTGTGGTTGAGGTAACATGTTAGTTTTATACTTTAGGCCGCCTGATTACAGTAATACCAGATTTGTATCGTTTACGTCATGTTTTACTAATTCTGGACTTTTTCAAAAAAATTTAATTGCCATTTTTTAACCCCTGTAGCTTAATTTTTTTTTCACATACCAGGCTGTATGAGGGCTCATGTTTTGCGCCATAATGTGTTTTTTGTATCGCTACCATCTTGGTATTGATCTGACTTTTTAATCGCTTTTTAACTTTTTTTTCTGGGATATTATAAAAATTGCAAATCTGTGATTTGGTATTTTTTTACATTTACAGTACGGGATACTTAATGTTATATTTTCATAGGTTGTACAATTACGCACAAAGCGATACCAAATATGTTTATTTTTATTATGTTTGCATGTTTTAATATAGGAAAAGGGGGTGATTTGAACTTTTAACATGGAAGGGGTTAATGCAGCGGTCTTCAAACTGTGGCCCTCCAGATGTTGCAAAACTACAACTCCCAGCATGCCCGGACAGCCAACGGCTGTCCTGGCATGCTGGGAATTGTAGTTTTGTAACATCTGGAGGGGCACAGTTTGAAGACCACTAGGTTAATGTGTGTCTTTCAAACTTTTATTAAAACTTTTTTATTTTATTTATTTATTTTTTTACACTTTATTACATTTATAGGAGGAATCATTAGATTCCTCAGGCAGATTAATAGAGTTCTATTGAACTCTATTAATCTGTGTGCTCTGCGATCCATTGATAGAGCCTGGTCCAGCCAGGATCTATCAATGACAGAGCGGGACAGGAGGAAGCAGAGGTAAGCCCTCCGGCTACCTCCATAGTGGATCGCCCCCCCTTCGATCGCACTGCGGGGGGGCGATCCACCCCCACCAGCCCACCAGGGAGCATTCACATGTCCCTTTAGACGCCGCTGTCAGCGGCGATCTAAAGGGTTAATAGCCAGCCGCGGCGATCGCCGCATGCTGGCTATTAGCGGCGGCCCCCGGCTACTGAGAACAGCCGGAGGCGGCAGAGTATGGAGCGGGCAGGAGTCCGGAGCCCGCTCCATACTCCCCTGTGAGCGCCGCATACAGTCTCCCCGTGCAGATGTGCGGGGAGCGACGGCAAAGGACGCAGGTCTGCACGGGGAGAAATAAGCCACGCCCCCTCATCTCCCCCCGCACGTCTGCAGAGCAGGGGAGAGAAGACACATACACAGCTTCTCATCTCCCCTGCTCTGCTTCCGAGGACACAGGCTGCAGCGTATGGAGCGGGCAGGAGTCGGGATCCCGCTCCATACAAACTGCAGATCGCCACCGCACTTGTCAGGTCCGGCCCTGCTTGCCCGAAGCTGGGCTAAGGGCCGGACAAATTCACCTGCCTGGCGCCCAAAACTGCTAGTCCCGGGCGTCGGGCGATAGAAATTCCACATCCCTGTATTATAACTACCTATTTTTTCTCAGTTACCCAGTGGAGCTCACCTGGACTAGTCACATGATTCATTGATGAGATCCAACACTATTTCACACGTTGAGCGCAATGACGTACTGAGGCCGGAAGAAGCGCTAGTTTGCGCGAAAGCTGGCGGTTGTTCGCCTCTGAGCGCCCACACTCTGCAGTCCGGTCCCCGATCCATCCCGTGAGAGGAGCATCGGGTTAATAGCTGAGCGGTGAGTGCAGGAGTTCTCTATGTTCTTGATTTAGAATTCCTGAATAATGACAGTGTATACAGGAGCCTGGAGCCAACAGGGAGTGTGGTTGTAGCCGCATGTGCCGCCGGCTTGCGGATTTGCAACCGCTCTCTGGAGAATGACCTGCTGTGATCTGCACCTCAGCCCCTGGACTATAACTCCCATCATGGACAGAGTCTGTCCATGATGGGAGTAGTAGTCCTAAAAGTCCCGCAGCCGGGGGATGTGCAAGTGCCATCCCTCAGTGCTGTGGTACTACAACTACTCCCATCATGGGACGGACTCTATCCCATGATGGGATGCCCATGATGAGAGTTATAGTCCAGAGGCTGAGGGGCAGATCGCACCGGGTCATTCTCCAGAGACTCACTGCGATCCGCATTTACGTGCCACAGGCTTTTACAGTTAATAAATGCGGATCTCTGGAGAATGACCCATTGCGATCTGCCCCTCAGCCCCTGGACTATAACTCCCATCATGGACAGAGTCTGTCTATGATGGGAGTAGTAGTCCTAAAAGTCCAGCAGCCAGGGAAGTGCAAGTGCCATCCCTCAGCGCTGTGCTACTACAACTACTCCCATCATGGGAAAGACTCTATCCCATGATGGGAGTAGTAGTCCAAGGATAGAGGGACAGATCGAGCTACACAGTCCAGGCCTGACTCTGTTCTGATTATGCGTTTTGCCTAATGGAAACAGAGCCTTTCTGGCAGTGTGTTCCCAAACATGGAGAGTTGTAGTTTAGCAACAATTGGAGGCTCCCTGTTAATGAACACGCTGCAGTATGTGCGCTCTCTCCAGGGGAGAGCGCAAAAAATGTACTACACCATATTTCTTGTTTTTCTTTTCTTCTCATTTCAGATACCTGAATGCAGAGGACTACTTCAGATTTGGAAGACTGTGATGATGACCAGCATTTTTTATTATTTCAATAAAATGGTTAATAAAGGCTGTGGGGGAGTGTTTTTTTTTTTAAATGAAAATCTTTTTTCCAATGTGTTGTGTTTTTCTTATAATTGAATTAATTACCATGCCAGGGCTTAGCGTTAGCCCCAAAATCAGCTAACCTCTAATTATTACTCCGGTACCCACCGCCTCAGGGGTGCCGGGAAGAGCCGGTACCAACAGGCCCGGAGCGTAAAAAATGGCGCTCCTGGGCCTAGGTGGTAACAGGCTGGCATTATTTATACCGGGGAGGGCCACCCTCGCCCACCCTGTTAACATAAGGTTGTTGCTGCTTGGTTGGTATCTGGCTGATACTGAAAATAGGGGGAACCCTATGCGTTTTATTTTTTTAAAATTATTATTTTAAATAAATGAATAAAAAAAACTCTGTGTGGTTCCCCTATTTTTTCATTATCATCCAGATACCAACCAAGCAGCAACAGCCTGACGTTACCGGGGTGCGAGAGGACCATTGTTACTGGCCCTCCCCAGCATAAATAACCCCAGCCTGTTACTGCATAGGCCCAGGAGCACCATTTTTAACCCTCCGGGCCTGTTGATACTGGCTCTTCCCGGCACCCCTGTGGCGGTGGGTACCGGGGAGCAATAATTGGGGGTTAGTGCTAACTGATTTTGGGGCTAACGCTAAGCCCTGGCTTAGCAATGAATTCTGTCTACAAGACGGCTTCCACTACTAAGCCTGAAAATTCAATTATAAAGAACACAACACATCGAAAAACAAATTGTATATAAAAAAAACACTCCCCCACAGCCCTCATTTAACCCTTTTGTTGACATTAAAAAAAAACGCTGTTCATCATCGCAATCCGCCGTATCTGACATTGTCCTCCACATTCACTTATCTAAAATGTGAAGAAAACAAAAACAATAAAACTACAACCATTTCTGTGATTTCTACACTATCAAAAAGCTGGTGTAAATTTTTGATGTAAACTGGACTCATCCCTTTGAAATTATCATGTAAAGCAGACAATTTAGGTGGACACACCCACTTTTACAAAACTGATGTGAACAGTGTAAACCGCGGCACAAAGCTCTTGTGGTCGATACTTTTCGCGCCAAAATTGGTTTGTTTGTTTTTTTTTGGTACAAAATTCTTTGAGAATCTCCCCCTCTGTGTACTTTTATAAAGATTTATGATTTTACTATTGTGCAGAGTTTTGTTTGGTACACACTGCTGCTCCAGCACTTCTAGCTATGTGAGCAGTGTACCATGGGAAAATGCCACAGCTCTGTGATGTGTGAGATAGAGAAGGAGTGCACGGTAGAGGGGGGGGGGGCTTTCTATATTTGCATAAAATTTATCAAAGGAGTGCACAACTTTAGTAAATCTTGAGCAAGAGTGTAAATTAGACAGGCAGTGTAAAGGGGTAGATCTGTGTCTAAAATAGACACCTAATGATAAATCTCCCCCCATTGAGTTTTTATATATTTATGTGTGTGTGTGTGTATATATATATATATATATATATATATATATATATATATATATATATATTATCTCCTACAAAAGACTGACACTGTCTATGAATACTACAAATCTTTATTGTGAATCAAAATACATACAAAAGGACCCTCCTACATTAAGAATACCCACCTCTAAACCACATTTCTAACACTGCCTAACAGCTGCAAAGCCCTCTCTAACACTGATAAGTATTCAAGTACTAAAGTGTAAGGCTAAGTAATGGCAACATGTGGTAACTCATGGTAACTAACAGCTTCTTGAATGCGCTGGCTGATTTTTGAGGCTTATTCACACTAAAATAAAGCTGCATCAAGTATCCCTGGTAGTCAGCAGATAACCGCCGGTATTAAAATGCACACTGAGGTATCTGAAGCAACTGTAGCTTTTTCCAAATATCCTTTTTGGGAGTAGCAAGAGCTTTTTAGTCTTCTAAGCAAAGAAGATGGCATAGATTTTTCCTGTCATTCAAAAAATGTACCCTTTTTGGGAGTAGCAAGAGCTTATTAGTCTGCCAAGCGAAGAAGATGGCACAAATTTAACCCGCTGTTCAAAAAAATTATCCCTTATTGGGAGTAGAAAGAGCTTTTTAGTCTGCGAAGAAAATGGCACGGATTTCTCCATGTGTTCAAAAAATTATCCCTTTTTGGGAGCAGACTGGTGTTACTGGCAAGCCATAAGTTTAATTTTTTATTGAAAAAGAGGAACCCTGCAAGGTCTACCTGTAAATGACAAGCCTTGGCAGTATGGGATGGAGTCAGAATAAGCCAGGCCCTCAGAAAAGCTGCCAAGGATGGCTAGCTGCATGTTTTCTTGCATGTGCAGTGACAGGCATATTGCCAGGTTGTGCTGGCAGAGGTCCCCGTTTGATGCCTAAAAGCTGTGGCAAACTGGTGACCCAGAAGTCCACGTAGTCTGGGCTCATGGTGTCAGAGAAAGTGTACTGCTGAGGTAGGCCTCAACCTGGTTGTTCAGGTGGTGGTTCACATCCCTATGATGGCGATTGATGTCAGGGGAGAATGCCGGATGCAGAAACTTTATCATGTTTTCAAGCGTGAAAATGGGGCTGGTGCTGCTGCTACTGTTCCTTCCTCTTGCAGGAGTTGTGCTGGCAGAGGGAGTGGAGCGTTGACTCAGTGGAGAGTGGAGACTGGACCCCTGTTTGATACTGAAAAGCTGTGGCAAACTGGCTGAGTAGCTTCTCTTTATAGAATTCCAATTTTGCCTTCTTCTTAGAAGGCGAGAAAAATTCCCCCATTTTGGAGTCACTTCTTTCCTTTAACCTGCCAATATGCCTGTCACTGCACATGCAAGAAAACATGCAGCTAGTCATCCTTGGCAGCTTTTCTGAGGGTCCGGCTTATTCTGACTCCATCCCATACTGCCAAGTTTGGTCATTTACAGGTAGACAATCTGGATAACCTGGCAGGGTTCCTCCTTTTCCATAAAAAATTTGACTTATGGCTTGCGGCGCATCACCCGAGTATACAAGACCGCTTTATGGACGTGTTTCAAAGTACTCTTCCTTCTTTCTCAGGTCCGTGTTACATCAAACAGAGTGATACACACGCACACACACACACACACACACACACACACACACACACACACATATATATATATATATATATATATATATATATGTATGTTAAAATTCAGGGGTCAGGAATGATGTCAGTTCCTGTGATGTGGTCTGTTACTGTTTTAGTAGTTGATAATTATAACTACTGTATATCACTTAGATAATCTGCCCATTGGTTTCAATAGGCACATTATAGCCTATGGAGGGTTGGTGGTACGGCTGTGAAGTTAAGAAGAAAATATGAAGCTGAGTTGTGCATGGGAGACCATGGGCCTGATTCAAGTCTCGGGGTATACCTACATTTTATGATGTGGTGAGGACTTGATTATAATTGAAAGTAGGTTAGTAGATTCCCCTTATAAGGAAAAAGGGGTTCATTATAACTGATACAACTAGGTCAGTAGGTTAATGGATACCCCTTAAAAGGAGAAGGTAGTTAATTGACAATAAACACATATGTAAACCAGTAGCATAGGGAGAATAAAGAACCTTCAATGTGTATATGCTTCCCTAAGACCAATATAAGCAGAGCGTAGGGAAATTTAACTCATAGTGAGTTTAAATGGCAAACAGCAGAACGTTAAGACTGTGTAGGATACATTGTAGCAGTGTGCCAAATACTAAATGTGGATACTAAATAAGTCGCTGATTGATAAAAGCTGATAATGCCCCCTCTACATGTTTCGTTGCATCAGCAACGTCTTCAGGAGGGATACTATAACTATTAAGGAGTATAACTTTATGAATATTTATTTATGGTGGAATACAAAACATCACATTTCATGTAATGAGGATTTTTATTAGAAGGTGGCTTTAGAATTGTCAGGGAGGGGAGAGGGCTGTAGTGACTGTTGGTAGGGGATCATCTGATGAGCTCCATGGCTTCATTCATCCTTAAGGGCTGGAGTGTTCCAACCTTGAAGATACAATACATTTCTCTCCTGATAAGGGTTTGGAATCTATTGTGATCATGGTTGAGGATATGGTCGATAGGACAGATAGCGATAGGATTTGAAACCTCTGGATGTTGTTTTGCACGGTGTCTTGATACACTGTGCAACTGGAATTTGCGTTTAATATTGTTCCTGTGCTTATTCAGCCTGAAATGCAGCTCTTGGGTGGTCCTTTCCACGTATTGTTGCCCACAGACACAAGTGATGACATAGATGGCCAATTTGGATTTGCAGGTTAGGTGACTTTTGATTGGGAAAGTTTCACCTGTGGATGCATTACTGAAGGTATCTCCTATTGCCACATTTGTATGCACCCTTGGGTGCAATTGAATATTCTGAGGTTTTCTGTTTGTTTTTACAGTGTAGCCATAAAGTGGGGGCTCTTCTCTATGTGATTTTAGTTGTTTTTTTGGGAGAATGGTTTTCAGGATTGGGTCAGTAAGTAATATGTGCCAGTGCTTGTCCAATAGGGAGTGGATGTGATTATGGGCAGAGTTGTATATTGTAATGAAATTGTGGTTGGCCTGTTTATTCTTTTCTTTATCCCAGGTCGGTTCACAATGGGTTTGAGGTTTTAGGCATTCGCCTTGGGTAAGGTGTTTTAGGGCTGGGCGGTATACCGGTTCATACCGAATACCGGATTTTTTGGGCTGCACGATATGAATTTTCCCCCATACCGCAATTCCGGTTTGGCCCCTCCCCACATTGGGGAACTAATCCTATGTTACCCGCCAGCACTGTTCTGCACCCCCCCCCCCCCAATTAATGATCAGCCCAGCGGGGTACTACTCACATATGTCACCCGCAAGCACTGCCCTCCTCCTCTTTATTGGGGGCCGCCGGGCGCTGAAACTCTGTACTGTACGCCAGTGGTCTCCAACCTGCAGACCTCCAGATGTTGCAAAACAGTTTTGAAACAGCTGGAGGTCCGCAGGTTTGAGACCACTGCTGTACGCTGTATCCCTATGCCTGGGCTGCAAAAGATAAAGAAAATAAACTGTAACTCACCTACGTCGGCCACACGCTGGGGACGGGAACGTCGAACAGCCGTCAGCCTATGACCGGCCGGAGCGATGTCCCGCCCCGGCCAGTGATAGGCTGAGCCCACTGTCATGTAAGGAGCTCAGCCTATCACTGGCCAGGGCGGGGCATCGCTGCGGCCGGTGATAGGCTAACGGCTGTCCGACGTTTCAATCACCAGGGTAAGGCCGACGTAGGTAAGTTAAAGTTTATTTTCTGTATCTTTTGCAGCCCGTGCATAGGGATACAGCATACAGCAGTGGTCTCCAACCTGCGGACCTCCAGCTGTTGCAAAACTACAACTCCCAGCATGCCCGGACAGCCATTGGCTGTCCGGGCATGCTGGGAGTTGTAGTTTTGCAACAACTGGATGTCCGAAAGTTGGAGAGCCCCCAACAAAGAGGGAGAGGGCAGTGCTTGAAGGTGACATATGTGAGTAGTACCCCGCTGGGCTGATCATTAATTGGGGGGAGCAGAACAGTGCTGGCGGGTCACATGAATTGGGGGGGAAGCCGAACACCGCGCGCGGGTCACATGTTTGGGGGGGGGGGGGGGGAGGTGGAAATACTGTTATATACCATAGAACCGCCGTAAGTTAAAAAAATACCGTGATACACATATTTGGTCATACCGCCCAGCCCTAAGGTGTTTTGTCTTCTTATAGGCATCTTTGAGTAGTGGTTCCGGATATCCCTTTGCTTTAAATCTATTATACAGGATTTTTGCTTGCTTGTGGAAATTCTTCTGTACATTTCTTCCTGATATGCTTATATTGACTATATTGGATGTTTGTCCGCCATTTTTTGCAGTAACCCCTGTTAAATGGTAAGCGACTATTGGAATCCACTTGTTTAAAGTGGGTTGTGGTAATAATTTTCTCCCCCTTGTGCTGTAATTCCAGGTCGAGGAATTCAATATTGTCTGCTGAATGATTGGAAGTGAGGCTGATTTCCCAATCATTTGCATTGATGTTTTGGATGAGTTCTGGAATAAGTTTGTGAGGTCTATTCCAGAGCATGAACAGGTCATCAATGTGCCAATGGTAGATGATAGCATGTTGTTTAAAAAGGTTTTGTGATGTGATAAATGTCTCCTCAAATGTCCCCATCACTAAATTAGCATAGCATTAGTCGTGCCACTCGTATGCCCGTCGCGGTGCCACGCGTCTGATGGCAGGTTGCACTTTCACTCTGTTTGATGTAACACGGACCTGAGAAAGAGTCCTTTGAAACATGTCCATGAAGCTGTCTTATATACACACCTACTAAAAGACACATTGCTCTCACCATCTTTGTGTCCTCGAGTGATGCGCCGCAAGCCATAAGTCAAATTTATTATAGAAAAAGAGGAACCCTGCCAGGTCATCCTTATCCAGATTGTCTACATCTATCCTGCACTGTAGTGACAACGGCATCGACATGGGCTGCCTCCCGACATGGCGGCAAAACTCCAAGGTGAGCAGATTCATCTATCTACTGTATTTACAGTTATCCACAAGAAATAATTGCACTATATAGCGCTGTCTCTGTTCCCTTGTTTTTTTTTATTCACATTGCACCAACGGACCCCTTTTGGGACTCCGGACCGGTCTTAGATCCCGGACAGAGGGCTGCTTTACTCCAGTGCCGCAACCATGGAATATGTTTCATCGAGACTCCATGATCGGAAGAGACTTATTACAGAACTGACAGGCTGCAATCAGCCGAGCCTTGGATGCACAGGTACCGGAGTGTCGGACACTGCCTGACACTGCAGCTATGACCAAATTATTTTATAGACTTGAAGACTTAATGCAGGAATAACTGAGACATAGTATTGACTTCCTTAATCTCTATATTTTTTAAAACCTTGCGCTGCGGGGGCTCAGATTTACTAATAAGTCAACTTTTTAAAATGATGCTGTTTATTGTTAGAATTGGGATGCCTTGTGAAACGAATGCTCTAACTTTATGATGTACCACATTGGTAAGAAAAGGGTCGTGCTACATGCAATGCAACTGGTTATCACACAATTAGATGATTATGCTGCACATCCTGAATACACCAGGTTAGACAGGGGGCTGTCAAGCAGAATTAATACAACTCAGCGGGAACCTATTGCCAAAAAAGCACAAAAAGTCAAACGTGACCATAATGACCGTACAGAAGGTACATATATAATATAGAATAAGAAATCAAATATGACCAACCCTAAACACAGTACTGTTACTCCTACAATGTCCCAGAATAATCTCACCACCAATAAAACCCACAGACCTCCATACTTCAAAAACCTTCACTACAAAACCACTCCTCCACACTTCAGCTTCCACCCAACCCTCCACCCCTCTCCTCCCACATAAATCAGCTCCACCGCTAGCGTCCGTACATCGCAAGCCTGTGATGATCACCTCTGATCAAGCATCCACTAGAACACCAGCCAAATTCAAAGTCCAAATCCCAAGTTGCACCATATCCACACACTTCCACGGCCACTTAGGTCAATCCCCAACCCCGAGACAAGCCAAAATCAAGGATATCATGTTAATCATCGAACAGCTCAAAAAAACATATACACAAATCACCTAGTCAGAATAACCCCAATGGTGGTCAAAATAGCATGTCACAGATGTCTACACTCACCATCCATGATGAACCTCTGCCATGCGACAAATCAATCATATATGAGGAATCAGACCAGTTGGTCCTATTCTCACCAGCGATAGAAGAAAAAGGACACAACATTAAAGACTTAATAACTATTCCAAACACACCAAAGAATAAGCGAATAACGATCCAATGTCCGATAATAAAAAATCTATTTTATTGTACACATGTGCTCAGAAAAAGACATACATATAAAAACTTCTAAAAGAAAAAATGCACGGTAGCATGGGTGCTGGAGGAACTGACTAATGGGAGGCTACACACAAAGGATACAGCTAATAGCTGAAGTAAATGTAATCAATGTACAAATTACAGACCATAATGGTTACTATATTTCAAGCAAGTATAAAGTGACATAGTACAAAAAAGTGCCTGTGTGTGGATCATACTGGTTGCTATCCTGTAAACAAAAATAAATAAAGTGACACAGTGCAAATGATAGATACAAATCACAAAAGGTCCGAGAAAAAAATGGACGGACCATGCAAACAAATGAGTAAAGAGGTACATTGATAAAGCACAATGTTGTTACCACAGTGGGAGAAGTGTGCGTGCCTCCACCACCCAAAGTTTCGCTCAGGGCTTCAATGTTGACGTTTTTGCGGGGACTATTTTTGTGTATATATATATTTTACAAATTTTTTCACATTTCTTTTATTTTATTTTTCCCTTTTTTATTTAATTTTTTCACATTTTTATTTTTTTCCACTTTTTATTTATTTTTTTACTTTTTTCATATTTTACTTTTTTATTTTTATTTTTTTACGCCATTTAATTATGTCTATGTCTGTCATAGACATAGGATAGAGCAGTCACTACCATCGGCGCTCTGCTTTCACTTTGCAGAGTGCAGATCGGTGACAGAGTGAGCTCCCTCCTTCTGTTACCCTAATATATGCTGCGGTCACAGTGATTAACTGTGTAAAGCAACGGAGGAGAGAGGGAAGGAGGAGACCCCGCTGGACCAGTAGCAGCGATCGCCGGCCGGGGACTGCTGCGATTGGTTCCTGGCTGGCTTCAGGGAGGCCCGGCTGTGCAGCACAGCCGAGCTCAATAAACTGTCACAGCACCTGGCAGCCCTGTTACAGTTTATTTCCATCAGGTACATATATCTGATGTTGCAGGAAGTCACTGCTAATCATAAGGTACATGTACCTGATTTTGCGTAAATGGATTAAGGAATATTCCCAAAAACATCACACATACCCAGAGCGAGGATTTTTTCTTACTAAAGCAGAACAACATGCTTTAAAAAATCTCAAGAACAACTAAGACATTGCCATACGTCCAGCAGACATGGGCGGAGGGCTGGTGATTCAAAATTATATCGATTACCACCAAGAAGCTCTCAAGATTTTGTATAATACTGAATACTACAGAAAATTGGACAATAACTCTTACCATGGATTACAGAACAAAATTATTCAACTCCTTGACTAATGGACCAAAATGTGATCACTAAAAATGAAACAAAATTCTTACAAGTCAATAACCCGGCCTATTACTACCACTTGCCAAAAATCCAAAAATACAAAAAATCCCTCTGGACGACCAATAATTTCTGGCATCAGTAGTGACACATCACAAATGTCCCACTATCTAGACCAAATTCTACCGGATTACGTACAGGCACTCCCAAGCTGGCTTTAAAGCTCTGATGATGTTATCAGACTCCTACAACGCATCAAGTGGCAGAAAGATTGTATATTCGTCACTATGGATGCCACCGCCCTGTACTCAAATATCAGACATGACATTATTCTGAATTGTATAAAACTCACTCTGGATAAGGATCCCGCAGTTCCACCACTACAGAAACAGTTCCTGATGGACTGCCTGAAAATAATGACCACGTGAACTTATTCAAGAACTCAACTTATCCAAAACTTCAATGCAAACGATTGGAAAATCAGCCTCAGTTCCAATCATTCAGCAGACAAAATTGAATTCCTGGACCTGTAATTACAACACAAGGGGGAGAAAATTACCAAGACCCACTTTAAACAAGTGGATTGCAATAGTTACTTACCATTCAACAGTGGTCACTAAAAAAAATGGCGGACCGACATCCCATATATTCAATATAAGCATATCAGGAAGATTCATAAAAAAAGGAATAAAAAGCGATCAAAAAGTCCGATCAAAACAAAAATGTTACTGATTAAAACTTAAGATCACGGCGCAAAAAATGAAGAGGACAATTTTAAATGTGTAAATTTTCGTGCATGTAGATATGATTTTTTCCAAAAGTATGACAAAATCAAACCTATATAAGTAGGGTATCATTTTAATTGTATGGACCAACAGAATAAAGATAAAGTATAATTTTTTCCCGAAAAATTTACTGCGTAGAAAAATTTACAAAATGGTGTTTTTTCTTTAATTATTTTTTTTCCTGTTTTGCTGTTGATTTTTGGGTAAAATCACTGATGTCATTACAAAGAAGAATTGGTGGCGCAAAAAATAAGCCCTCATATGGATTTTTAGGTGCAAAATTGAAAGGGTTATGATTTTTAAAAGGGGAGGAGAAAAAAACGAAAGTGCAAAAACAAGAAAATGCTTGGTCCTTAAGGGGTTAAGGCGATGCTATGTCCCAAACAGGAAGATGTAACTGATGTTTAATGAAACTAATAATATGTACATATAACATATTAACAGGGCTAATCCCTGTCAAATGCACACTCTTGTTGAGGCGATACTATTTCCCAAAAGGAAGATGTAACCGATGTTTAATGAAATCAATTATGTTCAAGAATAACGTATTAACAGGGCTAATCCCTGTCAAATGCAAGCCCTTGGTAGGGGGATGCTATGACCCAAAAAGGAAGATGTAACTGGTGTTTATTAAAACCATTGACATTCATGAATAATGTATTAACAGAGCTAATGCCTGTCAAATGCACGCCCTTGTTAAGGCAATGCTATGTCCCAAACAGGAAGAGGTAACCAGTGTTTGCGGAGTAAAGCGCAATGCTGTTTTTAGGGCGCTTTGCAGATGTTTCACTATCTTACAGGCACAACACAGCTTTGCTCAGCCACAGCACAGCTTTGCCCATTTCACTGCTTGTGTTTTTTCTTTTGTATCAGCCTTGCTGGGCTTTGTGGTACACAGTGAGACTTGTGTATGAATGGATCAGTCCACACACACAGGCTGGGGATGAGCACTTCTTTGCTGTGGATCCTTATATAGCCCCTGTAGGATTTAGGCACTGCAGAAGTTATAGATCAGGAATAGATTCTAGCTCCTGGATGAGAATTGTGTCTCCTGTTCCCACACACATGCACACTGTCTGTTATTCTTTGTTCCCTATCTATTAGTGTTGCTCGCGAATATTCGCAATGCAAATTTTATTAGCAAATATTCGTGAATATAGCACTATATATTCGCAATTGCGAATATTAGTTTTTTTTTTTCATAGTACACATCACAGTGATCATCCCTCTCTGCTTCCAGCTTGTGAAGGCTCTAATACTACTGTGTGAGACTGGCGTTCGAAAATTCGCATATGCGAAAATTTGCATCAGCGTTGTGGACAGAGAGCAGTGCTTGTTCTCACTGAGAAGGATTTTTACGCTAGCCATTAACCTCCCAGTCACTTTATTCAGCATTTTATCAGAGAGGGGCAGATAGCTTTTAGTTGTCTCATACATATCAACAAGCTGCCTTAACTTCATGAACCTTATCACAGGAGGCAGGAATGAATTTCAGCGCAATTCTGTGTATTTTTTTCCCACAAGAAATCATCTGCTGCTTATACTAGTCTTTAGATGGTATAATAACCAGCAGCAGTTCACACCATTCTTAATACTCTGTGATAGAGTGCACTTTTTTTTTCTTGTGGTGTTGCACTGTTGTGTCCTACTGCTGTGCAAAAATATGTTTTTTCAGCCGACTGTAGTACATTTTTCTGCCCTCAAATGTGCATACCACATACCTACATCAGAGCAGTCTACTATTTTGTATCTGTAAGGGTGGGTTCACACTACGTTTTCTCCCATACGGCCGGAGTGAAACGTTCGGTCCGGTCGGCTCATTTTTGCACCGTATGCGCTTTTACGACCGGACCTCAAACCGTGGTTGACCACAGTTTTAGGTCCGGTTGTAAAAGCGCATACGGCGCAAAAATGAGCCGACCGGACCGAACGTTTCACTCCGGCCGACTCACTGAAATGAATGACACACGGGAGCGCACACGAAGGCATACGGGAGCGCGAGGTTTTAGCTCCCCCCTGCCGTATGCGCTCCCGTATGGGAGAAAACGTAGTGTGAACCCAGCCTGTAATCTGTGTAAAAGATCAGTGTGTGCAGTGTTATAGGTCCCTATGGGACCTATAACACTGCAAAAAAAAAAGTAAAAAAAGTGTTAATAAAGGTCATTTAACCCCTTCTCTAATAAAAGTTTGAATCACCCCCCTTTTCCCATAAAAAAAATAAAACAGTGTAAAAAAAATTTAAAATAAACATATGTGGTATCAATGCATGCGTAAATGTCCGAACTATAAAAATATATAATTAATTAAACCACACGGTCAATGGCGTATGCGCAAAAAAATTCCAAAGTCAAAAAAAGTGCATTTTGGTCACTTTTTATACCATTAAAAAATTTATAAAAAGTGATCAAAAAGTCCGATCAAAACTAAAATCATACCGATAAAAACTTCAGATCACGGCCCAAAAAATGAGTCCTACCGCCCTGTACGTGGAAAAATAAAAAAGTTATAGGGGTCAGAAGATGACATTTTTAAACGTATAAATTTTCCTGCATGTAGTTATGATTTTTTCCAGAAGTGCGACAAAATCAAACCTATATAAGTAGGGTATCATTTTAACCGTATGGACCTACAGAATAATGATAAGGTGTAATTTTTACCGAAATATGCACTGCGTAGAAACGGAAGCCCCCAAAATTTACAAAATGGCGTTTTTTCTTCGATTTTGTCGCACAATGATTTTTTTTTCCGTTTCGATGTGCATTTTTTAGTAAATTGACTAATGTCACTGCAAAGTAGAATTGGCGACGCAAAAAATAAGCCATAATATGGATTTTTAGGTGGAAAATTGAAAGGGTTATGATTTTTAAAAGGTAAGGAGGAAAAAACGAAAGTGCAAAAACGGAAAAACCCTGAGTCCTTAAGGGGTTAATCTGTCAAGGGCCTACATACTGTGAAAGTCCAAGCACTAGTACTCACTGGCTGGTGTTTTACAAAAGTAAAGAGTTTTTCAGGCATATTGTAGTGCATTTTCTGCCCTCATCAGTGCATACCGCATACCTACATCTAAGTAGTGTACTATTTTGTACCTGTTAATCTGTTAAGGCCTAAATACTGTGAAAGGACAGCCAAAAGTAATCACCGGCTGGTGTTTCACAAAAATTACTGAGTTTTTAGGCTCATTGTATCGCATTTTTCTGCTCTCATAAGTGCATACCACAAACCTACATCAAAGCTACTATTTTGTATCTGTAACAAGTCTAGATACTGGGAAAGTCCAGGCAAAAGTAATCACTGGCTGGTGTTTTACGAAAATACGTTTTCCAAGTGTACCGTAGCGCATTTTTTTGCCCTCATACGTGCATACCACATACCTAAATCTAAGTAGTGTACTATTTTGTACCTGTTAATCTGTCAAGGGTCTACGTGCTGTAAAAAGTCCAAGCAAAAGTACTCACTGGCTGGTGTTTTACAAAAATACAGAGTTTTTTTTTTAAATACGTTTTATTGAAAAGTAAGGTGCAATCAGCCCGCAGGCCCAATAAAGTAACAGCAAGGTAGTACACGGTATGGTAAGCCAAAGGCACCTGAAAAACAGTACAATCTGACAGAATGTAAACGACAGAGGTAATTATCCTAGAATACAGTATATGAAACACTAAGTAGGTAACCTCAAACCGGGAAAACCCGGAATACTCAAGAGACAAATTACTGGAGCACCATCATGGAGCACACCCTGGACAAAAATATGAACCACCATAGTAGAGAAGAGAGGTAAGGGAGTGGAAAGAGAGAAAAGGGAAGAGGGGGAGAGAAGAAAGATGAGAGAAGGCAGACCCGTGCATGAGGAGAAAACAGAGAAGACCAACTAACAGGACACAGAAAAGAGAGAAGACGAAATACAGAGTTTTTAAAGTGTACTGTAGCGCATTTTTCTGCCCTCATCAGTGCATAGCCCATACCTACATCTAAGTAGTGTACTATTTTGTTCCTGTCAAGGGCCTACATACTGTGAAAGGAAAGCCAAAAGTAATCACCTGCTGCTGTTCTAGACAAATACTGTTTTAAGAGTAATAACATAGTAACATAGTTCATGAGGTTGAAAAAAAGACCAGAGTCCATCAAGTTCAACCTATATCCCTAATGAGTCCCTACTGAGTTAATCCAGAGGAAGGCAAAAAACCCTCATACTAGACGTAAAAATTCCTTCCCGACTCCAAATATGTCAGTCAGAATAAATCCCTGGATCAACATTCTGTCCCTATAAATATAGTATACATAACCAGCGATGTTATTACTCTCCAAGAATGCATCCAGACCCGTTTTGAACTCTTTTACAGAGTTCACCATGACCACCTCCTCAGGCAGAGAGTTCCACAGTCTCTCTGCTCTTATAGTAAAGAACCGCCGTCTGTGCTGGTGTAGAAACCTTCTTTCCTCTAAACGTAGAGGATGCCCCCTTGTTATAGATACAGTCCTGGGTACAAATAGATCATGGGAGAGATCTCTGTACTGTCCCCTGATATATTTATACATAGTTATTAGGTCTCCCCTAAGCCTTCTTTTTTCTAATCTAATTAACCCTAATTCTGATAATCTTTCTGGGTACTGTAGTCCTCCCATTCCCCATATTACTCTGTTTGCCCGTCTTTGAACCCTTTCCAGGTCCACTGCATCTTTCTTGTACACTGGTGCCCAGTACTGTACTCAGTATTCTATGTGTGGTCTGACTAGTGATTTGTACAGCGGTAGAATTATTTCCTTGTCGTGGGCATCTATGCCCCTATAGTGAAGCGTATTGTACTCCCCTCATATACGCACTAAGTATGTCAGGCAGAGAAGTGCCAGGATGTGCTCAGAGGAGTGTCAGAGGCCTAAATCTTTCAGGCAGAGGTCGCAGCAGAGTAGGGGCGAGTGGCAGCAGGAGTCGCAGCGAGAGGCCTGAGCTCCCGTTATCAGATAGCGGTTGTGTCTCGACCAGCAACCCATCTGCCGTCATCGACTGGCTAACACGGTCATCCACTTCATCACAAGTGACATCTGACACCCCCAGTCAACAGTTGGTGGGTTCCTCAGACACAACCCTCAGTTGGCATGGCCCGGGAGAAGTCCCTGTCCTCCCATTGCCTGTGTCCTATGCTGTTCCCTCTCCTACAGAAGTATCTTATGCTGTGGGTTCAGCTCCACTATTCAATGAGGACAATCTAATAGAGGACAGTCAGCAGCTACTGCCCAGCCAAGAAGGGGAGGAGACATGCGCAGCTTCCTCCGCTAGGCGGCCAAGTAGTGATGAGAGTGACGTGGGAGGTGGTGTTGCCAGGGTTCAAGGTCCTGAAGCAGACACTGTTGAGGAACCTGAGGAGGACATCAGTGACGTGCAGACACTTGTTAATTATGATGAAGCCGATCGCAATTTGGAGCCGGGTGCAGAAGGGGCATCATCATCATCAGTAGAAGAGAGTTGCAGGCTGCACTTGAGGCAGCAGCTGAGCCAATAAGGCGGTAGCATAGTTGGCAGTCAGCGTGGTGGCAGAAGTGGAAATTCTGAAGCCAAACGTGCCTGGGGGAGACCACCTGTTTCGCGGCAGCCTACCTTTCCAGGAGGTAGTGGAAAAGGGGTTCCTGGAGACGGCGGAAGTAGCAGTCAATTAGTGCGGACTGTTGGTGGGAAAATCAGCTACTTGGCGGTGTGGCAGTTTTTCATCAAGCATCCAGAGGAGGTTCATGTAGCCACATGCAAGATGTGTCAGCAGAAGGTGAAGCGTGGCCAGGGTCCCAATGTTGGCCCCACGGCCCTGTGTCAACACATGCTTTGCCACCATAAAGCGGCCTGGGAGAACCGTGGCTCCGATGTAGTGGTCCAGCCTGCTGCATCACCCAGTGGCCATCCGCTCCCTCCTTCAGCCAGCCAAGGCTCCACCACCTCAGCCGAAGGGGGCTGTGTGTCATACCCTCCTTCTGTCGGTCCAGATGCTCCTGCTTCTCCCACTTTTAGTCAGCCATTCCGCCAACAGTCCATCCGCGAAGCCATGTCCAAGAGACAACAGTATGCGCCCACTCATCCGATGGCGCAGAAGCTGAATGTCTAAGCTGTCTAAGTTGCTGGTGCTGCTGTCCCTCCCATTTCAAGTGGTGGACTCTGCACCTTTCAGAGAACTGATGGCTTGTGCCGAGCCGAGGTGGACAGTACCAAGCCGTCATTTCTTTGAGAAGAAGGCATTTTGAGAAGGTGGGCCAGTCCTTGAGCCTGTCGGTGTGTACCAAAGTTCCTGGCAGCGTCGACACCTGGAGCTGTAACTACGGTCAGGAACAATACATGTCCTTTACGGCTTACTGGGTGAATGTGGTTCCTGCACAGCCACAACCCCAACTTGGACAGGTCATGCCGCTTCCTCCTCCATGCTGTCAGCCCGTTGGTCCTGTGACCATGTGCGACTCCGCCTCCTCATCCTCCACCGTGTCCTCAGCCTCCACTACCCAGACAAGTCACAGTGGCCCTTCAGCATACCGTGTGTGCAAGGCACGGCGGTGTCACGCTGTTCTTCACATGGTTTGCCTTGGCAAAAAGAGTCACACAGGAGAGGAACTGCTAAAAGTAATTCGTAAAGAAATCAGAGCATGGCTTACTCCACGAAATCTGGAAATGGGAACCATGGTGACCGACAACGGGAAGAACATCTTGGCCGGGCTGCAACAAGTAAGGGTGAAACATGCGCCCTGCATGCACACGTGATAAATCTGGTTGTCAAGCAGTTCCCGAAGTGTCCCCCCCATTTTCAAGACATCCTAAGAATGGGAAGGAAACTTCAGCCACTCGTACACCGCAAAGCACACCCTCCTTGAGCTGCAGCGTCAGAATGGTATCCCCCAACATAGTCTGATTTGTGATGTTGCCACACGCTGGAATTCCTCCCTGCATTTGTTGTACCGTCTGTATTAACAGAGAAAAGTCATCACTGATTTCTTCATGATCCAAGCGAAAAGGGGTAATCTAGTGTGTAACTTCAATGTGAACCAGTGGCAGCTCATACGTGACACCTGTCGTTTGCTCAGACCCTTTGAGGAAGCCACATTATACGTAAGTCGCCCGGATTACGGGATTAACTACATCATTCCACTGCCTCATATCCTACAACTTGGAAACGATGGCTGCTCAGGGCAATGGAGACGTTGCGCCTACATCTCACGGCTACATGAGCCCTGTGGGGGCTCAACTGGAGGATGAGGGGCAGAGTGGAGCACAGTTTAGGTTTGATGAGATGGCTGATGTTTCTAGTGATCTGACAGTAGAGGAGGAACATGATGAACAAGAGGAGCTAGAGGGTTATGAGGAAGGCGAGACAGAGGACCCAGACACACCGTGGCAGTATGCAGTGGAGATGAAGGCAGGGAGTCCCTCTGAGTCACTTGCACAAATGGCACGATGCATGCTCACTTGCTTGCGTAGTGACAGCGGAATTGTCACCATTCGGCAGCAAGATGACTTCTGGGTCTCCACCTTATTGGACACTCGCTACCGGCACAAAATGGATGACTTTTTTACACCCACTAAGAGGGAGGACAAACTGACCTACTACAAAGAGATCCTATGCACTCAGATGGCTGATGCCTATCGCGCCATCGTCCATCCACTAGCAGGTCTTACTCGGGGGGCCCTCTGCGCTCACCATCCACTGCCATGGCTGCCAAGGAGAACTCGTCTGTCTATGAAAAATGTGGAGAGACTGATCTTTGTGAAGATGAATCAGGCATGGATCAGCCAGGATTTTCACCCACCAATGCCAGATGCATCAGAGCAGATTCATCATGGTGCTACAGCAACACTTCACAAATATGGATAGTGCAAAACAGATTTAGGGCACTGCTCCCCAGTTACAAACATTCCAGCCATCTTAATCACCGGGTACTGGTATTGCCATCCACAGCACCACTCTGTCACCCGGTCACTTTCAGGACTCCTGATGTTGCTGCTGCCACCTCCAAGCTATTTCATTCAGCCACTATTTTGTCTCCTTATGCTTCTGCCAACTCCAGGCTGTGCCATTCAGACACTATATGGGCTCCTTATGCTTTCCCCACCTCCAGTCTGTGTCATTCATTCAATATATTGATTTCTGATGCTGCTGGGACTGTCTTGGATATTACAATTTGCACTAGCAAACATACATGCTCAATAGAGATTTCAACATTGATCTTTTAACGTTAGGGGTTGTGAAGCCCTCTTATGTATGCATCCTGCTGCCTGCTCCAGGCTGTGTGTTTCAGCAACTATAAGGTTTAGTGATGCTGCTGGGCCTGTGCATAAAATTTTTTGAGGTTAGCACTAGCAAACATACATCTTGTATACAGATTAACATTAACATTTTAATGTTGGGAGTTATGGAGCCCTCTTGTAAACTCATGCTGATGCCACCTCCAGGCTCTGTCATTGTGCTTCCATGTAACATGTGACTCCTTGTTAGATTTGGCCCTTTTTACCCACATTCCGGGGCCCGGGACACAAAAACCTGGGAGTTAAAAGTTCAATTTCAAAATCCTTGATTTACATTTCAAAATCTGAAATTTAAATAAAAAAAATCATACATTTCAATGGTTTCCTCATGCTTATGCCAACTCCAGGCTGTGTCATTCAAGCAATATATGGTTTACTGATACTGCTGCTGGGCCTGGGTCTGGGAATAAGAATTTTGTTATGGTAGGTAGCACTAGGTATCCAAAATCTTCATTTTAAATTTCAAAAATTCTTATGTTTTTTCTTTGGGATTGTGAAGCCCTGGGGTCTCCTCATGCTTCAGACAACTCCAGGCTATGTCAGTCAGGCAATATATACTCTCCCAGCATTATTGCCATATTGATACCAGATCAGTAATAAAAAGAATATTGCCAAGGACTAGCAGAAACAGGGAATTGTGGATACTGACCACCGGCTGTTGGAGTTGACTCACTATCCCAGGTGGTAGATTTACCATTTTGAAGTTCCTCAGTTCCAGTAGGTTTTAAGTCGTTCATTGTTTGTTGTGGTTCTTTAGTTGCAGAATTAAGTTGTATCATGTTTTCCTGTTCCTCTGATGAGCTAATGTCACTGTAACACACAATACTCATATTGTAATCTGATGAAGGATTCTTTTCTTCAGAGAACATATCTATCATTTTATTATTTTGAATGTCAGGTGGTATTCTGACAATTTTTGTGAAGCCCTGGGGTCTCCTCATGCTTTAGCCAATTCCAGGCTGTGCCATTCAGACACTATATGGTCTCCTCCTACTGATGCCACCTCCAGGCTCTGTCATTGTGCGGACATGTGACATGGGACTCCTTGTTAGATTAGGTCCTTTGTACCCACACGCCGGGGCCCGGGCCACTAAAACTTGGGAGTTAAAAGTTCCATTTCAATATCCTCAATTTCAATTTCCAAATCTTCTATTTCTATTTAACCCCTTAAGTACCCAGGGCGTATGGGTACGCCCTGGCTTCCTGGTAGTTAAGGACCCAGGGCGTACCTGTAGGCGGGAACCGGACCGGGATGACTGCTGATATCTATCAGCAGGCATCCCATGCAAATGCCCAGGGGGGTCCTGAGACACCCCCCATGTCAGTGATCGCCGCAAATCACCTGCCAATTCGGACCGGCGACTTGCGGCGATTCGTGGTCGATCGAAACAGCCCCATTCACCCTTACCCAGCCCCATTCACCCTTACCCAGCAGGAGGGAGGTGGCACTGGTGCCACCTCACGATCATGTGATTGATTAGTCGGAACGACCGATCAATCACTGTCCTGTTGGGCGGAGACTGGGGCAGAGATCGGGGCGGAGATCAGCGCCGGCCGGGGTCTCCTGCCTTTCCCGGTCCAGCAGGGGTCTTCCCCAAGAGCGGCGGTCCCGGTGGCAGGAGTGGTGGCAGCAGCGGCGATGGTGCAGGTGGCAGGATACAGCAGGAGGTGAGGCCTGTTCACCTCCCACTGTTGCTTAGCAACAACTCTCAGCATGCACAGCCAAAGGGCATGCTGGGAGTTGAAGTTTTTCAACAGCTGGAGTTCCAACTACAACTCCCAGCATGCTAGTCTGTGCATGCTGGGGGTTATAGTTATGCAACAGCTGGAGGCACATTTTTTTTAATGAAAATGTGTATCCAGCCAAGGGCATGCTGGGAGTGCTTCCAGAAGTGTGCCTCCAGCTGTTGCAAAACTACAACTCTCAGAATGCCCTTCGACTGTCAATGCATGCTGAGTGTTGCAGTTTTGCAACAGCTGGAGACACATTGGTTGTGAAACAGAGTTTGTGTCCTAACTCAGTGTTTCGCAACCAGTGTGCCTCCAGCTGTGTCAAAAATACAAATCTCAGCATGCACTGAGAGACTGTACATGCTGGGAGTTCTAGTTATGCAACAGCTGGAGGCACACTAGTTGCAAAACACTGAGTTAAGTAACAAACTCTCATTGTTGCGCAACCAATGTGCCTCCAGCTGTTGCATAACTACAACTCCCAGCATGTATGGTCTGTAGTTGTAGTTGTGCAACCGCTGGAGGTTTGCCCCCCCCCCCAAATGTGAATGTACAGGGTACATTCACAAGGGCGGGTTTACGGCGAGTCTTTCTCCCAGCGAGAAACTCACTGTAAACCCGCCTGTGTGAATGTACACTAAAAACACTACACTAAACAAAATAAAAAGTAAAACACTACATATACATATACCCCTACACAGTTCCCCCCCCCCCCCCCCCCCCAAATAAAAAAAAAAGTCTTGTACGGCACTGTTTCCAAAACGGAACCTCCAGCTGTTGAAAAACAACAACTCCCAGTATTGCTGGACAGACACTGACTGTCAAGGCATGCTGGGAGTTTTGCAACAGCTGGAGACACCCTGTTTGGGAAACACTGCCGTAGGGTACTTTGGTGGCCGATGCAAATCCCCAAAATAGGCCTCAAATGCGCATGGCGCTCTCTCACTTTGGAGCCCTGTTTTATTTCAAGGAAATAGTTTAGGGCCACATATGGGGTATTTACGTACGAGAAATTGCGTTACAAATTTTGGAGGGCTTTTTCTCCCTTCACCCCTTATGACAAGGAAAAGTTGGGGTCTACACCAGCCTGTTAGTGTAAAAAAAAAATTTACACTAACATGCTGGTGTTGCCCCATACTTTTAATTTTCACAAGCGGTAAAAGGAAAAAAGACCCCCAAAATTTGTAATTGCAATTTCTCCTGAGTACGGAAATACCCCATATGTGGGTGTAAAATGCTCTGAGGACGCACAACAAGGCTCAGGAGTGAGAGTGCACTATGTACATTTGAGGCCTAAATTGGTGATTTGCACAGGGGTGGCTGCTTTTACAGCGGTTCTGACATAAATGCAAAACAATAAATACCCACATGACCCCATTTTGGAAACTAAACCCCTCACGGAATGTATCAAGGGGTATAGTGAGCCTTAACACCCCACAGGTGTTTGATGAATTTTCGTTAAAGTTGGATGTGAAAATGAAAAAAAATAAAATAATTTCACTAAAATGCTGGTGTTACCCTAAATTTTTCATTTTCACAAGGGAGAATAGGAAAATTATTTGTAACACTATTTCTTAAGATGAGTAAGAACATACCCCATATGTGGATGTAATAGCACTGCACACACTGATCTCCTATGCTGAACTCTGCAAAGCCATAGCTTTGCACGGATCAGTGAGATAGGGGCTCGATTGCTCAAGCCTGTAGCTCAGGCTTGGAGCAATCAATCGATGATCGGACGCCGCAGAGACAGGTAAGGAGACCTCCGCTTGCGTCCTAGCTGATCGGGACATTGCGATTTTATCGCGATGTCCCGATCAGCCCGACTGAGCTGCCGGGTAGCGTTTACTTTCGCTTTCAGACGTGGCGGTCAACTTTGGTCTCCGCGTCTGAAGGGTTAACAGCACACGATCGATGCCGCGCGCTGTTAGCCCAGGGTCCCGGCTATGAATAGCAGCCGGGACCGACCCGGTGTGATGCGGGGTCACGTTTTAAACACCGGGACCGGGCATAGGGCGTTAAGGTGAAAATGGGCTGGGTCCTTAAGGGGTTAAAATTCTTGTATTTCAAGGGTCTCCTCATGCTTCAGCCACCTTCAGGCTGTACCATTCAGACACTACATGGGCTTCTTATGCTTTCCACACCTCCAGGCTGTGTCATTCAGCCAATATATTGTTTTCTGATGCTACTGGGACTTGGATATTAACTCCAAATATGTTCTGGTAGCATTAGCTAACATAAATTCTTAATTGAAATTACAACTTTGATCTTGTAAGGGGTTATGAAACAAGCTGGTGTACTGCTGATGCCTGCTCCTGACTGCTTCTGCGCCTTTCAGGAACTACTTGGCTTACTGATGTTTCTGGGCTTGGACCTTAAATTTTTGGATGTTTAGCACGAGCTAAATACATGCTTAATATAAATGTCAACATTGATCTTTCAATGTAATGGGATATGAAACCCTCTGGTGTACTGCTGATGCCTGCTCCTGACTGCTTCTGTGTCTTTCAGGAATTACTTGGCTTACCGATGCTTCTGGGCTTGGGCCTTAAATTTTTGGATGTTTAGCACGAGCTAAATATATGCTTAATAGAAATTTCAACATTGATCTTTCAATATAATGGGTTATGAGACCCTCTGGTGTGCTGCTGATGCCTGCTCCTGACTGCTCCTGTGTCTTTCAGGAATTATTTGGCTTACTGATGCTTCTGGGCTTGGGCCTTACATTTTTGGATGGTAGCACTAGCTAACATGCATCTTCAATAGAGATTTCAACATTCCCCTTTTAATGTTAGGGGTTGTCAATCCCTCTTGTGTACTCATTCTGCTGCCTGCTCCTGTATGTGTCATATAGCAACTACATGGTTTAGTGATGCTGCTGAGCCTAGGACATTACCTATATGTATTTATTGTAGCACTAGGTACCATATATCTTCAATTGAAATTTCAAAATTCATCTTTTGTTATTAGAGATTATGAGGCCCTTTTGTCTCCTCATCTGCTGCCAATTTCAGGCTGTGCCATTCAGAAACTGTATGGTTTCCTCATGCTTCAGCCTCATCCAAGCTGTGTCATCCAGCCACTATATGGTCTCCTCATGCTGCCACCACCTCCACGCTGTGTCATTCAGCCACTATATGGTCTCTTCATGCTTGAGCCTCATCCAAGCTGTGTCATACAGCCACTATATGGTCTCCTCATGCTGCCACCACCTCCATGCTGTGTCATTCAGCCACTATATGGTCTCCTCAGGCTTCAGCCTCATCCAAGCTGTGTCATTCAGCCACTATATGGTTTCCTCAAGCTGCCAACACCTCCCCGCTGTGTCATGCAGCCACTATATGGTCTCCTCATGCTGTCAACACCTCCACTCTGTGTCATTCAGCCACTATTATGTCTCCTCATGCTGCCAACACCTCCACGCTGTGTCATTCAGCCACTAGATGGTCACCTCATGCTGCCAACACCTCCACGCTGTGTCATTAAGCCACTATATGGTCTCCTCATGCTTCAGCCTCATCCAAGCTGTGTCATCCAGCCACTATATGGTCTCCTCATGCTGCCAACACCTCCACGCTGTGTCATTCAGCCACTATATGTCCTCCTCATGCTGCCAACACCTCCACGCTGTGTCAGCCACTAAATGGTCTCCTCATGCTGCCAACACCTCCACGCTGTGTCATTCAGACACTATATGGTCTCCTCATGCTGCGCACACCTCCACGCTGTGTCATTCAGCCACTATATGGTCTCCTCATGCTGCCAACACCTCCAAGCTGTGTCATCCAGCCACTATATTGTCTCCTCATGCTGCGAACACCTCCATGCTGTGTCATTCAGCCACTATATGGTCTCCTCATGCTTCAACCTCATCCAAGCTGTGTCATCCAGCCAATATATGGTCTCCTCATACTGCCACCACCTCCACGCTGTGTCCTTCAGCCACTATATGGTCTCCTCATGTTGCCAACACCTCCACACTGTGTCATTCAGTCACTGTATGGTCTCTTCTTGTTGCCAACACCTCCACTCTGTGTCATTCAGCCACTATATGGTCTCCTCATGCTGCGAACACCTCCACGCTGTGTCATTCAGCCACTATATGGTCTCCTCATGCTGCCAACACCTCCACGCTGTGTCATTCAGCCACTAAATGGTCTCCTCATGCTGCCAACACCTCCACGCTGTGTCATTCAGCCACTAAATGGTCTCCTCATGCTGCCAACACCTCCACGCTGTGTCATTCAGCCACTATTTGGTCTCCTCATGCTTCAGCCTCATCCAAGCTGTGTCTTTTAGCCACTATGTGGTCTCCTCAAGCTGCCACGCCTCCACGCTGTGTCATTCAGCCACTATATGGTCTCCTCATGCTGCCAACACCTCCACACTGTGTCATTCAGCCACTATATGGTCTCCTCATGCTGCCAATACCTCCACGCTGTGTCATTCAGCCACTATATGGTCTCTTCATGCTTCAGCCTCATCCAAGCTGTGTCATACAGCCACTATATGGTCTCCTCATGCTGCCACCACCTCCACGCTGTGTCATTCAGCCACTATATGGTCTCTTCATGCTTCAGCCTCATCCAAGCTGTGTCATACAGCCACTATATGGTCTCCTCATGCTGATGCCACCTCCAGGCTCTGTCATTGTGCCGCTCTGCAGCATTAATTCTAAAAGCAATGCCGGTAATCTGCATGATATTCTGAATAACTGTATTATTTCACTACCCCAGCACACTCCATATACATGTTAGAACACAGCAAAGTGTTCTACACCCCTATTGAGGCTCTCTGTAGGCCATAAATAGCTGTTTTTAATAAAGATTCACCGTGAATAAATTTGTATCGAAACCAATTTTTTCTAAAAATTTGGCAAATCGTCCGAATCGAATTTTTCTAAAGTTTGCTTATCTCTAGTGGTGTCAGATCAAAGTCATACAGTGCAGTTGCCTAAAGCTCTGGTGGGCGGTAACACATTACAAGTAAGCTATGCTGGAGTCTTCAGGCTCCCATACACTGTTTTGGGGCCTCTATATGAAATATGGGGGAGTGTGACCATGTGAGGACTGTTGAGAGAGATGGTTGCATTTAGCATGTGGGGTGGAGATGGTGTACAGTACATAGGGTTGTGTGTCCCTTATACCCCCATGTGCTGTTTACCATCTCCCTCACACATGTAGTATATAGATGGTATGCAGCGCGTTGAGGGAGATGGTATGCAGCACATGGAGGTAAATGGTAAACAGCACATGGCAGTGGGTAGGGGAGACACAGTGGCTGAAATGTGTGAGTGTACAACACAATGACTAACTTTGGGGGGCAATAGGCTGGAGTTGGCCTGGTGGCTATATTTTTGATTAATGGGAAAACCCCTTTCATATATCATTTGGCCATTTGCTGGTTAAACAGGGATGCTAACATATACTATGGTGTAGTGGCAGCAGTGCTTTTCAGTTTCCTGGGATAAGCATAGTCAACTAGTGATTACGTTCAGACCATTTCCCACAAATTACTATATAAATATATGCAGCAGTACTTAAAACTATCTTCTGCTGTGTTTTGAGTCCCACTAACTAAATGTATAAATGTGGGAAATGGCCAGAAGATTATCAATAGTTCACTATGTTCAGCCAATTAATCCCTTTCCACCCCTAGAGTTTTTTGGCTTATGTTTTCTTCATCTTCCACCTTCTAATCATATAAGGGCTAATTCAGGATAAGTTTTACTTTTTACCAGAAACATGTTTTTAGTTCACCATAAAGTGTTCCATTGTCTCTGGGATCAGAATATTGTATTTGTTATTTTTTGGCATTTAGTTTGTTCACTGGTGATATAAAATATGTTTATTTTTGTACATTTTTGGGGGGCACAGCCTTAATCTGGTCCCGGACCAGAGTCTTGTCCTCACATTCTAAGAATTCTTTTGGTGGGTCTATTTATGCTTTTATATGCTTTTATGGTTCTATTTATTTAAAAATTGCTGGAGTGCTGCGGTGATGGTTTTGGAAGTTTCTCCCATCTGCAGATAGGATCTTTGGAGCTCAGCCAGAGTGACCATTGGGTTTTTGGTTACCTCACTTACCACAGAAGCATAGAATGTGTTGGCAGATAAGAACCATTCTGCCCATCTAATGTGCCAAATATTCTGAATACTATTGATAGTCCCTGGCCCTATCTTATAGGAAGGATAGCCGATGTCTATCCTGTGCATGCTTTAAATGGGTATTCCAGGAAAAAAAAATGTTTTATATCAACTGGCTCCAGAAAGTTAAACAGATTTTTAAATGACTTCTATTAAAAAATCTTAATCCTTTCAACAATTATCAGCTGCTGAAGTGGAGTTGTTGTTTTCTGTCTGGCAACAGTGCTCTCTGCTGACATCTCTGCTTGTCTTGGGAACTGCACAGAGTAGAAGAGGTTTGCTATGGTGATTTGCTTCTAAACTGGGCGGTTCCCGAGACAGGTGTCATCAGAGAGCACTTAGATAGAAAAGAACAACTCAACTTCAGCAGCTCATAAGTACTGAAAGGATTAAGATTTTTTGATAGAAGTAATTTACAAATCTGTTTAACTTTGTGGAGCCAGTTGATATATATATTTTTTCCTGGATAACCCCTTTAACTCCTTCACTGTATTTGCAACTACCACTTCTGCAGGAAGGCTACTCCATGCATCCACATGTCACAGCAAAGGGTTTAGATGCTTATGCCAATGCTTATGTCAATACGTAAGTCAAAAATGTTAGTTTTTTATTTATAATAAATGTGTTAAAGTTTCGAAATTCTGAATATATGATAAAAGTGAAAGGGTCTAAAGATATTTCAAATGCATCGTACATTGAAAATAAAGCCGCCTTGCAAATAGTCTCAACTGAAAAGCTACCATAGGTGTCTGCAGCTTATATGCGGCTCTCTGGGTCTCCATGGATACACTCTGCAAACTTTTTTGTTAACATAGTTGCATACCTTGAGCGTTTCTTATGTGTTTGAACGGAGAATAGGAAGTGCTCAGCATTGGGGGCCGACACTGTTGTAACAGCAGCAGTGGAAATCAATGACAGGTGAGCTGGGCACTTTAAACCATAAAAATAATTCCCCAGACAACCCCTTTAAGTACTTTGGCTTAATCATGGTTTGTAAGAGAACATGACAGAGGAAAATGCCAGCAATGACATTGCACACTGCCTAGTGTCATGTGAGGATTCTTATTGGTGGCAAAGGTTACATCCAAAACCACCTTGTCATGAGTGCTTTGTACAGCCTATCCCTAGAGTTAATTAAAAGATACCTACCATTGTTTACAAACTACTGAAGTCAGAAGTTTTCATTTCTGGCGGTCTGAGTGCAAGGACCCCCAACCAATTACCAAATTGAGGGCATTATTGTGCAGCTGAGCCCGAATATTTCTGCCAGGAGAGCTGAACAAAAATAAATAGGCAATACCCTTCCTTTTAAAGTCTCTTTCGGGCTATTTTAAACATTGATAATATTTGCAAATGTAAAGAACTATAGGAATAGTAAAATATTCATATTAGCTGTTTTTTTTTTTACTTATCGGCATAATATGCTGTTGTTAAGCGTAGACATGCATGCAGGTGTTTAGCTCATGTTTCTAAGCCTATGAAGAATAAGAACAGGATTTATAATCTCTAGGTGACAGAAAATACTTTACAAGACTATACTTAGTATTACTCATCTGCAGCCAAGGTAGAAGGCGGAAATCATATGTTCCTCTTGTCTTTTTTAGTTTAGGGTAGGGACAGAACACCATAACAAGATATTATGAAATACAGAGGAAAACAGGATCTTGTTTTTAACTGTTTTATGTCCAGAATATTTTTTTTCCTTCAGGACTAGAATGAGTTTAACGGTTCTCAGTATGATTTATTTTACATTTTAAAGGCAAACTGTCAGCAGGGTCACCTGCACCTTCCTTAATATACAGGTAGATAATACAGGTGACCCTGTTTCTAAGGCTTCTTATTATTGTGTGAAAATTTGTGCAATTATTCAGAAGATATTCATATTGTTGTATAATGGTATTTTCTCCTTAAATGCACTGGATGTTGGCTCCTGGTATATGTGCAATCCTTTACCCCCCCCCCCCACCTCTTTTGATAGCCCTGCACTCTTTTGCCAATAATTCCACCCCCTCCATTGACTTGCTGTGAAAGAGGGATGAATTTTTATTGAGGGGATGGAGTTATCAGCTGACGGGGGGCCGTGTTAGCGCTGGAGTGGGCAGGAGAAAGCATTGCACATACAGCAGTAGCCTGCCCACGGTTAGGAAGAAAATACCAAATTAGCAACAAGATGAATATATCCAGGATGACTGCACCAATTTTCACCGGTAAGAAGCGTTAAAAACAGGGTCAACTGCACTACCTGTATATTCAGGTTAGTGCAGGTGACCCTTCTGTCAGTTTCCCTTTAACCACAAAGCAAGTTTTGACAACATCATTTTTTTACAGAAAGCCCAGTCACTGAAACAGAGTTTCTCGTCACTGCCAATCAGAACAAGGTAGGACAATTGATAACAGTATACACTCCGCCAGCAACCGATTCCAACATTGGGTGCTCACATCAAACAGTAAGATATGATACAGTGAAAAAGAACGTAGCACAAAGCACTCTCTCCCCCACATCCCTGCCTCTATCTGCTTTCCTGCTGCTTGCTGTGTTACATAATGAAAATAAGGATTTTCTACTGAACAACAAGAGGATTTCTGGTAAGTGCTTCGTGCTACGTAATTTTTTACTGTATCATATACATTTTTTACTATTTGGTTTTCTTGATGGACCTTACATACTGGAAGCTGCTGCCAGACTCTGACAGTGGCTTCCAGTATGTGAGGTTAATACAGAAGACTAGATATCTGTTGAGAAAGGTCTCAATGACTGAAACATCCTGCTAAGGGTATTATCTATGGAAGTGGCATGATCAATGTATATAGGATGATTTTGTCTATGCGTCTTCTGTTCACAATGTGGTAATATTAAAAATATAAGCTGCATGCAAGCTACATGGATCTTTTAAATCCTCTTTGGAAAAGATTAAAATATAAAAAGAAATTCTGCAT
This sequence comes from Hyla sarda, assembly GCF_029499605.1. NCBI lineage: Eukaryota > Metazoa > Chordata > Amphibia > Anura > Hylidae > Hyla > Hyla sarda. The sequence goes on along the minus strand of NC_079201.1, from coordinate 36,122,549 downwards.
AAATACGCATGGGAAAAGATTTTCAAAATCTGTATAGAAGAAGCAATCAGATTGCTTCTTTAATTTTTAGAGGCTTTAAAAAAAAATGGCAATCTGATTGGTTGTTATGGGCAACTGCACCACTCTTCCTCTACACAGGTTTTAGTAATGCTCCCCTATGGAGTGCAGTTGTTGTTACTCTTGTATGAATTTGGTCTCACCAACCATCAACATCATCCATTTCCCAAATAGTGAAGTGCACAATTAGTTCTTTGTAAAACCTTAGTACACTCAGTGGCTAAAATCCTGTCTAACCTAGTCAAGCTCACACAACTAGATGGCTCATATGTGTTAGTAGAAAAAGATTAGGGCAGGCTTTCAACCTGTTGATGTAAATGAGAGTGATAATTCACTGACACCCTAAACCTTGAAAATATCTAAGAATTAAAGCAGTTTATTAGAAAATTGCGTATTATGTAGTTTTCATTGCATATCATGGGATTTTGGAATTGACCTTTGTGGGTGTACTGTATGTTCTATCAACACTTTCATTTTTTATTTTCACCGCTTTTTTTGTTCTTAGGATGGGTAACAGGGTCACTATGCCTGTGATTTTGGTCTGTCTGTAGAGTTGATGGGGGTGTACTAAGAGGAGTCTAGTTGAGTACTGGGTGGATCTCAAAGCAGAGACTTGAGCATAGTCTCTAAGCATGCTCAATATGAGAGAGAAGACAAAAAGAGAAAGTGAAGCATGTAAACATACAGGACAGGACTGCATATAGCTGTAACATCACAATGAAAAGAGAAAAAATCTGAAAAAGGTACATTGGGAAATTTGTCTAGTTATCTGCCATGCAGCTTGATTTTTTATTATATTTATTTAGGTCCTGGAAAAACAACACAATTTTTATAGCAGGTTAAAGTAGATCACAGTAATCACCTTTTACATTAAGTAAAATCTAAGTTATATATCACTAAAATGCTATAAAATATTTCTTTACCAGATTTAATGTTACAACCTAACATTTTTACAGATAATACAAAAATGATACAAACCTCCAGCATGCAGCACAGCCATCACGATAGATGGGAACCAGGAAATCTCGGTGTTAGATGCCCTAAAGGAGTTCTGGAGGTCTGTATAAAACACTCCAATGGAGGAAGGAAACCCAAGAGTCAACCCATGGGTTAGCATTGCAGCAACAAGAACCCACCATGCCCATGGCCCGTCAGGGGTCTCCATTCGGACTCTTCCCACTGGTGGCTCCTTATGGTTTAATCTGTGCAATGAAAAGAGGTATGTATAAATGCATACATATCATGAAACAACTTTTTCACAAACACACATATAAGACAAGAGTCCATCAAGTTCAACCTATAACCTTATTGTGTTGATCCAGAGGAAAGCAAAAACCTATTATGATTGTACACTGGAATCAGGTCACCCCTAAAACATAATTTTTCCAAACTAAATAATAATTTTATAATCTGTTATGTTAAGGCAGTAAAGTGCATTAAAAGTGTACCTGTACAAAAAGCTATAGAATGAGTGTTGACCCCTTAAAGGGGTACTCCGGCGTTTATACATCTTATCCCCTATCTAAAGGATAGGGGATAAGATGCCTGATCACGGGGGTCCCGCCACTGGGGACCCCGGGATCTTGCACGCAGCACCCCGTTACAAGCTGTCACGCCCCCTTCCATAGGCTTGCATTGAGGGGGCAGAGCGTGAAGTCACATGGGTCAGGGCTGTGATGTCACAATGCTCCGACCCCGTGATCGCCAGTAATCAGACCCAGAGCGAACATGCTCCAGGGGCTGATTGTAACACGGTGCTGCGTGCAAGATCATGGGGGTCCTCAGTGGCGGGACCCCCGCGATCAGGCATCTTATCCCCTATCCTTTGGATAGGGGATAAGATGTCTTAGCGCCGGAGTACCCCTTTAAAATGTTTTAATAGAAGTAATTTACAAATCTGTTTAACTTTTTGGCACCAGTTGAGTTAAAAAAAAAAAATTTCCACTACCAGGACACCAGGACATAAATTTACATTCTTTGTCGTTAAGGGGTTAACGTATGTGAAATAATTACAGATAGGAGAACTCTAGACTGAAGAGCGCTATGATGTGTACAGTGGGGCAAAAAAGTATTTAGTCAGCCACCAATTGTGCAAGTTCTCCCACTTAAAAAGATTAGAGAGGCCTGTCATTTTCATCATAGGTATACCTCAACTTTGAAAGACATAATGAGAAAAAAAAAATCCATAAAATTACATTGTCTGATTTTTAAAGAATTTATTTGCAAATTACGGTGGAAAATAAGTATTTGGTCAATAACAAAAGTTCATCTCAATACGTTTTATACCCTTTGTTGACAATGACAGACGTCAAACGTTTTCTATAAGTCTTCACAAGGTTTTCACACACTTTTGCTGGTATTTTGGCCCATTCCTCCATGCAGATCTCCTCTAGAGCAGTGATGTTTTGGGGCTGTCCCTGGGCAATGCGGACTTTCAACTCCCTCCAAAGGTTTTCTATGAGGTTGAGATCTGGAGACTGGCTAAAATCATTGTCTGATTTTTTTTTAAAGAATTAGGTTGCAAATTATGGTGGAAAATAAGTATTTGGTCACCTACAGACAATCAAGATTTCTGATTCTCACAGACCTGTAACTTCTCCTTTAAGAGTCTCCTCTGTCCTCCACTTGTTACCTGTATTAATGGCACCTGTTTGAACTTATCACTATAAAAGACACCTGTCCACAACCTCAAACAGTCACACTCCAAACTCCACTATGGCCTAGACCAAAGAGCTGTCGAAGGACACCAGAAACAAAATTGTAGACCTGCACCAGACTGGGAAGACTGAATCTGCAATAGAAAAACAGCTTGGTGTAAAGAAATCAACTGTGTGAGCAATTATTAGAAAATGGAAGACATACAAGACCACTGATAATCTCCCTCGATCTGGGGCTCCATGCAAGATCTCAAGAATGATCACAAGAATGGTGAGCAAAAATCCCCGTACCACACGGGGGGACCTAGTGAATGACCTGCAGAGAGCAGAGACCAAAGTAACAAAGGCTACCATCAGTAACAATGACTCAAATCATGCAGTGCAAGATGTGTCCCCCTGCTTAAGCCAGTACATGTCCGGGCCCGTCTGAAGTTTGCTAGAGAGCATTTGGATGATCCAGAAGAGGATTGGGAGAATGGTCATATGGTCAGATGAAACCAAAGTAGAACTTTTTTGGTAAAAACTCAACTCGTCGTGTTTGGAGGAGAAAGAATGCTGAGTTGCATCCAAAGAACACCATACCTACTGCGAAGCATGGGGTGGAAACATCATGCTTTGGGGCTGTTTTTAAGCAAAGGGACCAGGATGACTGATCTGTTTAGAGGAAAGAATGAATGGGGCCATGTATAATAAGATTTTGAGTGAAAATCTCCTTCCATCAGCAAGGGCATTGAAGATGAAATGTGGCTGGGTCTCTTCGCATGACAATGATTCCAAACACACCGCCCAGGCAATGAGGGAGCGGCTTCGTAAGAAGCATTTCAAGGCCCTGGAGTGGCCTAGCCAGTCTCCAGATCTCAACCCATAGAAAACCTTTAGAGGGAGTTGAAAGTCTGTGTTGCCCAGCGACAGCCCCAAAACATCACTGCTCTAGAGGAGATCTGCATGGAGGAATGGGCAAAAATACCAGCAACAGTGTGTGAAAACCTTTTGAAGACTTAAAGGGGTACTCCGGTGAAAACCCTTTTTCTTTTAAATCAACTGGTGGCAGAAAGTTAAACATATTTATAAATTACTTCTATTAAAAAATCTTAATCCTTCCAGTACTTATTAGCTGCTGAATGCTACAGAGGAAAATTCCTTTCTTTTTGGAACACTGATGACATCATGAGCACAGTGCTCTCTGCTGACATCTCTGTCCATTTTAGCAACCATGCATAGCACATATATGCTATGGGCAGCATGGTGGCTCAGTGGTTAGCACTTGCCTTGCAGTGCTGGGGACTTGGGTTCAAATCCCACTAAGGACAACAATAAATAAAGCGTTATTATTATTATTATTATTATTATTATTATTATAATAAGGTCAGCGGAGAGAACTGTGCTCGTGATGTCATCAGAGAGCATTCCAAAAAGAAAAGAATTTCCTCTGTAGTATTCAGCAGCTAATAAGTTCAGGAAGGATTAAGATTTTTTAATAGAAGTAATTTACAAATATGTTTAACTTTCTGCCACCAGTTGATTTAAAAGAAAAAACATTTCACCGGAGTACCCCTTTAAAGAAAACATTTGACGTCTATCATTGCCAACAAACGGTATATAACAAAGTATTGAGATGAACTTTTGTTATTGACCAAATACTTATTTTCCACATTAATTTGCAAATAAATTCTTTCAAAATCAGACAATGTGATTTTATGGATTGTTTTTAAATCATTATGTCTCTCATAGTTGAGGTATACATTTCATAAAAATTATAGGCCTCTCATCTTTTTAAGTGGGAGAACTTGCACAATTGGTGGCTGACTAATTACTTTTTTGCCCCACTGTATGTTAGGAAAGTTGATACAAATGTGGTAAACATTAAGGGGGAGATTTATCTAAACCTCTCCAGAGGAAAAGTTGCTGAGTTGCCCATAGCAACCAATCAGAATTCTTCTTTTATTTTTCAGAGGCCTTTTCAAAAATGAAAGAAGCTATCTGATTGGTTGCTATGGGCAATACAGCAACTTTTCCTCTGGACAAGTTTTGATAAGTCTACCACTAAATGTACATTCAATGTAATACATAATATCTCAACTCATTGTTACTTTTTTTAGGTGTTTTTTCAAATTTTTTATTTTACTGTATTATAATATAAACCTCAAGATTTGCACTTTCTAGCATGGCATAATAGGAGGGTTTTGTCCCCTAGTGTCCCCTATTGGGAGTGTTTTGTCGCCTAAGGGGAGTGTTTTGTCCCCTTTTGGGTGTGGCCGCGACTGCTATTGGGAGTGTCTCCTATTCGGAGGGTGCAAATACTTTGTCTTATGGGACTCTGCCAGGGAATTAAAAACTGTCCGCTATAGGGAGGTGTCCACTAAGGTAGATTCTACTGTACTTACCAGCTGCTGTATACTACAGAGGAAGTTGAGTTGTTCTTTTCTGTCTGACCACAGTGCTCTCTGCTGACACTTCTGTCTGTATCAGGAACTGTCCAAAGCAGAAGAAAATTCCCATAGCAAACCTCTCCTGCTCTGGACAGTTCCTGACATGGAGAGCAGTGTGGTCAGACAGAAAAGAACAACTCAACCTCCTCTGTAGTATACAGTAGCCAATAAGAACTAGAAGGATTAAGATTTTTTAATAGAAGTAATTTACAAATCTGTTTAACTTTCTGGCACCAGTTGATAAAAAGAAAAAAAAAAGTTTTCCACCAGAGTACCCCTTAACCTCTTCAGGACATAGGGCGTATGGATACGCCCTGAATTCCGAATCCTTAAGGACCGAGGGCGTATCCATACGCCTGTGGGAATTCCGGTCCCCACCGCTAGCCGGTTGGGGACCGGAGCCGGATGCCTGCTGAAATAGTTCTGCAGGCATCCCGGCATATCGCCCAGGGGGGTCATTATGCCCCCCCCATGTCAGTGATGGCCGCAGATTGCTGGACAATTCAGTCCAGCGATCTGCGGCGAATCCGGGTCAATCGGGTCTCCGGTGACCCAGAATTACTGGCTGATCGGGGCCGTCTCTGATGGCTACGAACAGCCATAGCCAGCAGGGGTAAGGTGGCACTGGTGCCACCTCACGATCGCCCTGATTCGTCGGCCGGTTTACCGGCCGACCAATCAGGGCGCCTGCTGCGGGTGTCACTCCCGCAACCCGCTCCGCCCCTCTTCCGGAGCACGTGAGCGGGTGCGGGACGTGGACCCCGGGAGCTGGGGACCTAACAGTGTTTCAAGACCAATGTGCCTCCAGCTGTTGCAAACTACAACTCTCAGCAGTCACCGTACACCATGCACCGTACATGCTGAGAGTTGTAGTTTTGCAACAGCTGGAGGCACACTGGTTGTGAAACACTGAGTTAGGTCACAAACTCAGTGATACATAACCAGTGTGCCTACAGCTGTTGCAAAACTAAAAATCTCAGCATGTACAGTCTGTCAGCATGCTGGGAGTTGTAGTTTTGCAACAGCTGGATGTTCCCCCCCCTCCCCCCCAATGTGAACGTACAGGGTACACTCACATGGGCGGAGGTTTACAGTAAGTATTCGGCTGCAAGTTTGAGCTGCGGCAAATTTTCTGCCGCAGCTCAAACTGCCAGCGAGAAACTACTGTGAACCCCTGCCCGTGCGACTGTACCCTAAAAACACTACACTACACTAACACAAAATAAAAAGTAAAAAACACTACATATACACATACCCCTACACATCCCCCCTCCCCTCCCCAATAAAAATGAAAAACGTCTGGTACGCAACTGTTTCCAAAACGGAGCCTCCAGCTGTTGCAAAACAACAACTCCCAGTATTGTCGGACAGCCGTTGACTGTCCTGGCATGCTGGGAGTTTTGCAACAGCTGGAGGCACCCTGTTAGGGAATCGCTGGCGTAGAATTCCCCTATGTCCACCCCTATGCAAGTCCCCAATTTAGGCCTCAAATGCGCATGGCGCTCTCACTTTGGAGCCCTGTCGTATTTCAAGGCAACAGTTTAGGGTCACATATGGGGTATCGCCGTACTCGGGAGATATTGTGTTACAAATTAAGGGGGGTATTTTCTGCTTTTACCCTTTTTAAAAATGTTACATTTTTGGTAAAACAAGCATTTTAGGTAAAAACATTTTTTTTTTTTTTTTTACATATGCAAAAGTCGTGAAACACCTGTGGGGTATAAAGGTTCACTTAACCCCTTGTTACGTTGCCCGAGGGGTCTAGTTTCCAAAATGGTATGCCATGTGTTTTTTTTTTGCTGTCCTGGCACCATAGGGGCTTCCTAAATGCGGCATGCCCCCAGAGCAAAATTTGCTTCCAAAAAGCCAAATGTGACTACTCCTCTTCTGAGACCTGTAGTGTGCCAGCAGAGCACTTTTCACCCCCATATGGGGTGTTTTCTGAATCGGGAGAAATTGGGCTTCAAATTTTGGGGGGTATTTTCTGCTATTACCCTTTTTAAAAATGTAAATTTTGGGGAAAACGAGCATTTTAGGTAAAAATTATATTTTTTTTTTACATTTGCAAAAGTCATGAAACACCTGTGGGGTATTAAGGCTCACTTTATCCCATGTTACATTCCCCGAGGGGTCTAGTTTCCAAAATGGTATGCCATGTGTTTTTTTTTGCTTTTCTGGCACCATAGGGGCTTCCTAAATGCAACATGCCCCCCAAAAACCATTTCAGAAAAACGTACTCTCCAAAATCCCCTTGTCGCTCCTTCCCTTCTGAGCCCTCTACTGCGCCCGCCGAACACTTTACATAGACATATGAGGTATGTGCTTACTCGAGAGAAATTGGGCTACAAATACAAGTAAAAATTTTCTCCTTTTACCACTTGCAAAAATTCAAAAATTGGGTCTACAAGAACATGAGAGTGTAAAAAATGAAGATTTAGAATTTTCTCCTTCACTTTGCTGCTATTCCTGTGAAACACCTAAAGGGTTAAAACACTGACTGAATGTCATTTTGAATACTTTTGGGGTGTAGTTTTTATAATGGGGTAATTTATGGGGTATTTCTAATATGAAGACCCTTCAAATCCACTTCAAACCTGAACTGGTCCCTGAAAAATATCGAGTTTGAAAATTTTGTGAAAAATTGGAAAATTGCTGCTGAACTTTGAAGCCCTCTGGTGTCTTCCAAAAGTAAAAACTCATCAATTTTCTGATGCAAACATAAATTAGACATATTGTATATGTGAACCAAAAAAATGTTTATTCGTAATATCCATTTTCCTTACAAGCAGAAAGCTTCAAAGTTAGAAAAATGCAAAATTTTCAAATTTTTCATCAAATTTACAGATTTTTCACCAAGAAAGGATGCAAGTTACCACAAAAATTTACCACTATGTTAAAGTAGAATATGTCCCGAAAAAACATACTCGGAATCAGAATGATAACTAAAAGCATTCCAGAGTTATTAATGTTTAAAGTGACAGTGGTCAGATGTGCAAAAAACACTCCGGTCCTTAAGGCCAAAATGGGCTTGGTCCTGAAGGGGTTAACGCCAAAAATCTCTGGAAATTTGAGTGTGTTGATGTGAGTCAGCCTATGCACCTGGTGTATATACAAAAGTCTATAAAGAAAGTGACTCAAAGCCACAGTACATCAGTACAGCAGTGGTTCCTATAAAAGCAGTAGGTGACCATATGGTATAATAAGTACAGAACCTATACATCTTAGCTGATAAAAACAAAAGAATAAAAATGATATTCTTTATTAAATCATAAGATTTTTGTTTATACATAGTAACATAGTTGATAAGGGAAAAAAAGGCAAAGGGTCTATCAAGTCTAACCTATAACACTACTGTGTTGATCCAAAGGAAGAAAAAAAACGATGCTAGTTGACCTACCCTTGAGGGGGGTTTATAAAATCCTATACAATAGACTCACATGTCACACAGGAACTGTAACAAACACACACACACACACACACACACACACACAGGATATGCAACTTCCTCCAGCTTCACTGAAAGCAGCCTTCACGGTGACTGTATGACCAACTTCTATGAAAGTTTATAAGGCTATTATAAGCAGTGCTGTAGAATATATCAACACAGGATTTGCATAAAAACTCTTATCTGACACACAGAGCAGTAATAACACAAAAAATACCATTTACATTCCTTATAAGCTACCTCCTAAGAGTTGTATACATTACATTTTGTTTTCTTTCATGCACAGAGTCAAAACCCGTGTTGTAGAAAATTAGATATACACACAGTTCTCGATATTGGCATTCTTTGTTTCTTCCTTCCATTTAGTTGTTATAGAAAGTTGCTGCCATGTACACTGTTACGCATTCAAACACACACAAATACTTCTTTATATAAGCTACTATATGACCACAGCCACTTTGGTAGTAGTACCTTGTAAGTCTTCTCGAGGTCACCTAAAGCTACGCAGCTAGATCCGAAGCCTTCCTCTTTTCTGTTAACTGTGTAATTTCTGATAACTTTTCTCCTCCCTCACCAGGACACACCTGCAGTGCTTAGCCCGTCATTGCCCTCCCTTTCACCTGAATCCTAGGACACCAGGCGTCAGGTAACTGTGACACAGCATTATCACAGCACAGGGCTCACAAGAAGTTATCTGGGATGAAGGGTGGGGCATCACACGTGGGCATCAATCTCTTACAAACTGCAATCAACTGGACAGTGAAACTCTTATTTATTTTGTGTGCTATAACCTTCTGTGGTGTTGCCTGTTATGTGTGAACACAAACATAGTACAAGACAAGCTCATATAGCTTGTCCAGCCAAGAAAATATTTTTACATTATGCACTATTTTACCTTATTGGGAGGTGTATGCATTCTTCTTACCAATTGTAACCGACATTTCCTACTTTAAATAAACCTCCTAAGAGAACTAGTGATAATTTATAAGGCATAAAATGGAGTAGATGGGTTAGGAACGCAAGTAAATCTTGGAAACAACTTATTTTTTTCAGAAGGCAGACTAAGGGATGCCTGTTTTCAGAGCGTCTAACAGCCACCCTTACAACCAAGCGCAACACATTCATAGCTGCTCGTACCTTAGATGACACACTGTATTGAGTTACAAGTGACATTACTAAAATAGGAGGATATTTCTAGCTGATACAGATAGACAGGTGTCTATATCATTTGACTGTGGAACATGTCATGAAAAAACTGTGAATAGAGAAACTGCTGAAAATAAGTATAAAAAAAAGGTGTTAACAGCCTGAGCATTAAGAAAAAGAAAAAATATTGCAAAAATCACATGGATAAAAATATACCCTATTATGGTGCTTGGATGTCATTAAAGGGGGTTCCCCCCTCAATACGTTAGAGCAGAGAGCGGCGTACAGGAAGTTGGTGTTAGACTCGCAGGATCGTGTTCCAGGTGTCCCATTATATGTAAATACTTTCCCCATCAAATAAGCATTTTGCTGGGGTTTTTAAAGCAACACTATTAAACTGAATATCTAAAATGAGATCCCGGAGTGTAGAACAACATAAGTAAATGAAAAGCAGCATTCATTCGTAAGGATTCCTACAAATTGCATTCAAGAGATCCACTCTACCCTATAGATTGTTATTTTTTTTTTAAGAAAAATCGAAATGGATCCTAGTGCAAAGGAGATAAATAGATATTGCACAGACATATACTTATAGAATGTTCATTTCTCTTTTGTACAAAGTTCCGTTCTTATCTTAGGTGGAAGAAAACATAATGGAAGAGCAGGTTTAAAGGGGTTACCCAGGATTAGAAAAATATAGCTGCTTTCTTCCAATAACTAGGACACACACATCCTCAGGTTGTGTGTGGTATTCCAACTTGTCTCCTTACACTTTAAAGGAACTGAGGTTCAACCAAAGTTGTGAGGATAAAGGGGAACAAGGATTCTACATAAATATTGCCATTGTTAAATGTCATATAGTTTTTAGAAATCATGTGAGTCTTTCTTTTTGCTGGTTCTGCTGTAACCAGCTCCTGACGTAGACTGTTATACGTAGACGTATAGATTCACAGCTGGTAAAGTAAGCTAACCTTAAATTCTGCAGGTGGTGGTTTTACATAGAGTAACTTTTCACCATATTCTTTTGTAAAAGTTTTTCCTTGTATGGTGTAGGAAATCTAGGTTAGACAGCCACCACCATTTTTCACTATGTGGCCACTTAGCTAGAAGAAGTCTGTAGGATAATTGCCATTAGATTTTCAATCTGTTCGAGTCAGAGAAAAGATAGGCAAACAACTGACTGCCAGCTATCTCTGCCAATCCCAAATGTTTGGCATTCATGTGTTGTGAATGAAGATAGGTGTGATAAGACATCTCCAGACATCTCCAGTGCAACTTATCGCTCCGAGAACAAGAGAACTGGGCAGGAGACCCCTGTAGTAATCGGCCAAGATAGTTGGCTATTTCTGCCAAAAATTGCAGGATTGGCCAACACATGTCTAGTGTGTATGAAGGTCTATAAAAGGAGAGGTTTAGGATTTCCACACAGCAGTGTTTTGGCTGTTTGAGTTTAAACACTATGGGGGAGATTTATCAAAGGATTTAGACAGTTTTTCTCCATCTAAATTTGTCGCACAGAAAGTCAGTCTAAATATGTGCAACTTTTTTGCGAATTTTGCTTCAGAGGATTTTTAGAACTTGAAGCATTCTAGTCTAATTTAGATGGAAAAATGCATTGGTGCTGAATTTATCAATAGCGACTTTTCTGCGAAAACTCACATTGGCTCAAAGTACACTGAAATGCCAGACCATGCTAGAGCAGGTTTAAATACAGTCTAAACAATAGATCTCAAAGTCTGTGCGCAGAATTTATCAAGAGCTGTGCGCCTTATGATAAATTAAGCGCACAATAGACTGGCCTAACCCTCTGTAGGTTGGTCTATATTGATGCGGGAAATAGACAACTTTGATAAATCTCCCCCTATATTCATTAAATAAATGTTGTCAGCGTTATTTATGTTTATTGAACAAGAGACCAGTTCAAATTTGTGTAATATGGGAGTGATGTCTATGGGGTAAAATTACTAATGCAGATTTCTAAATTCAAAACAAATAGGTGTATATAGAAAAATGACTTTAATATAGCATTAATAAGAACTAACTACTACATACTATAGATGCATGATTTTCAGCTTGTGGTACATGCCATGTGTCTAGGGGGCTGAAATTATCCTCAGGCTGTGCTTTTGATAGGTGCACAAGTAAATAATTAGCCTTGGGGGTGTTTTAATGTAATTTAATTCAATAATGGGAACTTACCTTCGGAATGTAGAGAAAAACTGTTTTAAATTATTTTGCAATCATAGAAAGCATGCAAATGTGATGTGTAATGGTAAAGAACCTTAGAGAATACAGCCAAAAGCACTATTAAATACAAATGCAGATAGTTACTTCCTGTACTGGTTCTTGGGCAGCTCAGGACAACTGCTGCTCAGCATCTAGTTCAGGCATAGGCAACTTATGGCACGGCTGATGTTTTGCACTACATCTCCCTTTATGCTTTGGTAGCATTTTGGCTGTAGGAGCATCATGGAAGATCCAAAAAACCTGCAGTGATGAAGGTTTGCTATGACGGTTCTACAGGGTAGGCCATTTATATGGATACACCTTAATAAAATGGGAATGGTTGGTGATATTAACTTCCTGTTTGTGGCACATTAGTATATGTGAGGGGGGAAACTTTTCAAGATGGGTGGTGACCATGGCAGACATTTTGAAGTCGGCCATTTTGAATCCAACTTTTGTTTTTTCAATAGGAAGAGGGTCATGTGACGCATCAAACTTATTGGGAATTTCACAAGAAAAACAATGATGTGCTTGGTTTTAACATAACTTTATTCTTTCAGAAGTTATTTACAAGTTTCTGACCACTTATAAAATGTGTGTTGGATTGTCAATGCAACCCTCTTCTCCCACTCTTCACACACTGATAGCAATACCGCAGGAGAAATGCTAGCAGACGCTTCCAGTATCCGTAGTTTCAGGTGCTGCAGAATGGGCAAAACAAAAATTGGAACAGGACCCTCAGTTTACACAGAAGATTTTGTTCAGTGATGAGGCAAACTTTTATGTGAATGGTGAAGCTAACAAACAAAACCACCGCTATTGGTCTGACACTAACCCACATTGGATAGATCCCTCCAAGACTGTTGGAACACAAAAATTGATGGTATGGTGTGGTATATGGGGTACAAAGATAGTGGGGCCATTCTTCATCAATGGAAACCTCAAGGCCACTGGATATGCGAAATTGCTACATGATGATGTGTTTCCCTCTTTATGCACTGAAGCTGGCACGTTCCCTGAGTTTTTCCAGCAAGATGGTGCACCACCACATTATGGGTGTCAGGTCCGAGCATTCCTAGATGAACAGTTTCCTGGAAAATGGAATGGTCATCGTGGGCCAGTTGAATGGCCCCCAAGGTCTCCCGATCTGACCCCCTTAGACTTTTATATTTGGGGTCTTCTGAAGGAAATTGTCTATGCTGTGAAGATACGAGATGTTCAGCACCTGAAACTATGGATACTGGAAGCCTGTGCTAGCATTTCTCCTGCGGTGTTGCTATCAGTGTGTGAAGAGTGGGAGAAGAGGGTTGCATTGACAATCCAACACAATGGGCAGCACATTGAATACATTTTATAAGTGGTCAGAAACTTGTAAATAATGCATGAAAGAATAAAGTTACGTTAAAACCAAGCACATCATTGTTTTTCTTGTGAAATTCCCAATAAGTTTGATGTGTCACATGACCCTCTTCCTATTGAAAAAACAAAAATACTGCCACACACTTGATCCTCTGAATATAATGCAGGCCGATACACTGTACCCCTGAATATAACAACACAGGAATTTAGGTGCACTACTGTGGTAGATGTATACAGTGACATTGGCTATCCCTCAACACTGATGTTAAAATTTAGACATTCGCCAGTATATCCTTATATATAAGGATATACTGGCGAATGTCTCAATTTTAACATCAGTGTTGAGGGATAGCCAATGTCACTGTATACATCTACCACAGTAGTGCACCTAAATTCCTGTATTGTATTGTTCTAATTGGTACACATCCACACCGTCTATCTGGTGTAGGATTCTATTGTGGCACTTGTAGTCAGCTGCAGCCATCCTCCATTGTATGCATTTTTATACTGGGGATCGCCCCTAGCAATGGACTACAAGGGCAGGATCTGCTCCCCCAGTATAAATGCACAACCGCATTTGGGGTAGAGCACTTCCAGCCATTTGAGACCACGTTCTTTGTTGTTACCCCTGAATATAACCCTACCAAAACTATTCTTCCTGTAAATAATCGTGCCACATACTGTACCCCCTGAATATAATACTGCCAAACACTGTACCCCCTGAATATAATGCGGCCACACACTGCACCCTCAGAATAATACTGCCACACACTGTACCCCTTGAATATAATACTGCCACACACTGTACCCTCTGAATATTATTCTGCCCCACACTGTACCCCTTGAATATAATACTGCCACAACACTGTACCCCTGAATAAAATACTATTACACACTGTGCGTGCCCTCTAAATATAACCATGCCATATGCTGTACCCTCTGAATATAACCCTGCCATATGCTGTATCCTCACAATATAACCTTGCCACACACCTTACCCTCTGAATATAACCCTGCCACACACAGTGCTCATAATAATAATATGGCTACCAATGACACAGATAACAAAACCCCACTTATAGGAGGGGGGATCATATCACCCCTATGTACTCCCAGGGTATACGTAAATGGACCATGTAAGGTCTGCTTAAACAGCAATAAACTACAAGCACCAATATCAAAGAAAAGCTGTGGCAGACATGAATAGCAAAAATTGTAACAAACTTTATTGTTTAAAAACCCATATTATAATACAGGCCACTCGCGGAAGAAGGACTTTGTCTGAAACGGTTATAGGTGGACGTCTCCTGGTTGTATTTATGCTTGGCACATGTGGGTATCTGCTAGCTTGCACTTTAGTAGGGCTTGTTATAGCCTGCGTTTACTTATGCATTTACTCTACTTTTACCTGCACCTCAGTGTATTGGCCATTTACACTTTTGTATGCATTTACTATGTACCTAATGTTGTGTGCAATCTAAATAAACCCACACTATTGTGTACTTATATTGTGAGGCACTTGTCTTTATAGATATCATCATTTTATGTACATTATCCAGTAGACGTCCTATTTTTCAGCTGCCATTCCTCACCTTTAATCATGTATTTTAATATGTGTTTTTAAACAATAAAGTTTGTTACAATTTTTGCTGTTCATGTCTGCCACAGCTTTTCTTTGATATCAGTGCCCATAATAATAATACCACTGTCACACAGTGTTTCTTCTCAGTTCAGCTAAATCCCATCACTGCACTGTCCTCCTCCTCCCGGCTTCTCTGTTCCACCCCCCCCCCCAGACCCCTAAGTCTTCCTCCCGAATCCTCTGTTCCACCCAGATCCCTATGTCCTTTCCAGACTTCTCTGCTTTCCTCCCCAGACCACAAAGTCCGACCCCTACCCAATCGCTCCCTGGCCCTACCACCCCTCTGCATTGATGTATATTATATGTATTTAGTATATGTCTAATAGATGTGTATATGACTGGTATATGTATGGTAGATGTGTGTGTGTGCTTGATAGATGTATGTATGATAGATGTTGGGGGGGCCAGGGGCTATTGGGTATGGCTCAGACTTTGGGTTTTTTATAAGGGGGCAGAGGAGCCTGGAGGACTTGTGTGTCTGGGAAGGGGGTGAAACACAGGAGCCGGCAAGAAGACTTAGGGGTCTGGTGTGGAAGGTTTATATTCAGAGGGTAGAGTGTGTGGCAGGGTTATATATTATAAGGGCAGGGTACAGTGTACAGCAGTTGGTTTTTTAAAGGGCCTGGCCCAGCATTAAAAAAATGTATATAATAAAAGTAGAAAAAAAATGTGTTGGCAGTGACATGCCTTCCCCTCAGGACCGGGCCCTGACCTGTCAATAGAGCTGCGGCTGCAGTACAGGGTAATTGCAGGGGGGCCCTGGCTATGGGTAGTAGCAGGGGGGCCTGGTGCAACAAGTATTAGGCAGCCAGGGATTACAGGATGTAGAGGTTAAGGGCAAGGCTGATTCATATTTATAAATACATTTTTTAAATTATTATATTTTACATTTATAGTCTTCATTGGAGACTTTTACATGCAATCTTTTAAATGCTAACAATGGTCAGTGCTATGCCATAGCATTGCATGGATCAGTGTTATCAGTGCTCTGCTTGTCCAGCCTGCTGAAACTGGATTAGCAGAGTGCTGACTTGATGGCACAGAGGTAGGTAAGGGACCTTTTGGCTGTCATGTTAGCTGACTGGGACCCCATAATCACCTTGCAGAGGTCCCGCTCACCCACTCTGAACCAACCACAACTGTATTTTAACACTTCTAGGTGCCGCAATCCACTTTGATCTTGGGATCTAAAGGGTTAATTATTGGAAAACATTTTTTCTCTGTAATGGGGCAATTGGCATCAGCCTCACTGAGGGGGATTGCCTTACTCTAGATCAACACAGTAGGGTTTTAGGCTGAATTTACTTGATGGACTCGTGTCTGTTCAACCTTATAAACCATGTAACTGTTTGTAGGGAAAACGCTGGTGGGAATGCAAAGCTTGCTAGAAAGTAGAGCTATGGCTCTTTTATCCTCTGGATCAGTGGGACTCTCAGAGGTCAGACACTCACCAATTGTAATACAATATTCTACTGACATTTTACCTAGCATTGTACTTTATATATAGTTTTTTTTTTTTTTTACTGTTTGTAGATAGAAATTGCATAGTCATATGGTGCATATGACTATGCAATTTCTATCTACAAACAGTTAAAAAAAAAAATTGGGTGTGGGTGAAAATGTTAAACCCACTAATTAGAAAGGGTGTACATGTACATTTAGGTGTGTAGTATAAATGAGTGTGTGTGTATGTAGAAAAAAAACCTTTCATTGTGCTTTTTTCCCCCTGTTTGCCCATTTGTCCTCTAGTTATAATAGATGCCACGTAGATTTACCAATTCATGGATACATAGATGCATACAAAAATATCATATAATATACTGTTATAATAATAAAATGAAATGCAAATTTATAGTGCAAAACTAATAGGGTTCTACCTTGACAATGCTGTATAAAGTATTAGGAATCAGAAAGCAGATATGTTGCTTGTGAAAGGATTAGTAAGTGATTACAGAACAGGACTTAGGCAAATAGAAGAACTGAAAGTAAACACCGATGTAAACCATTTATATATAAAAAGGGCATCATTTTACATGTTGATTTATCCTCCAAACTTCTCACCTGCCCTCTTTTTGAATCCGTCCTGTGGGTTGAAAAGAGTGTGAAGGTGTGGGATGTAGGTCTCAGGAGCAGAAAAAAAGAGAGGCACAAGTAGGAAAGAGGAGGAGGCTTGAAGGGAAAGAGTATAAAGAGGATGGAAAATAGGAATAGAAGGAGGGAATTAAGGAGGTTTGTTAGGGAGGGGAAGTGGGTACAGGCAGGACTAGGAGGGTGGATGTAGGAAACTTATTTAGAGAAAATGCAGACACGAAGATATACACTAACGGTACAAAAACTGTATGAAGAGTTATATCAAACCAATATGCTTAATAATGACATGGTACAGTGCTACCGGAATAAACTGCAATAAGAGAGATTTGCAAGAAGGATGTTGTTCATACGTTATATCTGAGGCACTTCCTTTTTGATACAAGTAATGCTGAGTAATTTCATTTTTGTGCATGTGTTTTTATACATAAACATTCTATTTTTGTGCATTGTGCATCTTTGAGTATTGTTTGAAATTCCCCTGTAATGTAACAAAACTTTTAAATGTCACAAAGACATGTAAAACATTTTGATTGGTCAGTCAGACCCCCACCGATCATTAGAATGAGCTTCTTCCTTAGATAACGGCTTTTATCTAAGCTTCATGTCTCTGATGTGGGGTCTTCCCCGGATACTCACAGAGCCGACCTGAAATAATCTGGACTTTACAACATCTTTACAGCCGGATCTATGTTATCATATTGTAACCTGGTCTTTTTAATATGTAATGACTCTCTTTATTATTCTATGTACTTTTATTTTCTTATTCTCAAGTGTCTGTTTTAAAGAAAAATTCTTTAATGAAAAAAAAACAGTTATAAAAAAAAAAGAATTAGCTTCTTCCTGCTAAACACCCACACCCTGACCAATCAAAACTTACTTGATTAATATTGAGATAAAGTTTTCAGGGGTAAAATATGTCCTGTGAAGCATCTGATGCATGACCGCTGTGAAAGACATACTGTACCTTTACTTTGTGAATAGTAACTTGAATGCCTTCTGGGCATAAAACAATGTCAGTTTATGTGACAATCCAAGGTAGGACACTCTGAACTTGTGTATATCGAAAAAATAATTAAAATATAGAGGAATTGCCAACATGTGTATCCTGGCCATGTTTAGAGAAGTACAATAAGGTTGAAGGGTTTTATTGTTGCTGTATTAAATCACAAGTTATTTCAGCAAAACAGTGTCAGTAATTCTGAACCATAGTATAAACTGTTTAGTAAGATCAAGGTCATAGTATACAGCTGGGCTATAAAAAGTAGAAAATTCAGACTCAAACAGCCTTCTGACAAGACTAGCAGCATAAAACAGACAGCATTAACCAATGCATGTGCATAAGAGTACAAGATACAGAATTTTAACAAAACCAAAATATATACACAATTATTGTTACAATCAGCACTCCGGTTAGTCATTCTGATCGTGAGCGCTTCCCTTCTCCTGTTACCAGCATCTCCAGTACTCGCTGTGTGGGACGCGCCCGCATGCGAGTCCCGGGCATCTCCTTACCCCACGCTGTCTCCGGCTCCTCTCTGCCTGCGCATTGCCAGCGTGTGCATCCCAGTCCCTTAGGGCGCGCGTGCGCCGGTGGTATGTGATTTAAAGGGCCAGTACCTTGTGCTGACTCTATAAGAGACTCTATAAGAGTCAGCACTTCCCTTTCCCTGTGCCAGATCTTTGTTTGCTCTAGTGCCATTGTGAAAGCGTTTCCCTGTTTTGCCTACCTGTGTTATGAACTTCTGTTCTGTGACCTGACCTTGCTCCTGTGCCGCCTGCCTATTGACCTCCTGCTACTTTCCTGACCACGTGCCTGTGCCGCCTGCCCTGCCCATCTGTTATCCTGACTACGAGTTGCCAGATCCCTCCTGTGCCACGTATCTCCTCAGCAGCCTGTGTGGAGTCATGTCAGGGGTAGCAACGTGGGTGCCGCCTGCCGCAGCAAGTCTATCCCGCTTTGCAGCAGGCTCTGGCGAAAACCAGCAGCACCTTAGACTCTGCTCCCTGACACGGCCCAAACCATCATCCACACAGGTACAGCGGATCTAGTACCTCCGTGAGTGTAACAATTATATTAAATGTAGTGGAAGGATAACATGATCCAAAACTTGTCTCACACAAGCTACTGTAGGTTTTACTTCTGAGTTTTGCAAATACTGATCAAAATGCAGATCAATATATTATATGAAACCAGTCTAAGGTCCAGCTGACATCATCAGTAAAAGAAAGTACACTGTATTAGCAGGTGAGATCAGAAGTTCCATACATTTTGGTTTTATGCAACATAAATTTAGCAGGGAAGGATGATGTGCTGCCTTTGGACTGCAGGAAAAGAACATTTCGGTAGAAATTTTCCTCTTTCTGGACATCATCAGGCAGCACACAAAGGAACATGCACAGCAATACACTTAGGGAGCCTAATGCTGATCCTGCTGCAGAATTGATGTCCAAAATTTCACTGCAAATTCACAGATATACAGATGTAATATGTACAGATGTAATAATCAATCCCGACGCGTTCCCCCCCCCCCTCCTATATGGATATTTAGGAGCAATGCGGGGTTCATTAGGGGAATGGATAGGAAACCAAAGAAATACTTGATACTCTGGCAATAAGTCTGTAAGTGCCAGCTATATGAATGATAAACCGGTCCTATAGGGACCACTCACTCAGACCCACGGAAAGTAGTCCTCCTAGCCGAGACGCGGGATGGAGGTCCCAATCAGCGATGCACGGTATAGGTAGCCAGTGACCAGATGCAGATCCCTCCTGGTCGGTGAATATGTGTGATTCCCTCCAGACAGTAACAGCAATCTTTCCAGAGGTACCACCGGAGGTTAAATGTACTGTTTGGGCGCGAATTACCACGTCCGCCCCTAGAGGGGAGGGGTCAAAAAATGTGTGTAATTCCTCCCCGCTCTCTATATCCAGAGCGATGGCATACAAGTGCGCACAGCACGTGCGCCAAACACAGGCGCAGGCGCAACGGCGCCCGGCTGTGTGTGCGGCTTACAATGTAAGGGAGGCTTCGGTGGCAGCGCATTCGCCGTACAACAATAACAAAGCCATGTGCTCCTAATGCATGCGTACGAAACAGGCGCAGGCGCAGCAGCACCTGGCATGTGCACGTACGGCTTAAATGTGTACATAAAGACGAGCGCCGTAATACACTCCGGTATGGCGCATGCGCCGTACAATAACAACAAAGCCATGTGCTCAGTACTCTGTTTTCTGTATAGTGACACCAACGGCCATGCGCTAAGATAAAGCACTTAGCGTGATTCTGAATAATGTAAAGCGCAAGCGCCAGGCTGGTGATTAGTCAGAGCCAATGATGTGGCCTGAATGATGAGAATAAGATATATTAACCCCAGCGCTGCTAATACTGTATTAGTGTGATAAATAAAGAGGTAGCTAGAAGGGACACACAAAAAAAAAAGACAAATAAAGTATGGTAAGATACAATGCTAGGTGGACTAAACGTACAAAGGTAGGGACACCCGTAGGATTGCAAAGATATGAAGAGTTAATACAGGTATGTTAATGGTTTACATGAAGGATGGTAGGGAGGGAAGAAGATGGAAAGGCGAGGGCGTAGTCTGAGCAGACGAGTGAAAGCGTGGCGGGTAATGTAAAAAATGATGTAGAAATAAGATGAGGATAAAAAGATGAAGGAGGCTTTGTTGTTATTGTATTGTGGACGCGAATTACCACGTCCGCCTCTAGAGGGGAGGGGTAAAAAAATGTGTGTAATTCCTCCCCGCTCTCTATATCCAGAGCGACGGCATACAAGTGCGCACTGCGCGTGTGCCAAACACAGGCGCAGGCACAACGGCGCCCGGCTGTGTGTGCGGCTTACAATGTAAGGGAGGCTTCGGTGACAGTGCATGCGCCCTACAACAATAACAAAGCCATGTGCTCTTAATGCGTGCGTACGAAAGCCGAGCGCCATAATACACTCCGGTACGGCGCATGCGCCGTACAATAACAACAAAGCCTCCTTCATCTTTTTATCCTCATCTTATTTCTACATAATTTTTTACATTACCTGCCACACTTTCACTGGTCTGCTCAGACTATGCCCTCACCTTTCCATCTTCTTCCCTCCCTACCATCCTTCATGTAAACCATTAACATACCTGTATTAACTCTTCATATCTTTGCAATCCTACGGGTGTCCCTACCTTTGTATGTTTAGTTCACCTAGCATTGTATCTTACCTTACTTTATTTGTCTTTTTTTTTTTTGTGTCCCTTCTGGCTACCTCTTTATTTATCACACTAATACAGTATTGGCAGCGCTGGGGTTAATATATCTTATTCTTATCTTTCAGGCCACATCATTGGCTCTGACTAATCACCAGCCTGGCGCTTGCGCTTTACATTATTCAGAATCACGCTAAGTGCTTTATCTTAGCGCATGGCCGTTGGTGTCAATATACAGAAAACAGAGTACTGAGCACATGGCACATGAGCGGCAGGTAACCCGCAGGTCGTTCTGCCCGATAGCGACTCAACCCCAGCTGACAGCTGAGACAGGCGCGGTACACAGGGACAAGGCAAGAGCAAGGTCGGACGTAGCAGAAGGTCAGGGCAGGCAGCAAGAGTCGTAGTCAGGGGCAACAGCAGGAGGTCTGGGTACACAGGCTTGGGAACACACTAAACGCTTTCACAGGGCACAAGGCAACAAGATCCGGCAAGGACAGGAAGGGGAAGTGGGTTTATATATACATAGCACAGGTGCAGGTACTGATTGGGCCAGGCACCAATCAATGATGCACTGGCCCTTTAAATCTCAGAGAGCCGGCGTGCGCGCGCCCTAGAGACTGAACAGCATGAGGACGGGGCAGGTGAGGAGATTGGAATGCGACCCGCGGGCGCGTCCCACTACGCGGATCGCATCCCCGCCGGTGACACCAGTGCAGCGCTCCCGGTCAGCAGGTCTGACCGGGGCGCTACACAGAGACGAATGCCGCGAGCGCTCCGGGGAGGAGCAGGGACCCGGAGCGCTCGGCATAAAAGTACCTCTGGGCAGATTGCTGTTACTGTCTGGAGGGAATCACACGTATTCACCGACCAGGAGGGATCTGCATCTGGTCACTGGCTACCTATACCATGCATCGCTAATTGGGACCTCCATCCCGGGTCTCGGCTAGGAGGACTACTTTCCGTGGGTCTGAGTGAGTGGTCCCTATCGGACCGGTTTATCATTTATATAGCTGGCACTTATAGACTTATTGCCAGAGTATCAAGTATTTGTTTGGTTTCCTATCCATTCCCCTGATGAACCCGCATTGCTCCTAAATATCCATATAGGAGGGGGGGGGGGGTAACGCGTCGGGATTGATTACTGCATTATTTGTGTCTTATCTGGTGACACTTATTGTGATTATAGGAAATGCGCTATTTGACTGGGCCCTGGCATTACACCTATTGTGTATTTTTGGTGTTGACTAATATTTTCTTGAGGACTACTATTTTATGCTGTTATTATTAACTGCTAAGTTTTAGTGAGCTAATCTTACTCTTCTGTGAAGAATTGATGTCCAGCCTTAAAGGGTTTATCCAGGAAAAATTTTTTTTTTTATATCAGTTGGCTCCAGAAAGTTAAACAAATTTGTAAATTTCTTCTATTAAAAAAATCTTAATCCTTTCACTACTTATGAGCTGCTGAAGTTGAGTTGTTCTTTCAGTCTAAGTGCTCTCTTATTACACCTGTCTCGGGAACTGTCCAGAGTAGAAGCAAATCCCCATAGCAAACCTCTTCTACTTTGTGCAATTCCTGAGACAAGCAGCGATGTCAGCAGAGAGCACTGTTGCCAGACAGAAAAGAACAAGTCAACTTCAGCAGCTGATAATTATTGGAAGGATTAAGATTTTTTAGTAGAAGTTATTTACAAATATGTTTAACTTTCTGGAGCCAGTTGATAGAAAAAGAAAAGTTTTTTCCTGGAATACCCCTTTAAGTCCTTCATAAATGTAGAAGGAGCGGTCTGGTAGCCGCTCTGCAGATTTTATTCAGTAATCTGTTTGTCTTCCACCCAGGATGTGGCTGTTGCCCTAGTTGAGTGGGCTTGAACATTTAGAGACGATGGTAGGCCCTCCTTGTTATATGCGTCAGATACGCTTGAATTGATCCATCTTGCTATGAATAATTTACAAACGTTCTTTCCCTTGCTGGGACCCATATACCACATGAAGAGAGAAATGTTCAACCAGAAGGCTTTCACTTTATCCAAATAGAGGAGAACCACTCTTTTTACTTAGGCACAGAGGTGGCCTAACCGCAATATAGGGGCATTTTACTCAGATTATTATTATTATTTTATAATGTGGTAGTATGTGTGTGGTGTGGCAATGACAACTTACAGTTCGTTGACCTCCACAATCCAAGGGTGGTAGTTTCCTAGGTCACCCAGTTGGGGTAATTATGACCACAAATGCAAGGTTACGGAAACCATAAATTTTTACTCAGGAACTTGCAACAATACAGTAACAGTTCAAACGGTAGTTCACAGGAGTTTGCTGCAGAGATCACAGTTGCTTCAGGGCACTATGAGACTTGTAGTCCTTGCTGATAAACTAGCTTCCTTCTTGCTGAATATTGTTTAGACTGTACTGGCTCAGATTGTTTAAATTCTATGAGACTTGAGAGCTGACAGACACTAACTTTCCTCTCCACACAGGTATCTGGAATTAGGGCTTACCGCCAGGGGCAAACTGTAATTTTATGGACTGGAGCTGCTTGAGGCTTATCTCCTGTAATCCTCTTCTTGGCCAATGGAGTGCTGTAGTTCTGGTATAATTTAGTGCAGCAACTGGAATTTTCTTAGGTCTGTCCTTATGTGGTGAGGTACAGGAGCACAGCAGAGGTCTAAAAGGTGACCTCCACTCTCCTCACAACTCTCTCCCTGACTGAACTAATTCTGCCCTGTCTAGCAGACTTGGGGGAAGCAGGGCAGCAGTCCTGGTTGGCTAGAAGCTAACATGTGATCTCCTTAGCATCCTCCTGCACAAACAGGTTTACCCCTTAGGGCACAGTAGAATTAAAGTGCATAGACAATATAATTAGAGATGAGTGAATTTTTGAAAAATTCGATTTGACCGATTCGCCGAATTTTTCATAAAAATTTGGTTTGATCCGAATTTATATATTATATATATTAAAATCAGCTATTTCTGGTCTACAGAGAGCATCAATAGGGGTGTAGAACACTTTGCCTTTCAGGAGCACACATAGGGAGTGTGCTCTGTTAGTGAAATAATAGTGTTATTCACTATTAGAATCACTGTCGCAGAGGGGCACAATGACAGAGCCTGGAGGTGGCATCAGTATGAGGAGACCATATAGTGCCTGAATGACACAGCATGGAGGTGGCGGCAGTATGAGGAGACAATATAGTGGTTGAATGACCCAGCCTAGAGGTGGAAACAGCCTGATGAGACCATAGGGCCTCACAATTGAAAAGATTAAAGATATTTTTTAACATTTAAATTGAAGATTTCAAATAGATGAACCTAAAAAGTGTTCTTTAATGTGACAGCAGCATGAGGAGACCATAATCTGGCAGAATGACACAGCCTGGAGTTGGCGGAAGCAAAAGAGACCATATAGTGGCTGAATGACACAGCCTGGAGTTGACGGCAGCAGGAGGAGACCATATAGTGGCTGAATGACACAGCCTGGAGTTGGCGGCAGCAAGAGGAGACCATATAGTGGCTAAATGACACAGTCTGGAGTTGGCGGCAGCAAGAGGAGATAATAAAGTGGCTGAATGACACAACCTGAAGTTGGTAGAAGCAAGAGGAGACAATATAATGGCTGAATGACACAGCCTGAAGTTGGCGGCAGCAAAAGGAGACCATATAGTGGCTGAATGACACAGCCTGGAGGTGGCAGAAGAAGGAGGAGACCATATAGTGGCTAAATGACACACAGCCTGGAGTTGGCGCCAGCAAGAGGAAAAATCATATAGTGGCTGAATGACACAGCCTGGAGCTGGCAACAGCATGAGGAGAACATATGGTGGCAGTATGAGACAGCCTGGAGCTGGCATCAGCATGAGGAGAACATATGGTGGCAGAATGAGACAGCCTGGAGGTGGCATCAGTATGAGGAGAACATATGGTGGCAAAATGAGACAGCCTGGAGGTGGCATCAGTATGAGGAGAACATATGGTGGCAAAATGAGACAGCCTGGAGGTGGCATCCACATGAGGAGAGAATATGGTGGCAGTATGAGACAGCCTGGAGCTGGCATCAGCATGAGGAGAACGTATGGTCGCAGAATGAGACAACCTGGAGCTGGCAGCAGAATGAGGAGAACATATGGTGGCAGTATCAGACAGCCTGGAGCTGGCATCAGCATGAGGAGAACATATGGTGGCAGTATGAGACAGCCTGGAGGTGGCATCAGCATGAAGAGAATGTAATGTGGCAGAATGAGACAGCCTGGAGCTGACATTAGGATGAGGAGAACATATGGTGGCAGAATGAGACAGCCTGGAGCTGGCATCAGCATGAGGAAAACATATGGTGGCAGTATGAGACAGCCTGGAGCTGGCATCAGCATGAGGAGAACATATGGTGGCAGAATGAGACAGCCTGGAGCTGGCATCAGCATGAGGAGAACATATGGTGGCAGAATGAGACAGCCTGGAGGTGGCATCCACATGAGGAGAACATATGGTGGCAGAATGAGACAGCCTGGAGGTGGCATCTGCATGAGGAGAACATATGGTGGCAGTATGAGACAGCCTGGAGGTGGCATCCGCATGAGGAGAACATATGATGGTAGTATGAGACAGCCTGGAGGTGGCATCAGCATGAAGAGAATGTAATGTGGTAGAATGAGAGAGCCTGGAGCTGGCTGAAATTAGGATGAGGAGAACATATGGTGGCAGAATGAGACAGCCTGGAGGTGGCATCAGCATGAAGAAAACACATGGTGGCAGTATGAGACAGCCTGGAGCTGGCATCAGCATGAGGAGAACATATGGTGGCAGAAGGAGACAGCCTGGAGCTGGCATCAGTATGAGGAGAACATATGGTGGCAGTATGAGACAGCCTGGAAGTGGCATCAGCATGAGGAGAACATATGGTGGCTGTATGAGACAGCCTGGAGGTGGCATCAGCAGCATCAGGAGTCCTGAAAGTGACCCGTTGACAGAGTGGGGTGGCAGGTGACAATACCAGTACCCGTTGACGAAGGTGGTTGAAAAAAGGAGAACTTGGCATCAGATGTGTGGCATCAGGCGGTTGGCGGGATCAGAATAGTAGCTGAGGCAGGTAGGCAGAAGAAAACAGTCTCTTTTGTAAAAGTGTTAGTGTTAGTAAGTATTGAGGATATGTATTATGTAAAACTTCAGTTTTCATAATATTCTTAGGATAAAATATATGTATATATATTTTTATTTAACAAAATGAAAAACACCATGTGCCACCTACACCACCAAGTATTGATATGATGCAAAGACCTCTAAAAGGTGGAAGGGAACAACGTATGGTCCATTGTAACTACTCTCGCACTATTAATTCCCTTCTTGGCAAGTGTTACTCACCCTAAAAAAAGGCAGCTCCACACAGGAACCTCTCCCTATTTCCACCTGCAAACACTGCCATTTCCCAGGGTTTTTAGATGGAAATAGGGAGAAGTTCCTGTGTGGGGCCGCCCTTTTTAAGACGAGTAACACTTTCCTTGAAAAGGTGGAAGGGAACAACGTATTGTCCATTGGAGCAGGTGGGAGTAAAAACTTCCCCTGTAAGGCCCTACTCTCGCCCTATTAATTCCCTTCTTGACAAAGTGTTACTCACCTTAAAAAGGGTGGCCCCACACAGGAACCTCTCCCTATTTCCACCTAAAAACCCTGGAAGGTGAGTGCAGAGGGCCCCCGGAGTCAGACCTGCCAGAGGATGGACAATGGCGCAGATAGGCATCGGCCAACTGACTACGTAGGGTGTCTCTGTAGTAGGTCAGTTTGTTCTCCCTCTTAGTTGGTGTAAAAAAGACCCCCCATTTTGTGCCGGTAGCGAGGGTCCAGTAAGGTGGAGAGCCAGAAGTCATCCCACTGCTGAATTGTGACTATTCGGTGGTCACTACGCAAGCAAGCATAACATTTCATAACATTTGTGCAAGTGACTCGAAGGGACTCCCTGCCTCCATCTCCACTGCATACTGCCACTGTGTGTCTGGGTCCACTGTCTCGTCTTCCTCATAACCCTCCAGCTGCTCCTGCTCCTCCTCTATAGTCAGATGACTATAAAAACTGCCCATTAGGTTTCACCCATTTGGTGAAACCTAAACTGTGCTCCACGGTCCCCCTCCCCCTCCTCTTTCAGTTCATGTGGCCATGAGATGTAGGCGCCACGTCTCCAGTGCCCTGACCAGCCATTGTTTCCAACACGTGTTGTAGTAAATGAAGCAGTGGAATGACGTCATTCATCCCATAATCCTGGCAACTGACTAATAAGGTGGCTTCCTCAAAGTGCCTGTGCAAACAGCAGGTGTCACGTATGAGCTGCCACTGGTTGACATTGAAGTTACACAGGGGAGTACCCCTATACGCTTGGATCATCAAGAAATCAGTGATGGCTTTTCTCTCTTCGTATTGTCGGTCCAACATATGGAGGGTGGAATTCCAACGTGTGGAAACTTTGCAAATCAGACTATGTTGGGGGATACCGTTCTGACACTGCAGCTCAAGGAGGGTGTGCTTTGCGGTGTACGAGTGGCTGAAGTGGATGCAAAGTTTCCTTTCCATTCTTAGGATGTCTTGCAGATGGGGGAAACACTTCAGGAACCAGTTGACAACCAGATTGAACTTGTGTGCCATGCAGGGCGCATGGCTCAGGCTTCCTTGTCGCAGCGCAGACAAGATGTTCTTCCAGCCCTCGGTCACCATGGTTCCCATTTCCAGTTTTTGTGGAGTAAACCATGATTTGATTTCTTGATGAATGACTTTCAACAGTTCCTCCCCTGTGTGACTCCGTTCGCCAAGGCAAACCATGTGACGAACAGCGTGACACCGCCATACCCTGCACACATGGTATGCTGGAGGGGCACTGAGACTTGTCGGGGCAGTGGAGGCTGAGGACACAGTGGAGGATCAAGAGGCGGAGTTGCACACTGTCACAGGACCAATGGCCTGAGAGCGTGGAGGTGGAAACCGCGTGACCTGTCCAAGTTGCTGTTGTGGCTGTGCAGGAACCAAATTTACCTAGTGGGCCGTAAAGAACATGTATTGTCCCTGACTGTAGTTACAGCTCTAAACGTCGCCGCTGCCGTGCACTTTGGTACACACTGACAGGCTCAAGGACTGGCCCACCTTCTGTTCCACAAAATTGTACAAAGCTGGTACGGCTTGGGACTCTCCACCTCGTCATGGTACAAGCCATCAGTTCTCTGAAAGGTGCAGAGTCCACCACTTGAAAAAGGAAGGACTGCAGCACCAGCAACTTGGACAGGAGTACATTCAGCTTCTGCGCCGTTGGATGAGTGGGCGCATACTGTTGTCTCTTGGACATGGCTTCGCCGATGGATTGCTGATGGAATCTTCTCCTGATGATGATGAAGCCCCTTCTGCACCCGGCTCCCAATGTGTGATCGGCTTCATCATCATCGAGCTGTGTCTGCACGTCACTGATGTCCTCCTCAGGTTCCTCAACAGTGTCTGCTTCAGGAGCCTGAACGCTCGCAACAGCACCTCCCACACCACTCTCCTCATCACTAATTGCCCACCTAGCGGAGGAAGCGGCGGATGTCTCCTTAACTTCTTGGCTGGGCATTAGCTGCTGACTGTCCTCTAGTAGATCGTTCTCACTAAATAGTAGAGCTGAACCCACAGCATACGATACTTCTGTGGGAGAGGGAACAGCATAGGACAGAGGCAACAGGGACTGCTCCCGAGCCATGCCATACTGGCAACTCAGGCGTCTTGCTGCAACTCCTGCTGCTACTCACCCCTAGTCTGCTGCAACCTCTGCCTGCGCCTGATAAATTTATGCCTCTGCCACTCCTCTGTGCACGTCCTGGCACTTCTCTGCCTGACATACTTAGTGCGTATATGAGGGGAGAACAATATGCTCACAGTAACTAGGCCCTTTAGACTTTAACAGGAACAAAATGGTACACCATGTAGATGTACATACGGGGTATGCACTTATGAGGGGAGGACAATAAGCTCCACTACACTTAAAACAGTATTTGTCTACAACAGCAGCAGGTGTGTACTTGTGGCTGGTGTTTCACAGTAACTAGGCCCTTAGGACTATAAGGCTAGATACACACTGTGGAATTTTTGGGCAGAATTTCTGCCGGAGACCGAGCTGGCGGCACTATGACCACATGGACTACATTGCCGTCCCCATAGATGGCAATGCATTTCTGTGCAGATCTCCCAATAGATCCACCCAGAAATGTATTGCAGTCTATGGGGGCAGCAATGCAGTCTGCTCGGTCCTAGCGCTGTCGGCTCGAACAGGAACAAAATGGTACACTACGTAAATGTACATATGTGGTATGCAATTATGAGGGGAGGACAATGCGCTCCACTATGCTTAAAACAGTATTTGTCTACAATTTGTCTACAACAACAGCAGGTGTGTACTTTTGGCTGGCCTTTCACAGTTACAAGGCCCTTAAGACTTTAACAGGAACAAAATCATACACCACCTATGTACGCACGGGTTACACTTTGTAGAGGACAATACGCTCCACTATGTAACCTGTATTAGGCCCTCATAGCAGGTGATTATGGCTTTTAGTGCTCTGCTCACCCTAACTGGTTGGCTACTATTAGCTTTTAAGTTGTTGTACACACCAGTGCTGCAGTACACAGTCATTGTGTAGGACACCCAAAATTGCACTCTCTCTCAATCTGTCCCTCTTTCTCTCTCTCTGCAATAAAACGCTGAAGTGACTGGCCGCAAGATGGTTGCCGATTATATAGGGCTGTGACATCACAGGAGTGGCTGGCTGCTGATAGGCTGCATGCTGCATGTGATTCAGGGTCATCCCGTCTTCCCACCTTCCCAGAGTTCCTTGCCCCATGTCCTGGCATGTGGAGCTGCCATCTTAGATGCCCTGGAGCCTGGACCACACTAAATGGAGTTTAATGAATACGTTGCAAAGCAAATTTTTTTCTGAAATTCATAACAATTCATCAGATTCGATTTGCTCATCCCTAAATATAATACAAGGCAATAAATAACTGTTTCACACCTGAGCAGTGGGCCCAAAGCAGACACTCTATGTGACATCCACCTGGCGGCACAGTTAGACAGGTGTGTTCCGCCTCAGGGTACCACAATAGTCTTTCTGTGGTGGTAGTGGTCATGATGTGGCGGCATTATTTGTCTCTGGTCGTAGTATAGTATAATAGTATAGTATAAGGTATTTTGATATTTCCTCCTTATATACTGGTATTATTGGTATAATTGATCTCAGTATACAGGATTTGGTCAGTAACAGTATGATGGTTATATACATGGTGTTAATAGTTACTTTTCTCTTTATATAATATTATTATTTGGTAAATGCATGACTTTTTTTAGGTATGCTGTCTTATAATGTGTGGAAAGTTGACATATATAGTTGTAGTTTTGCAACAGATGGAGGCATGTGTTTGAGAAACACTAAAATAATAGATGCTCAAGGTTAGTACAGAACTACTATACCTGTCCTTGTGTCATGCATGCGTGCAGCTGCTGGCACAATGACGCAATGTTGTAGGGCTGGTATGTAATTATTTCCAGGTCTGGTTTCTATTTACAGTCCAGCCCTAATCCCACATTAGTAGTTCCTCCCCAGATTGACGGATTTAAAGGAGGAGAGAGTATTGTCCCGGGAGACTCCTCTGTCAATATTTGATTGGAACTGCTGGACAGGGCCGGATCATCATTGGCGCTATTGAGTGCCTGCTCCGAGCCCCGTGCCGGCAGTGGGCCCCCATCACACTCGGGACATCCCTGTGTCCCGAAAAATCTTTCCAGGACACAAGGATGTCCCAGCGGTTACCTCTCTGCGGCGGCCCCTGCGTTAACTTTAAAAACACAAGGGCTGCTGGGAGGTAGCGCACGCAGGGACGTCACTGACGTCCTGTGTGCGTGCACATAGGAGAAAAGCAGAGTGGAGCATCGAGGAGGACGCACGCACATGGTAAGTTACCAGCGGTACGTCATCTTCAGTGTTCCGACCTCCACTCCCGGGACCTACTGCTATGATCATGACCCCCCCGGGGGAACTATAATGCACCTAATGTGGGGGAACTATACTGCACCTAATGTGGGGGAACTATACTGCACCTAATGTGGGGGAACTATACTGCACCTAATGTGGGGAACTATACTACACCTAATGTGGGGGAACTATTCTGCAAATAATGTGGGGAACTATACTGCACCTAATGTGGGGGAACTATACAGCCAACCTAATGTGGGGGAACTGTACTGCACCTAATGTGGGGAACTGTACTGCACCTAATGTGGGGAGCTATACTGCCAACCTAATGTGGGGAGCTATACTGCACCTGATGTGGAGAACTATACTGCACCTAATGTGGGGGAACTATACTGCACCTAATGTGGGGGACTATACTGCACCTAATGTGGGGGACTATACTGCCAACCTAATGTGGGGAACTATACTGCACCCAATGTGGGGAACTATACTGCACCTAATGTGGGGGAACTATACTGCACCTAATGTGGGGAACTATACTGCCAACCTAATGTGGGGAACTATACTGCACCTAATGTGGGGGAACTATACTGCACCTAATGTGGGGGTACTATACTGCACCTAATGTGGGAGAACTATACTGCACCTAATGTGGGAGAACTATACTGCACCTAATGTGAGGAACTATACTGCACCTAATGTGGGGGAACTATACTGCACCTAATGTGGGGGAACTGTACTGCACCTAATGTGGGGGAACTGTACTGCACCTAATATGGGGGAACTGTATTGCACCTAATGTGGGGGAACTACATCAAATTGGAGACTTCATCCAAGGCAGCTGCTGCTGTATAACCTCCCCTTAGGACACACGTTGATCTTCTGTCTATGAGGTCGTGCAAACTAGAGTATGTTTTGCCAATTTTGCGATATCCACTTTCATGGTAGGACCCCACAATTGTATCAGGAGTCTGCCATAAGGAACATAGCCTTAACTGGTTGCTGTCTAAGGATGAACCGACTCGTCCTACAAGCAGTGTAGGCACCACCGCCAGCTACTAACCCTTTAGATCAACTGTGGAGGTAGCCGGAGGGCTTACCTCTCCTCCGGAGCTGGTACAGGCTCTGTGATTGATAGAGCCTGGCAGAACCAAGTACACAGATCAATGTAGTATTATGGAACTACATTGATCTGTAAGAGGAATCTACTGATTCCTCCTAAATGTCCCCTAAGGGGACTAAAAGTGTAAAAAAAAAGTTGAGAAAAAGTTGCGTGCGCAAATGTCCAAACTATAAAAATGTATGTTAATTAAACCGCACGGTCAATGGCATTTACGTAAAAAAATCCCAGAGTTCAAAATTACATATTTTTGGCGGTCAAAAAGTCCCATCAAAACAAAAATGGTACCAGTAAAAACTTCAGACGACAGCGCAAGAAATGAGCCCCCACACATCCCCATATGCAAATTTTTTATAGGGGTCAGAAGATGACAATTTTCAACATACAATATTTGGTGCATGTAGTTGTAATATTTTTTAGGTAGTAAAATAAAATAAAAGCTATATAAATTAGCAATATAAATTCTTATACCGTATGGATGTACAGAATAAAGATAAGGTGTCATTTTTACTGAAAAGTGCACTGTGTAGAATCGGAAGCCCCCAAAAGATACAAAATGTCATGATTGATGTCATTACAAAGTGAAACTGGTGGCGCAAAAAAAAAGCCCTTATATGGGTCTGTAGGTGCAAAATTAAACTTGTTATGATTTTTAGAAGATGAGGAGGAAATAACGAAAATGCAAAAATGAAAAATGGCCTTTTCTGGTCCTTAAGGGGTTAACCCTTTCTTTTAAGGACGCAGCCCTTTTTCACCTTAACCCCTTAAGGACCAAGGGTACGCCCTTGGTCCTGCTCTCCTGATATAACGCGGGGTTACACAGTAATCCCGCGTCATATCACGGCGGGCCCGGCGTCATAGTGAAGCCGGGACCCGCCTCTAATAGCGCGCAGCTATTAGAGGTGCGCTATTAACCCTTTAGCCGCGCGCTCAGAGCTGAGCCGCGCGGCTAAAAGCGAAACCGAAAGTGGCCGGCTAGCTCAGTTGGGCTGTTCGGGATAGCCGCGGCTAATCGTGCCATCCCGAACAGCTGACAGGACAGCTGGAGGGCCCCTGCCTGCCTCCTCGCTGTCCAAGCGCCGAATGACTGCTCAGTGCTTGAGATCCAGGCATGAGCAGTCATGCGGCAGAATCGTTGATCACTGGTTTCTTATGAGAAACCAGTGATCAATGATGAAGATCAGTGTGTGCAGTGTTATAGGTCCCTATGGGACCTATAACACTGCAAAAAAAAAAGTGAAAAAAAAAAGTGAATAAAGATCATTTAACTCCTCCCCTATTAAAAGTTTGAATCACCCCCCTTTTCCAATTAAAAAAAACACAGTGTAAATAAAAATAAAAATAAACATATATGGTATCACCGCGTGCGGAAATGTCCGAATTATAAAAATTTATCATTAATTAAACCGCTCGGTCAATGGCGTGTGCGCAAAAAAATTCCAAAGTCCAAAATAGTGCATTTTTGGTCACTTTTTATATCATTTAAAAATGAATAAAAAGCGATCAATAAGTCCTATCAATGCAAAAATGGTACCGTTAAAAACTTCAGATCACGGCGCAAAAAATGAGCTCTCATACCGCCCCATATACGGAATAATAAAAAAGTTATAGGGGTCAGAAGATGACAATATTAAACATATTAATTTTCCTGCATGTAGTTATGATTTTTTCCAGAAGTCCGACAAAATCAAACCTATATAAGTAGGGTATCATTTTAATCGTATGGACCTACAGAATAAAGATAAGGTGTCATTTTTACCAAAAAATGTACTACGTAGAAACGGAAGCCCCCAAAAGTTACAAAACGGCGGGTTTTTTTCAATTTTGTTGCACAATGATTTTTTTTTTCCGTTTCACCGTAGATTTTTGGGCAAAATGACAGATGTCATTACAAAGTAGAATTGGTGGCACAAAAAATAAGCCATCATATGGATTTTTAGATGCGAAATTGAAAGAGTTATGATTTTTTAAAAGCAAGGAGCAAAAAACGAAAATGCAAAAACGGAAAAAACCCCGGTCCTCAAGGGGTTAAGGACTGAGCCCTTTTTCGCAATTCTGACCACCATCACATGACGCATTAATAACTCTAAAACGCTTTTATCGAATATTCTGATTCTGAGATTGTTTTTTTGTGACATATTCTACTTTATTTTGGTGATAAATTTTCGTCGTTACTTGCATCTTTTTTAGGTGAAAGATCCCAAAATTTCATGAAAATGTAGAAAATTTTGCATTTTTCTAACTTTGAAGCTCTCTGCTTGTAAGGAAAATGGATATTCCAAATACATTTTATTTTTATTCACAAATACAATGGCCCTCATTTACTAAGAAAATCGGGTTGTAAGTCTATCTTGCTTTCTTACCCGACTGCTTTTTTCCCCTGGTATTTATTATTATGTCGCATCCTGTTTGTCGCACGTGGGTTTTGTTGGTTTTGGTTTCCAACTCCTCTGAGCTGTCGGGAAAAAATCCACAACAATACAACAAATTTGGGTTGGAAACCTTTATAAATACGTGGGAAAGCTCAGAAATGTCGGGTAACTCCCCTTTTTCTGGTTTGGGAGAATCCACATCGGGTCCGTCGGGAAAAAATGTCGCATCGTGTCGCAGACTGGCGCACGATGTCTGCAACATGGCGCAGACAAAGATGCGACAAAAAAACCCGACAAAAGAGGTCGGGTTTAGAATAGTAAAGGAGGGCCAATGTGTCCACTTTATGTTGGCATCATAAAATGGACATATTTTTACTTTTTGAAAAAATTAGAGGGCTTCAAAGTAGAGTTTTCAAAAATTGCATGAAAATTGCAAAATCTGAAGGGACAGATGTTACAGAACTACAACTCCCAGCATGCCTGGGCAGTCTAGGCATGCTGAGAGTTGTAGTTTGGCAACATCTGGAGGGCTACCGTTTGGGCACAACTGTAACAGTGATCTCCAAACTGTGACCCTCCAGATGTTGCAAAACTACAACTTAGATCTTAGAAAAGCTGGGTTGCCTTAATTTTCCCCACAACAGTAGCAACGTTTCGGCGATAGTAGCCTTTATCAAGCATAAAAAAATTACAAATAGTGTACATATATATATATATGCAATAAAACCATTTCATTGGATACAATACAGGTGATACAAATGTGCAATTAGGTGAAATCACACCCATATTACAATCTCATTGGTGCACTCATTGGTCAATAATAGTGATCTCAGGTTGACATAGCAACACGGTGTATACATTGTAATAAACACATTTATACAGTGTCCAGTATCCTAAAACATATTGTGCAGTGTAATATTACAGAGGTACCTTCAGTACCAGCCGTACATCACCTCAGATCATCTCTGGATTATGCCGATCATTGCCATTCAGGATTACATGCCTGTGTGTAAACAGAGTGTCCGCGCATGTGTCGGAAAGATTCCGGCATCTCTAGGCGTCACTTCCTTCTCTCTCCATTCACTATAGCGTTGTTTGTAAACATAGTGTCTGAGCATGCGCCGGGAAGATCCCAGCATCTCTTGACGTCACTTCTGCTTCTCACCATTTGCCATAGTGTGTGTCAGTCAAACATGCGTCATGCCCTCAACCATACTTGGCATGTTAAGGCTTCTGTGGCTTCTGTGGCATGTGCACTATCCCCAATATATTGTATTACAATTAGGGTACATGACATGAATGATTGTAATTTAATAGCAATGAGAAATTAAATTTGTATTAATATACTAGAACAGAAGACATACAGTACAGACCAAAAGTTTGGAAACACCTTCTCATGCAGAGTTTTCTTTATTTTCATGACTATGAAAATTGTAGATTCACACTGAAGAGATCAAAACTATGAATTAACACATGTGGAATTATATACATAACAAAAACGTGTGGAACAACTGAAAATATGTCATATTCTAGGTTCTTCAAAGTAGCCACCTTTTGCTTTGATTACTGCTTTGCACACTCATTCTCTTGATGAGCTTCAAGAGGTAGTCACCTAAAATGGTCTTCCAACAGTCTTGAAGGAGTTCCCAGAGATGCTTAGCACTTGTTGGCCCTTTTGCCTTCACTCTGCGGTCCAGCTCACCCCAAACCATCTCGATTGGGTTCAGGTCCGGTGACTGTGGAGGCCAGGTCATCTGGCACAGCACCCAACTACTCTCCTTCTTGTAACACCAAAAAGAGAACCATACCACAGAATAAACAGCAAGATAATAGAATATACAAAATCAACTTTATTAATACAATTTAGGGATAAAAAACTTTTTAGATATTAAAATTTGAAAAAAAGAATAAATAGGCACTGGTGGACATACAAAGACATAGGACAATGGTAGGACACAAATACATCAAAATATGCAAATATAAGGAATAAATGCCACAATAGCTGGTAGGATACAAGGGTGATGCCTGCCAAAAATATACAATAAAGGGTGCCAAACCATACCTACACCTGAACCCCAACGATCGTTTCGCTGTTATGCCGCTTCTTCAGGGGGCGTGACTAACCTGAGAGAGTCTGTAACCTTTATATCCTGCCCTAACCAATGGGATCCTCAGTATTATGATCGGCATCTATATACTCCAAATGTAGCATAGCCCGTAGTTAACACACAGGTGCTACCACTAACCTCACTTCCTATTGTGCATGTGAGCACATATCTCCGTGGCGTGCTTTCCAGCGTGGAACGCAGGAATCCCTATGGTGCGCAGGCGCAACCGGAAGTCTCCAGTGCGTCCGTGATGGTGACATGTCACATGACCGCATTCTGCGGTCACATGACCTGTCAGCACGAGATCTCTGGAGACACAAACCAGGTGGGCGTAGCCAGAAATCTCCAGCACGGCTGCATTGACAGCATATCACGTGACCGCTAAGTGTAGTCACATGATAGGGTCTCAGCCGAAAAAAATTGTAACTTTATTGATAGCGAACAGTAGTCGCAAGAGCAGAAACCTAACACCAACAATACAACAAACCACCAGGTGAGTAATCAAATAAACTAGTGAATAAATAAAGGTGACAAGAAGTGACAGGTGATAGTGAATACAAATCTGGCAGGCAAAACATGGAATTTTTGGATATCTTATTCCACGTTGATGACCAAGGCGTTCTCCATTCTGATCTCTACAGAAAACCAACTTCTACAAATGCCCTCCTTCATGCCAACCCTTCCCATCCAGCCAAACTAATACAGAGTATTCCGACTGGGCAGTTCCTACGAATTCGCCGGATCTGCTCCACCATGGAAACATTTGAATGTAGAGCCAAAGAATTAAGTATGAGATTTAGAGAGCGAGGCTACAACGAAAGATGCATCAGGAAGGCATACAAACGGGCCAAATATACGAATCGTGACCTTCTCCTCCAGACCAAACCCCCAAAAGGACGGGACAACCAGGTGAGGTTCATTACTATGTATCACTCACAATCAGACCAAGTTCGCAACATCTTGGCAAAGCACTGGGACATCCTATGCTTAGACCCCACACTGTCACTGTATCTGCAACCACATCCCTCCATTACGTATAAGAGGGCACCGAACCTCAGGGATATGCTCGTCCATAGCCACTATGGGGGCAAACAACCACCAAAACTATTTGGATCCAAAGGTCCACAGTGGGGATGTAAACCATGTGGATCCTGTGTGGCATGCCCGAATATTCTCCTAAGCAATAGCTTTCTTGATTCTAGTGGGACAAAAGAATATAAGATCACACATGCAATCACATGCAGTACAGTCGGTGTCATATATTATGCTACCTGTCCCTGTAATTTGGTTTACATAGGCCTCACTTCAAGAGAATTGAAGAGAAGGGTGCGTGAGCATGTCTTGGGGATTATATCAGCCAAGGAAGAAGAAGATCTATCCAGACTTACTACAATTCCTCGCCATTTCAAACTTCAGCATTCATGTGATCCCACAAATCTACAGGTAAGAGGCATAGACAGGATTTTTCTAAGCCCTCGTGGAGGAAACTGGAAAAAACTTCTAGCCCAAAGAGAAACACAGTGGATCCACCGCTTGAAAACTTTACATCCACTTGGCTTGAATGAGAATTTGTCCTTTGCTCCATTTTTATAATACCTGATTCCATCCTCCTTCATGCGCTTGTTGAATTTATTACTCTTATATTTCTCTTGATCGGATACCTCCTAGTGTTGTGACTAACCGTTAGGTTGTTCACTTTTTAATTTATATTATCTGTTTTTAATTTTTCTTTCCTTTCTTCTTTTGTTTAGTTTTGAGAGTTGGAAGTCTGTCTTGAATAACCGTTCTTTGGGAATCCTGTTCATGTTTTGTCCATCATGATCGCATACATCCATTTTTTCCCCCTTCCCCCTTCCCGTTCTTCCATCCCCCCTTTTCTCCCCCTTCCCCCCCCCCCTTTTTTTTTTTTTTTTTTTGAACATTGTTTTATATTATCTCTAAAGGGTGCCAGACCATAACCTTACTTCTTAAAAAATATAATTTTTTAATAATTTTTATTCTTATATGATATACATTGTGTATTAAAAATATTACATATGTTTTTCTTTGCATATATTGTCCACCTATGCATATATTTGCACGTTTTGCACTTTATTCATCTTTACTATATACGCATGCACGCGTATGTTTACATACACACGAGTGATATACTCTATGTCATGATTCACTTGTATCATTCACATATGCCTTTGTGCACATTACTCATATATACTATTTCCACACATACCTATATTTTCACACACTTATCAGCTGCTTATTCATACAACTAAATATACATCCTCTAATTATTTATTTCACTGTCCTTTCATCAATTTCTTTACAAATCAATCTGTTTTATTATAATTTATATACCCCATGAATTTGGTCACTAATCTATTTATTCTATACATTTATTTGTACTATAAGATATTAATTACACATACGATGGGGTTTTACTGTTCCCCATCTGCTATTGAATTAATTTTATGTTTTCTTTCACTACATTTTTATATATATATATATATATATATATATATATATAACATATATATATATTATTTTTTTCACCACATATTTAATCCATTTATTATTAATTCTTTACAATTTTTAATAATTTGATTATGTTTAATATCAATTTTTCTTCTTTATTATTTTTAGGTATAATCATTTTTTTATTTCCCTTTTAAATTTATTTTTGGTTGTTGGTCTTTTATTTATTTTATTCGTATGCTGTACTATGTATTCACTATCACCTGTCACTTCTTGTCACCTTTATTTATTCACTAGTTTATTTGATTACTCACCTGGTGGTTTGTTGTATTGTTGGTGTTAGGTTTCTGCGCTTGCGACTACTGTTCGCTATCAATAAAGTTACAATTTTTTTCGGCTGAGACCCTATCATGTGACTACACTTAGCGGTCACGTGATATGCTGTCAATGCAGCCGTGCTTGAGATTTCTGGCTACGCCCACCTGGTTTGTGTCTCCAGAGATCTCGTGCTGACAGGTCATGTGACCGCAGAATGCGGTCATGTGACATGTCACCATCACGGACGCACTGGAGACTTCCGGTTCCGCACTGGAGACTGCCTGCGCACCATAGGGATTCCTGCGTTCCACGCTGGAAAGCACGCCACGGAGATATGTGCTCACATGCACAATAGGAAGTGAGGTTAGTGGTAGCACCTGTGTGTTAACTACGGGCTATGCTACA
Organism: Hyla sarda; assembly: GCF_029499605.1. Classification (NCBI taxonomy): domain Eukaryota; kingdom Metazoa; phylum Chordata; class Amphibia; order Anura; family Hylidae; genus Hyla; species Hyla sarda. Next base: position 36,082,528 of record NC_079201.1, on the reverse strand, counting down.
ATTGGAGTATATAGATGCCGATCATAATACTGAGGATCCCATTGGTTAGGGCAGGATATAAAGGTTACAGACTCTCTCAGGTTAGTCACGCCCCCTGAAGAAGCGGCATAACAGCGAAACGATCGTTGGGGTTCAGGTGTAGGTATGGTTTGGCACCCTTTATTGTATATTTTTGGCAGGCATCACCCTTGTATCCTACCAGCTATTGTGGCATTTATTCCTTATATTTGCATATTTTGATGTATTTGTGTCCTACCATTGTCCTATATCTTTGTATGTCCACCAGTGCCTATTTATTCTTTTTTTCAAATTTTAATATCTAAAAAGTTTTTTATCACTAAATTGTATTAATAAAGTTGATTTTGTATATTCTATTATCTTGCTGTTTATTCTGTGGTATGGTTCTCTTTTTGGTGTTATAATTACAATCACATACCTTTACCTACTATATATGTAGGGTTATATTTACCTTTGGTGACATACTCTCCTTCTTGGTCAAATAGCCCTTACACAGCCTGGAGGTGTGTTTGGGGTCATTGTCCTGTTGAAAAATAAATGATGGTCCAACTAAACGCAAACCGGATGGAATAGCATGCCGCTGCAAGATGCTGTGGTAGACATGCTGGTTCAGTATGCGTTCAATTTTGAATAAATCCCTAACAGTGTCACCAACAAAGCACCCCCACACCACCACACCTCCCCCTCCACACCAGCACACCTGTGAAGTGAAAACCATTTTAGGTGATTACCTCTTGAAGCTCAACAAGAGAATGCCAAGAGTGTGCAAAGCATTAATCAAAGCAAAAGGTGGCTACTTGGAAGAACCTAGAATATGACATATTTTCAGTTGTTCTTTTTTGTTATGTATATAATTCCATGTGTGTTAATTCATAGTTTTGATGCCTTCAGTGTGAATCTACAATTTTCATAGTCATGAAAATAAAGAAAACTCTGAATGAGAAGGTGTGTCCAAACTTTTGGTCTATACTGTATATGCAAGAAGGAAAAAAAAATTATAAAAAAAAAAGGCACGTTTAGAGTGGCTACAATGGCTGCGATCTCGGCTGTAATGAAGATCCTTCACAATAAGTGCTTCCCATGACCAATATAGATCTAAAATATAATAGAAAATAGAAAAAACATGTATTAAAATCACTAACTTCCAACAAACTTTCATATGTTTTCTTTTTTTTTTTTTATCCAAAATTATGTTTATTGGATTATAAAATACAGCACAAAAATTAGGGAAAAACAAGGGATAACATGGGAGGGGAAGAGGGAAAAGTAAACAATAAGGGGAAACAAAATGAGCAAAAGGTACACCAAAGTACAAAATCATAGTGATACATATTGGGAAATGTAGGAGAGCACTCCGCACCATGTGGATCCCTAGGACCCAGCGACATCAGAGTGCAACCAGTACTCCCAGCATTGTAGAAAGTTCAGCTCTCATCCCGTACGGTTAGCTATCAGCCTTTCCATGGAACAAGAGTAGTCAACCTTTGCCTTCAAAGTTGAGATGTCCGGAGTGTCCCGAGATTTCCAAAGAGCTGCTATTAGGGTACGAGCAGCGGTAAGAACATGAATGACAATGGTGCGAGAATCCATAGGTTAGTCCTGTAGGTTGAGTGCAAGAAGAGCCATGCCTGAATCTTTCGGAAGGGGGCGGGTTAGAACTTTAGAAAAGGTACAAGTACATCAAAAGTCCACCAAATATGAAGGAACGAGCCTACATGAATACCACATCTCCAGCATGTAGGATTAAGTACTGTAAATATGAGATAAACGTTCAGGAGTATAATACCACCTATATAACAATTTACGGGCAGACTCTAAATGGGTGCTACACTTAGAGAGCTTTAGCGGTAATGAGTATATGTCTTTCCATTGGTCACTATTGATAGAAACATGTAGATCCCGTTCCCAAGCAGATTGGAAAGAGAACTCTTCAGGGGCTAGTGAAGATTGCAGGGCTTTATATGAGATCGATATCCCGCCCCTGGTACCTGAATGGTTAAGAAAATATGCATTGTAGGGTCTGGTGGCCGAGTCAGATGGCCAGTTATGATAGGAAATAAAGTGTCGCAGCTGTAGGAATTTGAAAAAGTCTTGAGCTGGAATGTGGAATTTAGATCTAATGAACCCAAATGTGCATAGAGAGCCCTGTTCATAGATACCTCCTAGGCAGTTGATACCACAAACTGTTCCATATCAGCAAACGGTTCCATCACAAGAGTGAACAAAACAGGGGAAAGGGGGCACCCCTGATGGGTGCCATTGGTAATAGTGAACATAGAGGACAGGGCACCCGACGTGAATACCCTCGCTGAGGGCAAAAATAAAGGGCCATAATCTCAGAAGTAATGTGGGCGGGGAAGCCAAATTTAGTCAACACTGCCCTTAAATACCCCCAATGAACCCGGTCGAACGCCTTCTCCACATCCAACGAGAGGAGCAGAGAAGGCGTTCGATCCCGGTTAGCAGCCGCCAAGACATTCAGCACCCTCTGAGTACCATCCGAGGCCTGCCGGCCCTTAACAAAGCCGATGGAAGATATCAGCTATATGAACCGCCCATAACTTAGAATATAACTTGAGGTCCGTATTAAGGAGTAAGGAGCAAGATAGGGCGGAAGTTAGTAGGTTCAGTAGGGGGTTTTCCCAGTTTGGGAGGCGTCACTATAGTAGCGTCCAGCATTTCCATCGGGATCCTGCCCGTTGAAGCAATAGAATTAAAAACAGTGGTGAGATGGGGGGCAATAAGGGGGCCATGCAATTTATAAAACTCGTTCACTAGCCCATCTGGACCTGGAGATTTGGTCCCTTTTAACGTCCCGCTCGCATTGAGCACCTCTATAGGAGTAAAGGGGAGAGAGGGTTTCAATAGCAGAGTCAGAGAGGGAAGGCAGAGATACAGAGTCGATAAAAGAGGAGATAGAATCAGATGTTTTCTTTTAACACTGAACAGGATGATGAAAAATAAATGAAAAAAAGTAAAAAAGAAGAATTGAAAAATAATAAAATAATAAATTAAAAGATGAAAAATAATAAATAAAAACAATTAAAATAAAATAAGAACTAATATATAAATAAAAAAATGTATTAATATAATCTCTCTCTCTCTCTCTCTCTCTCTCTCTCTCTCTCTCTATATATATATATATATATATATCTCTTTTTCCTTTTCTCTCTTTCATTTTATTTATTCTATTTTATTTTTTCCTTTTTCTTTCTTTTCATATAATCTGTTTTTACATAATGTGTATATAATAATATAATTGTATTTATTAATGTTATGTATTTGTATGCAGCTGCAAAAAACTTTTTATATCATGCCATTCGCTAACCTATTTTTTTATCTATTCTTTATCTGTATTTGATACAAAAGGGTTAATTCTGTGGTATATTGATTTAACTATTTATTTGTAGTTGATAAGAAAGGGTTAATTTTGTGGTATATAAACCCTGTTATCCTTTGTATTGCTGCGTTTGCACAGTGAAATGCATTGCATTCTGTGAAATAAATCCTGCAGTCACCTACTTGGTTGTGTCCTGTGATCCGGTCAGCGCTGAAATTATCCAGTCAGATGCTCCCTGCGAAGCTGACTTCCTTACCGTAGCTTATGAGTAAGGGCATTCTTAACCTCTTAAGAACAAATGGTGTACAGGTATGCCCTTGTTCCGCTCCTCTTCTATCTCATAAGCTGTGCGCGTGTAATACCGGGATGGACCCTATCAGAAACTGGGAACTGTGGCTAATGCCGGATATGCCTAATCGTGGTGATGCCAAAATTAACCCTGTTAATGTTGATAAAAATTGATTGCTGTGTCTAAAATGTATAAAAACACTCCCGACTCGGGAGTCAGGCTGATCGGGACCATCGTGGGGAAATCATGATGTCCCTATCAGCTGAGAGGACAGCGGGAGGGCCATTACCTGCCTCTTAGCAATCCAATCTGTGATCTAAGGATCCAGTCAGCCATAGCAGGCTGTAGCAATGGAGTAAGGATAACTATGATCAATGCTATGCTATGGCATAGCACTGAACAGTGTATGTAATCTAAGGATAGCATGTAAAAGTCCCCTATGGGGACTAAAAAATGGTGTAAATAAAGTTAATTTTTTTAAAAAGAAATGTGAATTAACCACTTAAATAATAAAATCACTTACCCTAATAAAAGTTTGAATCATTCCCCTTATCCCATTTCAATAAAAAAAGAATGTAAACAAAAATAAACATATGTGGTATCGGTATATGTGTAAATGTCCAAACTATAAAAATATAATGTTAATTAAACTGCATGGTCAATGGTGTATACATAAAAAAAAGTCCAGAATTGTGTATTTTTGGTCACTTTGTAAAAAAGGTATAACAAGCAATCAAAAAGTCCCATAAAAAATGGTATTGATAAAAACTACAGATCACTATGCAAAAAATGAGTCCTCGCGATATATGAAAAATAAAAAAGTTATAGCTTTTGAAGAGGATGATTATGAACATGCTTATTTTCCTATATAAAGTTATAATTCTTTTAAAGAAGAAAAACAAAATAAAACCTTTGTAATTTGGGTACAGTTGTAACCACATTGTAACTTAGCTGGATGTGGATCCTCTACCTGTGTGGCTGATGACTCAGACCGTATCGGGGAGCGGAGTCTAAGGTGCTGCTGGTCTTCACCAGAGCCCGCCGCAAGGCAGGATGGGCTTGCTGCGGCAGGCGACACCCAGGTCACTACCCCGACACGGCTCGACCACACAGGTAAGTGGGAAAGGTGAGGTACCGAAGGAGGAAGCTGTAGTTTAGTCAACGTAGCAGAAGGTTCGTAGTCAAAAAACTTAGCAGGAAGGTCTGGATACATGGGTATGGCAAAACAGGCAATAGGGAATGCTTTCTCTCAGGCAATAAGCACTGCAGATCTGGCAGGGAAGTGTGGGAGGTTCAACAACTTATAATGTGGTGTCAGGTGTATTCACTGATTATGGGCGTACTGGCCCTTTAAATTTCAGAGCTCCGGCGCGTGCGCACCCTAAGGGACGGGGACATGCATGCCGGAGCTGAGAGAGAGCTGCAGGAGTGGAACATGGTAAGTGACGGGCCGGGATTCGCATGCGGGCGCGAATCCCGTCCCCGCTGGCGGTCGGGGACAGAGGAACACTGTGCTCACGGCCGGAGCGCAGTGTGTAACAGTACCCCCCCCCCCCTTTGGTCTCCCCCTCCTTTTACGGCTCAAGAACCTTTTGAGAAGATCCTGATCTAGGATGTTATCCAGTGGTTCCCAAGACCTTTCCTCAGGTCCAAACCCCTCACAATCTACAAGAAAGAAACGTTTTCCTCTGATGAGTTTGGAGTCCAGAATTTCCTTGACAGAATAAACATCAGAGGTACCCGAGATGGGAGTAGGAAAAACGTCCTTTTTAGAGAAGCGGTTATAGATGACGGGTTTCAAGAGGGAGACGTGAAAAGAATTTTGGATCTCAAGGGAGAAAGGCAAATGAAGAGAACAAGTCACTGGATTTAGGCGTTTCTTGACTTTGAAAGGACCTAAATAGCATGGACCCAGTTTATAACAGGGTACTTTGAAGCGGATATATTTAGATGACAACCACACTTTGTCCCCGGGTGAGTATTCGGGAGGAGGACACCTTTTCTTGTCTGCTTGAGATTTAATATGGGTCATGGCACGAAGGAGGGAGAGACGGGTCTTCTTCCAGATGGAGGTGAAGTTCCGTACAAGTTCATCAGCCATAGGGACACCGGAGGGAGAAGACAAGGGCAAAGGTGGACGAGGATGAAGTCCATAGACTACAAAGAAGGGGGAATTTCCTGTGGACTCGGTATCCCTATGGTTGTAAGAAAATTCTGCCCAGGGTAGTAAATCGGCCCAGTCGTCTTGGTGGGCAGAAACAAAGTGGCAAAGGTAATCTCCCAAGACCTGATTCACCCTCTCAACTTGACCATTAGATTGGGGATGATAGGCAGAGGAGAAGTCCAACTTAACTTGAAGATGTGAGCAGAGTGCCCTCCAGAATTTGGAAACGAACTGGACTGCCCGGTCAGAGACAATATGAGTCGGTAATCCATGGAGACGGAAGATATGGGAAAGGAACAGTTTAGCTAGTTTAGGTGCAGATGGTAAACCAGGCAAGGGCACAAAATGAGCCATGTTAGAAAATTGGTCCACAACAACCCAGATGACTGTATTGCCGCTAGAAAAAGGAAGGTCTGTAGTGGTGAAGTCCATAGCAATGTTAGTCCAGGGCAGGTCAGGGACAGGTAAAGGATGTAGAAGACCAGCAGGCTTAGTACGTGGTGTTTTGTCCCGGGCACAGACTGAGCAGGAACGAACAAAGTTTATGACATCCCGTTTCAGAGTGGGCCACCAATACTGTTGGGATATTAGTTGCAAGGATTTGCGGATACCGGCAAGACCAGCCAACAGAGCGGAATGACCCATTTAAAGATTCGGAGTCTCAGACGAGGAGATACATAAGTCTTCCCAGGGGGCAGGGGAACAATATGTTGAAGATGTGATTCTAGGTCTTGTACTTCAGAAGATCTTGATAGAGCGTCAGCCTGAAGATTCTTCTCTGCTGGACGGAAATGAATAAAAAAGTTAAACCTGGAGAAGAACAGGGACTAGCCAGCCTTTCAAGGGTTGAGACAATGGGCAGACTGAAGATAGAGCAGGTTCTTGTGATCTATATAGATGGTTATTGGATGCACTGAGCCCTCTTAGAGATGTCACCATTCTTCCAAGGCCAACTTAATAGCCAGGAGCTCACGATCTCCTATAGTATAATTTCTCTCCGCTGGAAAGTCTTAGAGAAAAATCTGCAACTCACAGTCCTGCCCTTGGAAGATCCTTGTGTCAAGACTGCTCCTACACCAACTGAAGATGCATCCACCTCTAAAGTAAATGGCTTGTCTGGATCAGGTCTTGACAAAACCGGAGCAGAAGTGAAAGCAGTCTCTAAGTGCTTGAAGGCTTCTTCGCCCTCTGGAATCCAGACCTTCGGATTGGCAGTTTTTTTTTGGTAAGAGATACGATGGGTGCAACCAAGGTTAAATAGTGGGGAATAAACTGCCGGTAATAATTGGCAAAGCCAAGGAAGCGCTGAATTGCTTTCAGAAGGTTGAGGCTACTCCAGTACAGCGGATAATTTGTTAGGATCCATTTGTAGTCCTTGACTGGTAACAATATACCCCAGAAATGGAAGACTAGTTTTTTCAAAGATGCACTTTTCAAGTTTTGCATAGAGTTGGTTATCTCGGAGACGCTGTAAAATGTGATGGAGACGATGAGTGTGGGGATTGGGCGAATAGATGAGAATGTCATCCAAATAGATGACGACACAGGTGTAGAGAAGGTCCCGAAAAATGTAATTGACAAACTCCTGGAAGACTGCTGGAGCATTACATAGTCCGAATGGCATTACAAGGTACTCAAAATGTCCGTCTCGAGTATTAAACGCAGAAGAGAAAATCCTGGCACCTCACAGACGATCAAACAACTCCGAAAGGAAGAGGATAACTGTTTTTACTGTAATTTTATTCAGTCCTCGGTAGTCGATGCAAGGACGCAACGACCCATCTTTGTTTTCCACGAAGGAGAACCCGGCTCCCGCAGGAGAAGAGGATTTCATGATGAATCCCTTCTGAAGGTTCTCCTGGATGTAGGTTGACATGGCCTGGGTTTCAGGAACAGACAAGGGGTAGATTTGGCCCCTGGGAGGTGTGGTGCTAGGCAGTAAATCAATGGGACAATCGTAAGGACGATGTGGTGGCAAGACTTCAGCTTGTTTTTCACGGAAGACATCAGAAAAGTCCTGGAGGAAAGAGGACTAGACGAAGATTTCAACTTGATCACATGTATATGAATGCAGTGGTTGTTGCAGTACGGGCCCCAGCGAAGAACTTCTCCAGTTTTCCAATCAAGCTGCGGAACATGGAGTTGTAACCACGGCAGGCCAAACAAGAGAGGAGAAGTACAATGTGGGAGAACATAGAAAGACAAATTCTCCCTATGGGAGACTCTGACTTGCATAGACAATGGTTCTTTGCGATATAGCACGGTACAGTCCAGTCTTTCTCCATTGACCGTAGAGATGTACAGTGGTTTTAAGAGGCGGGACACTGGCAGATGATACCTATGCACTAGGGAGGGATCAATAAAGTTTCCCACTGAGCCAGAGTCCAGGAACGCCAGAATGGAGATTATCTCTTTGAAAGGAAGAAGAAGCTGGACCGTCAAATTTAAGCATGGAGAGGTGGAATTCACACCTAGGGAGGCCTCTCCCACGAACCCTAGGTGCAAGTGTTTCCCTGTGACTGTGGACACAGAGGACAATCCTTAAGGAAGTGGTCTGCACTGGCACAGTATAGGCATAGATTTTCGGTTCGTCGCCGAGTTCTTTCCTGCTGGGTCAGGCGAGACCGATCCACTTGCATAACCTTCACTGCGGGAGGCAACATAGAAGGTTGCGGTGGTTGCTGGAAAACTGGTGCCAAACAAGGAAAACGCTGAGGTAGTGCAGATTCCCTTTCTTGTCATAATTACTCTCGTCGCTCAGAGAAACTGATATCAATTCGGGATGCCAATTGTATAAGTTCATTCAAGTTAGATGGCAATTCCCGGGCAGCGAGGACATCCTTAATTTGACTTGATAATCCTCTCTTGAAAGTAGTGCAGAGAGCTTCATTATTCCATGACAACTCTGATGGCATACTCGCCCACAGTGGAGTTGCCCTGAGAAAGACTCAGCAAAGTCGTCTAAGCGGAAGAAGCTCGAGCAGGTTCTTCCAAGACAGTGCGAAATTCTGTCAGGAATGCCTGGAGATTGGTAGTCATAGCATCACTACAATCCCACAGTGGAGTTGCCCAGGCCAAGGCCCTACCATATAGGAGACTGATGACGAAGGCCACCTTTGCTCGTTCAGAGTTCAATATGCATGGAGCACTGCATCACGAAACCACGACAGGACTTGGGATCCCCCTCAAACTTCTCTGGAAGTGACAAACAGAGTTTGGTTCCGGAGGAGACTGCAGCAGTGAGAGGCTATACTGGAGCTGGAGGAGGCGGTTGCTGCTGAGCAGATAGCAACTGCTGGATCATGGCGGATAGCTGGTTCAGCTGCTGTGCCTGCTGGGCCAACTGCTGTGACTGGAGCGCCACAATGGAAGCAAGATCCATGTTGTCAGGCAGAGGAACCCCAGTGGGATGCATGGCCGGATCTTACAGTAACATAGCTGGATGTAGATCCTCTACCTGTGTGGCTGATGACTCGGACCATATCGGGTCACTAGGTTGCTACCCAGGTCGCTACCCCCGACACGGCTCGAACACACAGGTAAATGAGCAAGGCGAGGTACTGAAGGAGGAAGCTGTACCGTAGTCAATGTAGCCAGGGCCGGCCTTAGGGGTGTGCGAGCTGTGCAGCCACACAGGGCACCATTTTTTTCCTCTTTGTGTATGTTTATGGGGGGGCGCCACAAGGCAAGCTCGCATAGGGCGCCTGAACACCTAAGGCTGGCCCTGAAGGTAGCAGAAGGTTAAGGCAGGCAGCAAAGATTCATAGTCAAAAAACATAGCAGGAAGGTCTGGATGCACAGGTATGGCAAAACAGGCAATAGGGAACGCTTTCTCTCAGGCAATAGGCACTGCAGATTCGGCAGGGAAGCATGGGAGGTGCAGCAACTTATAATGTGGTGTTGTGTGTATTCACTGATTATGAGTGTACTGGCCCTTTAAATTTCAGAGCTCCGGAGCACGCGCCCTAAGAGAGAGAGAGCTGCAGGAGTGGAAGGTGGTGAGGGATGGGCCGGGTTCACGGTGCGAATTCCGGGCCACATCGGCTGTCGGGGACAGAGGAACACTGCACTCACGGCCGGTGCTTATGGCCGGAGCGCAGTGCATAACACATATGGCCCTAAAGAATAAAGATGATGTATCATTTTGACCATAAAGTGTAGCTGGAAAATTGAAAGAGTTGAAAAAACGAAAGTGCAGAAATGAAAAAACCTGATGTCCTTGAGGGGTTTATGTCTCTAATAGAGCCTTTAATGCAAAAAAACATTTTGTGCATGGTTGGTTCTCCTGGGGATGGACCCAGGGAAGACAGCTCTCACATCGATAGAACTGACAAGAACCTTCCTGAGGAGAAGACATAACTGCAAAGACAAGCAGAGGATCAAAACATAGAAAGCTTCAGTAAAACTAAGCTGTAATCAACCTAAATACCTGAAGTATTTAAAAAAGCTGTGATTTTCCATTCAAAGTAATTGGTTATTGACATCACAGTCACAGTTATTTTGGGTGGGAGGGATTTTGTAATTTCGCAATTTGGGCAGAGATCACACACGAAAAAAAAAACTTTGATGTCTATTAATATCATTTTGGTCATTTTTTTTTTACTCATATGCAGAATGCGTTTGCAACCATTAGGCTTCCAGTGTCTTTTTCTTACTGTCATCCAGAAGAGGGTTAAAGCCCAGCTTATAATGATTGAACAGCAACAAGTAACGCTGGCATCAAGATTAAAATTTGGAAACACAGATTTTCTGGCAAATGAGGGATATACAACCATTTTTTGTAGTATCCATCTGTTGATCCTGCATCGTAATTTAGGCTGTGTATTTACCTTTTTCTGTGGCAATTTTTATTCCTCTTCAATTATTGAGGCCAATTCTGTAGCCTCCATATGCAAGGTGGAAAAAGTGGCATTAGCGTTACATCTCATATTCTCCAGGGTTGTCATGTTTTCAGGAGAACAGTCCAATGCTAAATCAAGTGCTGGTGATTGAAGACAGTGACTAAAAGTTGGGGTTACTTACTTACACAAATAAACTAAACTAATGACAACATTTTTTTCTGTACTGGATAGAGATAGTGCATGAGTATTTCCATTTAGATATTTCTGATAATGCGCATACCACTTTAAGTCCATCTCGAACTCTTAGGCCATGTTCCCACGTCGGACTATCTGTGCCGGATTCAGCATTGGAATTCAGCATGGAGATTTTGTTGCAGCAAGGTCCCGTTGAAATCAACAGGATTCTGCTGAGCCGGCACAAAAATTCAGTTTTCTGTGTCCGTAGAAAGAATGTGTTAATTTTTTCTGCAGACACCGCACAGAATGCATAGCCGTCTACAGGATGTGTGAACATAGCCTAATGAGAGAATCATGATGCTCTACCCATCTAGTTTCACAAAGACTGGTCAGTTGAAAGCCTAATTCTTGCTTTAAAACAAAATGACGTTTTCCTGATTGATTAAAGAATGAAACGGTTAATTGGACCACTGCTTCTGCATTGTGAACTGCCGACACTTTGAAATTCAGAGAATGATTGTAGCAAGGACATCTGCAACTTCTTGGTACTGCGTGAAGAATTGCTGACATAGCACCAGGCACCCCTGAAGACATAACACTGCATATCATTGCCAAGGATGTGAAGGATGTGCAGGGAGAGGTCTTTAGTTGAATCACTATCTGGCTTAAAGGGGTACTCCCGTGGAAAACTTTTTTTTTTAAAATAAACTGGTGCCAGAAAGTTAAACAGATTTATAAATCACTTCTATGAAAAAATCTTAATCCTACCAGTACTTTTTAGGGGCTGTATACTAAAGAGAAATCAAAAAAAGAATTGCATTTCCTCTGATGTCATGACCACAGTGCTCTCTGCTGACCTCTACTGTCCATTTTAGGAACTGTCCAGAGCAGCATATGTTTGCTATGGGGATTTTCTCCAGCTCTGGACAGTTCCTTAAATGGTCAGCAGAGAGCACTGTGGTCATGACATCAGAGGAAATGCATTTCTTTTTTGGATTTCTCTTTAGTATACAGCCCCTAAAAAGTACTGGAAGGATTAAGATTTTTCAACAGAAGTGATTCACAAATCTGTTTAACTTTCTGGCACCAGTTGATTAAAAAAAAAGGTTTCCACTGGAGTACCCCTTTAAAACCTGTCCTGTAAACCTTGGCTCTCAATGTAAAATATCAATTCCTGATTCCTTCTAGGTTGCAAATTCATACGCATCTACAAATTGTATAAAGGTCTTCGCATTTAGATCCATTGTAAACATCTACAGCTGAGTAAAAGCTGATCTGTAATGGACATATCTGTAATTTCTTAAAAGATCTAAAATAAGATCTAAAAAAGATGTCTTTTTAATTCTACCTACAATGATATTGAATATTACATTTCCCAACACTTAAGTACCGTATATACTCGAGTATAAGCCGACCCGAGTATAAGCCGAGACCCCTAATTTCAACCCAAAATCCCAGGAAAAGTTATTGACTCGAGTATAAGCCTAGGGTGGGAAATACCTCATCCCCCCCTGTCATCATCCAGACCCGTCATTAACATCCTCATCATCCCCTTGTCATCATCCCACACATCCCCCCTTCATCATCCCCTTGTCATCATCCCACACATCCCCTTATCATCCCACACATCCCCCCTTCATCATCCCCTTGTCATCATCCCACACATCCCCTTATCATCCCACACATCCCCCCTTCATCATCCCCTTGTCATCATCCCACACATCCCCCCTTCATCATCCCCTTGTCATCATCCCACACATCCCCTTATCCCACACATCCCCCCTTCATCATCCCCTTGTCATCATCCCACACATCCCCTTATCCCACACATCCCCCCTTCATCATCCCCTTGTCATCATCCCACACATCCCCCCTTCATCATCCCCTTGTCATCATCCCACACATCCCCTTATCATCCCACACATCCCCCCTTCATCATCCCCTTGTAATCATCCCACACCCCCCCCCTTCATCATCCCACACCCCCCCCCTTCATCATCCCCACCCCCCCTTCATCATCCCCACACCCCCCCCCCCCTTCATCATCCTCTTCTCATCATTCGCCCTCAGTGGTCTTCAACCTGCGGACCTCCAGAGGTTTCAAAACTACAACTCCCAGCAAGCCCGGGCAGCCATCGGCTGTCCGGGCTTGCTGGGAGTTGTAGTTTTGAAACCTCCGGAGGTCCGCAGGTTGAAGACCACTGCGGCCTTCAACATCATCCAGCCCCCTCTCACCCCCTTTAGTTCTGAGTACTCACCTCCGCTCGGCGCTGGTCCGGTCCTGCAGGGCTGTCCGGTGAGGAGGTGGTCCGGTGAGGAGGTGGTCCGGTGAGGAGGTGGTCCGGGCTGCTATCTTCACCGGGGGCGCCTCTTCTCCGCGCTTCCGGCCCGGAATAGAGCCGTTGCCTTGACAACGACGTATCTGCGTCGTTGTCAAGGCAACGTGACTATTCTGAGGCCGGGCCCGAAGCGCTTAGAAGAGGCCTCCCCGGTGAAGATAGCAGCCCGGACCACCTCCTCACCGGACCACCTCCTTACCGGACAGCCCTGCAGGACCGGACCAGCGCCGAGCGGAGGTGAGTACTCAGAACTAAAGGGGGTGAGAGGGGGCTGGATGATGTTGAAGGCCGCAGTGGTCTTCAACCTGCGGACCTCCGGAGGTTTCAAAACTACAACTCCCAGCAAGCCCGGACAGCCGATGGCTGCCCTGGCTTGCTGGGAGTTGTAGTTTTGAAACCTCTGGAAGTCCGCAGGTTGAAGACCACTGCGGGTGGGGGAGTTCACTCGAGTATAAGCCGAGGGGGGTGTTTTCAGCACGAAAAATCGTGCTGAAAAACTCGGCTTATACTCGAGTATATACGGTAATTCATTTTGTGTGGCTATGGAAATGTAAATAGCACAAGAAGATGCAGTGAGGAGATGATTTCTCTAACATTTTGTATCCAGATTCAATGCTGTATATCAGCTATTCATGAAAGTTGTCTTCACTTAGTGCAGTCATAATTAAGTGACATTATCTTGGTGGATAAGCAAAGACATATTTTGTATACCCATAAATCAAATACTCGATGATGCGACAAAATTTCCTCTTAGTTCTCGTTTACCTCCTGAAGAAGATGTGAATTTATTTAATTTTACTGTCCCGTGAATGGTAGGTTTTTAAGGGTACAGTCCCACATAGCGCTAAGGACACATATTTCATGCTGCGCAAAATGTGCTGCGCAGCGAGAAATACACTGTGTATTCTGCGTTGAGCATACACACTGGGCTGCCACTGGTTCAGTTAGGTTTGAGGCGCGGCCACGCGTCACAATCACGTCAGTGGGCAGCACCTCCCCCAAACCTCACTGAACACACAGGGCTGCCACCGGGTAGCACTGTGTGTATGCTAATCTGAGAATACGCAGCGTATTTCCTGCCATGTAGCCCACTTTGCACAACGTGAAATACGCTGCGTCAGTGCTATGTGCGACCATACCCTTAAAATGCTTCTCCTTCTGTTATACTTTCCTGGTAATAAACAAGTCTTGCATGAACGTCCAAATCTCCTTCCTCGCTCTTTTTAGTAAATGGCTCATTAACTTTTCTAAGGGCCATGCCTTTGTATTGACCATTTCTCCAATGTTGTGCAAACAATGCACAGTACTTGCCAAGGAAAACTGTCAATATGTTGTTCTGACAAGTAGCACTTCATTGCCTGAGTTTCTTCATTCTTGAAAGTCATACTCTGTATAAAGTAATTGATATCCAGGAGGAGGTTGCCATGGATTTTCCAATAGCAAGCATTTGGTCTAGTCATTGATTGACAGGATGGGAGGATGGGAGGCTAGTGTTCGTTTCCATACATAAAGGGGTACTCTGGTGGGAAACTTTTTTTTCTTTAAATCAATTGGTGCCAGAAAGTTAAACAGATTTGTGAATTACTTCTATTAAAACTTAATCCTCCCAGTACTTATCAGCTGCTGAATACTACAGTGGAAATTCTTTTCTTTTTGGAACACAGTGCTTTCTGCTGACATCATGACCACAGTGCTCTCTCCTGACATCTCTGTCCATTTTAGAAACTGTCCAGAGCAGCACATGTTTCTGTGGGGATTTTCTCCTACTCTGGACAGTTCTTAAAGAGGTATTCCAGGAAAAACTTTTTTTTATATATATATCAACTGGCTCCAGAAAGTTAAACAGATTTGTAAATTAGAAGAAAAGGAAAAAAAGGGTGCAAGTGCAGCTCACAATTAATGTGTAGACACTACCTGAGGTCAACAGGGCATGCAACTATACCACAGCTGCAAAAAATAACGAAATATGTATAGAAAAATATTGCCCGGACCTTCCAAGGTAGTGTGATTTGATTGAATAGACAATAGATAACTGGGTCGTACTCCAATAATAATTCAATGGTTATTTATTTAAAATGTATAGTGTATTACTCCTCACAGGGCCCTTGTGAGAAAAAACACATATAATAGATGTACAAAATTAGATATAGAAGATTAAACGATCTTGAAATGTAAAAATATTATAAAAATATATCACTGGCATATAAAATAGCTCTATGTAGACGAATTCATATAACGTCTTTAGGGTATTGTGAAGATATAGTATAAATGTCCTTTTGTGTGGCAATTATAAATCAAAGTGGATACTCTGTTACCGGTCCTGGATGATGTGGCTCTGTCAGCTCCCGTGCCCGGATAGCTGACCGCACTGTGGTCATGATGTCAGCAGAGAGCTCTGTGTTCCAAAAAGAAAATAATTTCCTCTGTAGTATTCAGTAGCTAATAAGTACTGGAAGGATTAAGATTTTTTAAGTAATTTACAAATCTTGAAAGAACTCCGTCCGGCACCAAGGTATAAGGTAAAAAAGGCTTGTCTTTATTTATTCCACAGCAGGATACATACAGATAAAGATGTCTGATGCGTTGAGTCTACGATTAAGCCCTGCAAAGGGCGAAACGCGTCAGACATCTTCATCTGTATGTATCCTGCTGTGGAATAAATAAAGACAAGCCTTTTTTACCTCATACCTTGGTGCCGGACGGAGTTCTTTCAAGTATAAGGAGTTGCCGGAGGCGGTGCCGGCAGTCCGCAGCACAGGTGCAGGAGGTGTCCGGAGCTGGTGAGAGCGGTATCCATATCCCTTTAATTTACAAATTTGTTTAACTTTCTGGCACCAGTTGATTAAGAAAAAATGTTTCCACCGGAGTACCCTTTTAAAGTGCTCTCTAGTGTATACCGTGCTATTGATTACTTTTTTTTTTTAACTAGTATTGGAGAAGAAATCCCACAGTTAAATCTTCTCTTTTTTTTTTTTTTTTTGCAGTTTCTACAATTAATTTCTGTGCACTCTATGGTAAGACTGACATGCTCTCCTAATGTTGTGAGTCAATACGATTAAAACGATACCAAGGTTTACATAGCTTTTGTATTATTGCACTACTTTAACAAAAATTCAATCTTTGACAAAATAAGTTTGCTCAAAATTGCATTATTCTGACCTCTAGAACAATTCAATTTTTTTTGTAATACAGGGCTGTTTGAGGGCTCATTTTTGTGCCATGATTTAGTTTTTATTGGTACCATGTTTAGATGGGTTCTTTTGAGGACTTTTTATTAATTTATGTTCAGTAAATGATGTGACTTATTTACCTTACAGGATCATAAAAATTATGTATTAATAGTTTTGACATTTCTGCATGCAATTATGCCAAATATGTGTTTTCTTTCATTTTAATATAAACATTTTCTGTGATCAAGCATTACCCAGTGTGATCAGTGATCTACTGATAGAATCTACCTTTAAAGACTCTATCAGCAGACCCGTGGGAAGCAGGTGAGGAGCCCTTCGGTGGGCATGGAAACCGATCAGACCCGGGGGTGCAAAATGGGCATGGGGACAATCATAGAGGCTCTTAACTGCCATGATCACTGTTACGCCTAGCGCTCCGGGTCCCCGCTCCTCCCCGGAGCGCTCACGGCGTCTTTCTCCCTGCAGCTGCCCGGTCAGCGCTGACCGGGAGCGCTGCTCTGCCATGGCCGTTGGGGATGCGATTCGCACAGCGGGACGCGCCCGCTCGCGAATCGCATCCCAGGTCACTTACCCGTTCCCGTCTCCTGCGGTCATGTGCTGGCGCGCGCGGCTCCGCTCTCTAGGGCGCGCGCGCGCCAGCTCCCTGAGACTTAAAGGGCCAGTGCACCAATGATTGGTGCCTGGTCCAATTAGCTTAATTGGTTCCCACCTGTTCCCTGGCTATATCTAGTCTCCTCCCTTGCACTCCCTTGCCGGATCTTGTTGCCTTAGTGCCAGTGAAAGCGTTCTTTGTGTGTTTATACCCTGTGTACCAGAACTTCTGCTATCTCCCCTGACTACGAACCTTGCCGCCTGCCCCCGACCTTCTGCTACGTCCGACTTTGCTTCTGCCTACTCCCTTGTACCTCGCCTATCTTCAGCAGCCAGAGAGGTGAGCCGTTGCTAGTGGATACGACCTGGTCACTACCGCCGCAGCAAGACCATCCCGCTTTGCGGCGGGCTCTGGTGAAAACCTGTAGTGTCTTAGAACCGGTCCACTAGCACGGTCCTCGCTATCCCTCTCTGGCACAGAGGATCCACCTCCTGCCAGCCGGCAGCGTGACAGTAGATCCGGCCATGGATCCCGCTGAGGTTCCCCTGCCAGTTGCCTCTGATATCACCACGGTGGTCGCCCAGCAAGCCCGACAGATCGCCCATCTAACCCACCAGATGTCGGAAATGTCCACCATTGTGCACCAACTTCAGTCGCAACTTCATCAGCAATCATCTCCTCCGCCAGCTCCTGCACCTCCTCCGCAGCGAGTGGCCACTCCTAGCCTCCGCCTGTCCTTGCCGGACAAATTTAATGGGGACTCTAAGTTTTGCCGTGGCTTTCTTTCGCAATGTTCCCTGCACTTGGAGATGATGTCGGACCAGTTTCCTACTGAAAGGTCTAAGGTGGCTTTCGTAGTCAGCCTTCTGTCTGGAAAAGCCCTGTCATGGGCCACACCGCTCTGGGACCGCAATGACCCCGTCACTGCCTCTGTACACTCCTTCTTCTCGGAAATCCGAAGTGTCTTTGAGGAACCTGCCCGAGCCTCTTCTGCTGAGACTGCCCTGCTGAACCTGGTCCAGGGTAATTCCTCCGTTGGCGAGTACGCCATACAATTCCGTACTCTTGCTTCTGAACTATCCTGGAATAATGAGGCTCTCTGCGCGACCTTTAAAAAAGGCCTATCCAGCAACATTAAAGATGTTCTGGCCGCACGAGAGACTCCTGCTAACCTGCATGAACTCATTCATCTAGCCACTCGCATTGACATGCGTTTTTCTGAGAGGCATCAAGAGCTCCGCCAGGAAAAAGACTTAGATCTCTGGACACCTCTCCCACAGTCTCCACTGCAATCTGCGCCTAGGCCTCCCGCCGAGGAGGCCATGCAAGTGGATCGGTCTCGCCTGACCCTGGAAGAGAGGAATCGCCGTAAGGAAGAGAATCTTTGTCTGTACTGTGCCAGTACTGAACATTTTTTGGTGGATTGCCCAATCCGTCCTCCACGTCTGGGAAACGCACGCTCGCACTCAGCTCTCGTGGGTGTGGCGTCTCTTGATGCCAAGTCGGCTTCTCCACGTCTCACGGTACCTGTTCGGATTTCCACTTCAGCCAGCTCTCCCCTCTCAGCCGTGGCCTGCCTGGACTCTGGAGCTTCTGGGAATTTTATTCGGGAGTCCTTTGTGAATAAATTCCGTATTCCGGTGACCCGTCTTGTCAAGCCACTCCACATTTCCGCGGTCAACGGAGCCAGGTTGGACTGTACCATACGTTTCCGCACGGAGCCCCTTCTTATGAGCATCGGATCTCATCACGAGAGGATTGAACTTTTGGTCCTCCCCAATTGCACCTCGGAAATTCTCCTTGGACTTCCCTGGCTTCAACTTCATTCCCCAACCCTGGATTGGTCCACTGGGGAGATCAAGAGTTGGGGGTCCTCTTGTGCCAAGAACTGTCTAAAACCGGTTCCCAGTAACCCTTGCCGTAACTCTGTGGTTCCTCCTGTATCCGGTCCCCCTAAGGTCATTAAGGACTCTGCCTGCCACAGGAAATGCCCCTCCCCCCCCTCCCAGTTCCATCAGGCAAGCTTCTGTGTCTCCTCATGGCCCTCGTCCTGGTGTCACACTGCCCCGTGCCAGGTCTCGCCCTCTACCCTCTCTCCCCATTCCTACTCCTGCGGTTCTGCCTGCCGTTGAGGAATCCCTCCATCCTTTCCCGGTGTCCTCATCCCAGGGGAGGCAGTTACCCGATAAAGAGAAGGGGAGACCTAAGGGGGGGGGTACTGTTACGCCTAGCGCTCCGGGTCCCCGCTCCTCCCCGGAGCGCTCACGGCGTCTTTCTCCCTGCAGCTCCCCGGTCAGCGCTGACCGGGAGCGCTGCTCTGCCATGGCCGTTGGGGATGCGATTCGCACAGCGGGACGCGCCCGCTCGCGAATCGCATCCCAGGTCACTTACCCGTTCCCGTCTCCTGCGGTCATGTGCTGGCGCGCGCGGCTCCGCTCTCTAGGGCGCGCGCGCGCCAGCTCCCTGAGACTTAAAGGGCCAGTGCACCAATGATTGGTGCCTGGTCCAATTAGCTTAATTGGTTCCCACCTGTTCCCTGGCTATATCTAGTCTCCTCCCTTGCACTCCCTTGCCGGATCTTGTTGCCTTAGTGCCAGTGAAAGCGTTCTTTGTGTGTTTATACCCTGTGTACCAGAACTTCTGCTATCTCCCCTGACTACGAACCTTGCCGCCTGCCCCCGACCTTCTGCTACGTCCGACTTTGCTTCTGCCTACTCCCTTGTACCTCGCCTATCTTCAGCAGCCAGAGAGGTGAGCCGTTGCTAGTGGATACGACCTGGTCACTACCGCCGCAGCAAGACCATCCCGCTTTGCGGCGGGCTCTGGTGAAAACCTGTAGTGTCTTAGAACCGGTCCACTAGCACGGTCCTCGCTATCCCTCTCTGGCACAGAGGATCCACCTCCTGCCAGCCGGCAGCGTGACAATCACTATTAATGCCGCTCCAGGTGTAGGTCTTGGTTTGATCAGGGCCAGATTAAGACTGCCTGGAAGACGGAGCACTTCATTATGATGCCCCCCCCCCCCCCCCCGATAGTCCCCCTTCCCTTCCACTGAGACCTGTTGTGGGCCTGTCAAGTAAGGAACAGACTGAGACCAAAAATAGGCCTAGGTATATTAGACTATTGTTACGCCGAGCGCTCCGGGTCCCCGCTCCTCCCCGGAGCGCTCGCTTCACTCTCCCCGCTGCAGCGCTCCGGTCACGTCCTCTGACCCGGGGCGCTGCGATTCCGCTGCCAGCCGGGATGCGATTCGCGATGCGGGTAGCGCCCGCTCGCGATGCGTACCCCGGCTCCCCTACCTGACTCGCTCTCCGTCTGTTCTGTCCCGGCGCGCGCATCCCCGCTCCCTAGGGCGCGCGCGCGCCGGGTCTCTGCGATTTAAAGGGCCACTGCGCCGCTGATTGGCGCAGTGGTTCCAATTAGTGTGTTCACCTGTGCACTTCCCTATATCACCTCACTTCCCCTGCACTCCCTTGCCGGATCTTGTTGCCTTAGTGCCAGTGAAAGCGTTCCTTGTGTGTTCCTTGCCTGTGTTTCCAGACCTTCTGCCGTTGCCCCTGACTACGATCCTTGCTGCCTGCCCCGACCTTCTGCTACGTCCGACCTTGCTTCTGCCTACTCCCTTGTACCGCGCCTATCTTCAGCAGCCAGAGAGGTGAGCCGTTGCTAGTGGATACGACCTGGTCACTACCGCCGCAGCAAGACCATCCCGCTTTGCGGCGGGCTCTGGTGAAAACCAGTAGTGGCTTAGAACCGGTCCACTAGCACGGTCCACGCCAATCCCTCTCTGGCACAGAGGATCCACTACCTGCCAGCCGGCATCGTGACAGTAGATCCGGCCATGGATCCCGCTGAAGTTCCTCTGCCAGTTGTCGCTGACCTCACCACGGTGGTCACCCAGCAGTCACAACAGATAGCGCAACAAGGCCAACAGCTGTCTCAACTGACCGTTATGCTACAACAGTTACTACCACAGCTTCAGCAGTCATCTCCGCCGCCAGCTCCTGCACCTCCTCCGCAGCGAGTGGCCGCTCCTGGGCTACGCCTATCCTTGCCGGATAAATTTGATGGGGACTCTAAGTTTTGCCGTGGCTTTCTTTCCCAATGTTCCCTGCATCTGGAGATGATGTCGGACCTGTTTCCCACTGAAAGGTCTAAGGTGGCTTTCGTAGTCAGCCTTCTGTCCGGAAAAGCCCTGTCATGGGCCACACCGCTCTGGGACCGCAATGACCCCGTCACTGCCTCTGTACACTCCTTCTTCTCGGAAATCCGAAGTGTCTTTGAGGAACCTGCCCGAGCCTCTTCTGCTGAGACTGCCCTGTTGAACCTGGTCCAGGGTAATTCTTCCGTTGGCGAGTATGCCGTACAATTCCGTACTCTTGCTTCAGAATTGTCCTGGAATAATGAGGCCCTCTGCGCGACCTTCAAAAAAGGCCTATCCAGCAACATTAAAGATGTTCTGGCCGCACGAGAAATTCCTGCTAATCTACATGAACTTATTCACCTAGCCACTCGCATTGACATGCGTTTTTCCGAAAGGCGTCAGGAACTCCGCCAAGATATGGACTCTGTTCGCACGAGGCGTTTCTCCTCCTCGGCTCCTCTCTCCTCTGGTCCCCTGCAATCTGTTCCTGTGCCTTCCGCCGTGGAGGCTATGCAGGTCGACCGGTCTCGCCTGACACCTCAAGAGAGGACACGACGCCGTATGGAGAACCTCTGCCTGTACTGTGCTAGTACCGAACACTTCCTGAGGGATTGTCCTATCCGTCCTCCCCGCCTGGAAAGACGTACGCTGACTCCGCACAAAGGTGAGACAGTCCTTGATGTCTACTCTGCTTCTCCACGTCTTACAGTGCCTGTGCGGATGTCTGCCTCTGCCTTCTCCTTCCCTGCTGTGGCCTTCTTGGACTCTGGATCTGCAGGAAATTTTATTTTGGCCTCTCTCGTCAACAGGTTCAACATCCCGGTGACCAGTCTCGCCAGACCCCTCTACATCAATTGTGTAAATAATGAAAGATTGGACTGTACCATACGTTTCCGCACGGAGCCCCTTCTTATGAGCATCGGATCTCATCTTGAGAGGATTGAACTTTTGGTCCTCCCCAATTGCACCTCGGAAATTCTCCTTGGACTTCCCTGGCTTCAACTTCATTCCCCTACCCTGGATTGGTCCACTGGGGAGATCAAGAGTTGGGGGTCCTCTTGTTCCAAGAACTGTCTAAAACCGGTTCCCAGTAACCCTTGCCGTAACTCTGTGGTTCCTCCAGTAACCGGTCTCCCTAAGGCCTATATGGACTTCGCGGATGTTTTCTGCAAAAAACAAGCTGAGACTCTACCTCCTCACAGGCCTTATGATTGCCCTATCGACCTCCTCCCGGGTACTACTCCACCCCGGGGCAGAATTTATCCTCTCTCTGCCCCAGAGACTCTTGCCATGTCCGAATACGTCCAGGAGAATCTAAAAAAGGGCTTTATCCGTAAATCCTCCTCTCCTGCCGGAGCCGGATTTTTCTTTGTGTCCAAAAAAGATGGCACCCTACGTCCTTGCATTGACTACCGCGGTCTTAATAAAATCACGGTTAAGAACCGCTACCCTTTACCCCTCATCTCTGAACTCTTTGATCGCCTCCAAGGTGCCCACATCTTTACTAAATTGGACTTAAGAGGCGCCTATAACCTCATCCGCATCAGAGAGGGGGACGAGTGGAAAACGGCATTTAACACCAGAGATGGACACTTTGAGTATCTGGTCATGCCCTTTGGCCTGTGCAACGCCCCTGCCGTCTTCCAAGACTTTGTCAATGAAATTTTTCGTGATCTGTTATACTCCTGTGTTGTTGTATATCTGGACGATATCCTAATTTTTTCTGCCAATCTAGAAGAACACCGCCAGCATGTCCGTATGGTTCTTCAGAGACTTCGTGACAACCAACTCTATGCCAAAATTGAGAAATGTCTGTTTGAATGCCAATCTCTTCCTTTTCTAGGATATTTGGTCTCTGGCCAGGGACTACAGATGGATCCAGACAAACTCTCTGCCGTCTTAGATTGGCCACGCCCCTCCGGACTCCGTGCTATCCAACGCTTTTTGGGGTTCGCCAATTATTACAGGCAATTTATTCCACATTTTTCTACCATTGTGGCTCCTATCGTGGCTTTAACCAAAAAAAATGCTGATCCCAAGTCCTGGCCTCCTCAAGCAGAAGACGCCTTTAAACGACTCAAGTCTGCCTTTTCTTCGGCTCCCGTCCTCTCCAGACCTGACCCTTCCAAACCCTTCCTATTGGAGGTTGATGCCTCCTCAGTGGGAGCTGGAGCTGTTCTTCTACAAAAAAATTCTTCCGGGCATGCTGTCACTTGTGGTTTTTTCTCTAGGACCTTCTCTCCAGCGGAGAGGAACTACTCCATCGGGGATCGAGAGCTTCTAGCCATTAAATTAGCACTTGAGGAATGGAGGCATCTGCTGGAGGGATCAAGTTCTCCTGTTATTATCTACACCGACCACAAGAACCTCTCCTACCTCCAGTCTGCCCAACGGCTGAATCCTCGCCAGGCCCGGTGGTCTCTGTTCTTTGCCCGATTTAATTTTGAGATTCACTTTCGTCCTGCCGATAAGAACATTAGGGCCGATGCTCTCTCTCGTTCCTCGGATGCCTCAGAAGTTGAACTCTCTCCGCAACACATCATTCCACCTGACTGCCTGATCTCCACTTCTCCTGCCTCCATCAGGCAGACTCCTCCAGGAAAGACCTTTGTTTCTCCTCGCCAACGCCTCGGAATCCTCAAATGGGGTCACTCCTCCCATCTCGCAGGTCATGCGGGTATCAAGAAATCTGTGCAACTCATCTCCCGCTTCTATTGGTGGCCGACTCTGGAGACGGATGTTGTGGACTTTGTGCGAGCCTGCACTATCTGTGCCCGGGATAAGACTCCTCGCCAGAAGCCCGCTGGTTTTCTTCATCCTCTGCCTGTCCCCGAACAGCCTTGGTCTCTGATTGGTATGGATTTCATTACTGATTTACCCCCTTCCCGTGGCAACACTGTTATTTGGGTGGTCGTTGATCGATTCTCCAAAATGGCACATTTCATCCCTCTTCCTGGTCTTCCTTCTGCGCCTCAGTTGGCTAAACAATTTTTTGTACACATTTTTCGTCTTCACGGGTTGCCTACGCAGATTGTCTCGGATAGAGGCGTCCAATTCGTGTCTAAATTCTGGAGGGCTCTCTGTAAACAACTCAAGATTAAATTAAATTTTTCTTCTGCATATCATCCCCAGTCCAATGGACAAGTAGAAAGAATTAACCAGATCTTGGGTGATTATTTGCGACATTTTGTTTCCTCCCGCCAGGATGACTGGGCAGATCTCCTCCCATGGGCCGAATTCTCGTATAACTTCAGGGTCTCTGAGTCTTCCTCCAAATCCCCATTTTTCGTGGTGTACGGCCGTCACCCTCTTCCCCCCCTCCCTACTCCCTTGCCCTCTGGTCTGCCCGCTGTGGATGAAATTTCTCGTGACCTTTCCATCATATGGAGAGAGACCCAAAATTCTCTCTTACAGGCTTCATCACGCATGAAGAAATTCGCGGATAAGAAAAGAAGAGCTCCTCCCGTTTTTTCCCCTGGAGACAAGGTATGGCTCTCCGCTAAATATGTCCGCTTCCGTGTCCCTAGCTACAAGTTGGGACCACGCTACCTTGGTCCTTTCAAAATTTTGTGTCAAATTAATCCTGTCTCTTATAAACTTTTTCTTCCTCCTTCTCTTCGTATCCCTAATGCCTTTCACGTCTCTCTTCTCAAACCACTCATCCTCAACCGTTTTTCTCCCAAATCTGTTCCTCCCACTCCTGTTTCCGGCTCCTCGGACATCTTCTCGGTCAAAGAAATTTTAGCTGCCAAAAAGGTCAGAGGAAAAAATTTTTTTTTAGTGGACTGGGAGGGTTGTGGTCCTGAAGAGAGATCCTGGGAACCTGAGGACAACATCCTGGACAAAAGTCTGCTCCTCAGGTTCTCAGGCTCTAAGAAGAGGGGGAGACCCAAGGGGGGGGGGGTACTGTTACGCCGAGCGCTCCGGGTCCCCGCTCCTCCCCGGAGCGCTCGCTTCACTCTCCCCGCTGCAGCGCTCCGGTCACGTCCTCTGACCCGGGGCGCTGCGATTCCGCTGCCAGCCGGGATGCGATTCGCGATGCGGGTAGCGCCCGCTCGCGATGCGCACCCCGGCTCCCCTACCTGACTCGCTCTCCGTCTGTTCTGTCCCGGCGCGCGCGTCCCCGCTCCCTAGGGCGCGCGCGCGCCGGGTCTCTGCGATTTAAAGGGCCACTGCGCCGCTGATTGGCGCAGTGGTTCCAATTAGTGTGTTCACCTGTGCACTTCCCTATATCACCTCACTTCCCCTGCACTCCCTTGCCGGATCTTGTTGCCTTAGTGCCAGTGAAAGCGTTCCTTGTGTGTTCCTTGCCTGTGTTTCCAGACCTTCTGCCGTTGCCCCTGACTACGATCCTTGCTGCCTGCCCCGACCTTCTGCTACGTCCGACCTTGCTTCTGCCTACTCCCTTGTACCGCGCCTATCTTCAGCAGCCAGAGAGGTGAGCCGTTGCTAGTGGATACGACCTGGTCACTACCGCCGCAGCAAGACCATCCCGCTTTGCGGCGGGCTCTGGTGAAAACCAGTAGTGGCTTAGAACCGGTCCACTAGCACGGTCCACGCCAATCCCTCTCTGGCACAGAGGATCCACTACCTGCCAGCCGGCATCGTGACAACTATGTCCCCTTTTTTTATTTTTTTTTGGTGGGTGTCACAGGAGTCAGGCTCCTGTTAAAATAAAATGGGCTGCATGGTCTAAAATCACTTCAGTTCAGGTCACTCTTTCCAGCTGTTGCAAAGCTACAACACCCATTATGTCTGGAGAGCTTCAGCCATTATATAAGTTGTAGTTTTGTAACAACTGGAGCCTCAAATTGGGGTACAGATTCATCCACTATTACTGCAAAACTTAGAAGTGAGGAGAGATCTAATGGGACAGTCAGGAGAATACACAAACATAAAATGACTCACAGGAGACGTCTTCTCTGTTGTCTTTCCTGTTCTTCTTCATCTGGTCCAGACGCCATGTCTTCTTCCAGCTCCATCTTCCTCTGTAAAGTTCGATGACAACAATCATTATAACCCTTCAAGAGACTGTGCTTCCTAAGTATAATACTGCCAACCCCTGTGTACCCTGTATATTATACTGCCAAACATTATGCCCTCTAAAAATAATACTACCACACACTGTGTCTTCCGTAGTGTGCACAGAGCAGCAGCATCCCATTGAAAACAAGCAAAATTCTGCTGGCGGAAGTTCATAGTGTGGACAAGCCCTAATTCCCCTGGACCTCTCTGCCCTCCCCAGACCCCTAAGTCCTCCTCCAGACGCCTGCTCCAAGAGACCCCTAAGGCTAGGTTTCCCCCTTATTTTTACCTGCAAAAACACAGAAAAACTGCTACTATTTTTTTCTTGTGCTTTTGCCTTCTCTGGAAACTTAGCCTTAGTCCTCCCACTATTCCACTTTCCTGCGCCCCCTACCCCCCCCCCCCCAGTCCCCTTCACACTCCTCTGCCCCCTTTACCAAACCCACACTTACCTTACCTCACTCCACCCCCCCCCAAACAACCTAACTTCAGCCCCCCATGCCCTCCTGGTCCTTCTCCATTACACTTTTCTTCACCAACCCCACCCCCAGTTCCCCCACATTAGATTGTAGTTCTCCCGCATTAGCTTGTAGTCCCCCCACATTACGTTGGCAGTGTCCCCCACAGACATACAGCCTCCAACCATATACAGTGTATGGCTGGAGACTGTATGTCTGTGTACTGCCCACTTCAGTGCTCTGACCACTGCTCCTCTGGTCCGGGGTCATGATCTACTGCTATGGCCTAGGGCCCATAGCAGTAGGTCCCCCGACCGGAGGAGCGGTGGTCGGAGCACTGAAGATGACATGTAGGTAACTTACCATGCGTGCATCCTCGTACTCCGCTCCTATGGGCGCA
The DNA here is from genome assembly GCF_029499605.1 of Hyla sarda. Taxonomy (NCBI): domain Eukaryota; kingdom Metazoa; phylum Chordata; class Amphibia; order Anura; family Hylidae; genus Hyla; species Hyla sarda. Next base: position 36,055,550 of record NC_079201.1, on the reverse strand, counting down.
AGCACGGGACGTCAGTGATGTCCCTGCGTGCGCTACCTCCTGGAGGCCCCTGCGTTTTTAAAGTTATTGCGGGGCCACAGAAAGGTAACCGGGACATCCTTGTGTCCCGAAAAGATCTTTCAGGACACAAGGATGTCCTGCTGAATGTGAGGGGGGGAGGGGAAATTACAGTATTTATCTGCGTATAACACGCACTGGCATATAACACGTACCCTCATTTTCACAGGAAAATTTGAGGGGGAAAAAATAAATGTAAAATAAATGACTATAGCTCTGAACTATATGCCTCATCATCCCCCCAACTTTGATTCCCCTTGATCCTCAGTTTGCCCCCCCCCTCCTTCCTCCCCCTTTTATCAGCCCCTGTGCCATATTTAATCCCCCCGCCTCCTTTCCTGTGTTTTCCCCTGCTCATCATTCCCCCCCCGCTCATCATTCTCCCCCCAGCTCATCATTACCCCCCTGCTTATCATTACCCCCCCTGCTCATCATTCTCCCCTGCTCATCATTCTCCCCCTGCTCATCATTCTCCCCCTGCTCATCATTCTCCCCTGCTCATCATTCTCCCCCTGCTCATCATTCTCCCCCTTGCTCATCATTCCCCCCCTACCAATCATTCCCCCCATGCTCATCATCCTCCCCCACTCATAATCCTCCCCTGCTCATTGCTCTCCCCCCCCCTCTTCCTCCTTTTTCTATATTTCATATTTCCTTACCTGGCTGTACTCGGCAGGCTCAGGTGATGCGTCAGGTTTTGTGGGCTGTGACGAGTGACGTATCCTGCGGCTCCTCTGTACGGCGTCAGGGACGTCACTCGTCATTTCCTGCAGCGCTGGGGTGTAATGAAGAAAACTGTGCCCTGTAGCGGCTGCAGGAAATGATGAGTGATGTCCCTGACACCGTGCAGAGGAGCCGCAGGAGACGTCACTCGTCACAGCCCACATGACCCGACGCATCACCTGAGCCTGCCGAGTGCGACCAGGTAAAGAAATATGAAATATAGAAAAAGCAGGGGGAGTCCGGGACCACAGGAGCCGCCGCTGGTCACTTTTTTAAAGTGGCCATGGCCGGGCTATTGGGGGGCCCCGATCCGCTACTGAGCAGCCCGCAGGGATGTCCCTGCGGGCACGGGGCCCGGAGCAGGTGCTCCATGAGCGCCAATGATGATCCAGCCCTGGGTTTGATAAGCATCAGGACATACATTTATGTCCAATGTCCTTAAAGGGGTACTCCAGGGAACTAAACCCATAGTCTATCCTTTTATTTTCATCAACCTATTTAACTAAATATCTAAATATCATTAATTAGGTATATAGAGCAGGTCTCCCTCTTTGGTTGTCTTTTACATGCATGGAGTGAGGGAATTACATCATCCAGCCACCCACTCTGTCTGTGTTTCAATCCCTCTCTGAAAGCATCCCCAACCCTCCTGAGAGACACAGACCATGTGGTTTCTGCCCTGCACCAATGAGTCATGTGAAATGACATTGTAAAAGGCCTGTACATGCTGGAATCACTCATATTTTGGCATGTACATGCTGCCTGTGAGTAATAAGACTGTGCTTGCTAACAACAGTTGTACTCTTTATTTCCATCAGGTAGCCTGCACGTGCTGGAATCAATTGGATTTAAGTATGTGCTGAATAACTGTGATCATTGCATTGAGGATGGGAAGTTTCCACAAGTGAAGGGTTATTTTTAGTTTTAAACTCTTCTTTCAAATAATTTACTGTTCAGTAATGAAAGTATATATCATTTGTTGTGTTTAAACATTTTATTGTAACAATACAGAACGGGTTTATTCACTAAAGCAGGATACTCTATTACTTTTTAGAAGGGGTCCATTTATCCAGGTCTGCCATCAGATGAAGGTACAAGCTGAATGCTAATACCTGGTTCACACCTAGCAACCACAATGCCACCACAATGCCTTGCCTGTTGTAGTACATTGTTATTACTCTAATAATAAGTAAAAAATGGGTAAAGTGAGTGACTGAAAAGTAGAGGATGTAACTCTACTGTTCCCTGTATGATCTAAATACTGCCAAAGACAGTACCCCTCAATCTAATAATGTCACACGCCATGCTTCTAAGTATAATATTGCCACATCCTAGATCCCCCAAATATAATATTGCCAAACACTATGCCGTGAACTGAATTATATCTCTGTTACCCTTAATGCAATGAACATAGTGTATTTGCCCCTCAACGGATCATGCCACTATGTTCCCTAATAAAATGTGCCACTATGCATCCATGTAAACTGTACCATTATGCCCCCGTATGAACTGTACCACTATGTCCCCCATATGAAATGTGCCATTATGCTCTCCATTTGAACTGTGACACTATGTCCCCATATGAACTATGCCAATATGCCCTCCATATGAACTATGCCAACATGCCCCCCCCCCCCCCCATGAACTGTGCCGCAGGTTAAACCTACTATATTCTAAATAATATGTTGTATTGTTGGAGGGTTGGAGCGGCTGCAGACATCATCTCTCCTATTTAATGCTGGCAGTTTTTAGTTTCTCCCCACTAGGGAGAAATCCCTGTTTTCTTTTTTTGTACCCATATAAACTGTGCTACTAAACCCTCACATATCAACTGTACTACTATGCCCCTGAGCAGAATGATGCAGGCAGCGCTAATCACACCATCTACTTCATAGGTGAAGGGCCAAGTAGGGAGCATAATAGCATAATATTTCCTTGCTTCGGCGTCACTCGACTATTCATTTGTATTGATACAAATGAATGGCCGGTACATGGAGGCCTGGATGATTGGTGGCCACAGTCTGGATCTGGACTGCGGTCAACCAGTTGAGTACCGCTGCACTAAAGTGAAACTTGTAATATTCTACAATTTAGATTTTTCTATTTTCAGCTGTAGTGGCTTAACATTTAAAATTTCCTCCCCAACACATCTCTGTTCACTGTTGCGTGGATAACCCTGATACTATTCATAAATTGTCACTGAAGATGCCAGAATTTTATTACAAAAGATAAGAATGTAAGTATTAATTAAAATAGAAAACCTGAACATTCACTGGGGGCACTTGGAGATGTAATGGAGAAATTGGGATTACCATTGGCCTTGGTATCTCCAATTATGGGCATAAACAAGAGGACCTTTTTCCAGACGGTATTTCATCACTAATGGTACCTGTCAGGGTTGTCCCCTCTCCCCATTTATTTTTGTCTTGGTGATGGCCCAACACATTAGGGAATCGTCAGAGATTAGGAGGATCACTAATGGGCCCCCTGACCACCGCATGGGTTTATTTACAGATGATGTGCTCCTACGGTGATGACCCTCTACGATCTTTACTGGCATTAATGGGGTTATTAGCTCAATTCAGTGAGGCTAGCTACTATAAATTAAATTTATAATTTAAGGCTGGGTTCACATACATCCAGCATCCGGCATAGGTGAACTCAGCCTAAATCTCAACGCAACTGATGCCGCAACTGATGACAACATGTATCAGTTGTTATCAGTTGTATGGCATCCGGCATCTATTGTTTCTATTGTGCTGTCCGGTGTGTCCAACCATCAGGTGTCAAAATTGGGACACTGGATGATTGTAAGCTGTCCCATTCAAATGAATGGGATCAGTTCTAGCATCAGTTTCCTTACGGTGCACGCTGAAGGGAAATTATGCCGGACAACTGGTATATGTGAACCCTTCCTTACTGATACAGTAAGCATTCTCTGCAGCCCTGTTCTCTCTAATCTTGGAGCTCCGACTAAACCCCCCGCTCTTTCCCCGCCCCTGTATATATCCGAACGGCTCATTAAGGAGGAGCCACCTCCCTTGCACCTATGCTCCTTGCTTGAGTGCCGTGTATTGCTATGGAGGAGACACAGCTACATGGATCTCCTCCATAGGCAACCATGAACAGAAGAATGAGCCAACTGGGGCATGTACAGGGATGGAAACCCAAGCTGGGCTGAAGTTTGCCAACCCCTTTAAAGGATATCTGCAGCAAAATACAACTTATCTTCTATCCACAGGATAGGGGATAAGTGTTTGATCGTGGGGGGTTCGACCGTGCATGAGTTGTGCCAGCTGCAGCATGATGTCGTGGCCGACAAGCCTCCTCCATGTATCTCTATGGGAGAGGCGGAAGGCAGTGTTTGTGCCTCCCCACCGCTCTCATAGAACTATATGGGGAGAGGGCATGGAGTGGGCATACCGCCGACCTCAGAGAGGTTGACGCTACACGCATTAGCTGCTCACATAGAGCGGCAATGTGGGGCCCCGTTTGGGAGACCATGGGGGATCCTGTGGATAGGAGATAAGTTGTATTTTGCTGCAGGTGTCCTTTAAGGTAAGCAGTTCTTAATTATCAGCTATAATTTCCCCCCCCCCCTCCCCATATTCCCCACATTCACCTCCATCATTACAGCCATATTATAGTTGAAGAATATTTTACTTTCTTTGGCAATCATAGTCTTTATTGCAGTTTTTGCTAATTTTAGTCGTTTTTTTAAACTCTATTATTCTTCTTATAATTTTTTAAAGCCTCTCCACTATCTTCTTGTTTCAGTAGTCTGCAAGCTTTTTTTTTTTTTTATCTGTTTGCTTAACCACTTTGGCTTTTTACTAATGCATGTTTGCTTCCAATGGGTATTTGATGCTCACAAGATCCATTTAGGATGCTGTTGAATATCTCCCATTTGGCATGAGTAATTTTATTTCTGATATGTTTACTCAACAATAGAGACTTGCATAAAACACTACTACAACAACAATGTAGTGTATTATATACAGTAAGTGATTGGGAGCATGTCAAAGTCTCGTTGCAGAGCTCTCCCCTTGTTAGGCTAGTAAAAAATGAAAAGTAAACTTTTACAAAATATACAGTAAAACCTCTTTGAGAAGACAACTCCCTTTACCCAGAACAGATTTTCTGTGACAGATTTTCTATTTCACATTTTTCTCATTGTTTGAGAAGACCACCCCATAGAAGATTGTTTTGTGCAATTTTGGGGGTAGTCTTAAAGAGGTTTCACTGTAATTTTATTATATTTAAAAAAAGAAGCCCCAAAAAGAAGCCCCTCCCCCAGAATATCTATCTTTTATAAAACATAAAAAATAAACATATTTGGTTTCATCCTATACATAACAATCTGAAATATAAAATCATCATATTATCCCCACACTTAAAAGAACTATGTCAGAATTACAAAATTTTGTTAATCTGCCTCCTAAAAAAAAATGAAAAGAAAATAATCAAATGGTCATAAATACCCGACAATGCTACCAACAAAAACTACATATTTTTCTGCAAAAACAAGCCATGAATCTCCATTAAGAGAAAGAATATGGGTCTTAGAATGTAATTAGAGATGAGAGAATTTTTGAGGAGACCATATAGCGTCTGAATGACACAGCGTGGAGGTGGTGAAAGCATGAGGAGAACATATAGTGGCTGAATGACACAGCGTGGATGTGGCGGCAGCATGAGGAGACCATATAGTGGCTGAATGATACAGCCTGGAGGTGCTGGTAGCATGAGGAGACCATATAGTGGCTCAATGACACAGGGTGGAGGTGGCGGAAGCATGAGGAGAACATATAGTGGCTGAATGACACAGTGTGGAAGTGGCGGCAGCATAAGGAGACCATATAGTGGCTGAATGACACCGCCTGAAGGTGGCGGAAGCATGAGGAGACCAAACAGTGGCTGAATGACACAGCGTTTAGGTGGCAGCAGCATGAGAAGATGTCATCATCATCGAGTTGTGTCTACACGTCACTGATGTCCTCCTCAGGTTCCGCAACAGTGTATGCTTCATCAGCCTGAATGCTCGCAACACCACCTCCCACGCCACTCTCCTCATCACTACTTGCTCACATAGCAGAGGAAGTGGCGGATGTCTCCTTCACTTCTTGGCTTTGCAGTAGATGCTGACTGTCCTCTAGTAGATCATCCTCACTAAACAGGGGAGCTGAACCCACAGCATAAGATACTTCTGAGGGGGAGGGAACAGCATAGGACAGAGGCAATTGGAGGACAGAGACTGCTCCCGGGCCATGCCTCAAAGGGTACCACGGTCCGTTACCGGGAGGTGGAGGGGCTCGACTCGCCAGAGTCCATGGCCTCCTTTTTAGAGCAGAGGGGGTTTAAAGTGGTGGACAAGCCGGCCCCCGAGGAGAGTGCAGAGCCCGCGGCGGCGAGTCCCAGCGCCAGCGGAGCAGAGCCAAGCAGGTCAGAGCAGAGCAGCCAGGAGGGTACCGAGAGCGGCAGCCAGGAGGGTACTGAGAGCAGCAGCCAGGAGGGTACCCAGAGCAATTCGGATACTTCCTCGAGCTCTGAGCAGAGTGACCAGGGTGCGAATTAAATGGACGAATGTACGCTAAGGTTGGTTATTGGTGTGTGATGTGTCTGAGGAACTCACCGACTGTTGACTGGGGGTGTCAGATGTCACTTGTGATAAAGTGGATGACCAAGTTAACCAATCAATGATGGCAGATGGGTTGCTGGTCGAGACACGACCTCTAGCTGATACCAGGAGCTCAGGCTTCTTGCTGCGCCTCCTGCTGCCACTCGCCCCTAGTCTGCTGCGACCTCTGCTTGCGCCTGATAAATTTAGGTCTCTGCCACTCCTCTGTGCACATCCTGGCACTTCTCTGCCTGACATACTTGTTTTTTTTTTTTTTCTATCAGAATAAGGAAGTGCTCATGATTTATGATAAGAAGATGAGGAGACCCAGGCCCAGCAGCAGTATCAGTAAACCATATACTGCCTGAATGACACAGCCTGGAGTTGGCTGAAGCATGAGGAGACCCCAGGGTTTCACAATCCCCAAGAAAAAACACAAGAATTTTTGAAATTTAAACAGAAGATGTTGGATAGCTAGTGCTACCTACCATAACAAAAATGTTATTCCCAGGCCCAGCAGCGGTATCAGTAAACCATATATTGCCTAAATGACACAGCCTGGAGTTGGCTGAAGCATGAGTACACACCAGGGCTTCACAATCCTCAAGAAAAAACACAAGAATTTTTTTAATTTAAAAGGAAGATTTTGGATAGCTAGTGTTACCATAACAACATTTTCAGTCCCAGACCCAGGCCCAGCAGCAGTATCAGTAAACCATATATTGCCTTAATGACACAGCCTGGAGTTGGCTGAAGCATGAGGAGACCATTGAAATGTATGATTTTTTTTTTATATTTAAGATTTTGAAATTTAAATGAATGATTTTGAAATTGAACTTTTAACTCCCAAAATTGAGTGTCCCGGACCCCGGCGTGTGGGTACAAAGGGCCAAATTTAACACACCCCGACAGGGCTCATGTGGCCGTTAGATGTAGGCGCAACGTCTCCATTGCCCTGACCAGCCATTGTTTCCAACACTTTTCACCAAGGCAAACCATGTGAAGAACAGCGTGACACCGCCGTGCCCTGCACACGTATGCTGAAGTGCCACTGAGACTTGTCTGGGCAGTGGAGGCTGAGGATACGGTGGAGGATGAGAAGGCGGAGTTGCACACTGTCACAGGACCAATGGGCTGACAGAGTGTAGCAGGAAGCAGCATGAGTACACAAGAGGGGTTTACAACCCCTAAAATGAAAAGGTGAATGTTGAAATCTCTATTGAAGATGCATGTTAGGTAATGCTACCATCCAAAAAATTAAGACCCAAGCCCAGAAGCATCAGTAAGCCAAGTAGTTCCTGAAAGACACAGTCAGGAAAAGGCATCAGCAGTACACAAGAGGATTTCATAACCCCTAAGATTGAAAGATGAATGTTGAAATCTCAATTAAGCCTGTATGTAAGTTAGTGCTAAACATCCAAAAATGTAAGGCCCAAGCCCTGAAGCATCAATAAGCCAAGTAGTTCCTGAAAGACAAAGGAGCAGTCAGGAGCAGGCATCAGCAGTACCCAAGAGGGTTTCATAACCCCTTACATTGAAAGATCAATGTTGACATTTCTATTATGCATGTATTTAGCTAGTGCTAAACATTAGAGATGAGCGAACTTTTCAAAAATTCGATTCGGCCGATTCGCCAAATTTTCTGATAATATTTGTTTTGATCAAAATTTTTTTGCGCCGAATCTATATTAAAAAAGGCTATTTCTAGCCTACATACAGCCTCTATAGGGGTATAGAACACTTTGCTGTGTTCTAAAACGCATATGGAGTGTGCTGGGCTAGTGAAAAAATACTGTTATTCAGAATAACATGCAGATTACCGGCATCACTTTTAGAATCACTGCCACACAGCAGTACAATTACAGAGCCTGGTGGTGGCATCAGTGTCAGGAGACCATATAGTGACTGAATGAAACAGCGTGGAGGTGTTGACAGCATGAGGAGACCATATAGTGGCTGAATGGCACAGCGTGGAGGTGTTGGCAGCATGACACAGCTTGGATGAGGCTGAAGCATGAGGACACCATATAGTGGCTGAATTACACAGCGTGGAGGTGTTGGCAGTATGAGGAGACCATATAGTGGCTGAATGGCACAGCGTGGATGTGTTGGTAGCATGAGGACACCATATAGTGGCTAAATGGTACAGCGTGGAGGTGTTGGCAGCATGAGGACACCATATAGTGGCTGAATGACACAGCTTGGACATGTTGTCAGCATGAGGAGACCATATAGTGGCTGAATGACACAGCATGGAGGTGTTGGCAGCATGAGGAGACCATATAGTGGATGAATGGCACAGCCCGGAGTTGCCAGCAGCATGAATAGGCACTAGGCCTTCACAATCCCTAAGATTAAAAGATGAATTAAGAAATTTAAACTGAAGATTTTGGATAGCGGGTGCTACCTATGAGAAAATTAGAAATTCCCAGACCCAGGCCCCACAGCGGCATCAGTAACCCATATATTGCCTGAATTACACAGCCTGGAGTTGGCTGATGCACGAGTACACACCAGGGCTTCACAATCCCCCCCCAAAAACACCACAATTTTAGAAATTTTTGGAAAAGATTTTGGATAGCAGGTGCTACCTATGAGAAAATGTGAAATTACCAGACCCAGGCCCCACAGTGGCATCCGTAACCCATATATTGCCTGAATGACACAGCCTGGAGTTGGCTGATGCACGAGTACACACCAGGGCTTCACAATCCCTCCCAAAAAACACCACAATTTTAGAAATTTTTGAAAAAGATTTTGGATAGCGGGTGCTACCTATGAGAAAATTTGAAATTACCAGACCCAGGCCCAGCAGCGCCATCATTTTTTTTAATTTGAAAATTAAAACAATCTTTGAGTGTCCCGGACCCAATCGTGTGGGTACGAAGGACCAAATCCAACAAGCCCTCACAGCAACATCAGTAAAGCATATATTGCCTGAATGACACAGCCTGGAGTTGGCTGATTCATGAGTACACAGCAGGGCTTCACAATTCCCCCCCAAAAAACACCACAATTTTAGAAATGTTTTAAAAAGATTTTGGATAGCGGGTGCTACCTTTGAGAAATTTTGAAATTACTAAACCCAGGCCCCACAGCGGCATCAGTAGCCCATATATTGCCTGAATGACACAGCCTGGAGTTGGCTGATGCACGAGTACAAACCAGGACTTCACAATCCCTCCCGAAAAACACCACAATTTTAGAAATTTTTGGAAAAGATTTTGGATAGCGGGTGCTACCTATGAGAAAATTTTAAATTACCAGACCCAGGCCCCACAGCGGCATCAGTAACCCATATATTGCCTGAATGACACAGCCTGGAGTTGGCTGGTGCACGAGTGCACACCAGGGCTTCACAATCTCTCCCAAAAAACACCACAATTTTAGAAATTTTTGAAAAAGATTTTGGATAGCGGGTGCTACCCATGAGAAAATTTGAAATTCCCAGACCCAGGCCCAGCAGCTCCATCATTTTTTTTATTTGAAATTTAAAACAACCTTTGCGTGTCCCGGACCCCAGCGTGTGGGTACGAAGGACCAAATCCAACAAGCCCCCACAGGGCTCATGTGGCCGTGAGATTTAGGCGCAACGTCTCCATTGCCCTGACCGGCCATTGTTTCCAAGACTTCTCGCCAAGGCAAACCATGTGAAGAACGATGTGACACCGCCGTGACCTACACACATGGTATGCTGAAGGGCCACTGAGACTTGTCCGGGCAGTGGAGGCTTAAGACACAGTGGAGGATGTGGAGGCGGAGTAGCACACTGTCGCAGGACCAACGGGCTGACAGAGTGTAGCAGGAAGCAGCATTGAGTACACACAAGGGCTTCAGAATCCCAAAGAAAAAAACAACCATTTTAAAAATAATTCACAGAAAATTTATAACGATACCCAATGTCAAATCAGAATTCACAGAAGGGGTATAACAATTTAAAACTTAACATTTAATGTGCAGTGTAAAACCACAAGACCCCACTGACAACACAACAACAGATAAATGTCATATAGAACAATGACCCAGAGACCAAGAAAGCTGGTGTAGCAGTCCGAGCCCGTGTCAAAAATTGGCCAAAATAAAGAAGTCAGGGGATAGGGGTATGATGGAGATGTCCACGGAGGGTAGGGTGGATAGCCCTAAAAAAAACCCTAGCGGCGTGATGTAGTGCCGCTACCCCTGCTCGCTCAGGGAACTGTCGGGGCACTCGTCCTTGAAAGGACGACCCCTGCCCCGTTTTACCCCTTTGTCAGCCCCTACACTTAAGAAAACAAAAAAACCTGCCCAACGCGTTTCCCCCAAGTTGATGGGTTCGTCAGGGGCTAGAAGGCCCAATGTAGTCAATCTTAAACAATAGAAATCAAGACAAATAAACCATATAGAATGATTAGAAGTCACAGCCAACAAAGTGCATCACAAACAGTATCGTGCACTAAACAAAATCAGTACATCACTATTACATCCACCGTTCATAGATAACCCATCATTATATAGTACATTGACTGGGAAAGCGATGTGCTAGAAACCCGGGGCAGAGCCCTGCTCCTGGGTATGGACTCGCACATACCACAGTGGTGGTCGGCGAGAGGCTGGCATCTGCAGTGGCAGTATGCCCAGCTTTGGCGTCTGTTATCCGCTGCTGGTAGCAGTGAAAACGGGGCCTTTTTAAAGCACTTACCTAAGTCAGACGCTACCACGCTCAATTCACCTGCGCCGCTTCCGGATGCCGACGTCAGCCAGTGAGTCCGCGTCATTTCCGGGGGTGCGTCATTGCTGCCGAGCGGAGCGTCTGTCGTTGCTAAGCGACGCCCGCTATGCAGGCGCCGCCGCAACTGATTAGCAAAAGAAGAGTATTCTGTGGCTGGGATCCGACACGGACCTAGAAGAAGTAACCTGAGAGGTAGTATGATACTACACTCGGGGTAATATGACAATAGATTACACCATAATATGGATCGAAAGAATAATCTAGTAAAATAGTATGATGATATTTCAAACAGGGGTCAAACCTCCATAGTAGAGGGCCATGAATAAGGTAGTGTTGGAACATAATGGGGTAAAAATAGGAGCATAAATTAGGGGAGGGGAGCACCAAACCAGGAATAAATTAATTAGAGAAAACATGCAGTCTCCGATCTGTTGCGATTCACTCTCACCAGGAATTATTTCCTCTTTGACAGGCGTATATACCATCAAACGCGGGGGACCGCGATGGGGAGCCCCTGCGCCCCCACCTATGCTAATCTCTATCTCGGGTGGTGGGAAGAGTCAGTTGTCTTTGGTGGGAGTCTCGCGCAGTATACGGAGTTGGTCGGACTGTGGGCTCGATATATCGACGACATATTCATTCTTTGGAATGGATCGTCTGTCCAATTTAAGGAGTTTGTGGCCATGTTGAACCCTAATGATTTTGGCTTACGGTTCACCTTTGAAATACACAAGGACCAGATTCCATTCCTTGATGTCCTGATTTCGAAGAATGACCAAGGAGGTTTGGATGCCACCGTATATCGTAAACCCACCTCCTCAAACTCCTTACTAAACTGGACCAGCCATCACCCCAGATCGGTCTGCAGAGGCATCCCTAAAGGTCAGTACTTGCGGATGAAACGCAACTGCTCCACAAATTCGGAATTCATTAGACAGGCTGCAGACCTACGTAAAAGGTTCAGGGAACGGGGATACCCTGACTGGACCCTAAGAAAGGCATTTCAGGAAGCCAAGTCAAAAGAACGGAATTCACTTCTTACACCTAAACAAAAAACATCTGATGAAAATAAAATTACACGCTTAGTAGCCACTTTTGACAGTGGCACCCCAGATGTCAAAGCCATTATTGACAAATATTGGCATGTTCTCTTGATGGACAAGGATCTGCAGGAGGTATTGGACACACGCCCGCAGATCTTGTTCCGACGGGGACGGAGTCTCCGAGACAGAATTGTCCATAGCCACTTCTCCAGACCCAGTCAGGCATTAACCTGGCTGGATCGGCAGATTAAAGGCTGCTACAGATGTAGCGGATGTATTGCATGTGGACACATAGCAGCAACTAAGATCTTTAGCAGTTCTGTCACAGGTGACACGTATGACATCCGGGACTTTATCAACTGTCGGAGTAAAGGGGTGGTGTACAAGGCCACATGTATATGTGGCCTTGAATACATTGGGAAAACCAAACGAGAACTAAGGAGAAGGGTTGGAGAGCACCTTAGGGACATCACGAACCAGGCAGACAAGCCTCTAGCAAGGCATGTTGTTGACTGTCACGGAGGGGACAGTAAGGTGGTCACCTTTGTGGGGATCGAACTGGTGAGACCTCCCCTCAGAGGAGGGGATTGGGACAAATTGATTTTGCAAAAAGAAACCAAATGGATATATCGTCTCCAGACACAGTCCCCACAGGGCCTTAATGAAAAATTGAGTTATGCATGTTTTCTCTAATTAATTTATTCCTGGTTTGGTGCTCCCCTCCCCTAATTTATGCTCCTATTTTTACCCCATTATGTTCCAACACTACCTTATTCATGGCCCTCTACTATGGAGGTTTGACCCCTGTTTGAAATATCATCATACTATTTTACTAGATTATTCTTTCGATCCATATTATGGTGTAATCTATTGTCATGTTACCCCTAGTGTAGTATCATATTACCCCTCAGGTTACTTCTTTCAGATCCGTGTCGGATCCCAACCACAGAATACTCTTCTTTTGCTAATCAGTTGCGGCGGCGCCTGCATAGCGGGCGTCGCTTAGCAACGACAGACGCTCCGCTCGGCAGCAATGACGCGCCCCCGGAAATGACGCGGACTCACTGGCTGACGTCGGCATCCGGAAGCGGCGCGGGTGAATTGAGCGTGGTAGCGTCTGACTTAGGTAAGTGCTTTAAAAAGGCCCCGTTTTCACTGCTACCAGCAGCGGATAACAGACGCCAAAGCTGGGCATACTGCCACTGCAGATGCCAGCCTCTCGCCGACCACCACTGTGGTATCCGTGAGTCCATACCCAGGAGCAGGGCTCTGCCCCGGGTTTCTAGCACATCGCTTTCCCAGTCAATGTACTATATAATGATGGGTTATCTATGAACGGTGGATGTAATAGTGATGTACTGATTTTGTTTAGTGCACGATACTGTTTGTGATGCACTTTGTTGGCCGTGACTTCTAATCATTCTATATGGTTTATTTGTCTTGATTTCTATTGTTTAAGATTGACTACATTGGGCCTTCTAGCCCCTGATGAACCCATCAACTTGGGGGAAACGCGTTGGGCAGGTCTTTTGTTTTCTTAAGTGTAGGGGCTGACAAAGGGGTAGAACGGGGCAGGGGTCGTCCTTTCAAGGACGAGTGCCCCGACAGTTCCCTGAGCGAGCAGGGGTAGCGGCACTACATCTCCCCGCTAGGGTTTTTTTAGGGCTATCCACCCTACCCTCCCTGGACATCTCCATCATACCCCTATCCCCTGACTTCTTTATTTTGACCAATTTTTGACACGGGCTCGGACTGCTACACCAGCTTTCTTGGTCTCTGGGTCATTGTTCTATATGACATTTATCTGTTGTTGTATTGTCAGTGGGGTCTTGTGGTTTTACACTGCACATTAAATGTTAAGTTTTAAATTGTTATACCCCTTCTGTGAATTCCCATTTTTAAAATAATTTTAAGGATATTTAGGACAGCGGGTGCTGCCTATATATTGCCTGAATGACACAGCCTGGAGTTGGCTGATGCACGAGTACGCACCAAAGCTTCACAATCCCTAATAAAAAAGACAAACATTTTTTACGAAAAATGTTAATGAAAATTTAGGACAGCGAGAGCTCTCTATATATTACCAGAATGACGCAGCCTAGAGTTGGCTGCAGCATGAGGAGACTATTGAAATGTGTGATTTTTTTATTTGAAATTTAAATCAAAATTTGTGTCCCGGACCCTGCCGTGTGGGTACAAAGGACCTAATCTCACAAGCACCCACAGGGCTCATGTGGCCGTAAGATGTAGGCGCAACGTCTCCATAGCCCTGAACGGCCATTTTGGGTTTTTGTACCTTTGTTTAAGAACAAGCGCATATCCAAGAGTCCAGAAGACTCTATAATGCTGGACGGTGGACCACCAAAAGACATTCTTCTATAAAATTATTTTTATGAAATAAAGAAGCAGAGTTCATCCATCTGCGTATTTTTTTTCTAAAAATTTTACTTAAAAAATCACACGCAACAATCGTTCAATGGTGTAATGGTTATTATTGTATAAAATTCAAGTTTATTACTGTGATAATTATCAGAAAATTTGAAAAAAACACTACCCAAGAGTGTTAAATAACCCCATACATTGCACCATGAATGTTGAAATTTAAATTAAGCATGTATGTATGTATTTCAAAAATTCTAAAATTAAAGGCCCAAGCCCAGAAGCATCATGAAGTCAAGTAGTTCCTGAAAGACACAGGAGCAGTCAGGAGTAGGCATCAGCAGTACCCAAGAGGCTTTAATAACCCCTTACATTGCACGATCACTCGCGAGATCGAGCAATAACAGGTGTGTTATGCCCTCAGGTGTCCGGGGCTGCACGCACGCTACACTGAACGGACCAGCGCGTGTCTATCTTTCACCGACAGGTGCGGGTAACACGCTGAACCCCGTTCTCGATAGGGATCAGGGATTGCAATTATTTGCCAGGAAAGAAGAATCACAACTAAGCGCGGGTCATAAGCTCGGGTTCATTAAGTCCCTGCCCTTTGTACACACCGCATGTCTCTACTACCGATTGGATGGTTTAGTGAGGTCCTTGGATCGGCCCCGGCGGGGTAGGAGAAGGCCCTAGCAGAGTGCTGAGAATTTAAAGATCATTGTTGAAATTTGCATTAAGCATGTATTAGCTACTGCTAAACTTTCAAAAATTTAAGGCCCAAGGCCTGAGGCATCAGGGAGGCAAGTAGTTCCCGAAAGACACAGAATGAGTCAGGAGCAGTCATTCGCAGTACCCAAGAGGGTTTCATAACCATCCCCTTACATTTAAAGATCAATGTTGAAATGTGCATTAAGCATGTATTTAGCTACTGCTAAACATCCAAAAATTGAAGGCCCAAGGCCTGAGGGCAGGGAGGCAAGTAGTTCCTGAAAGACACAGAATGAGTATGGAGCAGGCATTCGCAGTACCCAAGATGGTTTCATAACCCTTTACATTTAAGGATCAAAGTTAACATTTGCATTAAGCATATATTTAGCTACTGCTAAACATCCAAAAATTGAAGGCCCAAGGCCAGAAGCATCAGTGAGGCAAGTAGTTCCTGAAAGACACAGGATGAGCCAGGAGCAGGCAATCGCAGTACCAAAGAAGGTTTCATAACCCTAATTGAGAACCCAAGAGGGTTTCATAACCAACCATAATTGGGAAATGTTGGTGTAGCAGCATGGTCAATCTACTCTGAGGCATCTGGCATTGGGGGCTGGAAATCCTGGCTGATCCATCCCTGATTCATCTTGACAAACGTCAGTCTCTCCTGATTTTTAGTGGACAGGCGAGTTCACCTTGGGGTGACTATGGCCCCGGCCGCACTAAACACCCGCTCTGATGGCACACTACTGGCCGGGCAGGACAGCTTTTCCAGGGCAAACTCTGCTAGTTGTGGCCATAAATCAAGTTTGGCTGCCCAGAAGTCCAGCGGATCTTCAATGGTTGTTGGCATGGCCATGTCAAGGTATGCCACCACCTGCTGGTTCAGGTCCTGCTCCATGTCTACCTGCTGCTGATGACTTGCTTCACTATGCGGGTGAAGAAAGCTACTCATCAGCGACTGTAAACTCAGGCTGCTGCTGACTGAGCTGGTACTGCTCCTGCCACCCCTCCCCTCCCCAGCAGCCATGGCAGTGGAAGGTGAGCGCAGAGGGGCCCCCGAGTCAGACCTGCGAGTGGATGGACCATGTGGCCAATAGGCATCAGCCAACTGGCTACGTAGAATCTCTCTGTAGTAGGTCAGTTTGTCCTCCCTCTCAGTGGATGTAAAAAAGGCCACTATTTTGGGACGGTAGCGAGGGTCTAATAAGGGGGAGATCCAGAAGTCATCCCGCTGATGAATTTTGACAATTCGGGGGTCACTACGCAAGCAACTGAGCATGCATCATGCCATTTGCGCCAGTGACTCTGAGGGACTACCTGCCTCCATCTCCACTGCATACTGCCATGGTGTGTCTAGGTCCTCTGTCTCAACCTCCTCATAACCCTCCAGCTCCTCTGGCTGCTCCTGCTCCTCCTCTCCTGTCCGAAGACTAGAAACACCGGCCATCTCATCCAACCTAAACTGTGCTCCGCTCTGCCCCTCATCATCCTCCTCCTCCAGTTCAGCCCCCACAGGGCTCATGTAGCCTTGAGATGTAGGCGCAATGTCTCCATTGCCATGACCAGCCATGGTTTCAATCATTTGTTGTAGGAAATGTAGGAGTGGAATTACATCGTTCATGGCGTAATCCAGACGACTCACAAATAATGTGGCTTCCTCAAAGGGTCTCAGCAAACGGCAGGTGTCACGTATGAGCTGCTACTGGTTCACATTGAAGTTACACAGGGGAGTACTCCTATCTGCTTGGATCATCAAGAAATCGGTGATTGCTTTTCTTTGTTCGTATAGTCTGTCCAACATATGGAGGGTGGAATTCTAAAGTGTGGCAACCTCACAAATAAGACTATGTTGTGGGATACCGTTCTGATGCTGCAGCTCAAGGAAGGTGTGCTTGGTGGTGTACGAGTGGCTGAAGTGCATGCACAGTTTCCTTGCCTTTTTCAGCATGTTTTGCAAATGGGGTGAAGACTTGAGGAAGTGCTTGACAACCAGATTCAACACGTGTGCCATGCAGAGCGCATGTTTCACACTTCCTTGTCGCAGCGCGGACACGATGTTCTTCCCGTTGTCGGTCACCATGGTTCCCATTTCCAGATTTCGGGGAGTAAGCCATACTCGGAACATCTTTACGAATGAACTTTAGCAGTTCCTCCCCTGTGTGACTCCCTTTGCCAAGGCAAACCATGTGAAGAACAGCTGGACACCGCCGTGCCCTACACACATGGTACGATGAAGGGCCACCGAGATTTGGACGTGCAGTGGAGGCCGAGGACACGGTGGAGGATGAGGAGGCAGCGTCGCACACTGTAACAGGACCAAATGCCTGGGAGTGAGAGCGTGGAGGAGGAAGCGGTGTGACCTGTCCAAGTTGCTGTTGTGGCTGTGCAGGAACCACATTTATCCAGTGAGCCGTAAAAGACAAGTATTGTCCCTGCCCGTAGTTACAGCTCCACACGTTGGCGCTGCCGTGCACTTTTGAACACACCGACAGGCTCAAGGACTGGCCCACCTTCTCTTGTACAGACTTATGCAGGGCTGGTACTGCCTTCTTCGCAAAGAAATGACGGCTTGGGACTTTCCACCTCGGCTCGGCACAAGCCATCAATTCTCTGAAAGGTGCAGAGTCCACCACTTGAAAAGATAGGGACTGCAACACCAGCAACTTGGACAGGAGCACATTCAACTTCTGTGCCGTTGGATGAGTGGGCGCACACTGTTGTCTCTTGGACATGGCTTCGCCGATGGATTGTTGGCGGAATGGCTGACTAAAAGCGGGAGAAGCAGGAGCGACAGAAGGAGGAATTGACACACAGCTCCCTTCGGCTGAGGTGGTGGAGCCTTGGCTGGATGAAGGAGGGAGCGGATGGCCACTGGGTGATGCAGAAGGCTGGACCACTACATCGGAGCCACGGTTCTCCCAGGCCACTTTATGGTGGCGAAGCATGTGTTGACGCAGGGCCGTGGTGCCGACATTGGGACCCTGGCCATGCTTCACCTTCTGCCGACAGATCTTGCATGTGGCTACGTGAACCTCCTCCGGATGCCTTATGAAAAACTTCCACACCGCCGAGTAGCTGATTTTCCCACCCGCAGTCAGCACTAATTGACTGCTACTGGCGCCGTCTCCAGGAACCCCTGTTCCACTACCTCCCGGAAAGGTAGGCTGCCGCGAAGCAGGTGGTCTACCCCAGGCATGTTTCCACTCCTGCCACCACGCTGACTGCCAACCGTGCTACCGCCTTGCTGCCTCAAGTGCAACCTGCAACTCTCTTCTCCTGATGATGATGAAGCCCCTTCTGCACCTGGCTCCCAATTGCGATCGGCTTCATCATCATCAACAGTTGTGTGCACGTCACTGATGTCCTCCTCAGGTTCCCCAACAGTGTCTGCTTCAGGACCCTGAACACTTGCAACACCACCTCCCACGTCACTCTCCATATCACTACTTGGCCACCTAGCGGAGCAAGCGGCGCATTTCCCCTCCCCTTCTTGGCTGTCCAGTAGCTGCTGACTGTCCTCTATTATATCGTCCTCATTAAATAGTGGAGCTGAACCCACAGCATAAGATACTTCTTTAGGAGAGGGAACAGCATAGGACAAAGGCAATGGGAGGACAGGGATTGTTCCCGGGCCATGCCAACTGAGGGTTGTGTCTGAGGAACCCACCGACTGTTGACTGGGGGTGTCAGATGTCACTTGTGATGATGTGGATGAGCGTGTTAACCAATCGACACGACCGCTGGCTGATAATGGGAGCTCAGGCCTCTCGCTGCGACTCCTGCTGCCACTCGCCCCAAGTCTGCTGCCAACTTTGTATTTTTGTAAAACACCAGCTGGTGGATACTATTGTTTGGACTTTGACGGTATGGAGCACCTTGATAGCTTAACAGGTACTAAATGGTACAATACTTGGATGTACCTATGCAGTATGCACTGATGAGGGCAGTAATATGCGTAACTATATGCAGAAAAAACTCTGTATTTTTGTAAAACACCAGCCGGTGAATACTATTGTTTGGACTTTGACGGTTTGGAGGACCTTGACAGATTAACAGGTAGTAAATGGTACAATACTTGGATGTACCTATGCGGTATGCACTGATGAGGGCAGTAATATGCCTAACTATACGCAGAAAAAAATCTGTATTTTTGTAAAACACCAGCCGGTGAATACTATTGTTTGGACTTTGACGGTATGGAGCACCTTGACAGCTTAACAGGTACTAAATGGTACAATACTTGGATGTACCTATGTGGTATGCACTGATGAGGGCAGTTATATATGCGTAACTAAACGCAGAAAAAACTATTTAAAAAAAAAAAAACAGCCGGTGAATACTACTGTTTGGGCTTGCACAGTATGTAGCCCTTTGACAGATTTACAGGTACAAAATGGTACAAATGCACTACAGTCCACTGAACAATCACGTATTTCTGAACAGCAGCAGGACCCAACAGTGCAGCACCACAAAAAAAAAAATCCAGGGATTAAACCCTAAATTGCACTCTGTCACACAATTCTGAGCAGCAGATTTGTAGAGCAAAAAAAAAAAAAAAAAAAAAAAAACTCAATTGGGCTGAAAAATGAGGTGGTAAGATGGTTGATAAAGTTCAGGCAGCTTGGAGATCTGTATGAGGCAGCTGACAGCTATCTGCCCCTCTCTGCTGCAATGCTTAATAACGTGAATAGGAGGTTTAGCAATCAATGATCCTTCTCAGTGTTAACAGCACAGCACTCTGCACTCCTGCCTTTCCCTAATGCTGATGTGACTAGCAGTTGCAGTGTAACGCTGTAATATGAGCTATTCACACACACGCAGTCCCGTCCTCTCCATCTGAGTGCATAGATGAAATGAAGAGAGGCAAGATGGCTGCCGATTATATAGGGCTGTGACATCACAGGGGTCAGTGAACACTGATAGGCTGCATCTCACATGTGATTCAGGGTCAGCCCGCCTACCTTCATTCCCGCCGCTGTTTCCTGCCCTCCCATAATCCCCTGCCCCATGTACTCACATGTGGATCCGCCATCTTAGGTCTCCAATAGCCTGGAATGCTGTAAAATGGAGTTTAATGAATCGATTCGCGTGATCGAATCGCGGCGATATTCGCATTCGTTGCGAATTGAATTTTTCATGAAATTCGTAACGAATTCAGGTTCGTCAACTTCGATTCGCTCATCTCTTCTAAACATCCAAAAATGTAAGGCCCAAGCCCAGAAGCATCAATAAACCAATTAATGATCGACTTAAAGCCTACTGGAACTGAGGAACTTCAAAATGGTAAATCTACCACCTGGGATAGTCAATTCCAACAGCCAGTGGTCAATATCTACAGTTCCCTGTTTCTGCTAGTCCTTGGCAATATTCCTTTTATTACTGGTCTGGTATCAACATGGCAATAATGCTGGAAGAGTAACTCAAGGATAGCCACATGTTTCATACAATACACAGTCAATAGATGGAGACCATATAGTGGCTGAATGACACAGCCTGAAGGTGGCTGAAGCATGAGGAGACCATATACTCTGAATGGCACAGCGGGGAGTTGGCGGCAGATGAGGAGACAATAGGGCCTCACAATCTCTCAGAATAAAAGATGAATTTTGAAATTGACATTGAAGATGCATGGTACCTAGTGCTACCATAAACATATATAAGTAATGTCCTAGGCCCAGCAGAATCACTAAACCATGTAGTTGCTGAATGACACAGACAGGAGCAGTTTGCAGCAGGAGTGCACAAGAGGGTTTCATAACCCCTAAGATTGAAAGATCAATGTTGAAATCTCAATTCAGCATGTAAGCTAGTGCTAACATCCAAAAATGTAAGGCCCAAGCCCAGCAGCATCACTTTGCCAAGTGGTTCCTGAAACACACTGCCTGGAGCTGGCATCAGCATGAGTTTACAAGAGAGCTTCACAACCCCTAATATTATGTTAATGTTGTAAACTGTATAGAAGATGTATGTTAGCTAGTGCTAACACATCAAAAAATTTTAGGCACAGGCTCAGCAGCATCACTAAACCATATAGTTGTTGAAACACACAGCCTGAAGTTGGCATCAGCATGAGTTTACAAGAGGGCTTCACAACCCCAACATTAAAATGTTAACGTTGAAATCTGTATAAAAGATGTTTGTTAGCTAGCGCTAACTTCAAAAATGTTTAGGCACAGGCCCAGCAGCATCACTAAACCATATAGTTGCTGAAACACACAGCCTGGAGCAGGCAGCAGGATGCGTACATAAGAGGGCTTCACAACCCCTAACATTAAGAGATCAATGTTGAAATCTCGATTGAGCATATATGTTTGCTAGTGCTAACATAAAAAAATTGTAATATCCAAGATAGTCCCAGCAGCATTAGAAATCAATATATTGAAGGAAAGACACAGCCTGGAGGTGGGGAAAGCATAAGGAGCCCATATAGTGTAAAGCCTGGAGTTGGCCGAAGCATGAGGAGACCATATAGTGGCGTAATGGCACAGCCTCGAGTTGGCAGAAGCATAAGGAGACAAAATAGTGGCTGAATGAAACAGCTTGGGGGTTGCAGCAGCAGCATCAGGAGTCCTGAAAGTGACCCGGTGACAGAGTGGTGGGTGGGTGGCAATACCAGTACCCGGTGATGAAGGTGGCTGGAATGTTTGTAACTGGGGAGCATTGCCTTAAATCTGTTTGTCACTATCCATATTTGTGCAGTGTTGGTGTAGCACCATGGTCAATCTACTCTGATGCATCTGGCATTGGTGGGTGGAAATCCTGGTTGATCCATGCCTGATTCATCTTCACAAAGGTCAGCCTCTCCACATTTTTCGTGGACAGACGAGTTCTCCTTGGGGTGACTATGGCCCCCGCCACACTAAATACTGCACTGATGCCACACTACTGGCCGGGCAGGACCACTTTTCCGGGGCAAACTTTGCAAGTTGCGGCCTCAAATCAAGTTTAGCTTCCCAGAAGTCCACCGGGTCTTCAAGGTGTGTTGGCATGGGCATATAAAGGTATGCCACCACCTGCTGGTTCAGGTCCTGCTCCATGTCTACCTACCTACTGCTGATGAGTTGCTTCACTATGCGGGTGAAGAAAAGGACTGTAGACTCAGGCTGCTGCTGATGGAGGAAGTACTGCTCCTGCCACCCCACCCCTCCCCAGCAGCCATGGTGGTGGAAGGTGAGCACAGAGGGCCCCAGAGTAAGTCCTGCTAGTTGATGGACGATGGCGCCAATAGGCATCAGCCAACTGACTATGTAGGATCTCTCTATAGTAGGTCAGTTTGTCCTCCCTCTCAGTGGGTGTAAAAAAAATCTCCCCTAGTCTGCTGCATCCTCTGCCTGAAGGATTTAGGCCTCTGCCACTCCTCTTTGCACGTCCTGGCACTTCTCTGCCTGACATACTTAGTGCATATATGAGGGGAGTGTAATACGCTTCACTACTCTTAAAACAGTATTTGTCTAGAACAGCAGCCGGTGATTACTTTTGCCTGGACTTTCACAGTTTGTCGGCCCTTAACAGATTAACAGGTTCAAAATGGTAGACTTCTTAGATGTACGTATGCGGTATGCACTGATTAGGGCAGAAAAATTAGCTACAATACGCCCAAAAAAATTATTTTTGTAAAACACCAGCCAGTGAGTACTGTTGCTTGGACTTTCACAGTATGTAGGCCCTTGACAGATTAACAGGTACAAAATGGCACACTACTTAGATGTAGGTATGTTGTATGCACGTATGAGAGCAAAAAAATGCACTACAGTACACTTGGAAAACGTATTTTTTTTAAACACGAGCCGGTGAGTAATTTTGCTTGGACTTTCAAAGTATGTAGGCCCTTGACAGATTAACAGGTACTAAATGGTACACTACTTAGATGTACGTATGCGGGATGCACTGATGAGGGCAGAAAAATGCGCTACAATATGCCAAAAAAATCAGTAATTTTTAAAAACACCAGCCGGTGAGTAATTTTGCTTGGACTTTCACAGTATGTAGGCCCTTGATGGATTAACAGGTACTAAATGGTACACTACTTAGATATACGTATGCGGTATGCACTGATGAGTGCAGAAAAATGAGCTACAATACGCCCAAAAAAATCTATTTTTGTAAAACACCAGCCGGTGAATACTGTTGCTTGTACTTTCACAGTATGTAGGCCCTTAGCAGATTAACAGGTACAAAATGGTACACTATTTAGATGTAGATATCTTGTATGCATTTATGAGGGCAAGAAAATGCGCTACAGTACACTTGGAAAACGTATTTTTGTAAAACACCAGATGGTGATTATTTTTGCTTGGACTTCCACAGTATGTTGGGCCTTGACAAATAAACAGGTACAAAATGGTACACTACTTAGATGTAAGAATGCTGTATGCACTCATGAGGGCAGAAAAATGCACTCCAATGCCTAAAAACTCAGTATTTTTTTAAAACACCAGCCAGTGAGTACTGTTGCTTGGACTTTCACAGTATGTAGGCCCTTGACAGATTAACAGCTACAAAATGGTACACTACTTAGATGTAGGTATGTTATATGTTAACTATGTAACTATATGTGACAGTGCATCCTTGGTTGGACTTGATGGACGTATGTCTTTTTTCAACCATACTAACTATGTAACTATGTATGCACGTATGAGAGCAAAAAAATGCACTACAGAACACTTGGAAAAAGTATTTTTTTAAAACACCAGCCCGTGAGTAATTTTTCTTGGACTTTCACAGTATGTAGGCCCTTGTCAGATTAACAGGTACTAAATGATACACTATTTAGATGTTTGTATGCGGGATGCACTGATGAGGGCAGAAAAATGTGCTACAATATGCCTAAAAACTCACTACAAAAAAATGCACTACAGTACACTTGGATAACGTATTTTTTAAAAACACCAGCCGGTGAGTAATTTTGCCCTGACTTTTACAGTATGTAGGCTCTTGACAGATTAACAGGTACAAAATGGTACACTACTTAGATGTAGGTATGTTGTATGCACGTATGAGGTCAAAAAAATGTGCTACAGTACACTTACATTTTCGTAAAACACCAGCCAGGGAGTACTGTTGCTTGGACTTTACAGTATGTAGGCCATTGACAGATTAACAAAAAAGTAGGTACAAAAAAGTTGGCTTCTTTGCTGAAGGTATGTGATATGCACGTATGAGGGCAGAAAAATGCACTACAGTCCGCTGAAAAAATTTATTTTTGCACAGCAGCAGGACACAACAGTGCAGCAGCACAAAAAAAAAAAAAGAAATTGGGTGTATTAAACCCAAAATTGCACTCTGTTACAGAGTATCAAGAATGGTGTGAACTGATTCTGGTTATTATACCGTCTACAAACTAGTATAAGCAGCAGAGGATTTCTTGTAGGAAAAATACACCGAATTGCGCTGAAAAATCACTCCTGCCTCCTGTGATAAGGTTTATGAAGTTAAGGCAGTTTGTTGATATGTATGAGGCAACGAAAAGCTATCTGCCCCTCTCTGATAACATGCTGAATAATGTGACTGGGAGGTTAATGGCTGGCAAAAAAATCCTTCTTAGTGAGAACAAGCACTGCTCTCTGTCCACAATGCTGATGTGACTAGCAGTTTGAAAAGGAACGCTGTGGTATGATCAATTCAGCGTGTCTGTGTAACACACAGAGACACGCAGCCGTCCTCTCTCTCTCTCTCTGCAGTGTATGCCATGAAATGAGCAGCCGCAAAATGGCTGCCGATTATTTAGGGCTGTGACATCACGGGGGTCAATGAATGCTGATAGGCTGCATCCTGCATGTGATTCAGGGTCATCACGCCTACCTCCCTTCCCGCCTTGCCTTCCCAGCATCCCCTGCCCCATGTACTGACATGTGGATCTGCCATTTTAGGTGTCCCGGAGTCTGGAAGGCTGTTAAATGGAGTGATTTACGCAACAGAATTGCGGCAATATTCGCATGTTGCGAATCGAATAAATCATGAAATTCATAACAAATTTGGGTTCGTCTGCTTTGATTTGCTCATCTCTACACCTAACCTTAGAATCTAACCCAATAAGAGGGTGCTATATATGCTATCTATATTATAAATATATATATATATATATATATATGTGTATGTATATATATATATATATTTTTTTATATATATATAAAAAGAGAAGACCTGACTCATCAACGCCCAGCCTAAACCCTTGGACCTAGAAACCTGAATTTTTGCACAGGTGTTGTTTTTAAGACGTAGACAAGGAATTTTTCTAAATTCCACCCTTAAGGGGGTGAAAAAGTATTTATTTATTTTTTTAACCCCTTGGGGACGGAGCCCATTATAACCCTAAGGACGGGAGCATTTTTTGCAAATCTGACCACTGTCACTTGAAGCATTAATAACTCTGGGATGCTTTTACTTATAAATTTGATTCCGAGAATGTTTTTTTGTGACATATTCTACTTTATGGTAGTGGTAAATTTCTGTTGATACTTGCATCATTTCTTGGTGAAAAATTCCAAAAGTTTATGAAAAATGAGAAAATTTTGCATTTTTCTAACTTTGAAGCTCTCTGCTTGTAAGGAAAATAGACATTCCAAATAAATTATATATTGATTCACAAATACAATATGTCTGCTTCATATTTGCATCATAAAGTTGACATGTTTTTACTTTTGGAAGACATCAGAGGGCTTCAAAGTTCAGCAGCAATTTTCCAATTTTTCACAAAATTTTCAAAATTGGAATTTTTCAGAGACCACTTCAGGTTTGAAGTGGATTTGAAGGGCCTTCCTATTAGAAATACCCCACAAATGACCCAATTATAAAAACTGCACCCCTCAAAGTATCCAAAATTACATTCAGTAAGTTTGTTAACCCTTTAGGTGTTTCACAGGAATAGCAGCAAAGTGAAGGAGAAAATTCAAAATCTTCATTTTTTACACTCGCATGTTCTTGTAGACCCAGTTTTTGAATTTTTACAAGTGGTAATAGGAGAAAAAGCCTCCAAAAATTTGTAACCCAATTTCTCTCGAGTAAGGAAATACCTCATATGTGTATGTCAAGTGTTCGCGGGCGCAGTAGAGGGCTCAGAAGGGAAGGAGCAACAATGGGATTTTGGAGTGAATTTTGCTGAAATGGTTTTTGGGGGGCATGTCACATTTAGGAAGCCCCTATGGTGCCAGAACAGAGGAAAACCCCATATGGCATACCATTTTGGAAACTAGACCCCTCAAGGCACGTAACAAGGGGTCCAGTGAGCCTTAACACCACGCAGGTGTTTGACGACTTTTCGTTAAAATCGGATGTGTAAATGAAAAAAAAAATGTTTTCACTAAAGTGCAGTTTCTTCCCCAAATTTACAATTTTTACAAAGGGTTATGTGAGAGAATGCCCCCCAAAATTTGTAACCCCATCTCTTCTGAGTATGGAAATACCCCATGTTAGGACGTAAAATGATCTGCGGGCAAAATACAATACTCAGAAGAGGAGGAGCGCCATTGAGCTTTTGGAAAGAGAATTCGTTTGGAATGGTAGTCAGGGGCCATGTGCGTTTACAAAGCCCCCTGTGGTGCCAGAAAAGTGGACCCCCCCACATGTGACCCCATTTTGGAAACTACACCCCTCACAGAATTTAATAAGGGGTTCAGTGAGTATTTACACCCCACTGGCGTTTGACAGATCTTTGGAACAGTGGACTGTGCAAATGAAAAATAAAATTTTTCATTTTCACGGACCACTGTTCCAAAAATCTGTCAGACACATGTGGGGTGTAAATGCTCACTGTACCCCTTATTACATTACACGAGGGGTGCAGTTTCCAAAATGGGGTCACATGTGGGGGGGGGTCCATTGTTCTGGCACTATGGGGGCTTTGTAAACTCATGTGGCTTTCAATTCTGGACACATTTTCTCTTCAAAATCCCAAATGGCGCTCCTTCTCTTCTGAGCATTGTAATGTGCCTGCCGAGCACTTTAAATCCACATATGGGGTATGTTCTTACTCAGAAGAAATGGGGTTAGAAATTTTGGGGGGCTTTGTTCCTATTTTCCCTTGTGCAAATGAAAAATTTAGGGTAACACCAGCATTTTAGTGAAAACATTTTTTTTTTTCATTTTCCCATCCAAATTTAATGAAAATTCGTCAAACACCTGTGGGGTGCTCAGGCTCACTATACCTCTTGTTATGTTCCGTGGGGGGTGTAGTTTCCAAAATGGGGTCACATGTGGGTATTTATGTTTTTGCGTTTATGTCAGAACCACTGTAAAATCAGCCACCCCTGTGCAAATCACCAATTTAGGCCTCAAATGTACATAGTGCGCTCTCTTTTCCTGAGCCTTGTTGTGCATCCGCAGAGCGTTTTACGCCCACATATGGGCTATTTCCGTACTCACTAATTTTAGGGGGCTTTTTTTCCTTTTACTGCTTGTGAAAATAAAAAGTATGGGGCAACACCAGCATGTTAGTGTAAAAAGTTTTTTTTTTTTTTAACACTAACAGGCTGGTGTAACCCCCAACTTTTCCTTTTCATAAGGGGTAAAAGGAGAAAAAAAGCCAAAATTTGTAGTGCAATTTCTCCCGATTACGGAAATACCCCATATGTGGCCCTAAACTGTTTCCTTGAAATACGACAGGGCTCTGAAGTGAGAGAGCGCCATGCGCATTTGAGGACTAAATTAGCAATTGCATAGGGGTGGACATAGAGGTATTCTACGCCAGTGATTCCCAAACAGGGTGCCTCCAGCTGTTGCTTAACTCCTAGCATGCCTGGACAGTCAGTGGCTGTCCAGAAATGCTGGGAGTTGTTGTTTTGCAACAGCTGGAGGCTCCGTTTTGGAAACACTGCCGTACAATACGTTTTTCATTTTTCTTGGGGGGGGGGGGGGGGGGGACAGTGTAAGGGGGTGTATATGTAGTGTTTTACTCTTTATTTTGTGTTAGTGTAGTGTAGTGTTTTTAGGGTACATTCGCACTGGCGGGTTACGGTGAGCTTCCCGCTAGGAGTTTGAGATGCGGCGAATAATTTGCTGCAGACCAAACTTGAAGCAGGAAACTTACTGTAAACCTGCCTGTGTGAATGTACCCTGTACGTTCACATGGGGGAACAAACCTCCAGCTGTTTCAAAACCCCAACTCCCAGCATGCACTGACAGTGCATGCTGGGAGTTGTACTTTTGCAACAGCTGGAGGCACACTGGTTGGAAAACCTTCAGTTAGGTTCTGTTACCTAACTCAGAATTTTCCAACCAGTGTGCCTCCAGTTGTTGCAAAACTACAATTCCCAGCATCTACTAATCGCCGAAGGGCATGCTGGGAGATGTAGTTATGCAACAGCTGGAGGTTACGCAACTACAACTCCCAGCATGGTGAGACAGCTGTTTGCTGTTTGAGCATGCTGGGATTTGCAGTTTTGCAACATCTGGAGGGCTACAGTTTATAGACCACTGCACAGTGAATTCACTTGCGATTTGCGCCGATCGCCGACATGGGGGGGGGTCTAATGACCCCCCTGGGCATTTGCACGGGGTGCCTGCTGATAGATATCAGCAGTCACCCCGATCCGGTCCCCGCCCGGCGGGGACCGAAATTCCCACTTGCATACGCCCTTCGTCCCCAACAGGTTAAAGTCCCATACAAGTCTATGGGAAATATATGTTACTGCATAACTTCCAAATGGCTGGAGATATTTCGATAATACTTGGTCACATGTTACTTATTTGTCCACTTATAGGATACCAAATATAGGATAGTTCATTTAACCCTTAACTACCCCCATTTGTGAGGGTCGGGGTTTTTATTTAAAGTCCCACGCAAATCAATGGGAAATGTATGTTCCCACATAACTTCCGTACGGCTGGAGATATTTCAATACCTGGTACACATATTACAGGTCGGGATATGAGGACAGGATGGGAGGTTGGGATATGAGGTCGGGATAGGAGGTTGAGGCAGCAGGTCGAAATAGGAGGTCGAGATAGGAGGACGGGATGATCGGGATAGGAGGTCGGGACAGGAGGTCGGGACAGGAGGTTGGGATAGGAGGTCGGGATAGGAGGTTGAGATAGGAGGACGGGATAGGAGGTCGAGATAGTAGGACGGGATAGGAGGTCAAGATAGGAGGTCTAGATAGGAGGACGGGATAGGAGTATGGGATAGTAGGATGGTATAGGAGATCAAGATAGGAGGTCGAGATAGGAGGACGGTATAGGAGGTCAGGATAGGAGGTAAAGATAGGAGGTCGAGATAGGAGGATGGGATGGGAGGTCGGGATAGGAGGTCGGGATAGGAGGTCGGGATAGGAGGTCAGGATAGGAGGTCAAGATAGGAGGACGGGATAGAAGGACGGGATATGAGGACGGGATAGGAGATCGGGATAGGAGGTCGGGATAGGAGGACGGGATAGGAGGTCGAGAAAGGAGGTTGAGATACGAGGACGGGATAGGAGGTTGAGATAGGAGGACGGGAAAGGAGGTTGAGATAGGAGGTCAAGATAGGAGGACGGGATAGGAGGTCAGGATAGGAGGTCGAGATAGGAGGACGGGATAGGAGGTCAAGATAGGAGGTCGAGATAGGAGGATGGGATAGGAGGACTGGATATGAGGACGGGATAGGAGGTCGAGATAGTAGGACGGGATAGGAGGTCAAGATAGGAGGTCTAGATAGGAGGACGGGATAGGAGATCAAGATAGAAGGTTGAGATAGGAGGATGGGATAGGAGGTCGGGATAGGAGGTATAGGAGGATGGGAT
Organism: Hyla sarda; assembly: GCF_029499605.1. Lineage (NCBI taxonomy): Eukaryota > Metazoa > Chordata > Amphibia > Anura > Hylidae > Hyla > Hyla sarda. The sequence continues at coordinate 36,025,601 of NC_079201.1, read as the reverse complement.
AGGAGGTTGGGATAGAAGGACAGGATAGGAGGTCGGGATAGGAGGTTGGGATAGGAGGACGGTATAGGAGGTCAGGATAGGAGGTAAAGATAGGAGGTCGAGATAGGAGGATGGGATGGGAGGTCGGGATAGGAGGTCGGGATAGGAGGTCAAGATAGGAGGACGGGATAGAAGGACGGGATATGAGGACGGGATAGGAGATCGGGATAGGAGGTCGGGATAGGAGGACGGGATAGGATGTCGAGAAAGGAGGTTGAGATACGAGGACGGGATAGGAGATTGAGATAGGAGGACGGGAAAGGAGGTTGAGATAGGAGGTCAAGATAGGAGGACGGGATAGGAGGTCAGGATAGGAGGGATAGGCGGAGGAGATTTGAGGTCGGGATAGGAGGTCGAGATAAGTGGATGGGATAGGAGGACGGGATATGAGGATGGGATATGAGGACTGTTTGGCAGTATATAAGCATCACGAGAAGGCGGGTTCCCCTGCGCACAATATTACTAATACTAATTACAATATTACTAATATAACTTTTCCTTACAGGTAGAACACAGTTTTCTGATTTTTAAGATTTTAGTTATAATCTTACCAAAGTGGCAGAACCATTTACTGTGAGCATCTTACTAATACCTTAAAATTCTTTATAAGCATGTTTTTAGGTTCTGTTCATTCAATGTTTAGTATGTATGCTGAGCATAAATGGCAGCAAAATCTCCTTGTGTATACCCTAGATGTATAGCCAAGACTTTTTCATCTGTATGCTAAATGTCAAGTGTAATGTCACCGTAGTTTAAAATCCAAATGATAGCTATCACCATGACTCTGCAAAGAACTATTCGGAAACAGTTTTCAGCTCTTAGCTTTATATTTAACAAGCTACACCCACATACAACAGAATAGTCATTAAATGTAGCTCATTAAAAGAAGTTATATACACCCTTTTTGTTCACACTGCTTTGTTTACATAGCTCAACTTATATATTTTATGTGCATCTGATGCTCCAGTGACTTTTCACAATAAGCTGTCACGAGTAAGCACGAGAACAAGAAGTATTTGTGTTCATTATATGACTTGTTACTGGTACCTATCACCAGTTATCCCCCCTCAACTAACTCCATCTCTAATTGTCAGTTTTCCTTGTACTCTGCTATAACTGCGCCTCCTCTCTTTTTCTCTCCTGTGTCTCCTTCTTCCCTTTCCATAGACTTCTTTGTGCAGTGTGTAACTTAATCTCTTAGTGAGCTGATTATCCATCTCATCTCTTAAAACAAATATTAGCCATAAAGTGAGAATTAATAATCATTGCAGAAGACAAAGGGAGGATTCTAAGTGGAATATAGGTAAAGAAAAAAAAAAGCCCTTTTTGGTATCAAATTTTCCCTTTATGTGAGAACAGCTCCTTCCCTGCGTAATATCATTGCTCACCGTCGCACAAAAAAACACCTAAAAATCTTTTGGCTTAAATGAAGCCACGGAATTAGTTTGCTAATTAGTTTATAATATCTTCCCTTTTATTAAGCCACATAATCTATATACTTATATAATTATTTATGACTTTTAACTATTGATCATGTAGGTTAGTACTTACCATGTCTGGATTTGGGATTATTGTGGCGGCTTTTTGCGTTGTCCATAGCGCTAACAATAAAAGATTATTTATTATTTTCCTTGCCCTATTGGATTATTCCCTTACATCGGTTGAGCGCCAGGAGGATCGGTTCTTTTCTAAGTTGCCACCTGCAACTTTCCTCGTGTGGATTCCCTGACCGCCCTGATTTACCCCAGTGGCGGGAACGATCCAGGCTGCACTCCGACTTCAGACCCAAAAACTGGGTACCAAGCTTCATCAACTGAGCGGAAGAGAGAGGGACACCAGTAAGAGAAAGGTGATCCATAGAAGGCAAAAAATTCAGATTAAAGTCCCCCCCAAGTAGCCAAGCGGAGGGAGGATATTTGTGAAGCCTGGCCAAGACTCTACCCAAAAAGGGAAATTGAGAAGTGTTGGGAGCATAGATATTACAGAAAAGGACAGGTCAACTCCCCAAAGAGCCCTCCTCAATAACAAAACGCCCTCTGGGATCAGCATAGGAAGAGGACACCTGGACAGGACACGACTTAGAAATTAAGATGGCAACACCTGCAACTTTCCTCTCAGAGGTAGCAGAGAAGACCTGAGGATATAAATGGTGGAGAAACTGGAAAGTGCCAGAATGGTCAAAGTGCGTCTCCTGAAGGAAAGCAATATCAGCCCGCAGAATAACCAACTCCCGCTGCAACAGGTGCTGTTTAGGGGGGAGTTGAGGCCCTTTACATTCAAGGAGAGGCACTTAACCATGGCAAAAGGTAAAAAGGAAGGAGAGCCAATGAAAAAAAAATACTTACCAAGATTCAGAAGACAACAGAACAGGAAAAACACAAATCCAAAAACAAACCAAGGACCAAGCAGTCCAAGCGAGAGCACAGGAAGAATCCCTCAGGGGAAGCAGATGGAGGACTCTTCCGGCCAGAAGGTGCAGACTTCTTCCCTCCACCAGAACGCCAACTGTGAATTGGTTGCCACACCGGAGGGGGGAGAGACCCAAGTCCATCACATGGGGGACAGGAATCTCCAGGGCAGAACAAAAGGCTGGAATATATGAGTGAGACCACAACACAGCAGAGCATCCATCTTCACGTGCATGCAAGACAAACAGAAAGTTCCACCGGTAGGACACTTGATGACTCCGCAGGATAGCAAGAAGAGGTTGAAGCAGCCATCTTTTCCAGACAGTGATCCAGGACAAATCCTGGAACAATTGGAGAGGGGCTCCATCAAAGTCAGAGTTCCTCAGGGATCGGGCCTTCATCATGATTGCTTCCTTAAGCTGGAAATCAACACAGCAGATGACATCCCTGGGGGAGCCAGCAGAGGATTTAGGCCAAAGGGCCCGGTGGGCTCTATCCAGCTTGATCCTATGAGAAGGGTGCTCACCCAGAATGAGGCAGAAGATGGACTCCAGCGTAGCATGAAGATCCTCCTCCTGCATAGCCTCTGGAAGGCCGCGGACCCTGTTATATTATTGCGTCGGCCCCAGTTGTCAAGATCCTAAGCGTGATTGTGCAGATCACAGAGAAATTCCGATTGGGAGGAAATAGTAGTCTGGAGCTGTGTAACATATGCCCTGGTAGAGTCGTGCACCTCCTCCAAGCCCTCATCTCTGTCAGAAACATGTAAGTCCTGACGGAGTGCGGACATTTCCGCTCTACCTGTCTCCTTAACTTCTGATATCAGGGAGCGAAAATCTTCTTTAGTAGGGATCTGGGAGAGAAGCTGGTTCCAGTCGGGGGGGCTGGCAGGAGGGGCAACCTAGAGGCTGATCCCTTCACACAGAGGCCCAAGATGGCGAATGGAGGGCCGAGAGTTGAGAGGCAGGAGGTCCAAAGACAACGGGGACTGCACAACAGACAGAGGGCTCACCTCTTTTGATAGCGGAGCCGGAGGATCCAAGACCCGAGAATCCTGGGGAGCCAATGAGGGGTCCTGCGCTAGACAGCTTGCCAGCTCCACCACTGAGTCACTGGAAGCGAAAGCGGGAGCTGTGGAGGAGGAGAGCAGTGAGGGTGGCTTGCCGGAGCCCAGAGGAGCTGCAGCAAGGGCACACCCAGCCCTTGGAGCAGGAAGCAGAGCCGCCGCAGCACACTCCACAGGAGGACCAGAGCAAAGTGGGAGCAGAGGCCGGCCGCCGGGCCCACCACAGCATATGAGCTGCCCACAGGCCGCGAATAGCTTCACAATGCCCCTAGGTAAGGAAGGAGGCTGCCAGAGGGGTTGAGGATTGCTTTGGGGCCCTGTGAATGGTTTTCCCGATGTGCTGCAGGGTGATAACAGCAGGCAGAGCGCCGCAGGGAGCAGGAGCTCACAGTTCAGGCAGCCACGCCCCCTCACTATTACGTTTTTTCCTCTTTCCTTTTCTTCTCCGTCCGGATCAGACCTCCATGTCGATCTCTTAACATCTGCAGGACAAACTTGTTAGACTCTGCATTTGTCCAGTGCCCTCCTCTACACAATCTCCCCATCTATAGGCCCACAAATTGTAATAATGCTCTCCTTGGTGTCCTGCACAGTAAAAGGGCAGGTAGGTAGGTAGCCAAGTAGGTAAGTAACTCGGTAGGTAGATCAGGTAGCAAGATATGTAGGTGACTAGCCAGGTAGGTAGCCAGGCATGTAGGTAGGTGGCTAACTAGGTAGTTAGGCAGCCATGTATGAAGGCCAGGTATGTACATAGGTAGCCAGGTATGTAGGTAGGTAGCAATATATGTAGGTAGGTAGTTAGGTAGCCAGGTATGTAGATAGTATAGCCAGGTATGTAGGTAAGTAGTTAGGCATCCAGGTGTAAAATTAGGTAGCCAGGTAATTAGTCAAGTAGGTAGCCAGCACCCCCCCCCCTCTCCACCCAGTGACAGATCCAGGTAGGTAGTGTCCCCAGGAGGTAGTGTCCCCTAGTAGATCATACCCACAGGTAGTTAATGTCCCTCAGGAAGTTAGTCATGCCACACTAGGTAGATTCCCCAGATAGCTGCCCCCTGTATGAAAACCTCCTATGTAGGTAGTAGGTAGCCCCCCTATTAGTTTGGTAGTTTGACCCATATTAGCTAGGCACGAACATAGTAGATGGTCCTCCACATTAGTTAGGCAGCAGAGTTCCCCCACATTCGGTAGGCAGCAGTTCCTCCACAGTAGATATAGGAGGCAGCAGAGTTCCTCCACAGCAGGTATAGGCGGCAGCAGAGTTCCCCCACAGTAGGTATAGGCGGCATCAGAGTTCCCCTACAGTAGGTACAGACAGCAGAGTTTCCCCACAGTAGGTACAGACAGCAGAGTTCCCCTACAGTAGGTACAAGCAGCATAGTTCACCCACAGTAGGTACAAGTAGCAGAGTTTCCCCACAGTAGGTACAGGCAGCAGAGTTCCCCCACAGAAGGTAAAGGCTGCATAAGAGTTCCCCCACAGTAGGTACAGGTAGCAGAGTTTCCTCACAGTAGGTACAGGCAGTAGAGTTCCCCCACAGTAGGTACAAGCAGCATAGTTCCCCCACTGTAGGTGCAGACAGCAGTTCCCCCACTGTAGGTACAGGCAGCATAGTTCCCCCACAGTAGGTATATGCAGCGGCAGAGTTCCCCCACAGTAGGTATAGGTGGCAGCAGAGTTCCCCCACAGTGGGTATAGGCAGCAGCAGAGTTTCCCCACATTAGGTACAGACAGCAGAGTTCCCCCACAGTAGGTATAGGTGCCAGCAGTTCTCCCACAGTAGGTATAGGCAGCAGCAGAGTTCCCCCACAGTAGTTATAGGTGGCAGCAGAGTTCCCCCACAGTAGGTACAGGCAGCAGAGTCCCCCCACAGTTGGTATTGACAGCGGCAGAGTGTCTCTACAGTAGGTATAGGTGGCAGCAGAGCCCCCCACTCCCCTGCCCCAACACCCCTTCCCCTCCCCAGGATGGAAAAAAACACCAAAAAAGGTTCTCACCTGATAATGTCCCACATACAGCAAAAAGCTGTATGTGGGACATTATCAGGTATTGTAAAATGATGTACATACAGCAAAAAGCAGCGCTGTCTGCTGGGGATCCAGGGTGAGTGTCCTAAATCCTCACTCAGTAGTAGTGGTGGACGGTGGGCCCTTTACTACCCCTGACCACACAAAACATTGACACTTTGGATACAATTTAGACATTTTCACTTATGGGTGTAGTTGTCAAGATTCAGACTTAATGGCTGTGTGTTGAAATATTTTCAGGGGACAACAACATTAAACACCATTATACAGGCTGTGAACTACTTTACTACTTTACATTGTAGCAGAGTGTCAATTCTTTAGTGTTTTCACATGAAAAGATATAATTAAATATTAATAAAAATGTGAGATGTTTACTCACGTGAGATATGTACTTTTACACTTTGTTTACTATGCTTAACAAGGCTAGTATAGCCAGAACATTGCACGTTGGGGAACTGTGATGCAAGGGACATCGCTGCTGCTCTACTCTGTTACTCACATGAATACCTCAGCACAAAGTAGTGCAGCAGCGGCGACCTTTACGTGGTGCACGCATGCTGGTAAATTAGTCCTCATTCCATAGCGCAGCCCTGCAGCAGCACAGTTACCAACCCATCGCTAATTAGTTCCAGACTGGTTTCTGCCCAGCCCCCAACTTGGTGCCCTGAGGAAACTTCCAGACAAAGATTTCAAACCAGACTGAGGATTCAAGATGTGCTGTTCAAGTTCTTCTACAGGAACACAAAATAACGGTCAACGTTGAGGATCGTAGATGGAGTGGTTCGCCAAGGAAACAGGGCAGGAAATGAAAGAATAAATATAATGCTTAAAGGGGTTCTCCACTGCCCTGCCTTCCGGAGCTCCGCTCGCAGCGTCCGGAAGTTTATTACTCCGAACGCTGTATAAGGGCTTCCGTGTTCGAGGCTGCCCCTCGTGACGTCACGCCCGCCCCCCCACAAGAGGGGGCGGATTCGAACACAGAAGCCCGCACACATCGTTCGGAGTGATAAACTTCCGGACGCTGCGAGCGGAGCTCCGGAAGGCAGGGCAGTAGAGAACCCCTTTAAATAATATCATACTTTTCCTTCAAGCTCAGAACTAACAGGAACTTGTGAAACTTAGGTACATCCATGTACTGAATACTTAAGTCTATAATGTAAAGGGGTTGTCCTGCAAAAATGATTTTTGTGAAAACAGGCCCAGAGGGCCTATTTAAACCAAATATACACACCACATTCTTGGTCCCCGTAGTTTCGAGTATCACTGCACATGGTCTCCAGTGAACCTCCTGGTTCTAAGGCCCAATACCGAACATTGCTGCTCAGCCAATTACTGGCCGCAACAGTTTCCTACCTGATCAGTGATTAGCTGAGCGGCTCATACAGACCCCCTGCACCAGGAAGAGTTGCATGGCAGAGACCAGGAGCAGCAATACTGGAGGATACAGGGATGGAGTGAGGGATATAGTAGTTTTTTTTGTTTAAGTCCTCCTTTAAGCCTGGGCATTTAAAAATAAATAAGATATATATATATATATATATATATATATATATATATATATATATATATATATATATATATATACACTCACACTGCTCAAAAAAAATTAAAAGGGAACACTTAAACAACACAATGTAACTGTAATGTCCGTTTATTTGATTTTGTATTTCTCTGTTTAGGTGTGTATTCACACACTAGTTTGTTCAGAACAGTTTGCTTTTCCACCTGAATAAGGAATAGTTAATGCTCTGGAGTTATTTAGCCAGCGTAATTCTGCATTCTCGTGCTGGATATTTAGTTTCATGCCACCATGTCTGTTTGTGTAATACACTTCCAAGTCTGCTTGAGCATGCACCTTGTATTTATCTTGCTATATTATTTGGGTTTTAGCCATGGTTAAATAGTCTTGTTCATTGTAACTTTTAGTCTGTGTTACATTTGTCGGTTTTAGGATTATGTCTATTTAGCTTTGTCTGTGTTCACACTGTCTGAGTCTTGCTTGTTACCTATGCCCTGTATATTTATGTCTTGTTTAGCACTTTAGCGCTGGTAGGGACCGGCTCCCAGTTGTCGACTCACCGCTTAGGGTGAGTGGGCAAGTAGGCAGGGAGAGATGTTCTAGGGTCAGTTTAGGGCTCACTCTCCCTGTCCCCCCGGTCGGTGCCTGACAGTAACTCCAAGTCAATCACACTTCTGTGTAATCACACTGTCCACTCAGGAAGCAACACTGATTAACAATCAATCACATGCTGTTGTGCAAATGGAACAGACAACATGTAGAAATTATAGGCAATTAGTAAGACACCCCCAATAAAGGAGTGGTTCTGCAGGTGGTGACCACAGACCACTTATCAGTTCCTATGCTTCCTGGCTGATGTTTTGGTCACTTTTTAATTCTGGCGGTGCTTTCACTCTATTGGTAGCATGAGAAGGAGTCTACAACCCACACAAGTGACTCAGGTAGTGCAGCTCATCCAGGATGGCACATCAATGCGAGCTGTGACAAGAAGGATTGCTGTGTCTGTCAGCGTAGTGTCCAGAGCCTGGAGGTGCTACCAGGAGACAGGCCAGTACATCAGGAGATGTGGAGGAGGCCGTAGGAGGGCAACAACCCAGCAGCAGGACCGCTACCTCCACCTTTGTGCAAGGAGGAGCAGCAGGAACACTGCCAGAGCCCTGCAAAATTACCTTTAGCAGGCCACAAATGTGCATGTGTTCACTCAATGGGTCAGAAACAGACTCCATGAGGCCCAAAATCATGCAGGACGTTTGGCATTTTCCAGAAAATAGCAAGATTGGCAAATTTGCCACTGGCTCCCTGTGCTCTTCACAGATGACAGCAGGTTCACACTGAGCACATTTGATAGAGTCTGGAGACGCCGTGGAGAATGTTCTTGTCAGGATCCGGACTGGTATGTGGAGAGGACACTGGTGGTGGATCCTCTGTGTCAGTGAGGTGATGGCGTGGGCCGTACCAGGGGAACGGAATCTAAGGGGTTACTGGTTTTCACCAGAGCCCGCCGCAAAGCGGGATGGACTTGCAGCGGCAGGTAACCCCCAGGTCGTTCCACCCGGTAGCGACTCAACCTCACTGACAGCTGAGACAGGCACGGTACACAAGGACTAGACAGAGGCGAGGTCAGATATAGCAGAAGGTCAGGGCAGGCAGCGAGGTTCGTAGTCAGGGGCAACAGCAGACGGTCTGGGTACACAGGCTTGGGAACACACTAAAACGCTTTCACAGGGCACAAGGTAACAAGATCCGGCGAGGACAGGAAGGGGAAGTGGGTTTAAGTAGTGTTTGGTGGTAATACACTGATTGGGCCAGGCACCAATTAGTGGTTCACTGGCCCTTTAAATTTCAGAGAGCCGGCGCGCGCGCGCCCTAGAGAGCGGGGCCATGCGCCGAAAGACAGAGCCGAAAGAGGACGGGGCAGGTGAGCAGAACGGGATGCGACCTGCGGGCAGGCACGCCCCGCCGGGGAATCGGAGCAGCGCTCACGGTCAGCAAGTCTGACCGGGGCGCTGCGAACAGGAGATAAACGCCGCAACCACTCCGGGGAGGAGCAGGGACCCGGAGCGCTCGGCGTAACAGCCCTCCATGTACTTTCCAGAGCTAGCCTGACTGCCATTAGGTACCGAGATGAGATCCTCAGACCCCTTTTGAGACCATAAGCTGGTGCAGTTGGCCCTGGGTTCCTCCTAATGCAAGACAATGCTAGACCTCATGTGGCTGGAGTATGTCATCAGTTCATGCAAAAGGAAGGCATTGATGCTATGGACTGGCCCGCCCATTCCCCAGACCTGAATCTGATTGAGCACATCTGGGACATCATGTCTCACTCCCTCCACCAACACCACATTGCACCACAGACTGTCCAGGAGTTGGCGGATGCTTTAGTCCAGGTCTGGGAGGACATCCCTCAGGAGACCATCCGCCACCTCATCAGGAGCATGCCTAGGCATTGTAAGGAGGTCATATGGGCACGTGGAGGCCACACACACATTACTGAGCCTCATTATGACTTGTTTTAAGGACATTACATCAAAGTTGGATCAGCCTGTTGTGTGGTTTTCCACTTAGATTTTGAGTGTGACTCTATATCCAGACCTCCATGGGTTGATAAATTTGATTTCCATTGATAATTTTTTTGATTTTCTTGTCAGCACATTCAACTATGTAAAGACGAAAGTATTTCTTACGATTCCTTCATTCATTCAGATCTAGGATGTGTTATTTTAGTGTTCCATTTATTTTTTTGAGCAGTATATATATATATATATATATATATATATATATATATATATAATATAGATGGGAAAGAGCATAGTCTGCTAGGGCTTTTTTGTTTAAGTTTTAGCATTTTTGTTTTTTCCTCCTTACCTTTTAAAAATCATAACCCTTTCAATTTTTTCCACCTAAAAATCCATATGATGGCTTATTTTTTGCGCCACCAATTTTACCCAAAAATCTACGGCGGAAAAAATTAAAATCATTATGCGACCAAATTTTTTTAAAAAAATGTGTACTTTTTGGGGGCTTCCGTTTCTACGCAGCACATTTTTCGGTTAAAATGATACCTCTTTATTCTATAGGTCCATACAATTAAAATGATGCCCTACCTATATAGGTCTGGAAAAAAATCATAACTACATGCAGGAAAATTTATACTTTTAAAAATGTCATCTTCTGACCCCTATAACTTTTTTTTATTTTTCTGCATATGGGGATGTATGAGGGCTAATTTATTTGCGCCGTGATCTGAAGTTTTTATCAGTACCATGTTTGTTTTGATAGGACTTTTTGATCGCTTTTTATACATTTTTTGATGGTATATAAAAAGGGACCAAAAATACGCTATTTTGGACTTTGGAATTTTTTTATATGTACGCCATTAACCATGCGGTTTAATTAACTATATATTTTTATAGTTTGGACATTAACGCACACGGCAATACCACATATGTTTATATTTATTTATATTTTTTTAAATTTACGTCCTGTGTTGTTAAGGCGTTAAACCCACTAGGTCTGAACCTTCCCGTCAACTTGTTATTTTGCTTGGTGCCAGACACATTAGGCATGTAGTGGGATAGTGAGGTATCCTGATGTTTAGTTAGAGCCGGACAGGCTTAGTTTTTGTTGTTTCTGTTTGCATTGTACCAAAACCATTTAAAGGGGTATTCCAGGAAAAATATTTTTTCTTTATATCAACTGGCTCCAGAAAGTTAAACAAATTTGTAAATTACTTCTATTAAAAAATCTTAATCCTTTCAAAAATTATCAGCTGCTGAAGTTGAATTGTTGTTTTCTGTCTGGCAACAGTGCTCTCTGCTGACATCTCTGCTTGTCTCGGGAACTGCACAGAGTAGAAGAGGTTTGCTATGGGGATTTGCTTCTAAACTGGGAGGTCCCGAGACACGTGTCATCAGAGAACAACTCAACTTCAGAAGCTCATGACTATTTTTAAATAGAAGTAATTTATAAATCTGTTTAACTTCCCGGAGCCAGTTGATATATAAAAAAAAGTTTTTTCCTTGATAACCCCTTAAGGACCAGGCTCAGCTTTAACCCCTTAAGGACCAGGCCATTTTACACCTTAAGGACCAGAGCGTTTTTTGCAAATCTGACCACTGTCACTTTAAACATTAATAACTCTGGAATGCTTTTAGTTCTCATTCTGATTACGAGATTGTTTTTTCGTGACATATTCTACTTTAACTTAGTGGTAAAATTTTATGGTAACTTGCATCCTTTCTTGGTAAAAAATCTCCAAATTTGATGAAAAATATGAAAATTTTGCATTTTTCTAACTTTGAAGCTCTCTGCTTGTAAGGAACATGGATATTCAAGATATATTTTTATTGGGTTCACATATACAATATGTCTACTTTATGTTTGCATCATAAAATTTATGAGTTTTTACTTTTGGAAGACACCAGAGGGCTTCAAAGTTCAGCAGCAATTTTGAAATTTTTCACAAAATTTTCAAACTCACTATTTTTCAGGGACCAGTTCAGGTTTGAAGTGGATTTGAAGGGTCTTCATATTAGAAATATCCCATAAAAGACCCCATTATAAAAACTACACCCCCAAAGTATTCAAAATGACATTCAGTAAGTGTATTAACCCTTTAGGTGTTTCACAGGAATAGCAGCAAAGTGAAGGAGAAAATTCAAAATCTTCATTTTTTACACTCGCATGTTCTTGTAGACCCAATTTTTGAATTTTTGCAAGGGGTAAAAAGGAGAAAATTTTTACTTGTATTTGAAACCCAATTTCTCTCGAGTAAGGACATACCTCATATGTCTATGTAAAGTGTTCGACGGGCGCAGTAGAGGGCTCAGAAGGGAAGGAGCGACAAATGATTTTTGGGGGGCATGTCACCTTTAGGAAGCCCCTATAGTGCCAGGACAGCAAAAAAAAAAAAAAACACATGGCAAACCATTTTGGAAACTAGACCCCTCAGGGAACGTAACAAGGGGTAAAGTGAACCTTAATAACCCACAGGTGATTCACGACTTTTGCATATGTAAAAAAAAAATTTTTTTTTACCTAAAATGCTTGGTTTCCCAAAAATTTTACATTTTTAAAAAGGGTAATAGCAGAAAATACCCCCCAAAATTTGAAGCTCAATTTCTCCCGATACAGAAAACACCCCATATGGGGGTGAAAATTGCTCTGCTGACGCACTACAGGTCTCAGAAGAGAAGGAGTCACATTTGGCTTTTTGAATGCAAATTTTGCTCTGGGGGCATGCTGCATTTAGGAAGCCCCTGTGGTGCCAGAACAGCAAAAAAAAAAAAAAAAACACATGGCATACCATTTTGAAACTAGACCCCTCGGGCAACGTAACAAGGGGTGACGTGAACCTTAATACCCTACAGGTGTTTCACGACTTTTGCATATGTAAAAAAAAAAATTTTTTTTACCTAAAATGCTTGGTTTCCCAAAATTTTTCATTTTTTTTTAAAAGGGTAATAGCAGAAAATACCCCCCAAAATTTGAAGCCCAATTTCTCCCAATTCAGAAAACACCCCATATGGGGGTGAAATGTGCTCTGCTGGCGCACTACAGGTCTCAGAAGAGAAGGAGTCACATTTGGCTTTTTGAAAGTAAATTTTGCTCTGGGGCATGCTGCATTTAGGAAGCCCCTATGGTGCCAGAACAGCAAAAAAAAAAACCAATGGCATACCATTTTGGAAACTAGACCCCTCGGGGAACGTAACAAGGGGTAATGTGAACCTAAATACCCTACAGGTGTTTCACGACTTTTGTATATGTGAAATTTTTTTTTTTTTTTTACCTAAAATGCTTGTTTTCCCAAAAATGTTACATTTTTAAAAAGGGTAATAGCAGAAAATACCCCCCAAAATTTGTAACACAATTTCTCCCGAGTACGGCGATACCTCATATGTGACCCTAAACTGTTGCCTTGAAATACGACAGGGCTCCAAAGTGAGAGCGCCATGCTCATTTGAGGCCTGAATTAGGGACTTGCATAGGGGTGGACATAGGGGTATTTTACGCCAGTGATTCCCAAACAGGGTGCCTCCAGCTGTTGTAAAACTCCCAGCATGCTTAGACAGTCAGTGGCTATCTGGCAATACTGGGAGTACTTGTTTTGCAACAGCTGGAGGCTCCGTTTTGGAAACAGTGGCATACCAGACGTTTTTCATTTTTATTGGGGAGGGGAGGGGGGCTGTGTAGGGGTATGTGTATATGTAGTGTTTTTTACTTTTTATTTTATTTTGTGTTAGTGTAGTGTAGGGTTTTTAGGGTACAGTCACATGGGTTCACAGTAGTTTCTCTCTGGCAGTTTGAGCTGCGGCAGAAAATTTGCCGCAGCTCAAACTTGCAGCCGGATACTTACTGTAATCCTCCGCCCATGTGAGTGTACCCTGTACGTTCACATTCGGGGGGGGAACATCCAGCTGTTGCAAAACTACGACTCCCAGCATGTACGGTCTATCAGTGCATGCTGGGAGTTGTAGTTTTGCAACCGCTGGAGGCTCCATTTTGGAAACAGTGGCGTACCAGACGTTTTTCATTTTTATTGGGGAGGGGGGGGAGGCTGTGTAGGGGTATGTGTATATGTAGTGTTTTTTACTTTTTATTTTATTGTGTGTTAGTGTAGTGTAGTGTTTTTAGGGTAAAGTCACACGGGCGGGGGTTCACAGTAGTTTCTCGCTGGCAGTTTGAGCTGCGGCAGAAAATTTGCCGCAGCTCAAACTTGCAGCTGGATACTTACTGTAATCCTCCGCCCATGTGAGTGTACCCTGTACATTCACATTGGGGGGGAGAAACATCCAGCTGTTGCAAAACTACAACTCCCAGCATGTACGGTCTATCAGTGCATGCTGGGAGTTGTAGTTTTGCAACAGCTGGAGGCACACTGGTTGTGAAACACCGAGTTTGGTAACAAACTCAGTGTTTTGCAACCAGTGTGCCTTCAGCTGTTGCAAAAGCTACAACCCCCAGCATGTACGGACAGCTGAAGGGCATGCTGGCTCTTGTAGTTATGCAACAGCTGGAGACACACTGGTTTGCTACTTAACTCAGTGTGCCTTCAGCTGTTGCAAAACTACAACTCTCAGCAGTCACCGACAGCCAACGGGCATGCTGGGAGTTGTAGTTATGCAACCAGCAGATGCACCACTACAACTCCCAGCATGCACTTTAGCTGATTGTGCAAGCTGGGAGTTATAGTTATACAACAGCTGAAGGTACACTTTTCCATAGAAAAAATGTGCCTCCAGCTGTTGCAAAATTATAAGTCCCAGCATGCCCATAAGGGAATGCTGGGAGTTGTGGTGGTCTGCCTCCTGCTGTTGCATAACTACAGCTCCCAGCATGCCCTTTTTGCATGCTGGGAGCTGTAGCTAAGCAACAGCAGGAGGCTGTCACTCACCACCTACTGCTGCTGCTGCTCCACGCGCATCAGGTCAGTCCCTCGCCGCCGCCGTCGCTCCTGGGGCCCCGATCCCAACAGGGACGCTGGGGATCGGGGTCCCCAGCACCCGGGGTGCACGTCCCGCACCCGCTCACGTCCTCCGGAAGAGGGGCGGAGTGGGTTGCGGGAGTGACACCCGCAGCAGGCGCCCTGATTGGTCGGCCGGGAAACCGGCCGACGAATCAGGGTGATCGTGAGGTGGCACCAGTGCCACCTCACCCCTGCTGGCTATGGCTGTTCGGGGCTGTCTCTGACGGCCCCGATCAGCCAATAATTCCGCGTCACCGGGTCACTGGAGACCCGATTGACCCGGAATACGCCACAGATCGCTGGACTGAATTGTCCAGCGATCTGCGGCCATTGCCGACATGGGGGGTCATCATGACCCCCCTGGGCGATATGCCCCGATGCCTGCTGAACGATTTCAGCAGGCATCGGGCACCGGCTCCGCTCCAGATGGCTGCGGGGGGGCGGTAAAACACATAATGTTCTCATACGTCATGTGTCCTTAAGGACTCGGAAATGGAGACGTATGAGAATGTCATGTGTTCTTAAGGGGTTAAGCTGCTCAATAAAATGTCACTTACACTTATAGCAATATTAAAAATCATGTCACATTGAAAATTGAGTCCTATCTAAAGGCATTATGTTATAGAGCAGAAGGAGCTGAGCATACAGTGGTCCCTCAACATACGATGGTAATTCGTTCCAAACGACCCATCGTTTGTCGAATCCATCGTATGTTGAGGGATCCGTGCAATGTAAAGTATAGGAAGCTGTACTCACTTGTCCCCGCCGCTCCGGACCAGGTCCTCACCGCTCCCGATGCTGTCCCGCTGCTCCGGTGCCTTCTTCGCGATCCTCCGGCTTCTTCCGCATCTTCTGCAGGGTCCGGGCCTTGCTTTCTGGTGACGTTATTACGCTGCTGCGCCGGCGTGGCGAGCGTAGGATCCCCGGAGGATCGTGAAGTGGACCCGGAGCATCAGGAATAGGCCCGAACCTGCCCGGGATGCTTAAACTGCTATCCGACAGCAGCTTAAGCATTTTGCGCTGTCGGATAGCAGTTAATGCGATGGCCCCGACATATAAAAGCATCATATGTCGATGCCGACATCGACATGCGATGGCCTCTGAGTGGCCATCGTATGACGATTTGATCATATGTCGGGGCCATCGCATGTCGGGGGGTTACTGTATTCAGATCTAGTTTTTACTGTAAAAGCTCAAGTATAAATAGTTGTTTATTAATGTGTAGAGTTGAGCAAACTTTTGAAAATTTTGGTTCACCGGACGTGACAAACTTTTCGGAAATTGTGAGTTCGGCTCGGTTTGACTCGAACTGGCAATGAAATAAGCCACTAAACACGTTTATAACACTCGTGTGAATTGAGGTAGTCTTAAATAGCAGCAAGTTATTGTATGGTCTTGAATAGTTAGAGTTTGAGTAATAAACAAGTTATTTCAAGATGTCTGTCAAATGTAGCAAATGATGTTGAATGACTGCAGACCAATTACAAGGTAGCTGAATAAATGTTATTCATCAGAGTGTTGAGAGGAGAAGCTTGTAAGATGCCGGTAAAAAAGTTTTTGCTGTCAATTCTCTGCTGCTATAGACTATTTATTCCTTTTTTTTAGATGGCTGGCAATTTTTTGTTTCATTTTTTTAGGTCATTTTATTGTATATATTTATATTTTTAATACCTGAGCAAGGGCCCTGGTCGGGTATTGATTGTTTTATTAAAATTTAATAAATGTATAAGATTATTTAATTTATTTTACCCTTTCAGGCTTTTTATTACCATTTTTATTTTTATTATCACTACTATTGATAACTGTCACTCCCTTTTCTCCTATTCCTCTTCCCTTTTTCCCTTTTTCCACTACCCCTTGAGGACTGGTTATATAATATTTTATTATTATATATTTTTTTCTGCCTACTATTTGGTCTTTTGGGGTTTTTAGACCATACCAGTTAACCTCGGGTTAGAATATTGATTGAGCTGCACTAACTCTATTCTACGTTTTTAACACTGCCTAACAGCTCCTAAGTGTTTTTAAAGCTCAGTTATGGTGACATACAGTAACCTATGGTAACTAATACAGCTCGCCAGTTTTTAGGCTTATTTACACCAAAATAAAGCATCCCTGTTTTTTCGGTAGATGCCTGCTGTGTTAATATGCACACTGAGGCATGGGAAGACGCAGTGGCTTTTTCCAAGCGTGCCAGAAATGATCTCTTTTATTGTGGATGATGGTTTGTGGACGTAGGCCTGGCCTGTAAGTAAGGTGATGGTGGATTGGTGTTTCTAGTAGTAGCCAGCTTACAGCAGGTGGTGGATGCCTGATATTACTAGCGCACAGCATGTGATAGCAGAGTTATGTCAATAGATAGTTGACTGATAGAGGCAGGAAGGTGGTGGTTTTTAAATTAAATTTGAAAATGTTTCAATTAAGTTTCTTTTAATTGAAACAATTAAAGGAAACCTTTAAAATTAATTCAAATTCGGCTAGCCAGGTGACCCAGGCCTTGCTGGCTAGAGGTAGGGAGGTTGCAATAGCAACCTTCAGCATGTCACAGTGGTTTAGTGGAGGAAGTTGAAGTATCCTGCGTACAGCAGCAGATGTAGAAACCTTTAAAATCAAACGCAATAAATTAGAATTTTGCCCCAGCCAGCCAGACGGCCCAGGCCTTGCTGGAAGTAGTAGGTTTGCAAAATAAAATAAATTTTTATTTAGCCAGCAGTCCTGGCTGGCCGCTGGATGTTTGCAAAAGCAAATGTAAAAAATTAGAATTTTTCCCCAGCCAGGTTGCCAAGGCCTGGCTGGGGAATCACACTTAGACTAAAGCAATGGAGCTAAACTTTTTGTTGGACACATATTGCCCCTGGCTGTAGCTATTACTCCACATATCAACCATAGCATGCACTCTTCTGCACATAGACACATTCATGGAGTGGCCCACCCTCACCACCACATGATTGTGCAAAGCGCAGACGGCTTTCTTTGAAAAATAATGGCGACTAGGTACCCACCACTTGGGCTGGCCACGTCCTATTAGTTGTCTGAAGGCCATGGAGTCAACAAGATGGTGTGGCAGGCCATCCCATACCAACAACTTGGCCAGGTACGAATTGAGGCACACTATAACAGGGTGACTGGGAGAATACTTTTGTCTGAAGGACATACATTTCCCAATGGAAAACTGATGGGATCGGGGAGGAGGGCATGGATGAGGAAAATCCCAAAAATGTGCTGCTTGTAGAAAAGGCCTGGCTGTTAAACCATTAGGAGGGAGTCTTGAGGATCATCAGTAGCAACAGCACTGTTTTCCCTCACGTTGTAGGGCGTCTTGACTGTCCCACGTAGTCTTGAGGTGACGCTCCATATACCTACGTAGAGACGTAGTTCCTACACTCTGACCCTTTTCTGTTTGCAGAGACGACATATTGCCACATTCCTTGTATCAGTTAAGGTAGAAAGAAGTTCCACACATGAGAATATCTGACAGGCACTGCACCACCTGACTGTACCCAAACATTCAGCAGCGTCACCATCACCTTAGCTCATCAGAGCAGCAGCCCAATGCCTGTTACATTTCATTGGTTTTCTTCCCCTACCTCGGCTACGCTCTTCTTTGCTGACACTGCAACTACACTCCTGCTCTGAACACGTCAGCTCATGCCCAGGTGGTTCCCACGTCCCGTCCAACATTACATCATCTTCAACATCAAACTCCCCATCGTCCACACCACTCCTCTCTGCATGGACTTCTTGGGTTCCTTGCTCCCCCACCAACTACCCAACTACTTTTCCAGACATTTTTTTTTTGTTACTTTTATCCTTTTTGGGTGATTTTTCATCAACCTTTTTGTCAAATCTAAGTTTCAATGCTTTGAACACTTTTTGTCTGGCAGGGATGACAGGATGAAGGTGTTTGAGGAGCAATATTAACCCCTTCACGACGAGCGACGTACATGTACGTCGCAGCTCAAACTCCTAGCGGGAGACTCAGTGTAATCTGCCTCCGTGAATGTAACCTAAAAACACTACACTAACATAAAATAAAGAGTAAAACACTACATATACACACGTACACTGCTCCCCCAACCACCCCTCTTCCCCAATAAAAATGAAAAACGTATTGTACAGCAGTGTTTCTAAGATGGAGCCTCCAGCTGTTGCAAAACAAATACTCCCAGCATTTCTGGACAGAAATTGACTGTCCAAGCATGCTGGGAGTTTTACAACAGCTGCAGGCACCCTGTTTGGGAATCACTGGCATTAAATACCCCTATGTCCACCCCTATGCAAGTCCCTAATTCAGGCCTCAAATGCGCATGGCGCTCTCACTTTGGAGCCCTGTTGTATTTCAAGGCAACAGTATAGGGTCACATACGGGGTATCGCCGTAATCGGGAGAAATTGCCTAACAAATTTTGGGGGGCTTTTTCTCCTTTTACCCCTTATGAAAAGGAACAGTTGGGGTCTACACCAGCATGTTAGTGTAAAAAAATAAACATTTTTACACTAACATGCTGGTGTTGCCCTATACTTTTCATTTTCACAAGAGGTAAAAGGGAAAAACGCCCCACAAAATTTGTAACGCAGTACGGAGATACCCCATATGTGGGTAAAAAGTGCTCTGGGGGCACACAACAAGGCCCAGAAGGGAGAGTGCGCCATGTACATTTGAGGTGATTTGCACAGGGGTGGCTGATTGTTACAGGGGTTCTGACAAACGCAAAAAAAAAAAACACCCACATGTGACCCCATTTTGGAAACGACACCCCTCACGGAATGTAATAAGGGGTGCCGTGAGAATTTACACCCCACAGGTGTCTGACGGATCTTTGGAACAGTGGTCCGTGAAAATGAAAAATGTTGCACAGCCCACTGTTCCAAAGATCTGTCAGACAACAGTGGGGGGTAAATGCTCACTGTACCCCTCATTACATTCTGTGAGGGGTCTAGTTTCCAAAATGGTATGCCATGTGTTTTGTTTTTTTGCTGTCCTGGCACAATAGGGGCTTCCTAAATGGACATGCCCCCCGAGCACAATTTGCTCTCAAAAAGCCAAATATGACTCCTTCTATTCTGAGCATTGTAGTTCGCCCACAGTGCACTTCAGGTCCACTTATGGGGTACCTCCATACTCAGAAGAGATGGGGTTACAAATTTTAGGGGGTCTTTTCTGCTATTAACCCTTGCAAAAATGTGAAATTTTGGGGGATACCCACATTTTAGTGAAATTTTTTTTTCTTTTCACATATGCAAAAGTCGTGAAACACCTGTGGGGTATTAAGGCTCACTTAATTCCTTGTTACGTTCCTCAAGGGGTCTAGTTTCCAAAATGGTATGCCATGTAATTTTGTTTGCTGTTCTGGCACCATAGGGGCTTCCTAAATGCGACATGCCCCCCAAAAACCATTTCAGAAAAACGTACTCTCCAAAATCCCCTTGTTGCTCCTTCGCTTCTGAGCCCTCTACTGCGCCCGCCGAACACTTTACATAGACATATGAGGTATGTGCTTACTCGAGAGAAATTGGGTTGCACATACAAGTATACATTTTCCCCTTTTACCCCTTGTAAAAATTCAAAAATTAAGTCTACAAGAACATGCGAGTGTCAAAAATGAAGATTTTGAATTTTCTCCTTCACTTTTCTGCTTTTCCTGTGAAACACCTAAAGGGTTAAAACACTTACTGAATGTCATTTTGAATACCTTGGGGAGTGCAGTTTTTGTAATGGGGTAATTTGTGGGGTATTTCTAATATGAAGACCCTTCAAATCCACTTCAAACCTGAACTGGTCCCTGAAAAATAGTGAGTTTGAAAATTTTGTGGAAAATTGCTGCGGTACTTTGAAGCCCTCTGGTGTCTTCCAAAAGTATAAACTCATCAATTTTATGATGCACTCATAAAGTAGACATATTGTATATGTGAATCCCCAAAAATTTTTTTGGGGAATATCCATTTTCCTTACAAGCAGAGAGCTTCAAATTTTGAAAAAATGCTAAATCTTACAAATTTTTCATCAAATTTGGGGATTTTTCACCAAGAAAGGATGCAAAAATTTACCACTATGTTAAAGTAGAATATGTCACGAAAAAACAATATCAGAATCAGAATGATAAGTAAAAGCATTCCAGAGTTATTAATGTTTAAAGTGACAGTGGTCAGATTTGCAAAAAAGGGCTTCGTCCTAGAGGTGAAAATGGGCTGTGTCCTTAAGGGGTTAAATGCACTAGAAGAGTAGGACACTGCAGGCTTGATATGTGTAACTTCAACATGCTTTTTGCGTGGCAGGGATGACAGCCCAATGAGTATTGAAGGGGTTTGTGGAACAATATGAAATGCTCCACAACTGTATTCACACTACAGTCTAGATACATGTAAATATAACAGAGTTTTTGACTGGAAGAGATGACAGAACAATGAATACCTATGGTGTTTGCGGAACAATATGAATTGCAACAGACCTGTATTAACACTACAGGCTAAAGATGTGAAAATTCAACACGCTTTTTAGGTGGAAGAAGAGACAGCACAATGAGTACTGAAAATGTTTGTGAAACAATATTAAATGTACCAGAACTGTATAACACTACAGGTGTTACGCCGAGCGTTCCGGGTCCCCGCTCCTCCCCGGAGCGCTCGCTACACTCTCGTTACTGCAGCGCTCCGGTCAGATCCACTGACCCGGGGCGCTGCGATACCGCCTCCAGCCGGGATGCGATTCGCGATGCGGGTGGCGCCCGCTCGCGATGCGCACCCCGGCTCCCGTACCTGACTCGCTCTCCGTCGGTCCTGTCACGGCGCGCGCGGCCCCGCTCCCTAGGGCGCGCGCGCGCCGGGTCTTTGCGATTTAAAGGGCCACTGCGCCGCTGATTGGCGCAGTGGTTCTAATTAGTGTGTTCACCTGTGCACTCCTTATTTATACCTCACTTCCCCTGCACTCCCTCGCCGGATCTTGTTGCCATTGTGCCAGTGAAAGCGTTTCCTTGTGTGTTCCTAGCCTGTGTTCCAGACCTCCTGCCGTTGCCCCTGACTACGATCCTTGCTGCCTGCCCCGACCTTCTGCTACGTCCGACCTTGCTTCTGTCTACTCCCTTGTACCGCGCCTATCTTCAGCAGTCAGAGAGGTTGAGCCGTTGCTAGTGGATACGACCTGGTCACTACCGCCGCAGCAAGTCCATCCCGCTTTGCGGCGGGCTCTGGTGAAAACCAGTAGTGACTTAGAACCGATCCACTAGCACGGTCCACGCCAATCCCTCTCTGGCACAGAGGATCCACTACCTGCCAGCCGGCATCGTGACAGTAGATCCGGCCATGGATCCCGCTGAAGTTCCTCTGCCAGTTGTCGCCGACCTCACCACGGATGTCGCCCAGCAGTCACAACAGATAGCGCAACAAGGCCAACAGCTGTCTCAACTGACCGTGATGCTACAGCAGCTACTACCACAGCTTCAGCAATCATCTCCTCCGCCAGCTCCTGCACCTCCTCCGCAGCGAGTGGCCGCTTCTGGTCTACGACTATCCTTGCCGGATAAATTTGATGGGGACTCTAAATTCTGCCGTGGCTTTCTTTCCCAATGTTCCCTGCACTTGGAGATGATGTCGGACCAGTTTCCTACTGAAAGGTCTAAGGTGGCTTTCGTAGTCAGCCTTCTGTCTGGAAAAGCTCTGTCATGGGCCACACCGCTCTGGGACCGCAATGACCCCGTCACTGCCTCTATACACTCCTTCTTCTCGGAAATTCGAAGTGTCTTTGAGGAACCTGCCCGAGCCTCTTCTGCTGAGACTGCCCTGCTGAACCTGGTCCAGGGTAATTCTTCCGTTGGCGAGTACGCCGTACAATTCCGTACTCTTGCTTCAGAACTATCCTGGAATAATGAGGCCCTCTGCGCGACCTTTAAAAAAGGCCTATCCAGCAACATTAAAGATGTTCTGGCCGCACGAGAAATCCCTGCTAACCTACATGAACTCATTCATCTAGCCACTCGCATTGACATGCGTTTTTCCGAAAGGCGTCAGGAGCTCCGCCAGGATATGGACTTTGTTCGCACGAGGCGTTTTTTTCTCCCCGGCTCCTCTCTCCTCTGGTCCCCTGCAATCCGTTCCTGTGCCTCCCGCCGTGGAGGCTATGCAGGTCGACCGGTCTCGCCTGACACCTCAAGAGAGGACACGACGCCGCATGGAGAATCTCTGCCTGTACTGTGCCAGTACCGAACACTTCCTGAAGGATTGTCCTATCCGTCCTCCCCGCCTGGAAAGACGTACGCTGACTCCGCACAAAGGTGAGACAGTCCTTGATGTCAACTCTGCTTCTCCACGTCTTACTGTGCCTGTGCGGATATCTGCCTCTGCCTTCTTCTTCTCTACTATGGCCTTCTTGGATTCTGGATCTGCAGGAAATTTTATTTTGGCCTCTCTCGTCAACAGGTTCAACATCCCGGTGACCAGTCTCGCCAGACCCCTCTACATCAATTGTGTAAACAATGAAAGATTGGACTGTACCATACGTTTCCGCACGGAGCCCCTTCTAATGTGCATCGGACCTCATCACGAGAAAATTGAATTTTTGGTCCTCCCCAATTGCACTTCCGAAATTCTCCTTGGACTACCCTGGCTTCAACTCCATTCTCCAACCCTGGATTGGTCCACTGGGGAGATCAAGAGTTGGGGGCCCTCTTGTTTCAAGGACTGCCTAAAACCGGTTCCCAGTACCCCTTGCCGTGACTCTGTGGTTCCCCCTGTAACCGGTCTCCCTAAGGCCTATATGGACTTTGCGGATGTTTTTTGCAAAAAACAAGCTGAGACTCTACCTCCTCACAGGCCTTATGATTGTCCTATTGACCTCCTCCCGGGCACTACTCCACCTCGGGGCAGAATTTATCCTCTGTCCGCCCCAGAGACTCTTGCTATGTCTGAGTACATCCAGGAAAATTTAAAAAAGGGCTTTATTCGTAAATCCTCCTCTCCTGCCGGAGCCGGATTTTTCTTTGTGTCCAAAAAAGATGG
Source organism: Hyla sarda (assembly GCF_029499605.1). Classification (NCBI taxonomy): domain Eukaryota; kingdom Metazoa; phylum Chordata; class Amphibia; order Anura; family Hylidae; genus Hyla; species Hyla sarda. The sequence goes on along the minus strand of NC_079201.1, from coordinate 36,002,090 downwards.
CTCTCTACGTCCTTGCATAGACTACCGCGGTCTTAATAAAATCACGATAAAGAACCGCTATCCCCTACCTCTCATCTCTGAACTCTTTGATCGCCTCCAAGGTGCCCACATCTTTACCAAACTGGACTTAAGAGGTGCTTATAATCTCATCCGCATCAGAGAGGGGGATGAATGGAAAACGGCATTTAACACTAGAGATGGACACTTTGAGTATCTGGTCATGCCCTTTGGCCTGTGCAACGCCCCTGCCGTCTTCCAAGACTTTGTTAATGAAATTTTTCGTGATCTCTTATACTCCTGTGTTGTTGTATATCTGGACGATATCCTGATTTTTTCTGCCAACCTAGAAGAACACCGCCAGCATGTCCGCATGGTTCTTCAAAGACTTCGTGACAATCAACTTTATGCCAAGATAGAGAAATGTCTGTTTGAATGCCAATCTCTTCCTTTCCTAGGATACTTGGTCTCTGGCCAGGGACTACAAATGGATCCAGACAAACTCTCTGCCGTCTTAGATTGGCCACGCCCCTCCGGACTCCGGGCTATCCAACGTTTTTTGGGGTTCGCCAATTATTACAGGCAATTTGTTCCACATTTTTCTACCGTTGTGGCTCCTATCGTGGCTTTAACCAAAAAAAATGCCAATCCCAAGTCATGGCCTCCTCAAGCGGAAGACGCCTTTAAACGGCTCAAGTCTGCCTTTTCTTCGGCTCCCGTGCTCTCCAGACCTGACCCATCTAAACCCTTCCTATTAGAGGTTGATGCCTCCTCAGTAGGAGCTGGAGCGGTCCTTCTACAAAAAAATTCTTCCGGGCATGCTGTTACTTGTGGGTTTTTTTCTAGGACCTTCTCTCCGGCGGAGAGGAACTACTCCATCGGGGATCGAGAGCTTCTAGCCATTAAATTAGCACTTGAGGAATGGAGGCATCTGCTGGAGGGATCAAGATTTCCAGTTATTATTTACACCGATCACAAGAACCTCTCCTATCTCCAGTCTGCCCAACGGCTGAATCCTCGCCAGGCCAGGTGGTCTCTGTTCTTTGCCCGATTTAATTTTGAAATTCACTTTCGGCCTGCCGATAAGAACATTAGGGCCGATGCTCTCTCTCGTTCCTCGGATGCCTCGGAAGTTGAACTCTCTCCGCAACACATCATTCCTCCTGACTGCCTGATCTCCACTTCTCCAGCCTCCATCAGGCAAACTCCTCCAGGAAAGACCTTCGTCTCTCCACGCCAACGCCTCGGAGTCCTCAAGTGGGGTCACTCCTCCCATCTCGCAGGTCATGCAGGCATCAAGAAATCTGTGCAACTCATCTCTCGCTTCTATTGGTGGCCGACTCTGGAGACGGATGTCGTGGACTTTGTGCGAGCCTGCACTGTCTGTGCCCGGGATAAGACTCCTCGCCAGAAGCCCGCTGGTTTTCTTCATCCTCTGCCTGTCCCCGAACAGCCATGGTCTCTGATTGGTATGGATTTTATTACAGACTTACCCCCATCCCGTGGCAACACTGTTGTTTGGGTGGTCGTTGATCGATTCTCCAAAATGGCACATTTCATCCCTCTTCCTGGTCTTCCTTCAGCGCCTCAGTTGGCTAAACAATTTTTTGTACACATTTTTCGTCTTCACGGGTTGCCCACGCAGATCGTCTCGGATAGAGGCGTCCAATTCGTGTCAAAATTCTGGAGGGCTCTCTGTAAACAACTCAAGATTAAATTAAACTTTTCTTCTGCATATCATCCTCAATCCAATGGACAAGTAGAAAGAATTAACCAGGTCTTGGGTGATTATTTACGACATTTTGTTTCCTCCCGCCAGGATGATTGGGCAGATCTTCTACCATGGGCCGAATTCTCGTATAACTTCAGAGTCTCTGAATCTTCCTCCAAATCCCCATTTTTCGTGGTGTACGGCCGTCACCCTCTTCCTCCCCTCCCTACCCCCTTGCCCTCTGGTCTGCCCGCTGTGGATGAAATTTCTCGTGATCTTTCCATCATATGGAGAGAGACCCAAAATTCTCTCTTACAGGCTTCATCACGCATGAAGAAGTTTGCTGATAAGAAAAGAAGAGCTCCTCCCATTTTTTCTCCTGGAGACAAGGTATGGCTCTCCGCTAAATATGTCCGCTTCCGTGTCCCTAGCTACAAGTTGGGACCACGCTATCTTGGTCCTTTCAAAATTTTGTGCCAGATTAATCCTGTCTCTTACAAACTTCTTCTTCCTCCTTCTCTTCGTATTCCTAATGCCTTTCACGTTTCTCTTCTTAAACCACTTATCATCAACCATTTCTCTCCCAAACTTGTTTCCCCCACTCCTGTTTCCGGCTCCTCGGACATCTTCTCCGTCAAAGAGATTCTGGCATCCAAGAAGGTCAGAGGGAAAACCTTTTTTTTAGTTGATTGGGAGGGTTGTGGTCCAGAAGAGAGATCCTGGGAACCTGAGGACAATATTCTAGACAAAAGTCTGCTCCTCAGGTTCTCAGGCTCTAAGAAGAGGGGGAGACCCAAGGGGGGGGGTACTGTTACGCCGAGCGCTCCGGGTCCCCGCTCCTCCCCGGAGCGCTCGCTACACTCTCGTTACTGCAGCGCTCCGGTCAGATCCACTGACCCGGGGCGCTGCGATACCGCTTCCAGCCGGGATGCGATTCGCGATGCGGGTGGCGCCCGCTCGCGATGCGCACCCCGGCTCCCGTACCTGACTCGCTCTCCGTCGGTCCTGTCACGGCGCGCGCGGCCCCGCTCCCTAGGGCGCGCGCGCGCCGGGTCTTTGCGATTTAAAGGGCCACTGCGCCACTGATTGGCGCAGTGGTTCTAATTAGTGTGTTCACCTGTGCACTCCTTATTTATACCTCACTTCCCCTGCACTCCCTCGCCGGATCTTGTTGCCATTGTGCCAGTGAAAGCGTTTCCTTGTGTGTTCCTAGCCTGTGTTCCAGACCTACTGCCGTTGCCCCTGACTACGATCCTTGCTGCCTGCCCCGACCTTCTGCTACGTCCGACCTTGCTTCTGTCTACTCCCTTGTACCGCGCCTATCTTCAGCAGTCAGAGAGGTTGAGCCGTTGCTAGTGGATACGACCTGGTCACTACCGCCACAGCAAGTCCATCCCGCTTTGCGGCGGGCTCTGGTGAAAACCAGTAGTGACTTAGAACCGATCCACTAGCACGGTCCACGCCAATCCCTCTCTGGCACAGAGGATCCACTACCTGCCAGCCGGCATCGTGACAACAGGCTAGATACGTGTAACTTCAACATGCTTTTTGCGTGGCAAAGGAGACTTTTTGCGTGGCGCAATGAGTACTGAAGGTGTTTGCAGAAAAATATTAAATGTACCAGAACCGTATAACACTACAGGCTAGATACGTGTAACTTCAACACACTTTTTGTGTGGCAGGGATGACAGTACAATGCGTACTAAAGGTGTTTGCAGAGGAGCAAAGAGAGATGGATCCATAAGACATGTCTTATGGATCCATGAATCCATAAGACAAGGAGGATACAAGTAACGCGTTTCAAGCGCTGAATGCGCTCTTAGTCATACAATTTTTGCATAGTGCATGCGGGTTTATATAGGTGGGGAGTAATTTCGGTCGATCACAGGTCATGTGACCGGCAGGGATTAACCCCTTACACATAGATGTAATATGGTATATACAAATAGAGATAAATGCATAGATAATTAAAGCACAAAATATATGTGTGACATATGATCCAGATAAGGAAAGACATAGGAAAGAAACACTTAGAGTTACAATGAAAAAATAATAAGAAAACAAACAGACAAAATTGCCAACATGTTCAAGTACCGGGGATGTCACAGGAGTAAACGGAAGATGTATCACATATGAATTAGTACTTATGTATGTAATTTACTATTCATAATCAATTGTAAAAAAAATTGATGAAATATAGAGTGAACATATAAAAATAAATATGTCACTAATCATAATTATATAACAGAATGGTTGAATATGAAGTAAACATACAAAAATTTGATTAATAATGTAGGATAACATCTTGACATTTATTCATGCCTAAAGGGACTCGAGTACATAATTTAAGAATCCAAAAAACTTCTCGATTGAGTAGTTTTTGTTTTAGATCGCCTCCTCTTTTAGGTAAATTGACACGTTCAATTGCGACACATTGTAAGGAAGAGTAGCTACCATGGTGTATTTCAGCACAATGCTTCGACACTGCTGAGGTGTTTCTGGAATTAAAATGGGGGATGTCTGATAAATGTTTCCTCAGTCGAACTTTAAGAGGATTAGTTGTGCATCTGATGTATTGTACTCGGCAGGTCATGCACGACACCAGATACACCACATATGTGGGGTTACAATTTATGTACTGTTTGATTGTATAAGTAGCGTTAGTGACAAATGATGTGAAAGATCTTGTGACGTGCATGACAGAGCAACAGACACATCGGCTGTGTCCGCACCTGTAGGAATCGGGGTAGGGCAACCAAGTTGGTGGAGTGGGTCTAAAGCTGGAAAAAAGACTGGGGGAAACAATTTGGCCTATAGTAGGGGCTTTTTTAGGAATACATCATAACCTACATCTTTAATGCACCCATATAATGGATCAGTTAGAATCATGGGCATGTATGTGTGAATAATTTTACAGATAGCGAAGAAATCAGTGCTGTAGGGAGTAGTAAAGGCAACCGGGGATGGACTGTTATTTTTCATTTTTGGTTTACGGGAACTAGTCAAAAGTTCCTGTCTGTTGCGGTCAAAAGCAATTTTGATTGCTCTCTTGAGTGACCAATCTGGGTATCCACGTGCCTTTAAACGTGTTCGAATAGATTCAGCCTCCGCCAAAAACTCATCATCTGTAGTACAATTTCTGCGTGCCCGAATCATCTCACCCACCGGCAAGTTTTTGGTAACATGCGGTGGGTGACACGAGCGGGCACACGGGATGGAGTTGACTGCTGTGCTTTTGCGATAAGTGGTGGAGTGAATGTTACCAGAAATGTGATCCCCCCTTAAATTAACATCAAGAAATGGAATGGTGTGAGTGTGTTGTGTGACAGTGAAATGTAAATTAGCAGTGTTAGAGTTGAGATATTGTGAAAATTGTGGCACGGTCGCCACACCGGGACCCCTTATAAATATGAGATCGTCGATGTAGCGACCGTACCAGATGAGATGATCAGAGAAGGAATTAGTAGGAGAAAAAAGATAGATAGATTCCCACCAACACATGAAGATATTAGCAATAGAAAGGGAGAATTTGGCCCCCATAGAAGCACCAGTGATTTGGAGGAAGAAACACCCAACGAACATGAAAAAATTGTGTTCCAGAAGAAAAGACACAGCAAGACCCAGAAATTCCCGAAGATCAGCAGGATAGGTTGAATAGATGGCTAGGAACCAGTGAAGTGCAGTGAGGGCTAAGTGATGAGGTATGACTGAGTATAGGGATGTGACATCCGCTGATACCCATGAATATTGTGACAACCAGAGTATATGGTCTAAATTAAGAAGCAAGTGTTTAGTGTCCTGGATGTAAGCTGGAATTTGGGGGATGAGTGGCTGGAGGAGTGAATCTATCCAAGCACAAAGATTCTCATTGAGAGATCCTATGCCCACAACAATAGGCCTGCAAGGTGGAGGAAAACAGTGCTTGTGAATCTTGGGAAGGGAGTGAAAAATAGGGATCACTGGGTGATCGGGAATAAGGAAATCTGCTTCACGGGAATTAAAGAAGCCCTTCTCTATCCCAAGACTCACAAGCTCTGTTAGCTGTTGTTTGAAGACACTAGTGGGGTCGGACCTAAGGACACGGAATGTGCCGGGGTCCGATAGCATATCTAGGTTGATTTTCCGATAAAGACCCTTGTCTAAAATGACAACAGCACCCCCCTTGTCAGCCTGCCGAACGACCAAATCGTCTGCCTTGGACAGGCTTTCAAGGGCTTCCCTTTCCTGGCGGGTAAGATTGGAAACAGATTGTCTTCTGGTCTGTGCCAAGGTTGTGAGATCACGTTCGACTGCGTGATGGAACAGGTCCAGAACAGATGTTCTGGACATGACAGGATAAAAATTGGGATTATGAATAACAATCCTCGGGACAGTGTCCAAAGCAGTAGAACTGTGATCACACAACTGGTCTAAGGCAGAAATAGACATCATATCCTGGAAAGAAAAGTTAGTGGTTAACCTGCATACTGGATTGACTGGACTTAGTGAGGGCGATAATGCAAAATCATGATTTTTAATGTCATCACAATCTGATACCATTGAATCATCTGTTACAGTGGTTGTAGAAAAATGTCTACGAATAGTGATACCCCTCACAAATCTATTGATATCAATCAATGTATGAAACAAGTCAAATCCAGTGGTTGGGGAAAAAGACAAACCCCGTGATAAGACGGAAACCTGAGAAGTGGTTAAAGTCTTGGCTGAAATGTTGTAAATGGGGACAGTCATTTCTTCTTGTCCTTGCGATTGCGAGGACTGCGTCTTTCGGGTTCTGTGTTTCCGACCCGCCCGTCGTTTTTTGGGGTAGGGGTGTGAGTAGCAATCCCTGCATGCGAACCGGGTTTGGGATCATTCTTGGGCGTGTTCACACTAGTAGCCGGTTCCCCAGCATCAGAGGCAGAGTCAGAAGAGTCGAATTCTGTTGAACTAAAATTAACCCTGGCGTTGCCATGCTTGTTTTGCTGCTGCTTATTAGAACAGGTGTTTGCAGGTGTTTGCAGAAATCTATATTTATGTAATGACCGTTTTTGTATTTTTATGTTTTAGCTTTTTTCCGTTTAAGACCCTGTTCAGACTTTGTTGGTATGCATTAGCGGGTTTCTGTGCTATTCGGGTGGGGCTATTTTAACCCAAGTTTTTCTATAGTCCGTGCGGGTTATTTGTAGATTACTCTGACAATGTCTGTTTTGGCATGCAACTTGTATTTATCTGTTAATATCTGAGTTTTAACCATGTTTTAATAATCATGTTTACGATAGCTTTTAGTCTGCTTGGTTTTATGTACATATATCGGTTTTTAGGATTATGCATGTTCGTTCTGCTTAGTCTGTGTTCACACTGAGTCTTGCTTGTTACCCCTGCTCTGTATGTAATAATTCCTGTTTTGTATCCTGGAGTCAATTCTGAAATCTCTGGTTTTCATTCTAGTGTTCTATGTATTATACTTCTGTTTCCTACTAGGTCAGTATCCTGATCACATGGTGGAGTGTACCCGCTGGCTAGTAGTCTATTTGGCTTTATTATGCCGTCTACTCCTTTTGTGGAGTGGGGTGTCCAGTTTGTTTCTGTTCTGTGTCCGAGTGTGAACAGTGTTTTATGTTCCTGATCAGTTTAGTGTTTAACATTCAGCTCTTCCATTCATCCCCTGCATCTCTTGGATTCTGCTGTATACTTGTTGCATACCTAGTCTTGTTCATTTAATCATGTCTGACGTTTATCTAGATTCCGGTTTATGAACTGTTTGTTAGTACACTGCATCCTGCCTCGTCTGTGAGTTTATATTCTGTCTGGTATATCTGGTTGTCTGGTAGTTTTCCCGTTCTGTGTCTGGCCTGTGACCAACTATGTATATTATTTGTTTTAAAACCACTGCACTTTAGTGCAGGGAGGGACCGGCTCCAAGTTGTCGATCCACCGTTTAAGGTGGATGGGCAAGTAGGCAGGGAAAGTGTATATAGGCACAGCTTAGGGCTCACTCTCCTTGTCCACCCCTGGTCATGACATTTTACTATTGTGTTGACATTACCTATAGGTATATAGGTGCCACTTTAATACACTTTGTGGGGGGTGGCTTTCCAATTTTTATCTCTTTCTTTCTAATCACTAACTATCCATGTTTCTCCTCTCTTTGTAATCTATATCTCTTTCTCTATCTCTCTAACAACTAACTGTCCCTATATCTGGCTCTCCTCTCTGTCTGCTCTCTGCACAAGTTCCCAGCGCTCTGAACGCTGTGTGTGGGTGATAACAGTGCATTTTTTATCTGTGTCCCTGGCTATGTCCTTTTGGCCTTTGTGATTGATTGACACAATAAGCAGCAAATCACATGATAGACCTGGGTTATCATGTGATCTGCTGATTTTCCTACATCATCTAACAGCCCCCTGCCTGCCCTGCTTCTGCCGCCCGCCAAAAAAACATCCTTTCTGTTTTTTTGTGGTATTTACCAGCTCGCGCGAGCCAAACCGGTAAAAGCTCAAGTGTTCCCCGAGCCGGAAAAAACTAATGTTCGAGTCGAATTCGGGTTCCTATTTGTGTATAAGTGTGCATGTAGAGAGAGCTGTCAATCACTGAGTAGGACTGCAAGTTAGCCTAGAATGAACAACACAGTTGACTGTCATCCACTGGATTGTGACAGTTCTCTATGTGCACACTTATAGACACAGATAGCTGTGAGTTTCTAAGAAGAACCACCGACATGACTACTCAGCCCACAATGAACAGAGATTCACATTAATAAATAAGTTATCCTGGAACTTTTTCTACAAAACTATATATAAATCTGCTCAACTCCTCCTGCTATATAATATTCTGCCTGCAGATTGGACTGAATTTTCAGTGTGACAGGTTCCCTTTAAATACAGAGTTACAGTGCCAGGTATAACACTGGTATGGATCAACTGCTGTGCTTGTGTAAGCAATAATCTGCAGGGGTCCCAGGAGTTAGATTCCTACTTTATCCCCAGTTTTACTTCCCTGACACTTCTGTCAATATATAGCTGCAGGTGAAGTAGCACATAAGGAGGCACATCCACCAGCCTCCTCAACCATTTAATTGTCAGGGGCAGCATATGGTCAGGACAGCACTACAAGGGCTGTGGCTTCATGTAGAGGGACAATTATACTGAATTTACTGTTGAGATAATTGGTATTTTTTTAAATTACTTTAGTGTTTATTTAACCTCTTCAGGACGTGAAGCGTAAATTCGGGTAGAAAACAGACATGGAGCACATCTACAATCTTGTATAATGATCTGATTGCTTCTCAGCATAATATCAAAAACTAACAGGTTGTTAGTATACATTTTTGATCAAAAAGTACAAGCCCACTCGCCACGTCAAGGCCACCTATTTAGAGTGGGTTCCTAACGTCCCTAGCATAAAATGGCGTAGCACTGGGCAGCGACCACCACCGCCGCGACACCAGTGCCCACGGGGGGGAAACGACCCACTGGCAGAGCGGCCCCAATGCCACTCAAACCAGTCTATGGGTCCAGTGGCGTTGCGACCGGGGTGCGGGGGGTGCGGCCTGCACCGGGTGACACCAACCTAATGGGGTGAAACCAAGACGCTCCGCAGCACCCACAACCCCTCCCCAGCTACACTGACACCCCCCTACTGTGCCCAAATGGCCTCCCATCCATCAGCACCCCCCCCCCCCGACCCCCCCCCCCCGGGTGCGCTGTGTGTGTGGTGCGCCCGTCCGTTAGCAACCCCCCCCCTTTCAGTGCGCCCGTCCGTCATCACGCCCCCCCTCACCTTCACCAGTACTGTGCCCGGCCTCCGCTCCCACGTCTGCGCCGGCCTGACGTCACACCGCATGGCCGCGCAGGGGGACGTCAGTTACGTCACTCGCATTGCGCCCGGTGAGAAGGATCACTGCGCTGGATGGGTGAGTGTGTGGGTCTGTCTCTATCTATGTTTGTGTGTGTGACTCTCTGAGTGTGTGTGTGACTCTGTGTATTTGTTTGACTCTGTGTGTGACTGTGTGTTTGTGTGACTGTGTGTGTGTGTGTGACTCTGTGTGTGTGTGACTGTGTGACTCTGTGTGTCTGTCTGTGAGTGTGTGTCTCTCTGACTGTGTGTGTTTGTGTGTGTGTGTTGTATGTGTTTTTTTTTTGTGTGTGTGTGTGTGTGGGGAGACTTTGACGCATTGTGGGGAACCTGCAAGGGAACCTGCGGCCTAATGTGGGGAGTCTATGCTACCTAATGTGCGGAGTCTATGCTACCTAATGTGCGGAGTCTATGCTATCTAATGTGGGGAGTCTATGCTACCTAATGTGGGGAATCTGTGCTACCGAATGTGGGGAAATTGCTACCTAATGTGGGGTAACTGGTACCTACCTAATGTGGGGAAACTGGTACCAAATGTGGGGAATCTATGCTGCCTAATGTGGGGAAAAGATGCTACCTAATGTGGGGAAACTGCTGCCTACCTAATGCTCCCCCCCTGGCAGTAGCACCCTCATCATCCACCAGCAACACCCCCCCCCCAGCAGCACCTCCATCAGCAGATCCTGATGGTGGATGATGGCGGTGCTCCTGCCAGTAGGATGATCCTGCCGATGGATGATGGGGGTGATACTGCCAGGGGGGATGGCCAGTAGCACCCTCATCATCCTTCAGCAACACCCCCCCCCAGTAGTAGCACCCCGATCATCCACTAGCAACACCACCAATACCCCCCTCCCGTGGTAATAGCATCAGCTAACGGATGTTGAGGGGTGTTACTGCGGTTGTGGTATTATATTCAGAGGGTGCACTGTATGGCAACGTTTTATTCAGTGGGCACAGTTTGTGGTAGTATTATATTCAGAGGGCACAGTGGGTGGTAGTATTATATTCAGAGGGCGCAGTTTGTGGTAGTATTATTAGAGATGAGCGAACTTACAGTAAATTCGATTCGTCACGAACTTCTCGGCTCAGCAGTTGATGACTTATCCTGAGTAAATTAGTTCAGCCTTCAGGTGCTCCGGTGGGTTGGAAAAGGTGGATACATTCATAGGAAAGATTCTCCTAGGACAATATCCACCTTTTCCAGCCCACGGGAGCACCTGAAAGCTGAACTAATTTATGCAGGAAAAGCCATCAACTGCCGAGCCGAGAAGTTTGTGACGAGTTGAATTTACTGTAGTTTGCTCATCTCTAAGTATTATATTCAGAGGGCGCAGTGGGTGTTAGTAATATATTCAGAGTGTACAGTATGTGTTGGTATTATATTCAGAGGGTACAGTATGTGATAGTATTATATTCAGGGGTACAGTATGTGACAGATTTATATTCAGAGGGTACAGTATGTGATGGTATTATATTCAGAATGTACAGTGTGTGGTAGTATTATATTCAGTGGGTATGGTGTATGGAAGGTTTATAATCAAAGAGTATAGTGTATAGTAGTATTATATTTAGAGGATACAGTGTCTGGCAGGTTTATAATAATACTTGTTTTCATATAGAGGATGAGAATGCGCTGACATAGTGAGGAGACGTCTGGGCGTCACATTCTACAGACAGAAGTTTTAGCTGGACCAGGCGGTATGTACCATCTGAATTAGATAAGGGAAGACTATAGAGAAGACGTCACTGATATCATTGTACATTCTCCTCTCTATGTCCTATCAGAGCTGTAGTCACTTGTCAGTTCTACAGTTATGATGAGTGAAACTACAACTCCCAGCATAACCTCACCACTGCTCAAAGGGGTACTCTACTGGAAAACATTTTTTTTAATCAACTGGTGCTACAAAGTTAAACAGATTTGTAAATTACTTCTATTTAAAAATCTTAATCCTTCCAGTACTTATTAGCTGCTGTATAAGCGATTCACAGGAAGTTATTTTCTTTTTTAATTTCTTCTCTGTCTGACCACAGTGCTCTGTGCTGACACCTCTGTCCATGTCAAGAACTGTCCATAGTAGGAGCAAATCCCCATAGCAAACCTCTCCTGCTCTGGACAGTTCCTGACATGGACAGAGGTGTCAGCAAATAGCACTGTGGTCAGATTGGAAAGAACTACACAACTTCCTGTGGAGCATACACCAGCTTATAAGTACTGTAAGTATTAAGATTTTAAATAGAAGTAATTTAAAAATCTGTTTAACTTTCTGGCACCAGTTGATATAAAAGTAAATGTTTTCCAGTGGAGTACCCCTTTAAGTAATTCTGGGAGCTGAATATTTCAATGGTGATAACTTCTTTAACACTTTCCCATTCTGTGGCAACTGGTATATCTGATTATTATACTGGAATTTCTCACAATGCGCTACAACAGTGGTGTCTGTCACAACAGGCTAAAAACTTACTGGGGGGAGGGGGGAGGTATGTGGGTGACACCATTTTCTACCGCACTGGGTGACACCAACCCTAGCAACGCCACTGTATGGGTCGCACCTTCCCGCAGACATGGCGCCACGGCAGCAACGGACACCGCACAGCACCACACCAGTGTGAACAAGGTGTAATAGCTCACTTACCATGCTATCCCAGTCAGACTGGGAGGCTGCTAGGAAAGAAATGGCCCTTGTGTAGCTAACTACTACTTATATAGGGTAGGGCAGAGGGGGTGGGGAAGAGTGCAGCACATGTTCAAACAAAAAAAAAGGAGGGGATAGAAAACACAGTGTGAATTCGGGTAGAAAACAGACATGGTGCACATCTACAATCTTGTATAATGATCTGATTGCTTCTCAGCATAATATCAAAAACTAACAGGTTGTTAGTATACATTTTTGATCAAAAAGTAACAGCCCACTCGCCACGTCAAGGCCACCTATTTAGAGTGGGTCCCTAGCATAAAATGGCGTAGCACTGGGTAGCGACCACCACCGCCGCGACACCAGTGCCCACGGGGGGGGGGGGGTAAACGACCCACTGGCAGAACGGCCCCAATGCCACTCAAACCAGTCTATGGGTCGCACCTCCCCGCAGACACGGCGCCACGGCAGCAACGGACACCCCACAGCACCACACCAGTGTGAACAAGGTGTAATAGCTCACTTACCATGCTCTCCCAGTCAGACTGTGAGGCTGCTAGGAAAGAAATGGCCCTTGTGTAGCTAACTACTACTTATATAGGGTTGGGCTGAGGGCGTGGGGAAGAGTGCAGCACATGTTCAAACAAAAAAAAAGGAGGGGATATAAAACAGTGTGAATTCGGGTAGAAAACAGACATGGTGCACATCTACAATTTTGTATAATGATCTGATTGCTTCTCAGCATAATATCAAAAACTGACAGGTTGTTAGTATACATTTTTGATCAAAAAGTACGTGGGGCGTATACATACTCCCGTGGGAATTCCGGTCCCCGCCGCTAGCCGGTTGGGGACCGGACCGGGATGCCTGCTGAAATCATTCAGCAGGCATCCCGGCACATTGCCCAGGGGGGTCCTGAGACCCACCCCCCCCCCATGTCGGCGATGTCAGAAAATTGCATGTCAATTCAGACATGCGATTTTCTGCTATTCCAGGCTGATCGGGTCTCTGGTGACCCGATCACCCGGAAAATAGGGATGATCAGAGCTGTCAGTGACAGCTCCGACCATCCTGAGGGCTAGGAGCGAGGTCGCAGTGCTGCCATCTCCTCCTATCCCCTGCCATTGGGCAGAACTGATTCTGACAATGGCAGCGCAGGACATTGGGTTGCCCACCCCTGGATGTTGTGGGGAACGTGGGGAGAAGATGGAGGCCGGTACCTGGAGGAGAAGATGCGTGGTGACCTTGGATCGTGGCTGGAGACAGGCGCAGGTAGGGAAACGACGGTGGTGGGGGGGGGGGGGGGGGGGGGCTGGGACTGCAAATCCCAAAATTTTGAAAATTTAGCATTTTGCTAACTTTGAAGCTCTCTACTATGGATATTCCCAATATATTTTATTTTTATTCACAAATACAATATGTCCACTTTATGTTGGCATCATAAAACGGACTCCCAGCATGCTTGGGCACTCTAGGCATGCTGGGAGTTGTAGTTTTGCAACATCTGGAGGGTCACAGTTTGGAGACCACTGTTACAGTGGTGCCCAAACGGTAGCCCTCCAGATGTTGCCAAACTACAACTCTCAGCATGCCTAGAGTGCCCAAGCATGCTGGGAGTCCGTTTTATGATGCCAACATAAAGTGGACATATTGTATTTGTGAATAAAAATAAAATATATTGGGAATATCCATAGTAGAGAGCTTCAAAGTTAGCAAAATGCTAAATTTTCAAAATTTTCATAAAATTTGGGGATTTTTCACCAAAAAAGGATGCAAGTAACGCCGAAAATTTACCACCAAAATAAAGAAGAATATGTCACGAAAAAACAATCTCAGAATCGGAATATTCGGTAAAAGCGTTTTCGAGTTATTAATTCGTAAAGCGACGGTGGTAAGAATTGCGAAAAAGGGCTCAGTCCTTAAGGGGTTAAAAACTTATGCCATGATGTACCTAAGTAAAAATGTAGAAGGAAAGTAAAAAATACTGACAATACTAACAACATTATTATTGCTTCACTAAATGTGTTAAAGGTTTTTAGAACATTTTATGCTGTAACAGACTAGACATGAAAAAAGGCTGCATAGTTGTTCTACTGCATTCCTTTTATCTGGGTATTGTTTTTATAGGATATGTTGCTGATATGAGCACTATCAGACATTCCAAAGTTCTGTTAGTGATTTCATGCCTAGGCATACATTTTATTATTATTGTACATACAGAACAGATCATTGATAAGATCAAATATGTTATTTGTGAATCAACGTATATATTTATTCACTCTTTCAACAGCCAAACATTCTGGTAACAATGGATGTAGAATCGTTGTACAGTAACATCCCACACAAAAATGGAATTGATGCCTTCTCCCTGTTCCTCCCATTCTAAGCCCACAACAGTGACATATATTTACAAATGATGGGCACTGCATTGTGGGGTTTCCCTCTTTACAATGTAGTACATGAATAATAAAGTACGGAACTTCAATATTTTTAAATGCTATCATTCATTATATATATTTTTTTCATAAATACAGTAGTAGAAAATGCATATATTTCTCACCACAATGTGCCCAGACATATACACCAGAAAAAAAAACCTGTTTTAGGTGCACTGTGCTTTGTGGGGCTTATCTTGGGACTGCATCCAAAAGCTCTGTGTGGTGTGCCACTGTGGTGAGTGGCAGGGCCACGGGTGTTGTGGTGATGATTGTTGGGATCAGATGTTATTAACTCCAGGGGTTGGATGGTATTAACCCCTATGTGCTCGTGACGCCAGTGTGGTTTTCGGGTTCCGGAACACCACACGCCTGGATTCTCCGCTATCCCACGGTCTAGTAGTGAATAAAGAGTCCACAACCAGTTGAGGGTAAACGGAGGCTTTACTGAATAGAAGACAGGTGTAATTATCCAGGTGTAAGTATAGCCAGAAATCCCAGAGAGGTGACCAGTACTCAGAGGACCTCACAGCTTGCTGGACCAATACTTGTAATAAACTGGACTTTGACTTGTAATTTAGACTTGACTGTTATTAGACTGGACTTGACTATGTGCAGGACTTGACTAACTTCAGTGACAGCAGACATAGACTTGTAGACTTACTGGAGAGTTGCAGCTTTGTGATACTCCAGATGCTGAACACTTGTCCTGAGATTCTCTGGTAGCTTCTTCAGCAAAGACTTAGATGTTACTCTCAGAAGAGTCTGAGGAAAAAGAGATCATTTAAGATGGCCACCCCTTTATATAGTGGGGGGCTGGACTAAAGCCCATTGGTCAAGCTGTGTGTCATAGGTTAAAGCTGGTGCTCTCTGGGAGTACATGTTACAACAAATCATATAACTGCATAACATAAAATGTTACAGGATTACTCACACAAGTCCTTGAGTCCTCCAAAGGTCCTGTATACTATCTAGACATTAGGATCCTGTCTATGCTCTTAAAGATACACATACCACATTAAAAAAATTAATAAGAGAACAAGGGGAGTCCCTGCAGGGGAGCCCCCAGGTTACTGAGGGACTCAACCTGACTGGGCCTACAGTTAGTACAGTACCATGTACCTGTAGTGGGACATCACAAGCTCCCTCGCTTAACAAAAGTCATCCTCAACATAAGGTTTTGTCAGGCTTCAGGAACAAAGTGGCCCCCACGGCCATATGCAGTCCTGAGGCATTTTATGCAGAAACGTCTATTTCAGGCTGGTGAAATATTTGGTATACAATTGGTATCAGCCTAATGTTTTTTGCCTTCCTCTGGATCAACATAGTAGGGTTCTAGGCTGAACTCGATGGACTCTTGTCTTTTTTCAACCTTACAAACTATGTTACTATATAAGTCCAAATGTAAATACCCATTTAAGTGAACTATATACTATCTAAAAATATATGAAAAACAAAAAGTATCCCTTATATACCTGTTAACCCCTTAAGTACTGAGCCCTTTTTCACCTTAAGGACTGAGCCCTTTTTTTTTTGCAATTCTGACCACTGTCACTTTATGCATTAATAACTCTGGAATGCCTTTACTGATTATTCTGATTCCAAGAATTTTTTTTTTTCGTGACATATTCTACTTTAACAAAGTAGTAAATTTTTGTCATTACTAGCATCCTTTCTTGGTGAAAAATCCCCAAATTTCATGAAAATTTTGAAAGTGTTGCATTTTTCTAACTTTGAAACTCTCTGCTTGTAAGGAAAATGGATATTCCAAATAAATGACATATTGATTCACATATACAATATGTCTACTGTTACGCCTAGCGCTCCGGGTCCCCGCTCCTCCCCGGAGCGCTCACGGCATCTCTCTCCCTGCAGCGCCCCGGTCAGTCCCGCTGACCGGGAGCGCTGCACTGTCATGGCCGTCGGGGATGCGATTCGCACAGCGGGACGCGCCCGCTAGCGAATCGCATCCCAGGTCACTTACCCGTCCCGGTCCCCTGCTGTCATGTGCTGGCGCGCGCGGCTCCGCTCTCTAGGGCGCGCGCGCGCCAGCTCTCTGAGACTTAAAGGGCCAGTGCACCAATGATTGGTGCCTGGCCCAATTAGCTTAATTGGCTTCCACCTGCTCCCAGACTATATCTGCTCACTGCCCCTGCACTCCCTTGCCGGATCTTGTTGCCTTGTGCCAGTGAAAGCGTTTAGTGTGTCCAAAGCCTGTGTTACCTGAACTTCTGCTATCCATCTTGACTACGAACCTTGCCGCCTGCCCCGACCTTCTGCTACGTCTGACCTTGCCTCTGCCTAGTCCTTCTGTCCCACGCCTTCTCAGCAGTCAGCGAGGTTGAGCCGTTGCTAGTGGATACGACCTGGTTGCTACTGCCGCAGCAAGACCATCCCGCTTTGCGGCGGGCTCTGGTGAACACCAGTAGCCTCTTAGAACCGGTCCACTAGCACGGTCCACGCCAATCCCTCGCTGACACAGAGGATCCACTACCTGGAAGCCGAATCGTGACATCTACTTTATATTTGCATCATAAAGTTGACATGTTTTCACTTTTGGAAGACATCAGAGGGCTTCAAAGTTCAGCAGCAATTTTCCAATTTTTCACAACATTTTCCAAATTGGAATTTTTCAGGGACCAGTTCAGTTTTGAAGTGGATTTGAGGGGTCTTCTTATTAGAAATACCCCATAAATGACCCCATTATAAAAACTGCACCCCCAAAGTATTCAAAATGACATTCAGTGTGTTAACCCTTTAGGTGTTTCACAGGAATAGCAGCAAGGTAAAGGAGAAAATTCTAAATCTTCATTTTTTACACTCGCATGTTCTTGTAGACCCAGTTTTTGAAATTTTACAAGGGGTAAAAGGAGAAAGTTTGTAACCAAATTTCTCTCGAGAAAGGAAATATCTCATGTGTGGATGTCAAGTGCTCTGTGGGTGCACTAGAGGCCTTTAAAGGGAAGGAACAACAATGGGATTTTGAAGAGTGAGTTTTTCTGAAATGGCTTTTTGGGGGGGCATGTCCCATTTAGGAAGCCCCTATGGTGCCAGAACAGCAGAAAAAACCCTACATGGCATACTATTTTGGAAACTAAACCACTCAAGGAATGTAACAAGGAGTCTGCTGAGCCTTAACACCCCACAGGTGTTTGCTGACTTTTTGTCAAAGTTGGATGTGTAAATTAATTTTTATGTCACTAAAATGCTGGTTTTCCCCCAAATTTTACATTTTTTACAAAGGGTTATAGGAGTAAATGCCACCCAAAATTTGTAACCCCATCTCTTCTGAGTATGGAAATACCCCATGTGTGGACGTCACGTGCACTGCGGGCGCAATACAGTGCTCAGAAGAGAACAAGACACATTTGGCTTTTGGAAAGCAAATTTTGCTGAAATAGTTTTTGGGGGGCATGTGAAATTTAGGAAGCCCCTATGGTGCCAGAACCGCAAAAAAAAAAAAACACATGGCACACATTTTGGAAACGACACCCCTCAAGGAACGTAACAAGGGGTACAGTGAGCCTTAACACCCCACAGGTGCTTGAAAATGTTCCACTAAATTTGGACATGAAAATGAAAAATTAAATTTTTTTCACTAAAATGCTGGTTTTACCCCAAATTTTCACAAGGGGTAATTGGAGAAAAAAAACTCCCAAAATTTGTAACCCCATTTTTTTTCAGTGTGGAAATACCCCATATGTGGATGTAAAGTGTTCTGCGGGCGAACTACAATGCTCAGAAGAGAAGGAGCACCATAGAGCTCTTGGTGAGACAATTTGGTTGGAATAGAAGTGGGAGGCCATGTGTGTTTACAAAGCCCCCCGTAGTGCCAGAACAGTGGACCCCCCCCCCACATGTGACCCCATTTTGGAAACTATACCCCTCACATAATTTAATAAGGGGTGCAGTGAACATTTACACCCCACTGGCATTTGACAGATCTTTGGAACAGTGCTGAAAAAGGTGGATACATGTTACGCCTAGCGCTCCGGGTCCCCGCTCCTCCCCGGAGCGCTCACGGCGTCTTTCTCCCTGCAGCGCCCCGGTCAGTCCCGCTGACCGGGAGCGCTGCACTGTCATGGCCGTCGGGGATGCGATTCGCACAGCGGGACGCGCCCGCTCGCGAATCGCATCCCAGGTCACTTACCCGTCCCGGTCCCCTGCTGTCTTGTGCTGGCGCGCGCGGCTCCGCTCTCTAGGGCGCGCGCGCGCCAGCTCTCTGAGACTTAAAGGGCCAGTGCACCAATGATTGGTGCCTGGCCCAATTAGCTTAATTGGCTTCCATCTGCTCCCTGGCTATATCTGATCTCCTCCCTTGCACTCCCCTGCCGGATCTTGTTGCCTTGTGCCAGTGAAAGCGTTTAGTGTGTCCAAAGCCTGTGTACCTGAACTTCTGCTATCCATCCTGACTACGAACCTTGCCGCCTGCCCCCGACCTTCTGCTACGTCTGACCTTGCCTCTGCCTAGTCCTTCTTTCCCACGCCTTCTCAGCAGTCAGCGAGGTTGAGCCGTTGCTAGTGGATACGACCTGGTTGCTACTGCCGCAGCAAGACCATCCCGCTTTGCGGCGGGCTCTGGTGAAAACCAGTAGCCTCTTAGAACCAGTCCACTAGCACGGTCCACGCCAATCCCTCGCTGACACAGCGGATCCACAACCCGTAAGCCGAATCGTGACAGTAGATCCGGCCATGGATCCCGCTGAGGTGCCGCTGCCAAGTCTCGCTGATCTTCCCACGGTGGTCGCTCAGCAATCGCAGCAGATTGCCCAACAAGGACAGCAGCTGTCGCAGTTGACCGCCATGTTACAGCAACTTCTGCCTCTACTACAGCAGCAACCATCTCCTCCGCCAGCTCCTGCACCTCCTCCGCAGCGAGTGGCCGCCCCTAGCCTCCGCTTGTCCCTGCCGGACAAATTTGATGGGGACTCCAGACTCTGCCGTGGATTTTTGTCTCAGTGTTCCCTGCATATGGAGATGTTGTCGGACTTGTTTCCTACAGAACGGTCTAAGGTGGCGTTTGTAGTAAGCCTTCTTTCAGGAAAGGCCTTGTCTTGGGCCACACCGCTCTGGGACCGCAATGATCCTGCCACAGCCACAGTCCAGGCCTTCTTCGCTGAAGTCCGGAGTGTCTTCGAGTAGCCAGCCCGAGCTTCTTCTGCCGAAACTGCCCTGTTGAACCTGGTCCAGGGTAATTCTTCAGTGGGCGAGTACGCCATCCAATTTCGTACTCTTGCTTCCGAGTTATCATGGAATAATGAGGCTCTCTGCGCGACCTTTAAAAAAGGCCTATCCAGTCGCGTCAAGGATGTGCTGGCCGCACGAGAGATTCCTGCCAACCTCCAAGAACTCATCCATTTGGCTACCCGCATTGACATGCGTTTTTCTGAGTGACACCAAGAGCTCCGCCAGGAGAAAGACTTAGATCTCTGGGCACCTCTCCCACAGCATCCTTTGCAGTCTACGCCTGGGCCTCCCGCCGAGGAGGCCATGCAAGTGGATCGGTCTCGCCTGACCCAGGAAGAGAGGAATCGCCGTAGAGAAGAAAATCTCTGTCTTTACTGTGCCAGTACCGAGCATTTCTTGGTGGATTGCCCTATCCGTCCTCCACGTCTGGGAAACGCACGCACGCACCCAGCTCACGTGGATGTGGCGTCTCTTGGTTCCAAGTCTGCTTCTCCACGTCTCACGGTGCCCGTGCGGATTTCTCCTTCAGCCAACTCCTCCCTCTCAGCCGTGGCCTGCTTGGACTCTGGTGCCTCTGGTAATTTTATTTTGGAGTCGTTTGTGAATAAATTCCGCATCCCGGTAACCCGTCTCGTCAAGCCGCTCTACATTTCCACGGTCAATGGAGCCAGACTGGATTGCACTGTGCGTTATCGCACAGAACCCCTCCTTATGTGTATTGGACCCCACCACGAAAGGATTGAGCTCTTCGTTCTCCCCAACTGTACCTCTGAGGTCCTCCTCGGTCTGCCATGGCTCCGCCTTCATTCTCCCACCCTTGATTGGACCACCGGGGAGATCAAGAACTGGGACTCTGCCTGCCTTAGGAAGTGCCTCTCCCCCCCTCCCAGTCCCGTCAGGCAAGCCTCTGTGCCTTCTCATGGCTCCCGTCCTTGTGTCACCCTGCCCCGTGCCAAGCTTCACCCTCTGCCCTCCCTCCCCATTCCTACTCCTGCTGCACTGCCTGCCGTTGAGGAAACCCTCCATTCTTTCCCGGTGTCCTCATCCCAGGGGAGGCAGTTACCGGACAAAAAAAAGGGGAGACCTAAGGGGGGGGGGTACTGTTACGCCTAGCGCTCCGGGTCCCCGCTCCTCCCCGGAGCGCTCACGGCGTCTTTCTCCCTGCAGCGCCCCGGTCAGTCCCGCTGACCAGGATCGCTGCACTGTCATGGCCGTCGGGGATGCGATTCGCACAGCGGGGCGCGCACGCTCGCGAATCGCATCCCAGGTCACTTACCCGTCTCGGTCCCCTGCTGTCTTGTGCTGGCGCGCGCGGCTCCGCTCTCTAGGGCGCGCGCGCGCCAGCTCTCTGAGACTTAAAGGGCCAGTGCACCAATGATTGGTGCCTGGCCCAATTAGCTTAATTGGCTTCCATCTGCTCCCTGGCTATATCTGATCTCCTCCCTTGCACTCCCCTGCCGGATCTTGTTGCCTTGTGCCAGTGAAAGCGTTTAGTGTGTCCAAAGCCTGTGTACCTGAACTTCTGCTATCCATCCTGACTACGAACCTTGCCGCCTGCCCCCGACCTTCTGCTACGTCTGACCTTGCCTCTGCCTAGTCCTTCTTTCCCACGCCTTCTCAGCAGTCAGCGAGGTTGAGCCGTTGCTAGTGGATACGACCTGGTTGCTACTGCCGCAGCAAGACCATCCCGCTTTGCGGCGGGCTCTGGTGAAAACCAGTAGCCTCTTAGAACCGGTCCACTAGCACGGTCCACGCCAATCCCTCGCTGACACAGCGGATCCACAACCCGTAAGCCGAATCGTGACAATACAGTCCTAGGAGAGAGTCTCCGAGGACTGTATTCACCTTTTCCAGCCCACCGGAGCACCTGAAAGCTGAACTAATTTATGCAGGCTAAAGTCAGTAACCACCGAGCCATATCTTGACGAATCGAATCACTGTAAATTCACTCATCTCAATCAAGAAGATTACAATAATGAGCCGAGAAGTTCGTGATGAATCAAATCACTGTAACTTCGCTCATCTCTACTTCTTGACATCATGGCAGACAGTACATAAAACAAGAAATCTTAATATAAAGGCAGTCCTTAGTTAATAATGTAGGAGGGTTACGTAGGCATGTCCATAAATCTTGTCTCACCAGCTGGGATTTCTTCCTAAGTACTTTATCCTGCATGGTGGATCCATCTTGAAATGTCCTTTTAAGATGGCCGCCTCTGTTAGCTTTCTCTAGCTGTCATCCTCCTTGTGCTGGAGGGTTGTACATGACTTCCTTGGAGACCCTTGTCCGTTCCTTCCTCTTTCCTGGCTTTATCTGGAGCAACTTATACTCAAATGATGGGTGTGTCCATCATGATTGAAGGTGTGTCCTTTATAAATGCGGGCGTGTTTATCCTAAGTGAACCTGTGTCTACTATCCATAAATATACAAATATGGTTTATTAAAAGTATTTATCTCTTTCTAGTGGGTTGGCTGAATATATATATATTTAACTTGTGGGTGTATACATTAGGTCATGTTATGTTGTTATCTGATTAGATACTACTAGCTCTACAAATATGTACTTCTCTGAGGTCTCGACGTGACTTCTCCTGCTACTCATATACTGAAATAGTATATAGTGTCTCCTGTTGTCTGTCTATAGACATGATATCCTTTGACATCTGGTGAGCACATGGCATGTACTTAACAACCTTTGTTATTATGTGATATTGAAAAATTACATACTTTTATCAATACCATGTTCTACATCTATATGATAACTTTTTTCCAACATAGAAATGGTTAATTATATTAAGGTCAGAACATCACATACAAAAGAAAATTAAAACAAAATGTTTTATTTTGATTTTCAGCCCCATTGTTATAAGGAGATGTTAAACCTGCATTCATTATTTAGAATGTAAAGTCTCAATGTTTTCATTTTCCAAATTCAATACAGTGACCCCCCGACTTATGATGGCCCCGACATATGATCATTTCAACATATGATGGCATCTTAGAGCCCATCGTATGTTGAAGGCAGTATCGACATATGATGCTGCTGTGTGTCGGGGCCATCATACAAACAGCTATCTGACAGCGCTGACAACTTCAGCAACTGACAGATAGTTGTTTAATGTGCCCCGTGTGCCTCGTTCTGCCTCCTGTTGCTCACATGTTGTCCTGCTAACTCACGCAGGCTTCCACTGTGAGCTCTGTGTAAGCCCCATCTTTGTTCCACATCTTTAGTTTATGGTTTCCTAATACCTGCTTTATGTTCATTGATTCTGATCTTTGCTTTTCTAGAAGTGTGCCCTACGTAAGGTAGCCCACATTTAAATCACATTGTTACTGTCGCATAAGAACTGAACCTAAATAGTAATCACAATTCTCTTCCTGGGATGGTTCACATTTAAAGGAGCTCTCTGGCGAAAAATAACGTATACCCTATCCACATGATAGAAAACAAGTAGCTAATCGTGGGGGTCCGGCTGCTGGGGCCCCGCGCGAGCATCGGGAAGGGACCCAGCGGTCAGTAAGGAGAGTGTGCAGCAGCCGGCATGTGCTCCATTCATTTCTAAGCAATACACCCCGCAATGTTTTTGTCCTAATGTCCCGCTGTATATTTGTCACCTTAATAAAGAAGCTGAACACGTCTACTGGTGAGTGCCGCATAAAGTACAGTATGTCACAAAAAAACCAATTCCTAGAATTACATGAATAAGTTAAAGCGCCCGAAGTTACCACAACATAAAGATGGGCAGGTCAGATTTGAAAATTGGGCCTTGGTCCTCATGGTCAAAAATGGCGTTACCTACTGTTATACTCTTTTTGTATATCATACGCTGAGGGTCTCTAAATAGATTTCCCTACTTTGGATCTTTTTCTGATAAATTCCACTATTTTTTTTAAAAAGAGAATTAAAAAACACGAAAAAAAAACACGAAAAAGGAATATGATAATTTTATTTCATTGTGGACTTCCACAAAATGCGTAGAAGCAAGTTTTTCCAAGGTAGAGCCATAAAGGAAAAATGTAAAAACTAAGATTTATTAACATTTAAAAAGCAATAGTATCTTTGATCCAGTCAAAAGAGCTGTAAGAAGCCTTTAACCCCTTCAGAACCAGGCCCATTTTGGCCTTAACCCCTTAAGGACCAGGCCATTTTACACCTTAAGGACCAGAGCGTTTTTTGCAAATCTGACCACTATCACTTTAAACATTAATAACTCTGGAATGCTTTTAGTTATCATTCTGATTCCGAGATTGTTTTGTCGTGACATATTCTACTTTAACTTAGTGGTAACATTTTATGGTAACTTGCATCCTTTCTTGGTGAAAAATCCCAAAATTTGTGGAAAAAAATGAAAATTTTGCATTTTTTCTAACTTTGAAGCTCTCTGCTTGTAAGGAAAATGGATATTCAAAATAATTTTTTTGGGGTTCACATAAACAATATGTCTACTTTATGTTTGCATCATAAAATTTATGAGTTTTAACTTTTGGAAGACACCAGAGGGCTTCAAAGTTCAGCAGCAATTTTGAAATTTTTCACAAAATTTTCAAACTCGCTATTTTTCAGGGACCAGTTCAGTTTTGAAGTTGATTTGAAGGGTCTTCATATTAGAAATACCCCATAAAAGACCCCATTATAAAAACTACACCCCCAAAGTATTCAAAATGACATTCAGTAAGTGTATTAACCCTTTAGGTGTTTCACAGGAATAGCAGCAAAGTGAAGCAGAAAATTCAAAATCTTCATTTTTTACACTCGCATGTTCTTGTAGACCCAATTTTAGAATTTTTACAAGTGGTAAAAAGGAGAAAACTTTTACTTGTAATTGAAACCCAATTTCTCTCAAGTAAGCACATACCTCATATGTCTATATAAAGTGTTCGGCGGGCGCAGTAGAGGGCTCAGAAGGGAAGGAGCGACAAATGGTTTTTGGGGGGCATGTCACCTTTAGGAAGCCCCTATGGTGCCAGGACAGCAAAAAAAAACACAAAAAAAACTAGACCCCCTCAGGAACGTAACAAGGGGTAAAGTGAACCTTAATACCCCACAGGTGATTCACGACTTTTGCATATGTAAAAAAAAAAATTTTTTTTTACCTAAAATGCTTGGTTTCCCAAAAATTTAACATTTTTAAAAAGGGTTAAAGCAGAAAATACCCCCCAAAATTTGTAACACAATTTCTCCCGAGTACGGCGATATCCCATATGTGGCCCTAAACTGTTACCTTGAAATACGGCAGGGCTCCAAAGTGAGAGCGCCATGCGCATTTGAGGCCTAAATTAGGGACTTGCATAGGGGTGGACATAGGGGTATTCTACGCCAGTGATTCCCAAACAGGGTGACTCCAGCTGTTGCAAAACTCCCAGCATGCCTAGACAGTCAGTGGCTATCTGGCAATACTGGGAGTAGTTGTTTTGCAACAGCTGGAGGCTCCGTTCTGGAAACAGTGGCTTACCAGACGCTTTCATTTTTATTGGGGAGGGGAGGGGGGCTGTGTAGGGGTATGTGTATATGTAGTGTTTTTTACTTTTTATAAAAATTTTTGTTAGTGTAGTGTTTTTAGGGTACAGTCGCACGGGCGGGGGGTTCACAGTAGTTTCTCGCTGGCAGCTTGAGCTGCGGCAGAAAATTTGCCGCAGCTCAAACTTGCAGCCGGATACTTACTGTAAACCTTCGCCCATGTGAGTGTACCCTGTACGTTCACATTGGGGGGGGGGGGGGGAACATCCAGCTGTTGCAAAACTACAACTCCCAGCATGTACGGTCTATCAGTGCATGCTGGGAATTGTAGTTTTGCAACAGCTGGAGGCACACAGGTTGTGAAACACCGAGTTTGGTAACAAACTCAGTGTTTTGCAACCAGAGTGCCTTCAGCTGTTGCAAAAGCTACAACCCCCAGCATGTACGGACAGCGGAAGGGCATGCTGGGTCTTGTAGTTATGCAACAGCCGGAGGCATACTACTTTGGCTGGGGATGCTGGGGATTGTAGTTATGCAACAGCTGGAGACACACTGGTTCGCTACTTAACTCAGTGTGCCTTCGGCTGTTGCAAAACTACAACTCTCAGCAGTCACCGACAGCCAACGGGCATGCTGGGAGTTGTAGTTATGCAACCTCCAGATGCACCACTACAACTTACACTTTAGCTGATTGTGCAAGCTGGGAGTTGTAGTTATACAACAGCTGAAGGTACACTTTTCCATAGAAGTTGTGGTGGTCTGCCTCCTGCTGTTGCATAACTACAGCTCCTAGCATGCCCTTTTTGCATGCTGGGAGCTGTTGCTAAGCAACAGCAGGAGGCTGTCACTCACCTCCTGCTGCTGCTCCACGATGCCGCCGCACACGTCAGTCCCTCGCCGCCGCCGTCGCTCCTGGGGCCCCGATCCCAACAGGGACGCCGGGGATCGGGGTCCCCAGCACCCGGGGTCTTCTGCCCGCACCCGCTCACGTCCTCCGGAAGAGGGGCGGAGCGGGTTGCGGGAGTGACACCCGCAGCAGGCGCCCTGATTGGTCGGCTGGGAAACCGGCCGACGAATCAGGGCGATCGTGAGGTGGCACCAGTGCCACCTCACCCCTGCTGGCTCTGGCTGTTCAGGGCCGTCTCTGACGGCCCCGATCAGCCAATAATTCCGGGTCATCGGGTCACTGGAGACCCGATTGACCCGGAATCCGCCGCAGATCGCTGGACTGAATTGTCCAGCGATCTGCGGCGATCGCCGACATGGGGGGGCATAATGACCCCCCTGGGCGATATGCCCCGATGCCTGCTGAACGATTTCAGCAGGCATCCGGCACCGGCTCCGCTCCAGCTAGCGGCGGGGGCCGGAAATGCTCTGGGCGTATCCATACGCCCTCGGTCCTTAAGGACTTGGAAACGGGGGCGTATGGATACGCCCTATGTCCTTAAGGGGTTAAGGACCAGGCCAATTTTAATTTAGCATTTTCGTTTTTTCCTCCTTACTTTCTAAAAATCATAACTCTTTTATCTTTTCATACACAAACCCATGTGAGGGCTTGTTTTTTACGTCAAGAATTTTACCATAAAATGTACAGAGCAACCAAAAAAACATTATTTATGTGGGGAAATTGAAAATAAAACCGCAATTTAAGAAATTTAGAAAGGTTTTGTTTTCACGCTTCACACTTTATGGTAAAAATTACATGTTTTCTTTATTCTGTGGGTCAATACGATTAAAATGATCATATGTCATATGCTTTTCTATTATTGTACCGCTTTAAAAAAAATCTCAAACTATTTTCACAAAATTAGTATGTTTAAAATTGCCCTATTTTGACCAACTATAGCTTTCTAATTTTTCCGTATACAGGGAGGGAAGAGGGCAAATTTTTGTGACGTGATCTGTAGTTTTTATTCATACAACTTTTGCTTATATTTTGCTTTATAATCACTTTTTATAATTTTTTTAAAATAAAATGTGGCAAATAAGCAGCAATTTTGGCCTTTTTTATTTATTTATTTTTTTTTTTTTTACGTTTACGCCGTTCACTGTACGGGATCATTAACATTATATTTTGACCTGTATAATGTATAAATGCAAGTGGCTTTCTCCTGCATTTGCATTTCTGCAATAAATAGGATGATCGCATCGGGTGTCAGCAGTGTAAACTGCAGGTACTACTTCTCCCAACATGGAGCACACTCTGCTCCATGCTGGGAGCTATAGTACCTGCATTAATAGACAGATCGCAGTGAGTGTCACTTCTGACATCCGATGCGATTGTCCTGTATAATGTATAGAAGCGGGCAGCCGGCCGCTCTTCTCTGTTCCCACTGTAGTATGAGTATATGCCGTATATATACCTATTATTCATATTTCCCAAAGAGAGCTGTGATTGGCTGGAACCATCTGGCCAATCACAGCTCTCTGCGGGAAATATGAATAGGTGTATATACGGCAGTGCAGGGGACCATAGAAGAGCGGCCGCCACATCTATACATTATACAGGAGGATCGCAACGGGTGTCAGAAGTGACACAGACGATCTACCAATAAGTACAGGTACTACTACTCCCATCATGGTACAATGTGTTCCATGCTGGGAGTAGAAGTACTACCTAAAAAATGTTTAAAAATAAGTGAAAAACACACACACAACATTTTTATTATTGTCGGCTACATTTATTGTGCCCTGCCTGCCCACATAAATTGATCCCTGTTTAAAAATGAATTAAAATTTCGTTAAAGACAATTTTTTCCATCACTACTGCATCTTTTCAAAAATCTTTTAATGGCACCCTATGAAATTTTATTAAAAAAGGTATCTCCATCACTTTTTTGGGTCACTACAGTTAATATTTTCTCCGTTATTGCCTCCTAACTGCTGATCGCATCAGTTCTCAGAAGTGAGCCCCTGTGTGATCAATCCCTATCCACTGTACTACTACTCCCAACATGGAACAGACTCTGTTCCATGATGGGGGTAGTAGTACAAACACTAATGTAGCCTCTCCAGCCACTGGTAGACTCCCGCAGCCAGGGAACTACTACTCCCATCATGGAAAGAAGTCTGTTCCATGATGGGAGTAGTAGTAGTCCCGGCTGCCGGAGTCTGCCAACGGCTGATACTAACGGATGAAAAACTGATGCAAATAGATGACACTAAATGGCATCCCTTTGCATCCGTTATTAGAATGGTCCGTTTAGGAGGCAATAACGGAGAAAATATGAACTTTAGAGATCCAAAAAGTGATGGAGATAACATTTGTTTAATAACATTTTGTTGGGTAACATTAAAAAAAAAAAATATTAAAAAAGATACAGTAGTGATGGAAAAAATTGTATTCAACAAAATTTATCTTTATTATAATGAAATTTTAATACATTTTGGAACAGGGATCAAGTTATGTGGGCAGGCAGGACACTAAAAATGTAAGGAAAAATATGAGAACAGTGTCCAAAAGATACGTAAAAAATTATTACACAATGAATTATCACACTATGGTGTCTTCTGCAGGGCCCTTGCATCAGACGAATCACAGGTTAAGATATAATAAAAATAAAATTTAAATAATATGTTATGCACCACTTATAAATAATGCAATATTAATATGTTGGTTATTCCCCTATTGGTAAGTTTGTTTCACTAGGAATATCAGATTGCAGTCTCTGCGCCGTAACTGGCTTGATGTAGTAATAGGCTGGTAAGGTAATGTCCTCTTCGTAATATAGTGGCAACATATAGATGGAGCAGTACGTTTTTCAACAATGTAACAGTGTTGGCAAGCTTTTTCTTATAGTGGTGGCTCGGGCAGTCTGGTACTTGCTACTCTATCTATGTCTTTCCATTATATTATGAAGAGGACATTACCTTACCAGCCTATTACTACATCAAGCCAGTTACGGCGCAGAGACTTTAATCTGATATTCCTACTGAAACAAACTTACCAATAGGGGAATAGTGTTGCTCGCGAATATTCGCAATTCGAATTTTATTTGTGAATATCGCATATTCGTGAATTCGCGAATATTTGCGAATATAGCACTATACGAAATTACGAATATTCGCTTTTTTTATT
The DNA here is from genome assembly GCF_029499605.1 of Hyla sarda. Classification (NCBI taxonomy): domain Eukaryota; kingdom Metazoa; phylum Chordata; class Amphibia; order Anura; family Hylidae; genus Hyla; species Hyla sarda. The sequence goes on along the minus strand of NC_079201.1, from coordinate 35,972,748 downwards.
TATTTTTTTTTTCACAGTACACATCACAGTGATCATCCCTCTCTGTTTCCAGCTTGTGTGGTCTAAAGAAGGCTCTAATACTACTGTGTGAGACCGCCGGGCGAATATTCACATATGCGAATATTTGCGAATATTGATCCCTCCCTTCTGCTGCTTCTATCAAGTTACACTGGTATACTATAAAGTTCACAAATTTTCGCATATGCGAATTTACGCATATGCGGAAAAAAACCCAAATATTACGAATATGCGAATTTAGCGAATATATGACGAATATTCATCCATATATTCGTGAAATATCGCAAATTCGAATATGGCCTATGCCGCTCAACACTATAGGGGAATAACCATCATATAAATATCGCATTATTTATAAGTGGTGCATAACATATTATTTAAATTTTATTTTAATTATATCTTAACCTGTGATTTGTCTGATGCAAGGGGACAATATAGTGTGATTATTAATTGTGTAATAAATTTTAATGTATCTATTGGACACTTCTCATATCCTTCCTTTTATTCTCTCCTTTTTTCTTCTATATATCCTTAGCCTAGCAGGACTGTCAGAGTATTTTTGCTTTTTCCTAGTTCTTTATTTATTTATAAAAATTTTTGCACATTGGGTTATGTGTATTGCAGTATCCTCGGCTTTTGCCTTTTGTGTTATGTAGAGCTCCCATCCATTTTGTTTTTCAATAGTAAAAATGTAGTGTGTGTGTGTTTTTTCACTTTTTTTTTTTTTACATTTTTAGGTGGAACTACTACTCCCAGCATGGAACACACTGTTTCATGATGGGAGTAGTAATACCTGTACTAATTGACAGATCGCCCGTGTCACTTCTGACACCCGTTGCGATCCTCCTGTATAATGTATAGATGCAGCTGGCTGCTCTTCTATGGTCCCCTGCACTGCCATATATACACTTATTCATATTTCCCGCAGAGCTGTGATTGGCCACATGGTTCCAGCCAATCACAACTCTCTGTGGAAAATATGAATAGGGCACCATAAAAGAGCGGCTGGCCGCATCTATACATTGTACAGGAGGATAAAACCAAAATTATGGCACAGTATACAATATATTATTATAATTAGGGATCTATGATACCTATATATAGTTGTTGCATATGGCCCTGCTATACACTCCTTATACTATGAACAAATACAAAAGAATGGGATGGAGTAATAAATTGATAAAAATATTATGACTTTATTGATAATTCATTACATATTAAAAACAAGAAAAAAAACTCATAAAAAGGGAAAAACCAACTTGTGGTGGAAAAGAGGGCATCACTCCAGAGGGTCCACAATGTAAACTATAATATTGAACACATTTCATAAGTTGCACTACTGCTCATCCTATTGCACAATCCCATAGAGGATATACCTCAACAACTATAAGGTGCCTGAAGACAGTATACATACCAATAAATAGAATCAAGGTGCTCTCCAGCGGTCCCTCTTGTATTTGCACCTTGATTCTATTTATTGGTATGTATACTGTCTTCAGGCACCTTATAGTTGTTGAGGTATATCCTCTATGGGATTGTGCAATAGGATGAGCAGTAGTGCAACTTATGAAATGTGTTCAATATTATAGTTTACATTGTGGACCCTCTGGAGTGACGCCCTCTTTTCCACCACAAGTTGGTTTTTCCCTTTTTATGATGTTTTTTCTTGTTTTTAATATGTAATGAATTATCAATAAAGTCATAATATTTTTTATCAATTTATTACTCCATCCCATTCTTTTGTATTTATTGTACAGGAGGATCACAGCGGGTGTCAGGAGTGACACTCACTGCGATCTGTCTATTAATTCAGGTATTACAGCTCCCAGCATGGAGCCGAGTGTGCTCCATGTTGGGAGCAGTAGTACCTGCAGTAAAGGACAGATCACAGCGGGTGTCACTCCTGACACCCGCTGTGATCATCCCCCATCCCTGAGATGCGGAGCGGCTTTCTCCTGCGCTCGCATCTCTGCTTTGTACCCCGGCCGGCCACTCACTCATTCATATTTCCCACTGAGAGCAGGGATTGGCTTCCATCATCCGGCCAATCCCCAGTCTGGGAAAACATGAATGAGTGATGTGAATTTCTATTCACATCACTGGTCGGCCCGGAGTATAGTGCAGAGAAATGAGCACTGTATAGAGCCGCTCCGCATCTCTGCTATATTATGGACAATCGCATTGGGTGTCAGGAGTACAGGAACTACTACTCCCATCATGGAACAGTGTGTTCCATGCTGGGAGTAGTATTACTACCTAAAAAATGTTAAAAAAGAAAAAAAGTGAAAACACACACACTACATTTTTATTATTGTCGACTACATTTTCAGGTCCCTGCCCCCCCACACATAAATCCCTGTTTAAAAATTAACATAAAAAAATGTTTTTTGTCTTTCTGGAGTGGGCAGGGACCAGAAAATTCAGCGCTCAATATTAAAAATGAATGAGGAGTGCATTTCATAATTATTTATTTACGTTCTAAATCATTTTTATTTTCCCTTTTACTTTTTTAGCCCTATTTTTAATATTGAGCGCTGAATTTTCTGGTCTTTGCCCACTCCTGAAAATTGAAAGAAAAAAAAAAATGTAATTGTAAAAATAATATAATTTTTATAATAACTTTTTTTATTAGTAATGTATTTTAATATTGTGTTTAATAAAGTGTGCGTGTATGTGTGTTTCACCTTTTTTTTCTCAATTTTTTTACTTTTTTTAGGTTGTACAGTAACCCCCCGACCTACGATGGCCCCGACATATGATAAAATCGACATACGATGGCCTCTCAGAGGCCATCGCATGTCGATGTCAGCATCGACACACGATGCTTTTATATGTCGGGGCCATTGCATTAACTGCTATCCGACAGCGCAAAATGCTTAAGCTGCTGTCGGATAGCAGTTTAAGCATCCCTGGCAGGTTCGCTTACCTATTCCCGCTGCTCCGGGTCCACTTCGCGATCCTCCGGTGTCTTGCGCATCTTCTCCAGGGTCCGGGCCTTGCTTTCCGGCATCGTTATTACGTCACTACGCACGCTGCGCCGGCGCAGCAGCGTAATAACGTCACCAGAAAGTGAGGCCCGGACCCTGCAGAAGATGCGCAAGACACCGGAGGATCGCAAAGAAGACACCGGAGCAGCGGGACAGCATCGGGAGCCCCTGGAACAGCAGCGGGAGCGGTGAGTAACTGGTGCGGAGCGGCGGGGACAGGTGAGTACAGCTTCCTATACTTTACATTGCACGGATCCCTCAACATACGATGGATTCGACAAACGATGGGTCGTTTGGAACGAATTACCATCGTATGTTGAGGGACCACTGTACTACCACTCCCAGCATGGACTGTTCCATGATGGGAGCTGTAATACCTGTACTAACAGACAGATCACAGCAGGTATCACTCCTGCCACCCGATGCGATCGGCCTATCTACTGCAGAGATGGAGCGGCTTTCTCCTGCGCTCGCATCTCTGCAGTATACTCTGCTGGCCAGTGGTGTAAATAGAATTCACATCACTTATTCATATTCCCCACAGAGAGCTGTGATTGGCCAGATGGTTCCAGCCACTCACAGCTCTCTTCGGGAAATATGAATAATAGGTATATATATGCCATATACTCATCAGTGGGAACAGGGAAGAGTGGCCGGCCGCCCGCATTTATACATTATACAGAACAATTGCATTGTCAGATGTGACACTCGCAGCGATCTGTCTATTAATACAGGCACTACAGCTCCCAGCATGGAGCAGAGTGTGCTCCATGTTGGGAACAGTAGTACCTGCACTTAAGGACAGATCACATCAGGTATCACTCCTGACACGTGATGCGATCGTCCTATCTAGATGCAAGAAAGCCGCCCGCATCTAAACATTATACAGGACGATTGCAGTGGGTGTAAAGAGTGACACCCAGGGCGATCTGTCTATTAGCACAGGTACTACTACTCCCATCATGAAACAGTCTGTTCCATGCTGGGAGCAGTAGTACTACCTAAAAACAGTGAAACACACAAACTTTATTAAACACATTATTAAAATACACTACTAATTAAAATTCGCCGAGAATTTATTCGGATCGAATAGATTATTTTTTCTAAAAATTCTGCGAATTGGCCAAATCGAATTTCTCAAAAATTCGCTCATCTCTACTTCTTTGGCAATACCAAATATATTTATTAATAATTTTTACGCTTTTTGGGGTAAAATGGGAAAAAGTGAAAATTTAAATTTTTTGGGGGAGTTTTATTTTTTATTTTTTTTTAGATTTGTTTACTTATTTTTACACTTTTTATGTCCATAGTGGACTATCTATAGCACACTTGATTGCTAATACTGTTCAGTGCTATGCATAGGGCAGACATAGGCAACCTTCAGCACTGCAGATATTTTGGACTACAACTCCCATGTTGCTTTGTCAGCATTTTGGCTGTAAGAGCATCATGAGATATGGAGTCCAAAACATCTGCAGTGCCAAAGGTTGCCTATGACTGGCATAGGGCATAGCACTGATCAGTATTATCGGTGATCTACTGCTCTGGTCTGCTCTATCTCAGACCAGAGCAGAAGACCCCAGGAGATGGCCAGAGGCAGGTGAGGGGAACTCTGGCAGCGCCGCAGGTGATCCGATCATCTATTTAAACATGTGCATTGCCGCAGATGTCGTGATCTGTATTGATCACGGCATCTGAGGGATTAATGGCAGACATCAGCGTGATCGCGGATGTCCGCCATTACCGGTGATGTCTGCTTTACCCCTCACCCACACCACCAACAGACAGATTGCCACCTGGGGGTACATTCGATGGAGGACTTCAGGGGTGTGATATCAATGGAACAATATCTTATATTGCACAGTCCCAAACAGAAAGAGCCCGGCACCGCTACTCCGCAATCCACTAATCCGCTATGCTCTTATCCAATGCTAAACCTTCCCTGTCATTCGGGTCATCAAGCTTCTTTTATTTCATGGAGCTTGGCAGCACACAAACATGTAAGGGAGAGCGGACGGAACAAGGTGGGTGGGGGAGATTCTCTTTATAAGTAGTGCAAGAGGATGCCATAGTGGCACGGGACCATATAATCTGCCTCAGAGACATAGGGATAGGGCGGTCCAAAAATTGTTCCCACTTAGCCATGTATGGGTGTCTGATTGAGGAGGGATCCTCTGGGGTAGATAACAAAACATAGCTATCAGAGATAAGCCCACTAGTAGAAGTGACCGTCCGACATAGCACCTCAAAGGTTGTGGGTGAAGGAATGGAGGTGTCCCAGGCAGCACACAGTGCACTCCCGACAATCAAAGCATAGTAAGAAGCAGCTTGGCTGGAGAGTCGGAAGCGGTCACCGAGGGCCGAGAAGGGTAACTCCATTGGAAAAAAATGTTTTCAAATCAACTGGTGCCAGAAAGTTAAACAGATTTGTAAATTACTTCCATTTAAAAATCTTAACCAACTGAAAAATCTTAGCTTGACCCCACTAACAGATACTGTCAGAAGTACAGCTAGACGACATATTAGGAGTAAAGATCAACAGTTGCCACAGAAATCCAGCAGATTTAAAGAGAAAGTGCACCAAGGTCTCCCTCCAGATTCACACCCCGAATGACATAGGACCTAAAGGGGGACAGGAATTTCAGGAGAGGAGCCTGACCAAAGTAGTACAACGGCATGATAAGGTGCCATCCCTCGCTTCTCCACCTCAGTGTATGCATGTAAATGCGACCACGCCAGAAGCCAGCACAGCGAGATAATATTTATGAACAGACCCCCATGATCATTAGGGGCCATGAGAACTGAGGCAGAGAAACAATGGCATCTCCAAGCCCAGAAAAAGCGACAAAGCGTATACCCCGACACCCTAACATAGGCATCAAGCAGGAAATAAAGATTGGGAAGGGAGCGATAAAGAGCAATAATTTAAAATCTTAATCCCACACATCAATCCCCGTATTTCTGGGTATTGCCTAATTCAAGCCACCAGGGGTTCTATACTTATAACAAAAAGTAGCGGGGAGAGGGGGCAACCCTGGTTGGTCCCATTATAGATCTGAAGGGGCTGCGAAGTCGCATGGGGCAAACTAACTTGGCCTGAAAGGAAAGAATAAAGGGAGCAGACTGCCAAAAGGAAGTGGCCAGACACACCATAGACTTCAAGTGCAGACACAAGAAATGACCAGTTCAGGCAATCAAATGCCTTCTCGGCATCAAGACTCAGCAATAGTCCTGGAGACTTCGATTTGTTGAGATATTAATGAGGTCTATGGTGTGCCTAGCATTATCCCCTGCCTGTCGGTTCAACACAAACCCCATCTGATCCTTATCTAAACCCTGTTCCAAATTATTATGCAAATTCTATTTAAGTGATTAAATATTTTGTTTTTCAATTTAACTCATGGATGGCATTGTGTCTCATGGCTCTTTTGATCACTAAAAACAACCTCGGACACCTGTGATAATTAGATTGCCAGGGGGGCACAATTTAAAGAGTACCTGTCATCAACTAAACTTTCCCTGATCCCCCTCCCCATCTGTCCCTTACTCTAACTATGCCTATCCCTGTGTTTATTGAGGTTTGAAACGCTGTGGAAATACCTTTTTTTATCCCTCTTCATTAGCTCAGGAGCACTGTCTTTCTGAGGGGTGGAAGGAGGTGGGTCCCGGCAGGCATGATGTCACATGAAGCCTGGCCGTGACTCTGCTTCTGCCAGTCTTCCTGTATGCTGCTCTCCCTCTGCAGCAGTGTTTCCCAACCAGGGTACCTCCAGCTGTTGCAAAACTACAACTCCAAGCATGCCCAGACAGCCAACAGCTGCAGTGCAGCTCAGCAGTGTGCATACAGACTAAGTACAGTGGAGGCACAGCAGCCTCTGTCTCACTCTCTCTCCTGTGTCTCTCTGCACTAAAAAGTCAATGCTGAGAACCAGGGGCGGTGGGAGCAATTACAGAGGCAGTAATTAAGATGAATGTCAGGGGGGGGGGGGGGCACAGAGCAGGGAGTGCAGTGAGATAATACAATGTATAAGATAACGTGTGGTGAGGGGCAGGGAGAACACAGAGCAGGGGGAGGGGGAGGTGACTGGCCTCTGTTATATGAGAGGCATGTGCAGGCTTGTAGCTCACAGTGCTGCTCCAGGCTGGGAGCGAGTCCTGAGCTGAGAGTACTGAACTTCCTGTGGAAGGACCAGAGCCCTTTCAGCATTAGTCCTAAAAGCTGTACACTTACTATGAAAAGCATAGGAAGCTGCCTGCAGACCAGGCATAGAAGAGAGACCCCTAGTGGCCAAAAGTATAAAATGAAAAAACTGGTATAAATATTAATATTTTTTAATGAAGATATATTACAATACGTCTTCATTAATGATTATGAACAACATATTAAAAGTTTTTGTTGATGACAGGTACTCTTTAAAGAAAAACTATTAAAGGTGGGTGTTCCACATAGTTACAATATTACATAGTTACATAGTTAGTACGGTCGAAAAAAGACATATGTCCATCAAGTTCAACCAGGGAATTAAGGGGTAGGGGTGTGGCACGATATTGGGGAAGGGATGGGATTGTATATTTCTTCATAAGCATTAATGTTATTTTGTTCCAGGAATGTATCTAATCCTGTTTTAAAGCTGTTAATTGTTCCTGCTGTGACCAGTTCCTGAGGTAGACCGTTCCATAAATTCACAGTCCTCACGGTAAAGAAGGCGTGTCGCCCCTTTAGACTAAACTTTTTCTTCTCCAGACGGAGGGAGTGCCCCCTCGTCCTTTGGGGGGGTTTAACCTGGAACAGTTTTTCTCCATATTTTTTGTATGGGCCATTAATATACTTATATACGTTTATCATATCCCCCCTTAAACGTCTCTTCTCAAGACTAAACAATTGTAACTCCTTTAATCGCTCCTCATAGCTAAGATGATCCATGCCCCATATTAGTTTAGTCGCACGTCTCTGCACCCTTTCCAACTCCGCAGTGTCCCTTTTATGGACAGGTGCCCAAAACTGAACAGCATATTCCAGGTGAGGCCGTACCAATGCTTTATAAAGGGGGAGTATTATGTCCCTGTCCCTTGAGTCCATGCCTCTTTTGATACATGACAATATCCTGCCGGCTTTGGAAGCAGCAGCCTGACATTGCATGCTATTCTGTAGTCTGTGATCTACAAGTACACCCAGATCCTTCTCTACCAGTGACTCTGACAGTTTAATCCCCCCTAAGACATACGATGCATGCAGGTTATTAGTACGCAGATGCATAACTTTACATTTATCCACATTGAACCTCATTTGCCAAGTGGATGCCCAGACACTTAGTCTATCCAAGTCATCTGGTAACTTATGCACATCCTCTATAGACTGTACCGTGCTACAAAGCTTGGTGTCATCTGCAAAGATAGAAACAGAGCTGTTAATACCATCCTCTTTATCATTGATAAATAAATTAAACAACAGCGGGCCCAGTACTGAACCTTGGGGTACACCACTAATAACCGGGACCAATCAGAGTACGAATCATTGACCACCACTCTCTGGGTACGATCCATGAGCCAGTGTTCAATCCAGTTACAAACTAAAATTTCCAAACTCAAAGACCTTAACTTACCTGTCAGACGTCTATGAGGGACCGTATCAAACGCTTTAGCAAAATCCAGAAACACTATATCCACAGCCATTCCTCTGTCAAGGCTTCTACTCACCTCTTCATAAAAGCAAATTAGATTGGTTTGACAACTTCTATCCTTAGTAAACCCATGCTGGCTATCACTTATAATGCAATTATCCCCTATGTATTCCTGTATGTAATCCCTTATAAGTCCTTCAAACAATTTACCCACAATGCACGTTAAACTTACCGGTCTATAGTTTCCTAGAGCCCTTTTTGAAGATTGGCACCACATTCGCCTTGCGCCAGTCCCTTGGCACAATACCAGACACCAGAGAATCTCTAAATATCATGAACAGGGGTACAGATATTACTGAACTTACCTCTCTAAGAACTCTTGGGTGCAATCCATCTGGCCCTGGAGATTTGCTTACATTTATATCACTTAACTTACCTTGTACCATCTCTACATTAAGCCAGTTCAGTACATTACATGATGTGTTACCAGCACTGACCTGGCCAATGTCAGCTCCTTTTTCCATAGTGTATACAGAACTAAAGAACCCATTCAGTAGCTCCGCTTTCTCTTGATCGCCTGTGACAACCTCCCCATTATCATTATTAAGGGGTCCTACATGCTCTGTCCTTGTTTTTTTTGCATTTATATATCTAAAAAAATATTTAGGATTAGTTATGCTTTCTTTGGCCACCTGTCTCTCGTTTTGAATTTTTGCTGTTTTTATTACATTTTTACAGATTTTATTAAGCTCTTTGTACTGTTTAAATGTTATCGCTGACCCATCAGATTTGTATTTTTTGAAGGCTATTTTTTTGTTGTTTATTGCTCTTTTAACATCATTTGTCAGCCATGTAGGATTTAGTTTTAATCGTTTATATTTGTTTATATTTAGCTGTATAGTTATTTAGAGTTGATTTAAAGATGTCCCATTTACCTTCTGTATCAGTATTTGACAACACCTCCCCCAGTCTATGTCCTGTAGTGCAGCCCTCAGCCCAGGGAAGTTTGCCTTTTTAAAGTTATATGTTTTTGCCTTCCCCGCCTGTCTTTGTTTTCTACATTTTAAGTCAAAAGTAACTATATTGTGGTCGCTATTACCAAGGTTTTCCCGCACAGTTACATTACCAACCAGCTCTGCGTTGTTGGAAATGATCAGATCCAACAAGGCATCACTTCTTGTTGGGTCCTCCACAAACTGGCCCATAAAATTATCCTGCAATAAATTTAGGAATTGTCGCCCCTTTGTAGTTTTAGCCAACCCCGGACCCCAATCTATATCTGGATAGTTAAAATCTCCCATTATTACCACTGTACCTGCCCGGGCGGCCCTCTCTATTTGTTTATGAAGCCGAACTTCTATCTCTTCAGTGATATTAGGGGGTCTGTAGATTACCCCAAATATTATTTTTTCAGTATTTCCCTCCTTTTGTAATTCTACCCACAGTGATTCCACCTCCTCAAAATCATAACACACTATGGAATCGTTCACACTGACTTTCATACCACTTCTTACATACAGACAGACTCCACCACCTTTTCTGTTCATTCTATCCTTGCGAAACAATGTAAACCCCTGCAGATTGACAGCCCAGTCATGCGAGGAGTCCAGCCATGTCTCAGTGACCCCAACTATATCAATATGTTCCTCCAGTATCAAGGCATCAAGCTCCCCCATTTTATTTGCTAGGCTTCTGGCATTTGTGAACATACACTTTACATTTCCATCCTTTATGTTATTGGGGTTAATGGGATTCAAGGGGGTAAGTTTTATTTTCCTATGAAGCCTATTCCTATTAACTATTCTAACCCCTCCCTCCGCTCCACCCCCAGGTACATTTATAATTCCCACCTCTCTATCTACACTATCTTCCCCCTCTTTGCTGTAGGTTCCCTCCCCCCAAGTCCCTAGTTTAAACACTCCTCCACCCTTCTAGCCATCTTCTCCCCAAGCAAAGCTGCACCCTCCCCATTGAGGTGCAGCCCGTCCCTACGGTAGAGCCGGTAACCGACAGCGAAGTCAGCCCAGTTCTCCATGAACCCAAACCCTTCCTTCCTACAACAGCTTCTGAGCCACTTGTTTACCTCCCTGATCTCCCGCTGCCTCTCTGGTGTGGCTCGTGGTACTGGTAGTATTTCAGAAAATACTACCTTGGAGGTCCTTGCCTTAAGCTTGCGGCCTAAGTCCCTGAAATCATTTTTAAGGACACTCCACCTACCTCTTACTTTGTCATTGGTGCCAATATGTACCATGACTGCTGGGTTCTCTCCAGCCCCGCCCAGCAACCTGTCAACCCGATCCGCGATGTGCCGAACTCGTGCGCCAGGCAGACAACACACTGTTCGGCGATCCCGGTCTTTGTGACAGATTGCCCTGTCTGTCCCCCTAATAATTGAGTCCCCCACCACTAGTACCTGTCTGGCCTGCCCTGTACTCCTCCCTCCCTCCTTACTGGAGCAGACACCCCCCTGGCGGTCAGAGGCGGTATCCTGCTGCAGTTCTGCTAGCTCTGTAATGGCATCCCCCTCATCTGCCAAGCGGGCAAACTTGTTGGGGTGTGCCAGTTCAGGACTAGCCTCCCACATTATTAAGCAGAGCACCATTTTCAAGCATGATGAGGAAACAATTGGATATCTCTGCTGCCTTGGACAAGGTATGAAAACATTAAATATTTCACGAAAACTTAAGCATGATCATCGCACTTTTAAGAGATTTGGGGTTGATTCAGAGCACAGATGGGTTCGTGCAGATAAAGGCACATTGAGAAAGAGTTCTGCCAGATCCATGCATTGGATAAAGAGAGCAGCTGCTAAAATACCATTACATAGCAGAAAACATTTGAAGCTGCTGGTGTAGAGTCCTCCAGAGTCTGGCAACTGTTCATAAACCTTCTATTCGGCCACCACTAACCAATGTTCACAAGCAGAAATGGCTGCATTGGGCAGAAAAATACATAAAGACTAATTTTCAAACAGTCCTGTTCACTGATGAGTGTCGTGCAACCCTGGATGGTCCAGATGGATGGAGTAGTGGATGGTTGGTGGATGGCCACCCTGTTCCAACAAGGCTGCGACATCAGCAAGGCGGTAGTGGAGTCATGTTTTCGGCTGGAATCATGGGAAAAGAGCTGGTCAGCCCCTTTAGGGTCCCTGAAGGTGTAAAGATGACCTCTGCAAAGTATGTGGAGTTTCTGACTGACCACTTTCTTCCCTAGTACAGAAGGAAGAACTATGCTTTCAGTAATAAAATCATCTGCATGCATGACAATGCACCATCTCATGCTGCAAAGAATACCTCTTCATCAATGGCTGCTATGGGTTTAAAAGGAGACAAAGTCATGGTGTGGCCTCCATCCTCCCCTGACCTCAATCCTATTGAGAACCTTTGGAGTATCCTCAAGCAAAAGATATATGAGGGTGGAAGGCAGTTTACATCCAAACAGCAGCTCCTGGAGGCTATTCTGACATCTTGCAAACAAATTCAAGCAGAAACTGTCAAAAAACTCACAAGTTTAATGGATGCAAGACTTGTGAAGATGGGTCCTATGTTAAAGTGTAACATGACCTGTTAAAATGTTTAAAAAGTAAATATGTTGTTAAAAGTTTGATTGAAATAGCTTTTGATTTCAGTAAATATGCTGCAAACACAACAAATGACAATTTTCAGTTCTTTACAACCTATAAAGTGTTTTGAAACTTACTGTGCGTAATAATGTGGAACAGTGCATTGTAAGTTTTTTATGTTGAAAAAAATTCTGTTATCAATAGGAGGTTTGTTCAATAAAATTGTAATTGTACTCTTAATAGTTGATAACATGAGAATTATGCTGACTGTTATTTACATAAATTACTTAAATGAGAAAAATATCATTTGCATAATAATTTGGAACAGGGTGTATAAGCTGAGGGATGACTGCGCCAAGCCGGTCTGCTAAGATCCCTTTCCGGGCTGGGGAATAACTGTAATAAAGGAATCAAGCATGGTTGGTGGGATGGAGGCGCCCTGCAGAAACGAATTATAAAGAGGGAGCATATGAGAGACAAGGACATTCAGCAGGGACTTATAATATGAATATGGCAGGCTATCACAGCCAGGTGCCTTCCCATTGGGGAGGTCCTGAATTGCCTCTGAAAGTTCCTCTAGGGTGATTGGGCGATTGAAGGACTCCAGGACAGAGGGGGGCAGGGTAGGGGGCCACAGTCTACCAAATTTGAATGGATATTATTGTCTCTCTCGGACGGATCGACGGGCAGTGAGGAGGGAAGGGAATATAAATTAAAATAGAACTCACAAAAGATGGATTCTATCCTACAGCGGTCATACATGAGACCCCTTAATGACTCAGCGTTTTTCCGTTTTTGCATTATAATTTTTTCCTCCTCAACTTCTAAAAATTAAAACACTCTTATATTTCCATCCACTGACCCATATGAGGGCTTGTTTTTTTGTGTCACCAATTTTACTTTGTAAGGACATCACTTATTTTACCATAAAATGTACGGCGCAACCGAAAAAAATATTATTTATTTGGGAAAATTTAAAAGAAAACCGCAATTTAGCACATTTTTGAAGGTTTTGTTTTTATGCTGTACTTTATGGTAAAAATGACATGTTTTCTTTATTCTGTGGGTCAATACGATTAAAATTAGTATGTTTGAAATTGCCATATTTTGACCACCTATAACTTTCTCATTTTTATGATGATTAAAATTTTTATTGGAAGAGGGGATTTTTCAATTTTTTTGTACTTTTTTTGCACTTTTTCTTTACACTTTTTATGTCCCCATAGGGGACTATTCATAGCAATCATTTGATTGCTAATACTGTTCAGTTCTATGCATAGGGCATAGCACTGATCAGTGTTATCGGCTGTCTTCTGCTCTGGTCAGCTCGATCTCAGACCAGAGCAGAAGACCCCAGGAGACAGATGGAGGCAGGTGAGGGGTCCTCCGTCCGCCATTATGCATGATTGGATCCCCGTGGCTGCAGTGTGGGCAATCCGATCATCCATTTAAAGTACCGCACTGCCGTAGATGCCGTGATCGGTATTGATCACGGCATCTGAGGGGAAAATGGCGGACATCTGTGCGATTGCGGATGTCTGCCATTACTGGCAGGTCCCTGGCCACTGATAGCAGCCGGGACTTGCCGCGCATGTCATCGCGGGGAATAAATGTACGTCATGGTGCGTACATTTACGTCTATTGTGGTTAAGGGGCTAAACATAATATTAAAATTCATTACTAATAAAAAAATAATAATAATTAATTTGAAAAAATGTATTATGTTTTACATTTAAATTGCCCCTTTCTACACTTTTATTATTGTCAGCTAAATTTTTAGGTCCCTGCCCGCCCACATAAATTGATCCCTGTTTAAAAATAAACATGAACATTTTTTTTTTTGTGGCTTTATAATTTTTTAGACACCTAAGAATGGAGTCTACATTTTAAGCATATTTCACACTATGAGTATTCATTCATTATTAAACATCTGTTTTCTGTATTCTATAATTAAAAAATGGATGTATAATAACGGATGAAATAACGGGTGCTAACGGCTGAATTACGGTATGTCCGTCAAAATAACGAGCATATTCATCCGTTAAGACCCGTTATAACATTCTTTATGTGCCATTATTTTATGGCCGTTTAAACCTCTCTGCCTACAGACTCCCGCAGCCGGGACTACTACTACTCCCATCATGGAACAGACTTGTTTCCATGATGGGAGTAGTAGTTCCCCAGCTGTGGGAGTCTACCGGTGGCTGGGGAGGCTACATTAGTGTTTTTACTACTACCCCCATCATGGAACATACTCTGTTCCCTGATAGGGGTTGTAGCACATGGGCTGAGAGATTGATCGCATTGGGTCTCACTTCTGAGACCCGATGCGATCAGAAGTTATTAAACAGAGGAGTGGGCTGCATGCTCTGTTCCCCTGCGATGTACTGTATATTTTTACTTTCACTTTTAAATTCCCCACCTGGAGCCCTGAATGGCCGCCACTGAGGAATCATTCAGGGCTCCCAGTGGGGTTTTTTAAACAACTAATTTGACCCCCCAATGTATGCTCCCCATGCATATTTATAATAATTCATTGGCCCCAGTGTTCTTATAATAATTGATTGGCCTGAGTGTGTTTACAATAATTCATTGGCCCCAGTGTGTTTATAATAATTTATTGGCCCCAGTGTGCTTATCCTTATCCTCCCAGTGTCCTTATTTTCCCTCCTGATGCCTGTTCCTTATCTTCTTGGAGCAGGGCAGCAGCAGGACATGTCGGGAACCGGTGGCGGTGAATGAATGAATGAATGAAGCTGACATGTCCCGCATGTAGACTTCACGCCAGGACATGTCTATTCTGTGCTGCTCATCTCCGTACAGGACATGTCTATTCTCTGCTGCTCATCTCTGCCAGGACATGTCTATTCTCTGCTGCTCATCTCCGTACAGAGATGAGCAGCAGAGAATAGACATGTCCCAGCGGTGCGCTGATTGCGCTAGGAGCAGGGCAGCAGCGGGGACATGTCGGGCAGCGGCGGTGATCGAATGAAGCCTACGCGACATGTTGGCTTCATTCATTCACCACCTCAGGACCTCCAAGGTAGTATTTTCTGAAATATTACCTGTACCACGAACCACACCAGAGAGGCAGCGGGAGATTAGGGAGGTAAACAAGTGGCTCAGAAGCTGGTGTAGGAAGGAGGGGTTTGGGTTCATTGAGAACTGGGCTGACTTCGCTGTCGGTTACCGGCTCTACCGTAGGGGCGGGCTGCACCTCAATGGGAAGGGTGCAGCTGTGCTTGGGGAGAAGATGGCTAGAAGGGTGGAGGAGTGTTTAAACTAGGGACTGGGGGGGAGGGAACCTACAACATAGAGGCTGAGGATAGTGTAGATAGAGGGGGGGACTTATTAATGTACCTGGGGGTGGAGTGGAGGGAGGGGTTAGAATAGTTAATAGGGATAGGCATCATAGGAAAAAAAAATATACACCATTGAAGTGCATGTTGACTAATGTCCAATAAAACTGACGAACTGGAGTTGAAAATTTCTGAGGAGGATTATGACATAGTCGGTATAACAGAGACTTGGTCGGACGATAGCTGTGACTGGGCGGTCAACATACACGGTTATAGTCTATTCAGGAAGGATCGGACAAAACGGAAAGGGGGAGGAGTCTGTCTTTATGTAAAGTGCAATTTGAAGGCCGCACTGCTGGAGGATATTTGGGAGGGAAAGGATAATGTGGAGTCATTATGGGTAGAAATATATGGAGATAAAAATAAAAAAATTCTGATAGGGGTTTGCTATAAGCCACCAAACATAATGGAAGAGCCAGAAGATCAATTATTGAGGCAAATAAACAAGGCAGCAAATCAAAATGATGTGATAATAATGGGGGACTTTAACTATCCTGATATAAACTGGGAGACTGAGACCTGTGAATCTCATAAAGGGAACAGGTTTCTGACTATAATAAAGACAATTATCTGTCCCAAATGGTGCAGGGCCCTACCAGAGGGGGGCTCCCTACTAGACTTAATATTAACCAACGTACCTGACAGAGTAATTAATGTGCAAGTAGATGGACACCTAGGAAATAGTGATCATAATATGATACATTATAACTTGTTCTTCAATAAGGGAATCTCTCGAGGGGCCACAAAAACAATAAACTTTAGGAAGGCAAAGTTCGATCAACTCAGAGAAGCCCTTAACAATATAAAATGGGATAATGTCCTCAAAAAAAGCAATACTGACACTAAATGGGAGATCTTTAAAAATATCTTAAATTTTCACTGTAAGATGTATATACCTTATGGGAATAAAAGGGTCAAAAATAAAAGAAAACTAATATAGATGAATAAAAATGTTAAGGGGACAATAAATGACAAAAATAAAGCATTTAAATTATTAAAACAGGACGGCAGTGAGGAAGCATTAAAAAGTTATAAAGAAAAATGTAAAATATGTAAAAAAAACTGATAAAAGCCGCAAAAATAGAGACAGAAAGACTCATTGCCAAAGAGAGTACAACTAACTTCAAAATGTTCTCTAACTATATAAATAACAAAAAGGTCAAAAATGAAAGTGTAGGCCCTTTAAAAAATGATGAGGAAGAAATTATAAACGGGGATCAGGAAAAAGCTAATATATTAAACAAATTCTTCTCCACTGTATTCACCGAGGAAAATGAAATGCCAGGTGAAATACAGTGTGATAAGGTAAACTCCCCAGTACAGGTCACGTGCCTAACCCAGGAAGAAGTACAGTGCCACCTACAAAAAATCAAAATAGTCAAATCACCAGGTCCAGATGGCATTCACCCCCGTGTTCTAAAGGAATTAAGTAATGTAATAGACAGACCGCTATTTTTAATATTCAGGGACTCTATAGTGACAGGGACTGTTTCCCAGGACTGGTGCATGGCAAATGTGGTGCAAATATTTATGAAGGGGTCAAAAGGTGACCCTGGGAATTATAGAACTGTTAGTTTAACCTCGGTTGTAAATTGTTTGATGGTTTCCTAAGAGATGCTATTTTGGAATATCTTGATAAAAATAAATGTATGACCCCCTATCAGCATGGGTTTATGAGGGATCGATCCTGTCAAACTAAGGCCTCTTTCACACTATGAAATTGTTCCGTTTAGGAACTTCCGTCAGAAGTTCCGTCACTATATCGGTGAAAACCTGCCGTTACAAAACCCTTGACGGCCGTGACTAAATCGCATTGCAGCCTATAGGGTTTTCACCCGTATATGCCCGTAATTCATTACGGACGTTATACAGTGACGGGACATCGAGGCGGAAAAATTACTGCATGCATGCATTACTGCTGGATGTCGTATATCTGTATTTTTCCAAAGCATTTGATACGGTTCCACATAAAAGGTTGGTGCATAAAATGAGAAGGTTTGGGCCGGGGGATAATGTGTGCAAGTGGGTAAGCAACTGGCTCAATGATAGGAAACAGAGGGTGGTTATTAATGGTACTTATTCTGATTGGGTGACTGTTACTAGTGGGGTACCACAGGGGTCAGTCTTTGGTCCTGTTCTATTTAATATATTCATTAATGACCTTGTAGAGGGGTTGAATTGTAAAGTAGCAATCTTTGCAGATGACACTAAACTCTGTAAAGCGGTAAACACTATAGAGGACAGTGCACTGTTACACATGGATCTGGATAGGTTGGAGGTTTGGTCTGAGAAGTGGCAGATGAGGTTTAACACTGATAAATGTAAGGTAATGCACATGGGGAAGAAAAATCCGGGCTGGGATTATGTATTAAATGGGAGAACACTTGGGACGACTGACATGGAAAAGGACTTAGGAGTCTTAGTTAACAGTAAATTTAGCTGTAGTGACCATTGTCGGGCAGCTGCTGCCAAGGCTAATAAAATCATGGGGTGCATCAATAGGGGCATAGATGCCCACGACAAGGAAATAATTCTACCGCTGTACAAATCACTAGTCAGACCACACATAGAATACTGTATACAGTACTGGGCACCAGTGTACAAGAAAGATATAGTGGAGCTGGAGAGGGTTCAAAGACGGGCAACCTGAGTAATACGGGGAATGGGAGGACTACAGTACCAAGAAAGATTATCAGAATTAGGGTTATTTAGTTTCGAGAAAAGAAGGCTTAGGGGAGACCTAATAACTATGTATAAATATATCAGGGGACAATACAGAGATCTCATAAGCATAAGCACACCGGGGCCAATGAATTATTATAAACACACTGGGGGCCAATGAATTATTATAAACACACTAGGGCCAAAGAAATATTATAAATATGCATGGGGGCATACATTTGGGGGTCAAATTAGTAGTTTAAAAACCCGGACGGGAGCCCTGAATGGCTCCTCAATGGAGGTCATTCAGGGCTCCCGGCGGGAGTAGTAGTAGTCCCGGCTGCGGGAGTCTGTAGGCAGAGGTGTTAAAATGGCCATAAAATAACGGCACATGACGGATGTGATAACGGGTCTTAACGGATTAATTTGCCCATTATTTTGAAGGACATTATTCAGCCGTTAGCACCTGTGATTTCATCCGTTATTATACATCCGTTTTTTAATTATACAATACAGAAAACGGATGTTTAATAACAGATGATTACTCATAGTGTGAAAGTAGCCAAAAATGTAGACTCCATTCTTGGGTGTATAAAAAAAATTATAAAGCCACAAAAAAAAAGTACATTTTTAAACAGGGATCAATTTATGTGGGTGGGCAGGGACCTAAAAATGTAGCAGACAATAATAAAAATGTAGAAAGGGGACATTTAAAAAAAAATATATATTTTTTTATAATTAATAAACTATTTATTAAATTGTGTTTAACCACTTAACCCCTTAAGGACCCAGCCAATTTTCAGTGTAGGACCCGGCCATTTTTTGCACATCTGACCACTGTCACTTTAAGCATTAATAACCCTGGGATGCTTTTACCTTTCATTCTGATTCTGAGATTGTTTTTTTGTGACATATTCTACTTTATGTTAGTGGTAAAATTTTGTCGATACTTGCATAATTTCTGAAAAATTTCTGAAAAAATTGAAAACTTTGAAGCTCTCTGCTTATAAGGAAAATGAATATTCCAAATAAATTATGTATTCATTCACATATACAATATGTCTTATTTATGTTTCCATCATAAGGTTGACCTGTTTTTTCTTTTGGAAGACATCAGAGGGCTTCAAAGTATTGCAGCAATTTTCCAATTTTTCAAAAAATTTTCAAAATCGAAATTTTTCAAGGATCAGTTCAGGTTTGAAGTGGATTTGAAGGGCCTTCATATTAGAAATACCCCACAAATGACCCCATTAAAAAAACTGCACCCCTCAAAGTATTCAAAATGACATTCAAAAGGTTTGTTAACCCTTTAGGTGTTTCACAGGAATAGCAGCAAATTGAATGAGAAAATTCTAAATCTTCTTTTTTACACTGGCATGTTCTTGTAGACCCAGTTTTTTAATTTTTACAAGGGGTAAAAGGAGAGAAATCTTCCTAAAATGTGTAACCCAATTTCTCTTGAGTAAGGAAATACCTCATATGTGTATGTCAAGTGTTCGGCGAGTGCACCTAGAGGGCTCAGAAGGGAAGGAGCGACAGTGGGATTTTGGAGAGTGAGCTTTTCTGAAATGGTTTTTGGAGGGCATGTCACATTTAGGAAACCCCTATGGTGCCAGAACAGCAAAAAATAAAATAAAAAAAAAACACATGGCATACTATTTTGCAAACTACACCCCTCAAGGCACGTAACAACAGGTCCAGTGAGCCTTAACACCCCCCAGGAGCATATATCTAAAAAGGAACAATAAAAGAAAGAGAAAGAGGCGCTCTCTAAGTGCAGTAATTTCCCAATTCATAAAAGTAAAACAGTATATTCAGAACACAGGTGAGATTGCTCACTCACCTTTCAGTGTTGTGCAGCAGGCACAACACTGTGAAGCACATGTATGAGTATATAAACTCAAAAGCGGTCCTTGCAGCAGCCTTGCGTCCCGGTCCCGAACATCATCAGTGATGGCGGTCGTGCAGATTCAAGTGGTGGAGAGGTATAAACCTTTCTCTGGTGAGGTTCGCACAGCGGCGCTTGCAAGTGGCTGTCTGTCAATTATGCACAGGAGCAGCGGTGATAAAACCAAGCAGGTTTATTGGTTTAAAATAAAAAACAGGTACAGATGCAGAGACAACGCGTTTAGCAAGGATCGCCTTGCTTCGTCAGGTCTGGGGGGTCACAGGGATCCTTGCGAAACATGTTGTCTCTGCATCTGTACCTGTTATTTATTTTATTTTAAACCAATAAACCTGCTTGGTTTTAACAATGCTGCTCCTGTGCATAATTATCCTCACCAGAGATAGGTTTATATCTCTCCACCACTTGAATTAACACCCACAGGTGTTTCACGACTTTTTGTTAAATTTGGATGTGTAAATGATTTCTTTTTTTCACTAAAATGCTAGTTTTCCCCAATTTGAAATTTTTACAAGGGGTAATTGGAGAAAATGCCCCCCAAAATTTGTAACCCCATCTCTTCTGAGTATGGAAATACCTCATGTGTGGACGTCGAGTGCTCTGCTGGCGCACTACAATGCTCAGAAAAGAAGGAGTCACATTTGGCTTTTGGAAAGCAAATTTTGCTGAAATGGTTTTTGGGGGGCATGTCACATTTAGGAAGCCCCTATGGTGCCAGAACAGCAAAAAAATTAAAATAAAATAACATATGGCATACTATTTTGGAAACTACACCTCTCAAGGAACGTAAAAAGGGTTACAGTGAGCCTTAACACCCCACAGCTGTTTGACGACTTTTTGTTAAAGTTGGATGTGTAAATGATTTTTTATTTTCCACTAAAATGCTGGTTTTTCCCCAAATTTTACATTTTTACAAGGGTAATAGGAGAAATGCCCCCCAAAATGTGTAATCCCATCTTTTCTGAGTATGGAAATACCCCATGTGTGGACGTCAAGTGCACTGCGGGCGCATTACAATGCTCAGAAGAGGAGTCACATTTGAAAATGTTGCTGAAATGGGGGGGGGGGGGGCATGTCGCATTTAGGAAGCCCCTATGATGCCAGAACAGCAAAAAAAAAAAAAAGAACACACGGCTTACTATTTTGAAAACTACACCCCTTAAGGAACGTAACAAGGGGTACATTGAACCCTAACACCGCACAGGTGTTTAATAAATGTTCATTAAGTGGGATGTGAAAAGGAAATTTTGATTTTTTTACACTAAAATGCTGCGGTTACCCCAAATTTTAAATTTTCACAATGTCACTGTAAATTTGTAAATACATTTCTTTGGAGTAAGGACATACCTCACGTCTGGACATTAAGTGCTCTGAGGGTGCACACCGGTCTCTGAGGTGCAGGAGCGCATTCAGGGACCTTGAGCTTCTGCATTGCTGCCTGTGGAGCCAGAACCAGAACAGTGGGACCCCCCCCCCCCCTCAAGGGGCATTACATGGGGTACACTAAATAACTAAAATGGGGTAAAGTGGGACACAAAATCATAAAAAAGGTTATGTTTCCAGAATGATGACCCAGAGCATAGCTAAACTAAATAATATGTGCACCCCAAACCCTATGCTCTAAATCATCATTCTGGGAATGGGATGTGTGTTGCCGTCCCTAACCTGTTGCCTTAAATGCGCACCCCGCTCAGGTGGAGAGAAAGCGCTGCGCATTTGAGGCAACATAAAAAGTCCCCGATGATAGTGACTCAGTGACCTATGACCCATTTTTGGAAAAACTTTAGGTTAAAACTTGGAATGTACTCTGGATTTGGTACATTGGGGTCAAATTATGGAAAATTTTAATGAAAAGGGAAAATGTAGTACTCCATGGAAGTGTGATACTCCCTGAAGCAGTTTTTAATGCAGAGGCCCGGATAATTGGGGCAAGTGTCACATTGAGGGGTGGTATCCTTCCGTATCCCCCTCTTGTGACACACTCTGCATTTTTTCTGGGATCGTCCCTTCTTTTCAGTGTGGGGGACTTCACCTGGAAAATGTTGGCCTGGGACGATCCTGGCACCTATAACTTCAGTTCCTTGGGAAGTCCGGCTTGCTCTTTCCCAGTCGCCAAAGATCAGGACCTTTAGGACTTCTTCTTGGAACTGAAGGAATCTCCCTGTGTTGCTAGCGTATTGGGACAGTACAAAAGAGTTGTACATGGCAACCTGTACCATGTAGATTGCAACATTTTTGTACCATACCCGTGTTTTCCACATTGCCATGTATGGCTTGAGGACTTGATCAGAAAGATCAACTCCCCCCATATACTGATTGTAGTCCAGAATACAATCGGCTTGAGGACCGGTGTTGTGGTACCTCGCACAGGGACAGGTGAGCTGTTACCCTGAATTGTGGTCACCATAAGGACAACCCTCTTATCCTTATACCTGACCAGCAACAGATTTTCATGGGTAAGGGCATGGGACTCACCCTTGAGCATAGGTGTCTGGATCAAATTTAGAGTGAGGCTTCTCTGTTTTTTTCCGCACGGTCTCCCAAGCGGACGTGAATCTGGCGACAAGGGATGAGAATAGAGGGATGCTGGTATAAAAGTTGTCCACGTACACATGGTAACCCTTATCCAGCAATGGGTGCACAAGGTCCCAAACAATTTTCCCGCTAACACCCAGAGTGGGGGAACATTCTTGTTTGTGTACCCCGGAGGTACTCTCACAACGTTTATAGAGTTTCACGCCATACCGTGCCCGCTTTGAGGGAATATACTGGCGGAATATGAGTCTCCCCTTAAAACTGATAAGAGACTCATCTACCCTATCCTACACCCCCATCACCATGTATCTCCGGGTCAGAGCATCACATCACCGGAATCGCGGCAAATCGCGGCTGTGAATTCACCTGCGATTTGCTGCGATCGCTGACATGGGGGGGCTGATGACCCCCCTGGGCATTTGTGCGGGGTGCCTGCTGATCGATATCAGCAGTCACCCCGGTCCGGTCCCTACCCGCTGCGTGGCAGGGACCGAAATTCCCACGGACGTACATGTACATCATGGGTCCTTAACTACCAGGGTCCCATAATTTACTGGTAAGACATGGGTCCTGAACAGGTTAAGGACCCAGAGTCTGCTCCCTTTCTATAACGCGGGGGCCATGGAAGCCCCCAAAAGTTACAAAATTTAGTTTTTCTTAAATTTTTTCAAACATTATTTTTTTTCCCCATTTCGCAGTAGATTTTTGGGTAAAAATTGCTCATGTCATTACAAAGTAGAATTGGTGGGGCAAAAAATAAGCCATCATATGGATTTTTAGGTGCAAAATTTAAAGAATCATGAATTTTTTTAAAGGTAAGAAGGAAAAAAAAAACGCAAAAACGGAACGGAAAGGAGTTAATAAAATGGAGCGGCTTTCTCCTGCGCTTGCATCTCTGCACTATACTCCGGCCGGCCAGTGATGTGAATAGAATTCACAACACGTATTCATATTTGCCATAGAGAGCTTCGGTACAATTATAGAAAAGCATGGGTATCATTTTAATCGTATTGATCCACAGAATAAAGAAAACATGTCATTTCTACCATAAAGTACAGCGTGAAAACAAAACCTTCCAAAATTTGCTAAATTGCGTATTTCCTTTAAATTTTCCCACATAAATAAAAAAATTTTTGTTGCATCGTACATTTTATGGTAAAATAAGTAATGTCCTTACAAAGTAAAATTGGTGACACAAAAAAACAAGCCCTCAAATGGGTCAGTGGATGGAAATATAAAAGAGTTATGATTTTTAGAAGGCAAGGAGGAAAAAACAAAAATGCAAAAATAAAATGGGCCTGGTACTTAAGGGGTTAATAAAGTGTTTGTATGTGTATTTCACTTTTTTCTCTATTTTTTTACATTTTTAGGTAGTACTACTACTTCCAGCATGGAACAGACTGTTCCATGTTGGTATCTGTAGTACCTGCACTAATAGACTGGGTGTCACTCCTGATACCTGATGCGATTGTCCTTTCTATTGCAGAGATGGAGCGGCTTTCTCCTGCGCTCGCATCTCTGCACTATACTCCGGCCAGCCAGTGATGTGAATAAAATTCACATCACTTATTCTTATTTCCCGCAGAGAGCTGTTATTGGCCAGATGGTTCCAGCCACTCACAGCTCTCTGTGGGAAATATGAATAATAGGTATATATACGGCATGAAAATTTCCCTTGTCCTAAAAGCCAAAATGTGCTGCAACCTTAAGGGGTTAAAGGATTTTTCAAGCCTAAACCATTGATGACCATTTTTCAGCCTTAATCATTGACTGTAGATGGGTAATAAGTATACAAGATTGAGATAATCTGTCACAGGGGCAGGACGGTGATTATAGTATGGCCTTTGTCCAGTGTGGTGACAGGTAACGGGAAGGTGGGCAAATTTTACGTCTAGACAGCAGAATCTCGTTAGAGCATGGTCACCGCTGAATACATGCCCCCTGACATTAAATATACATGTCCCACAGTTGCCGCACTGAACAGAGCACATACTAAATTCACAGGTCCCACCCCTCTGGTGGAATACCTCAATAGTCAGAGAGGCTACAAAGCTCTACATCATGCTATGAAAAGGTATGTGATCAGCCCCACCTAAGATTCTTAATGGGTAAACCCCTTTTTTTTCTTAGAGTGACCAGAGGTTCTCTTGAACCTGTTAAAAACCAATGACATGTATACATTTCATTGTGCCATTAATGGTGTATGGCGCAGGCTCCTGACTCGAGCCTGTGCCATGGGTGGCGACCCTCAGCTGATTCCTGTAGTTGAGGGCCACCGCTAATAGCTGACATGAGGCGATCGCTGTGGCCGGCTATTGACCCTTTAGATTGCTGCTGTCAAAGCTGACTGTGGCTTCTAAAGAGACCTTTAATCGATTCCTGGTTGTCCAGTCGGGTGGATTGCCCCCATGCAGTGCAATTGTGGGGGTGGGGGGGACATCCACTGTAGAGGTAGCCAGAGGGCTTACCTTTCCTTACCTGTGGTCCGTGGCTCTGGATTTGATTGCGCCTGCCTTGAGCAGGCTTAACCAAATGAGCACAGATCACACAGATCAATGGAGTTCTTTGGAACTGCATTGATCTGTATGAGGAATCCAATAATTCCTCCTCAAAGTCCCCTAAGGGGACTAATAAAATGTAAAAAAAAAGTTAAACAAAAGTTTAAAAAAGCAACCATTAACCCATTTCATATTAAAAGTTTAACCCCTTAAGGATGCAGGATGTAAGCCCTGCGCCCACTCCCCTGCTATGACGCAGGGTCACGAGCTGTCAATGGCCGGGATTCGTGTCTAATGCTGGATCACGGTGATGCCTGGCATTAACCCATTAGATGCCGTGATCAAAGTTGATTCCAGCATCTATAATTTCAAAGCAGAGCTGATCGGGACCACTACAGTGAAACCGCAGTGTACTTTTCAGCTTAGAAGATGGCGGGAAGGCCCTTACCTGCCTCCTCGCTGTCCGATCTCTTCTGCAATGATCCAGCCAGGTTCAGCAGGCTAGAAAAATCGAGCACAGATAACACTGAGCAATGCTATGCAATGGCATACCATTGAACAGTGTATGCAATCAAAGGATTGCATGTTATAATATCATTAAAAAAAAAAAAAATTAAAAAAAGATAAATGTAAATTAACCCCTTCCATACTAAAAGTTTAAATCACCCCCCCTTTTTCAAATTCCATATAAAAAATATGTTAACATAATAAAAATAAATATTGAATAAAAGATATGCATTGAATCTCGATTCAATGCATATCTTTTATTCAATAATCAGCCAACATGGTGAAGAGGTGACCATTTCGGCCACAGTATGTCTAAGGCCACATATTACTAAATAAAAGATACGCATTGCATCGAGATTGCGCTGGACATTGTCTACTTTTCACTTTCAATATTTGAGACAGAGGTCCAGTCTCGTCTGGGATGCAACAAGGGCAAGGGGGAGAGCTATTCCTAAAACCACGAGTGCATAAAAATATAATGTCAATTAAAGCGCACAGTCAATGGTGTATACGTAAATATAATTGGTCATTTTGTATACACAAAATTTTTTTTTTAACAAAAAAAAACACTAAAAATAAAAGGTGATGAAAAAGTCCCATCAAAACAAAAATGGTACCAATAAAAACTACAGACCACAGCACAAAAAATTAGCCCTCACACATCCCCATATACAGAAAAAAAAGTTATAGGGGTCAGAAGATGACAATTTTAAACATACTAATACTAATTTAGCATATAGTTATAATTTATTTAAAGAGGTACTCCACCCCTAGACATCTTATCCCCTATCCAAAGGATGTACCCAGCGTTCATTTAGAGCGTCGAGTGCACGGCCACACCTGCTCGTGACGTCATGCCCCCTCAATACAAGTCTATTGGAGGCCGTCACGCCCCTCCCACAGAAATGCATTGAGTGGGCGTGGCCGTGATGTTACTAGCGGGGGTGGCCGTGCCGTCATGAGCCTCCACCCTGCATCGTAAATTTTGCTCCGTACCCTGGATGTCTGGGGTGCTGCAGCCGAGATCAGACATTTTATCCCCTATCCTTTAGATAGAGGATAAGATGTCTAGGAATGGAGTATCCCTTTGAGTAGTAAAATAAAACCTAAAAAAAAATGGGTATCCTTGTAACCATAGGGACCTTCAGAATAAATTTAAGATGTAATTTTTACCAAAAAGTGCACTGCATAGAAATGGAAGTCGGTAAAAATGACAAAATGGCATTTTTTTTCTATTTTGTCCCATAAATATTATTTTTTGTTTCGCCGTACATTTTGTTGTGAAATGAATGATGTCATTACAAAGTAAAATTTGTAACGCATAAAACAAGCCCTTATATGGGTCTATAGGTGGAAAACTGAAGACATTATGATTTTTGAAAGGTGAGGAGGAAAAAAATGAAAGTGAAAAATTGGAAAAAATTCCACACCCCAGAATTGTATGTGTGTGTTTTTTTTTGTCACATCATACCCCAGAAAAAATGAAGCAAAAAGTTATTAAATAGTTTGATCAATACCAAAATGGTACTGATTCAAACATTATTATGGCGCAAAAAACAGCGGGTATATGTAAAAATAAAAAAGTTATAGAGGTCAGAAAATAGCAATTAAAAAAAATTCTAAAAAGTTTTGAATTTTTTAAAATTAGTAAAAGATGATGCAAACTATACAAATTGGGTATTGTTTTAATCATGCCGACCTTAAGTATCAAGATTACATGTTAGTTTGATGAAGACATTACAAAGTACAGGCCCTTATATGGGTGTGTAGATGAAAAAATAAAAGAGTTATGGCTATTAAAGGCGAGGAGTAAAAAATGAAAGGGCAACAATGAAAATTGGCCTGGTCCTTAAGGGGTTAATAACAAACCTAACATCTTTGTGGGACACTGTACCGGAAAACGTTTACTGCACTAGATATATTACTTTCATTTAAAAGGATGACATAATAACACAGCATCTGTGCAATAAGATAATATTCTGTTACCTTAAAGAAAATTGTTCCAAAGTACAGAGGAAATTGCCCTGCTTTAATTTTTCCTCCATTTGTCTTTGTACTTTATACATGGGGCCCAATCGTGCTCATGCTCTTATGTCTAGGTAAAATATCTATTTGGCCAAGTGGTGTGGATATCATCCATGTTATCAACAAATGAACACCCACAGATTGGACTTTGATCCTTTTATTCAGAGTACAGGTAAAGAGGCAGGATTGCCCCATATGTGACCTATTACATGTTAGTTGACTGCAGTCAGGTTTCCATCAAAGTTGCACTTATCAAACATTACATTATGCTATTTCATGATGCTTTTTCATCATTTACATTAAAGGGGTTATCCAGTTAAAAACTTTTTTTTATATATCAACTGGCTCCAGAAAGTTAAAGGGGTATTGCAGGAAAAAACTTTTTTTTGTATATCAACTGGCTCCAGAAAGTTAAACAGTAATTTACTTCTATTAAAAAAATCTTAATCCTTTCAGTACTTATGAGCTTCTGAAGTTAAGGTTGTTCTTTTCTGTCTAAGTCCTCTCTGATGACATCTGTCTCGGGAAACGCCCAGTTTAGAAGCAAATCCCCATAGCAAACCTCTTCTAAACTGGGCGATTCCCGAGCTACGTTTCATCAGAGAGCACTTAGACAAAAAAGAACAAGCTGTGAACTCTGAGAAATCAACACAGATCACATTTCAAAAACTGTTGATTGTTCATGTACCTTTAACAGACACCTGGTTTAGTGGTTATCCATTTAGGAAATCCCTTTTCATTTTTCTTAGTTGAGTCTGGGGGTTTTGCTCCTGGGATGCCCAACAGTCAGCTATAACATGCTTGGGAACTTGGTAGGAGAGTGTAAAGGAATTTTTCATGACTTTATGATTTATGACCTATCCACAGGACAACCGTAATCCCTACCGATCAGCTGTTTGGCACCTCACATTATAAAGTGAAGGGTCCGTAAGCCTTTTGCCATTTATTGTATAGGTGAGGTGCCAGGTAACTGCAGCTTAGTTCCTATTCCCTTCAGTGGAAGCCCCATTCTCTGTATAATGCTTGGTGCTGAACAGATGATCAATGGAGCCATAAAGTCCCAGAAAACTGTCACGCCCCCTCCCATAGGCTTGCATTGAGGGGCGGAGCGTGACGTCACACGGGGGCGGAGGCGTAACGTCACACGCCGTCGGCCCTGTGGTCGCCGGTAATCAGACCTGGAGCAAACACGCTCCGGCGACTGATTATAAACGGGGTGCCGCGTGCAAGA
Source organism: Hyla sarda (assembly GCF_029499605.1). Taxonomy (NCBI): domain Eukaryota; kingdom Metazoa; phylum Chordata; class Amphibia; order Anura; family Hylidae; genus Hyla; species Hyla sarda. The sequence goes on along the minus strand of NC_079201.1, from coordinate 35,943,838 downwards.
TCACAGGGGTCCCCAACGGCGATCAGGCATCTTATCCCCTATCCTGTGATAATTAGATTGCCAGGTAAGCCCAATTTAACCCCTTAAGTTGGACCAAGGACATATGGGTTCATCCTGAGTCCGCTCCCATTCTATAATAGCGGGTCGGGCCCGGCACCTAGCAACGGCTGGGACCCGGGACTAATAGGGCGTGGCACTGATCGTGGTGGCGCGCACTATTAACCCTTTAGACGCGGCGTTCAAAGTTGATCGCCGCGTCTAAAGTGAAACTAAAAGACCCCCGGCTAGCTCAGCGGGCTGTTCGGGATCGTCGTGGTGAAATCGTGGCATTCCAAACAGCTGTAGGACAGCAGGAGGGTCCCTTACCTTGCATCCTGTTGTCCGATCGCCGAATGACTGCTCAGTGCCTGAGATCCAGGCATGAGCAGTCAAGCGGCAGAATCATTGATCAATGGTTTCCTATAAGAAACCATTGATCAATGTAAAAGATCAGTGTGGGCAGTGTTATAGCCCCTTATGGGAGTTATAACATTGCAAAAAAAAAAAGTGGAAAAAAAAGCGAATAAAGATCATTTAACCCTTTTCCCATTTAAAAAAAACCCAGTGTAAATAAAAATAAACATATGTGGTATCGCCGCATGCGGAAATGTCCAAATTATAAAAATATATCATTAATTAAACGGTCAATGGCGTACGCGCAAAAAAATTCCAAAGTCAAAAATAGTGTATTTTTGGTCATTTTTTTATACCATGAAAAAAAATTAATGAAAAGCGATAAAAAAGTCTGATCAATACAAAAATGGTACCGCTAAAAAGCAGAATTGGTAGCGCAAAAAATAAGCCATGGATTTTTAGGTGCAAAATTGAAAGAGTTATGATTTTTTAAAGGTAGGAGAAAAAATGTAAGTGCAAAAAACGAAAAACCCCGGTCCTTAATTCCTTAACGGCGAAGAACGTATTTACGTCCTCCGCCGGCTCCCGCGGCTCCCTGCGTCATATCGGCTAAGTCCCGGCGGCCAGCAACAGCCGGGACCCGCGGCTAATACAGGACATCACCGATCGCGGTGATGCCCTGTATTAACCCTTGAGACGCGGTGATCAAAGCTGACTGCCGCGTCTGAAGCGAAAGTGAAACTATCCTGGCTGCTCAGTCGGGCTGTTCGGGACTGCCGCAGTGAAATCGTGGCGCCCCTAACAGCTTACAGGACACCGGGAGGGACCTTATCTGCCTCCTCAGTGTCCGATCGGCGAATGACTGTTCCGTGCCTGAGATCCAGGCAGGTGCAGTCAAGCGCCGATAACACTGATCACAGGCGTGTTAATACACGCCAGTGATCTGTGTAAAAGATCAGTGTATGTAATGTTATAGGCCCCTATAGGGGCTATCACATTGCATAAAAAAAAGTGTTAATAAAGATCATTTAACCCCTTCCCTAATATAAGTTTGAATCACCCCCTTTTTCCCATTAAAAAAATAAAACTGTGTAAATAAAAATAAACATATGTGGTATCGCCGCGTGCGTAAATGTCCAAACTATAAAAATATATTGTTAATTAAACCGCACGGTCAATGGCGTACACGTAAAAAAAAAATTCCAATGTCCAAAAAAGCGTATTTTTGGTCACTTTTTATACCATTAAAAAATGAATAAAAAGTGAACAAAAAGTCAGATCAAAACAAAAATTGTACCGATAAAAACTTCAGATCACGGCACAAAAAATTAGCCCCCATACCGCCCTGTACATGGAAAAATAAAAAAAGTTATAGGGGTCAGAAGAGGACATTTTTAAACGTATACATTTTCCTGCATGTAGTTATGATTTTTTCCAGAAGTACGATAAAATTAAACCTATATAAGTAGGGTACCATTTTAACCGTATGGACCTACAGAATAATGATAAGGTGTAATTTTTACTGATATATTCACTGCATAGAAACGGAAGCCCCCAAAAGTTACAAATTGGCGTTTTTTCTTCGATTTTGTTGCACAATGATTTTTTTTCTGTTTCGCTGTGGATTTTTGGGTAAAATTACTAATGTCACTGCAAAGTAGAATTGGTGACGCAAAAAATAAGCCATAATATGGATTTTTTGGTGTAAAATTGAAAGGGTTAGGATTTTCAAAGGTAAGGAGGAAAAAACGAAAATGCAAAAACTGAAAAACCCTGCGTCCTTAAGGGGTTAAAGATCACCTGTCACTAAATACATTTTCTAAAAAAACTCAGCCTATGTTCCCTAACTGCTCCTAACACTCCTCACCACCCTTAGAAAATTTTTCAGAGCTTTAAAAGGCTGCGTATGATTCCTTTCTTCTTGCTCACATAGGGAAATCTTTCAGCAGAAGAAGGTGGGTATTTCCCAGAGCAGGCATAACATCACTGAAGCCTTCTGGGGGACCACTTCCGCCCACACATCCTTGCAGTGCTGTGATGAATAGAAGACCTCAAGCTCTGTGCAGCAGCTTTCAGTCTGTGCTGCTTTCAGTGAGGCTCTTTGCAGCTTTCAATCAAGCTCATTGCAGAGAAACACTTCCTGATATTACTTTTAAACCTTTGCCCCTCTAATTTAAAACTATGTCCTCTTGTGGTAGTTTTTCTTCTTTTAAATATATGAATATCCCAATATGAATTCTGCAGACCCATTATTAGACACATCAGTTACAATCAGTCCCTTAAGCACGCTTCCCCACTTGAATTGTGTGCTCCCTATATACATGCCTGGGTATTGGTTTCCCGTTACCTGCCACTATTTTGACATCAACATCGTTCACACAACAGATTAGCATTCCAATACTTGTAAAACATGTCTTTAGATATAGTGGACACTTGTGACCCTGTATCTACCAACGCCTCCAATTGTACACCTTCTACAACTATTTTTACATAGGGGGCAGGAGGCAACATAAAGAGATAGTCCTGACTTTGGGCATTCTGGAGTTGTTACTGCTGGTTGTTTTCCTGGGGACCATGGACATTCTCAACTGGGATTTGCCCACTTACTATGAGCCCCATCGATAAACCTTCCCATTGAAAACTTGTTGCCCTGCTCGGGCGTTATACCGTCTATTTCTTGAACAGTCTCTAGGGCATTCTGTAGGGCTATGGCATAAGCTCTTAGAGACTCACCTGGTTTCTGTCGCCTTTCATACAGCCAGAGACGTACCTCTGACGGAGAATGTGACTCAAATACCTGGTACAGCCCTTCAAAGATCTGCTCTACAGTTGCCTTCTCAGAGGCATGCCAGGGGCGGACTTCCTCAAGTGCTGGTCCTTGTAGTTGTCCTGTGAGCAGCTGCAGCTGTTGATTAGGAGGGAGAGAGTAAAAGACAAACAAACTCTGGATCTTCTCCTTGAAATCCCTCAGGGTGAATGGGTCTCCACTGTAGGTAGGGAGGACAGGATTCCCCAAGAATACTGGTGCTGACATCTTGTAGACTTTTTGAGTACTCCGTCATTTTAAGATGAATTGAGCGCTCTGTCGCTTTAAGAAGATTTGAGTGCACTGTCACTTTAAGAAGATTTGAGTGCACTGTCCCTTTAAAAAGAATTGAGTGTGCTGTCTCTTTAAGAAGAATTGGGTGCGCTGACTCTTTAAAATGCCTGGCAATAGACTGTAGCAAGTGTCTGCCGACTTTGTTGGGAACCGAGGGGTTAATGTTAGTTGCCACCGGTGTCGGAGGCTTATTGCAGCAAATCGTTGCTTTATGCAGAGTCTGCGCTGCAGCGGGCACTTGCTGGTATTCTGTAAAGCCAGACGCAGCCGCAGGAACCTTCACTAGCTGTGCCCAGGGAACTTCCTGTTTGGTCCAGTTGGCAAATTCTTCCCATGTGCAACACAGGGCAGGTTCTTAGTTCCGGTTCGCACACTGAAGAGGCGTCACCGCTGGGGACTGACTAGGGGAGCTGCGACTGCTCCCGCGCGCAGGAAACACTGGACTCTGTTTAACCCCTTCAGGTACGGACTTTACACACTTAGCAATAATGATTAACAGTCTTTCCTTCACCTTCCCCACTACTTTATCCGCGCCACAGTAAAAACAGACGTTTATAACACAGTTCCTTACACTTTGCTGGCGCACAATTTTTCGCAACCACACGAACGTTATCTCCAGCTATCCCAATGGCTAGTAGTGAAAGGAGAGTCCACAACCAGTTATGGTTTAATGGAGGCTTTACTGACTTCAGACAGATGGAATTATCTTCACAGCTAGGCCACCCTAATTATCTTGAGGCTTGACTATATGCAGGACTTGACTATTTGTAGTAACAGCTGACATAGACTTTTGACTTACTGGAATGACTGTAGCTTGGGCCTTCCAGATGCTGGTCACTGGTACTGAGATCTCTGGTGGTTGCTGTGCTCAGTAAGGTAGCATAAGAGCTAATAGAATGAATTGTAATGGCCGCCCCTTTATATAGTGGGTGGCTGGACCCATTGGTCAAGCTGCGGGTCATAGCTTAAGCTGGTGCTCTCTGGGAGAACATGTGACAACAAATAATGTGACTGCATAACATGTGTCATTTCACAGGTCCTTGAGACCTCTCACAGGTCCTCTAGACTATCTAAACATTAGGACACTGACTACACATAAGGTAAGATAAATAACATTTTAGAAACAGCAGGAGAGACCCTTCAGGGGAGCCCCCAGGTCACTTAGGGACTCAACCTGACAGGGCCTAACTGTAGTGAAGGACCATGTCCTGTACTGGGACAATATATATATATATATATATATTTACAGTATTTGTATTTAGGTCAGGTTACATTTGTAAATGTCTGTGTGCATGTTTACAGCAGTGATTTTACAATAAATTTAGGGGCCCCTAAGCTCCCGCCAACATCAATATAGCCCTCCCATAACAAATTGGAGAGACTCATTTTGGGAGTTGTAGTTTTGGAACAGCTGGAAAGACACAGATTAGGGTACAGTTTTACCAATCATCACTGTACAATTCACAATTGACTACACGCTGTCAGCAGATCTTTATTCTCTGTATGAATGTGGCGGCCACTGGGTGTTAGTAGGACATACCTTGAATACTTCATGACGCCAGGGCACCGTTTATCCGAACCACGGTCCGAAGGTGGGAAGCAGTCTTCCTGGGCCAGACACGATGAGTCAATAAACACACCAACGTAAGGTTCTCCGGTGGAAAACTTTTTTTTTTTTTTTTTTATGAACTGGTGCCAGAAAGTTAAACAGATTTGTAAATTACTTCTATTAAAAAATCTTAATCCTTTCAGTACTTTTTAGCAGCTGTTAGCTACAGAGGAAAATCTTCATTTTTTTTAATTTCTTTTTTGTGTTGTCCACAGTGCTCTCTACTGACACCTGATGTTCGTATCAGGAACTTTCCAGAGCAGGATAAAATCTACAGCCTTTTCCCCAGGAGGGTGGCAGCTTCCTTGGGAGAGCCTCCTGCTATGGAGCCCCAGACTTCCACCCCTCGAACTAGGCCGGCGGGAGGTGGGAGTGAGAGAGCTACGGCCGATTCCCAGGACAGGGTGAGAAGATCCAGCAGGCTCCGCAGTAATGTGGAGCCCACTCCCCCGTCCGTCGCTGGAAACCGCAAGGCGTCCGGTAAGAAGCTTATGGTTATGTCTTCGGGGACTGTGTCTGATATTATTGAACCCCAGCAATGGGGGGTGAAGGGACCCAGGGAGTCGCTAGCTACTTTCGGTTCCAGCATGCAGGCAAATCTAGTAGAATATGAGCAGCTGGGAAAAAAGCTTAAAATCATAAGGGAAGACCTGAAGTTTGCCCGCTACCAAACAGATAACTCTGCCAAGGTTCGCTGCCAGGGTGTGTGATCTGAAGGCAGAGGAGCAGGAGGTGGTGAGAGCCCGAATGCTGATTGTAGAGGGAGTGGGCATGTTTAAAGAAAAATTTAAGAATGAAGACTGCTATAAAACCATGCGGACCCCTGTGAAGGAGGAAGAGGATAGTCAGGGAGAGGAAGAGTGCTTGTGTGTCACGGAGACGAAGATGGAGGAAGGTGGTGAGGGAGATGGCGGCAGTGAGGGTGATGAGAGTGAGGGGGATGTGTGTGATACCCAATGTACCCCTAAGACCTCTGTCACCCCGAGTGCGGATTACATCAACCCTGCCCAAGTCGCCTTACCAGCCCCCTCTGAGGAAAGTGACAGTAGTGATGGCAGTGACAGTGGACTGGTCGTGGGGGGCTCCTGCGGGCCATAGTGATGCAGGAGTCACCCACCCGTCTGGAAAATTTCAGTTTTGGTCAGGACCTGGGACCTGAGGAGAGTAAGAGGAAGAAAAAGAAGAAAAAGGCTGAGGAGCAGATAAAGTTTGTTTTCTCTCCTATTCAGCAGTCTGGGCCACCTGAAAAGTTGGTTCAGGCTGCTGGGACCCCCACCCTGCCAGATCCCGCTTCTGCTGTGGAACGGGACCAGCATGGGGGGTACAGTGCTGCATCCAACATGGCCGCGGGTGCTACAGTCACGCGTCCTGCTGGTAGGGAAGAGCAGGACGGGCTAATGGTGGGCAATAGTGACCACCCCGGCTGGGGAGAGCCTAACGGTTGCCCCAGCGGGGGAGGGGACTAGTGGAGGAGAGGGGGCACCAAAGCCAGTAAAGGAAAAACATAAGACCCCCTCTATGCGGAGGCGAGAGGAGAAGCACAGGTTGGAGAGGGCCCTTGAGAATGCACAGGTGCCAGGGGTGGCTCGGGGTCCCACTCCAGACACTGGCTCAGAAGGAGGACAGAATAAGTCTGAGGATGAGGAGATAGGGAGACTGCATAGGGAAGAAGGTCAAGATGCTCCTTCCTCCAGTCATGCCTCTGAATCCGAAACTGTGGATGAGGAGGAGAAGGAGGGGCAGACAGTAAATGGTGGCCAGAAAAAGAAGAAGAGGAGGAAGAAGGGTAAGAGTAAGGCGGCGCCGTCCTCCTCTTCAGTTGTAGCCTCAGACCATAGAAGGAACAACTCAGTCTCCGACCCTCTGATCGCCCTTTCAAATCGATATGAGGCCCTTGGGGATACTATCTCCCTTCCTCTTCTCGAGGGTCAGGAGGCAGTGCGGCCTCTTGGAGGTGCCGAGCCTCCTTCCTCTGGGGCAGTTTACTCAGGGGCGGAGGTAACACCAGATGCCGGAGGTAAAGATCCTCCTGATATATCCCTGAGTTTAAAAAGAGGCAAAGGGTCTTCCTCCGATTCAGATGGGGGTGGAGGGAAGGAGAGGAAGAAGGTTTAAGGGGTGAGGCCATCTAACTCAATCACCCAGGATGGCGGCACTCACCCCACTGACGTTGGCATCCATTAACTGTGCCAGCATAAAATCAGATATGGCTAGATTTGCAGCCTTTGATTTTCTCGGCCGTGTTGAAGCCGACATTTTCTTTTTACAAGAGACCAGGTTGTCAGATCTAGCCTCCCTGGTAAAAGCCAGAAGAGAGTGGAGGCGCGGGCCCTCCCACTGGTCTCTTGCGGCTGAGCCGTATAGTGGGGTTGCGGTCCTTTTTACCGCTCCTGTTGAATGCAGACGGGTTATTGAATTAGAAATGGGGAGGTGCCTGATCTTAGATGTCTTCATGAAGGGACAAGAGCTCCGGCTCATTAACATCTACGCCCCGCAAACTAATCGGGCCATAAAGATCTCTTTATGAGGATTAAGCCCTTTCTTTTTACGAGTCGGCAAGTGATCTTTGGAGGGGACTTCAATAATGTCACGAGGTCCCAAGATAGGAGAGGCTCCAATGGTCCGCTGACTTGCGATAGTGTGGCACTGATTAGCATAGCTAGAGAAGCTCGCCTAGAGGACGCCCACATCCGGAGCCCCTCAGGCCACGCGGATTTCACCTATCATCAAGGTAGTCGCAGGTCTAGGATAGATAGGTTTTATTTAAAGGAGGAAGCCGTCTCTTCCGCAGTGTCCGTGGTTGAGGTGGAGTTCTCTGATCACTGTATGATTTTGTTTTCTCTGAATATTTCAGAGACCCCCCGGATGGGAAAAGGTTAGTGGAAGCTGAATTCGTCCCTCCTGGAGGAAGCGGAGATAAGACAGTCCTTTGAGGATTTTCTTCAGAGTCAGGTACCTTTACTGGGCCTATGTAGTAGTAAGTCAGAGTGGTGGGAGATATTCAAGAAGCGGGTTGCGGGGTTCTTCCGCCAGCTCTCGAGCCTCAGGTCCCTGAACAGGTATTGCTTGTATCAGGGTCTGAGAAGGAAACTCGAGCTTCTTTTCTCGACTGGAGGTAGCCGAGAGGATATCTTCAGAGTGAAATCCTTGCTGATGGGGTGTCAGTACGATAGGCACGCATCTTTGGTTTTTGAGAGGGATTTCGGGAAGTAGCGCTAGCCCGACCCTTACAGAAACTGTAAGATGTCAGTGAGTAGTAAAGTCATTTCAGGACTGATTGATAGTACAGGATCTCTGAATCGGTCCAGATCAGGGATCTTGGAGGTAGTCAGATCCTTCTACTCGCACCTTTTGGGGAGGAAAGATCTATATCGAGACAAGATGTCGGCTTTCCTGGCTGAAACCATTCCTGAGCCAGGGGTAGACCCCTCTCTTGATATTTTGGGAGAAGAAATCAGGGAAGAGGAAGTGAGACTGGCGATTGAGGGGCTCGCCCCTAAGAAGTCGCCAGGTCCGGATGGCTTAACATCCGAGTGGTACAGGACTTTTAAGGAGTCTTTAGCTCCCCTCTTGACTGAGGTATTCAATGAGTGTCTCTCCTCTGGCACTCGGCCGAATTCAATGAGGAGGTCAGCCCTGATTCTTCTGTCAAAGGGTAAAGATCCCAGCCGTATTGAGAATTGGAGGCCCATAGCTCTTCTCAATACGGACAGGAAGCTTCTGGCTAAGATACTGTTTAATCGGCTGGTGAAGTTTGCACCCCAGCTCCATTCGGGGGCTCAGCACTGCTCTGTTCCAGGCCGAAGCACCTTAAGTGCGGTCCTTAGTGTCAGGGAGGCAGTGGAGCGGAGAAGTGCGGGTTTCTGGAAGGGGTAGTTGCTGTCCCTGGATCAGGTCAAAGCATTTGATCAGGTGAACCACAAGTACCTCTGGTCCGTCCTCCTGAGATATGGCTTACCGACTACTTTTGTTAATTGGCTTATGATCTTGTATGCAGGGGCAGAGAGTTTCCCGCTGGTGAACGGTTGGTCTGGCAGCTCTTTTGTGGTGTGATCCGGAGTCCGTCAGGGTTGTCCTTTGAGCCCACTTTTATACGTGTTTGCGATCGATCCCTTCGTCCGGAGGGTAGATTGTGGGCCGTTGGCGGGAGTCGGGAGGAGTCTGGCGGAGCTGGATGGCGCCCAGAGAGTGGTGGCGTACGCTGATGATGTCACCATTTTTGTGTCCTCGCGAGAGGAGGTCGATGTGGTGATGTCGGAAGTGGACCGCTACTCGGAGGCATTTGAGTCTAAGATCAACCGGGATAAGTGTGAGAGTCTCTGGCTGGGAGGGGGAGATCCCACGTTGGATCTCCCGGACACCCTTCCAGGGCCCCAAGAGTCAGCAAAAGTTTTGGGCATCATATTTGGCCAGGATGATTATCCCACCAAAAACTGGGATGGTAAGCTCCAGGATGCCGCTCAGAAGGTGGACCAATGGAAGGGTTGGTCTATGACCCTCAGGGAAAGGGTACACCTGATCAAATCGTACCTGCTCCCTTTGTTTATCTATCTGGGCAGCGTATGTATCTTGCCAGAGGCTTACTACACTAGGGTCTACAGTTTGTTTTTCCAACTGTTATGGGGAAACACGATGAACCTAGTCAAAAGGGAGGTTACGTACTGCACAAGGAGACTAGGGGGTTTATCTATGGTAAACCCTGTGGTGTTCTTAACCAACACCTTCTTGAAAGCTAACATCTCAAACCTCTGGTCAGAGAGGGCTCCTCCGTGGGTACTCTCCTGCAGGGAATGGTTTCGGCCTTTCTTCCAGGAATGGGAGACAGGAGGGCAAGTGAAGGACCTCCGTACGCCCCATGGATATCTTCCAGCTTATACTACCCCGACTCTGAAAGCGATACGTCGGTGGGGTCTGGGAGTGTGGGAGATCAGGACCCAGTCAAGGCAGTTCCTTGACAAACAGGTTCTGTTGACCCACTTCCAGAAGCCTCTGGCGCTCAGGGACTGCCCAGGTCGGGATCTGAGGGTGGGGTTGTACCTTTTAAACATGAAAAGGATCCACCAGAAATTTTGGGACTTGGCCTGGCGCTGCTTTCAGGGGAAGCTATATGTGAGGGACAATTTGAAGTGTAGGAACTCTGATGACCGGGGATGTCCCCAAGAAGAGTTTGCGGGGACACGCTGGAAAGCATGGACCATTTCCTGCTTCATTGTCCCTTTAATATAGGGGTTTACAACAGGGTGGGTGCTTCCATCGGCTGGAGTCAACTTGCCGGCCTTACCTATCCGGAGTGGGCTTATGGGGCATTCAGGACCCTGGGTGGCCGAGACCGGGGCACTTTATTCTTAGTTAGTTTAGTGGTTAGTTACTACACGTGGAATGCACAGTGTTTAGTGTCGACCCAACAGAAAATCCTCTCCGAGGTGGAGGTCTGTAGGAACATCACCGGTGACCTCGGGAAGATAAGGTCTTTGGAGTATGGCAGTCTTGGTAACAGTAGGGCTTCTCTCCTATGGAGAGGGTTTTCTTTTGATGTTCCCTAGGTACTAGACCTTTTGGGTAGAGTACCATTATTTTGGTTAGGGACAGTGTTATAGGGATAGAGATAGCATGAGAACAGGGTTAGTTTGAATGAAGGGATAGGATTAGGGAAAATTGTAGGGGGAGTTAAGGAAAGAGTGTAAAATTATTTTGAATGTATCAAGTCTGCCATCCATCTTCCTGGTGGTGGGATAATGCATGTGCACGCTAGCTTTTTGTTTTGTTTTCAAGCTGATATGGTATGAAGGGCTTACAGGCGACCAAACTTGGGCCTAAAGTGGGTTGTGGTTCAGTGTGTATAAGTTTGTTAATAAGTTGGTTGGGAGGAGTGCTAGGTGGGGAGGGTGTGCTTGTGGGTGGTGGTGTTCATCTTTGGGGGACCTGACATGGGTCAGTTAAGGACTGGACTTTGTGAACTGTAAGAACGGTATGGACTCTGACCCATGTACAGGAGGGGTGGTGTGGGTGAGGGTACAGTTTTAGTGTAGGGTTTTTCCTAGGGTTTTCTATTGATTTTGTAGGTGTTTTCTGTCGTGCATATATTTTGTTTATATTATATTTTATTTATATAGTATATTTAGTAATTTTGTACCTATATTGTGTTATATCTATATTGTTTCATATTGTTTCATGTTATAGCGTTATGGTAGCCGGACCAGTTGTGTTGATATGTGGTTTATTTCGTTTATTTCAGTTATTTGGTCTGTTTTCTTTGGTATTTTCATTAGTCCCGGATAGAGGATCCAGTTAATTTGGACTTTTTTTAAGTGAATGTATGTGTGATATGATTATTTTGATTATTATTATTATTACTATTATTATTTTTATTTATAAAAAAAATTATATATATATATATATATATATATATATAAAAAATTAAAAAAATGTAAAAAAAATATATAATTATTATTATAATTATTATTATTATTATTTTTTAGGTGTGCTTGCTACGTTTCTGTTTAGTTTTCTTGTTGCGTGTTCCCAAGTATGGATGGTTTTGAGTTATAGTCGGGTAATGATAACTTTTATGTTTATATTTTGATAAGCCAAGTTGTGCTATTTTATTTATTTATTTTTCTTATGTTCATTTTTGGTAAGCGTGTGAGTGTTTGATTAGATATTTTGGGCATATTTTAATATCTTAGTATTTTAGTATCTTAGTAAAGCTGGGCTGGCCGGTTAGGCAGGGTTTTGTTTATGGGTTTTGTTTTTGGTTCTAGAGTATTTCTTATTTATGTTATAGCTGGTTAAGCTTGCTTTGTGTTTTGTATTTGATAAGTTTTGTATTTTTCTAATAAAATGAGTGTCAGCAGAGAACACAAAAAATAAATTTAAAAAGTTAAGAATTTCCTCTGTAGCATACAGCTGCTAAAAAGTACTAAAAGGATTAAGATTTTTTAAAAGAAGTCATTTACAAATCTGTTTAACTTTCTGGCACCAGTTCATTAAAAAAAAAAAAAAAAAAAGTTTTCCACCGGAGTACCCCTTTAACTGCTTTTATTGAACTTGCGGAGTTGGTAAAACACAAACAGCTGGCCTTAGTGTGAGAGTGGAGCGTACCCCTTGCGAGCCTTGTTGCCGTTCTGAGACTTGTGGTACTTTTCACCCGGCAGAATTGTAGGATTTGCAGTTCTGGTAGCTAGAGTCCTTCCAAGGCACAGTAACTGATTCTGCAAGGACCTGTAGTACTCATGTGAGTGACACTTAGGAATAAACTGAAGTAGGCCTCAGCTTAGGAGACACAACACAGCACACCTGCTGCTCAGGAGCACACACTAGGTGAACTAACTGCGTACTGACCTAACTGTGTACTCATTAACTCCTCTCATGCACCTCTCTATACAGAAGGAGCTTTGGGGTCTCATTGGCTCACATGGTCACATGGGGTTGCTGCTCACAATTTTTAAAACACAGTAATACAATAAACTTACATACATAGAACAATAACCAAATTAATTTAAGAAAAATATATTATTTTATACTACACTATACACATAATTTATAATACTAAGGAACTCCAGTGGGCCCAACATTCTGTGCTGCCAGGCTGCCCGAGTCAGTCCTCAACCATGGGACAGCCACTTGTGCTGGGACACCACATGAAGAGAATAATTAATATTACCCTGACAGACAATTTGCCCCTTGAATAACCCTGCCACAGATTGTGCACCCTTAATATAACCATGCCACACACTGTACCCTGAAAATAATACTGACAGGTTCTTCTCAGTTTGGCTGTGGATCTGCAACTGTTGCAAAATTACAAATTCCAGCATGTTGGCTGTCCGGGCATGTGGGGAGTTGAAGTTATGCAACAGCTGGAGATCCACAGTTTGAAGACCAAGGACAGTGTTTCTCAACCAGTGCACTTCCAACGGTTGTAAAACTACAACTCCCAGCATGCCCAGACAGCCAGCGGCTGTCTGGGCATGATGGGGGTTGTAGTTTTGCAACAACTGGAAACACACTGGTTTGGAATCACTGACCTAGGAGGTATATAGGCCATTTACCTCCTAGGTCTTCAAACTTTGGACCTCCAGCTGTTGCGTAACTACAACTCCTAGCATGCCCAGACAGCCATTAAAGGTCCACAGCTGGAGGTCCGCAGTTTGAAGGCCTAGGAGGTAAATGCTCCTATTGGCTGCAGAGTCAAAACAATACCACAGCAGCCGGACAGAGCACAGATGATGGTACAGCGTCCAGAGTTCAATGCACTTTTGTACCAGCAGCTTGTCACCCAGCAGCAGATAGTATGTACCCTTTTAAGGCTGGCCACAGACGTGTAGAGTGTCCTCTCTCTCTGTTCACAGGGGAAGACCACTGTCACGTAGGTATAATGCAGCTTCTGCATATCATCAGAGGACTGCTTGTTATTTATGCCAGTATGCATTCATACATATTAAAGGAGTAGTCCAGTGGTGACCCAGTGGTGAACAACTTTTCCCCTATCCTAAGGATAGGGGATAACTTGCAGATCGCGGGGGGTCCGACCGCTGGGGCCCCCTGCAATCTCCTGTACGGAGCCCCGACAGCCCGCGGGAAGGGGGCTTGTCGACCTCCGCACGAAGCGGCGGCCAACACGCCCCCTCAATACAACTCTATGGCAGAGCCGAAGCGCTGCCTTCGGCAATCTCCGGCTCTGCCATAGAGATGTATTGAGGGGGCGTGTCGGCCGCCGCTTCGTGCGGAGGTCGACACCCGCTATCTGGCCGGAGAGACTGGCCCCTGTACAGAGAGATCGCAGGGGGCCCCAGCGGTCGGACCCCCCGCGATCTCAAACTTATCCCCTATCCTTAGGATAGGGGATACGTTTTTCACCACTGGACTACCCCTTTAATGCTGCTACTCTAACTATCATCTACCTTTATGATATTACCTATTAATTATTTCTTCTTCTACGGTTTATTGGCACTTGCCACATGAATTTTGTACTTGCTATAATTATGTACTGACTACCGACATATTAGTTTATATTATCAACTACATTATTATTGAATTTCTGACCCCCCCCCCACTGTTTTAACCCCTTAAGGACTGAGCCCTTTTTGGCAATTCTGACCACCGTCGCTTTACGAATTAATAACTCGAAAAAGCTTTTACCGAATATTCTGATTCTGAGATTGTTTTTCGTGACATATTCTACTTTATTTTGGTGGCAAATTTTCGGCGTTACTTCCTTTTTTTGGTGAAAAATCCCAAAATTTCATGAAAATTTAGAAAATTTTGCATTTTTCTAACGTTGAAGCTCTCTGCTTGTAAGGAAAATGGATATTCCAAATTTTTTTTTAATTCATAAATGTTTACTTAATGTTGGCATCATAAAATGGACATATCTTTGCTTTTTGAAAAAATTAGAGGGCTTCAAAGTAGAGCAGAATTTTTCAAAAATTTCATGAAAAATGAAAAATCTGAAGGGACAGATGTTACAGAACTACAACTCCCAGCATGCCTGGGCAGTCTAGGCATGCTGAGAGTTGTAGTTTGGCAACATCTGGAGGGCTACCGTTTGGGCACCACTGTAACAGTGGTCTCCAAACTGTGACCCTCCAGATGTTGCAAAACTACAACTCCCAGCATGCCCAGACAGCCTTGACCAATAGCAGGTTCTGACCAATGGCAGGGGATAGGAGGAGATCGCAGCACTGCGACCTCGCTCCTATCCCTCAGGATGATCAGGGCTGTCCCTGAAAGCTCCAATCATCCCTATTTTCTGGGTGATCGGGTCACCGGAGACCCAATCAGCCCGGAATAGCAGAAAATCGCATGTCTGAATTGGGGGGTCTCAGGACCCCCCTCGGCGATGTGCCGGGATGCCTGCTGAATGATTTCAGCAGGCATTCCGGTCTGGTCCCCAACCGGCTAGCAGCGGGGACCGGAATTCCCACGGGCGTATGCATACGCCCCACGTCCTTAAGGACTCGGGATGCAGGGCGTATGCATACGCCCGGTGTCCTTAAAAGGTTAAATTGTCTTTTGTGTATATGTATTTTTGTTTGAGTATATGAATTATATTCAATAAAATTTGATTCAATTTTGTACATATTTTTTGTGTTGAATATTCTTTGTTGGCTTATACTATTTCGGCTTTGTCACGTATAATACTGTCTTCAGCTCTGGTGCTAGCTCCGCCCTGACATACCCCCCACATGTTTGCGGCAGGGCCCATTTTAGACTAATAGTGGCCCTAGGCAATATTTAAAATGGGGCCTGTGGGTTGCGTGACAAATTGTGGTGTGTCCCTGCTCCCTGAATTGTGCTGTGTCTTAGCCAATGCAAGTTACTAGGGTTGCGCTGCAAACAGAAAGTGGCTGTGACTACAACCTGCATAATTCCATCCAGGATGGATTTCCTGCTGCCATAATTTAGGGTCACAATGTGACTCCTGGCAAATAGAATGTAAGTGTGTGTGCTGTCAATAGACTCTATGCAGCCTTGACAACTTACATTACTGCATTTTCCCGCGATTGCCGGGGTTCCCCCTCCCCAATAAGGCCAGCCCTGGATTGCGACCATCTAGCACATGGGCAAAGCAAAAAACAGGGGGCCACTTCTTACACTGCCCCCCCCCACACACACACATTACGGAGGATTTAAAGGGGCCCCCGCTACGCCCTTGGTATGTAGTGCATTTGGAAAGTCTTCAGATTTATTCACTTTTTTCACATTTTGTTATGTTGCGGACTAATATATACAAAATTCATATTTTCCCCCATCATTTCTAATTATGGCACATTTAATTCTCCATAATAAAAATGTGAAAACAGAATTGTATAAAAAAGGAAAAAAACTAAATCTTAAATGGACATAAGTATTCAGACGCTGTTCTCAGTACTAACTTGAAGCAACTTTGGCAGTGATCACAGCCTACGGTCATGTTGGGTAAGATGCCACAAGGTTTGCACCCCTGGATTTGGAGACTGTTCTACCGTTCTTCTGTCACTTATAGAAACATAGGGGAAGATAGGGGAAGATTTATCCAAACCTGTGTAAAAGAAGAGTGATTGGTTGCTTTGGGCAACTGGTCAACTTTTCCTCTGCACAGGGTTGATAAATCTCCCAAATAGAATGTGTCTTTAGAATACTATTTATAATCCTTGGCGCTATCTTATATGAAGGATAGCCTTATGCCTATTCAATGCATGCTTAAACTCCTTCACTGTATTTGCAGCTACCCCTTCTGCAGGAACACTATTCCATGCATCCACTACTCTCTCAGTAAAGTAATACTTCCTGATATAACTTTTAAACCTTCTAATTTAAAGCTTTGCCCTCTTGTGGTAGTTTTGTGATAGTTTTTCTTATTTTAAATATACTCTCCATCTTTACTTTTGTTCATTCCCTTTATGTATTTAAAAGTGTTTATCATATCCCCCTCCACTCCCTCCCCTATTCCTGCTGTCCACAGGTCCTCAGCCCATGAGGGTCCTCCCCTACTTTTTGAAATGGCCTACCATCCCCCTCTGACACCTTAAGGCTCCCTCCATTTCCAGCTTGCCTCTCAGTTCCTCCTGGGGTTCCTCCTGTTGCTTCTCCTGGCTCCAGAATGCTGCAGAACCTCTTGCCTCCCATAGTACCCTGGACCCGCTTCCGCCTGCACCAGACACTGTGCTTTAGCCTCTCAGGCCTACCTCAGCCTCCCCTCGGCCCCCTATGCTGCCGCATACCACCTTGCCACATGCTGAAGTGGCGAAGATCTTGAATGACCACTCGGAACTTCAGGTGCTCCTTACGTTGCTTTCCTGTAAGCAGGATCTCTCATCCTTAGTGACTGATCTTAACTAAGGCTGGCATGAAGACCTCACTGCTGAGAAGGCGGAGGTGGATGTGGTCTGCTCTCAGGTGTGCAAGACCTTGAGTCATTCTGCACCACAATCCAACGTACTGTCTCAGATCTGCAAGCCACTCTGTTGCTGCAAGCCAAGCAGCAGCAGACCTTGCACTCTCAGTTAGACGACTTGGAAAACCGTAACCGTCACAACAACATCCGCATCAGAAGTCTTCAGGAGGCTACTCGGGTGATGGACCTTATCTCATCTATACTTAAAGGGGTACTGCGCCCCTAGACATCTTATCCCCTATCCAAAGGATAGGGGATAAGATGTCAGATCGCCGCGGTGCCGCTGCTGGGGATCCCCGGGATCCCCGCTGCGGCACTGCGCTATCATTACAGCACAGAGCGAGTTCGCTCTGTGCGTAATGACGAGCGATACAGGGGACGGAGCCGTGTGATGTCATGGCTCCGCCCCTCGTGACATCACGGCCCGTCCCCTTAATGCAAGTCTATGGCAGGGGGCGTGGCGACCTCCGTGCCCCCTCCCATAGACTTGTATTGAAAGGGGCGGGCCGTGATGTCATGAGGGGCGGAGCCGTTACGGAACGATGCTCCGGCCCCTGTATTGCGCGTCATTACATGTAGAGCGAACTTGCTCTGTGCTTTAATGATAGCGCAGTGCCACAGCGGGGATCCCGGGGCTCCCCAGAAGCTGCACTGCGGCGATCTGGCATCTTATCCCCTATCCTTTGGATAGGGGATAAGATGTCTAGGGGCAGAGTACCCCTTTAATGGCCGGCATTTATCATTGTAGGTGTAAGTGAAGCATTTTTCTATGTCTTTTTTTTTGAGTGCTGATAATGTGTAGGAGCACCAAATGTATTAAATGGCCGCAAAGCATTTCTGCAGATTTTGGTTGCAATCAACTGACAAAAAGTTGCAGTTACATAGTCACATAGTTAGTACGGTTGAAAAAAGACATATGTCCATCAAGTTCAACCAGGGAATTGAAGGGTAGGGGTGTGGCGCGATATTGGGGAAGGGATGGGATTTTATATTTCTTCATAAGCATTAATGTTATTTTGTTCCAGGAATGTATCTAACTTATATACATTTATCATATCCCCCCTTAAACGTCTCTGCTCAAGACTAAACAATTGTAACTCCTTTAATCGCTCCTCATAGCTAAGATGTTCCATGCCCCATATTAGTTTAGTTGCGCATCTCTGCACCCTTTCCAGCTCCGCAGTGTCCCTTTTATGGACAGGTGACCAAAACTGAACAGCATATTCCAGGTGAACAGCATATACCAATGCTTTATAAAGGGGGAGTATTATGTCCCTGTCCCTTGAGTCCATGCCTCTTTTGATACATGACAATATCCTGCCGGCTTTGGAAGCAGCAGCCTGACATTGCATGCTATTCTGTAGTCTGTGATCTACAAGTACACCCAGATCCTTCTCTACCAGTGACTCTGCCAGTTTAATCCCCCCTAAGACATACGACGCATGCAGGTTATTAGTACCCAGATGCATAACTTTACATTTATCCACATTGAACCTCATTTGCCAAGTGGATGCCCAGACACTTAGTCTATCCAAGTCATCTTGTAACCTATACACATCCTCTATAGACTGTACCCTGCTACAAAGCTTGGTGTCATCTGCAAAGATAGTTCGTAAAACCCTTCCATATCATGTGTATTGTCAAAATCAGTGGATTGCAACTCAAAATCAGCAGAAATGTGTAAACCAAAAGGTGCAAAAAAGGCGCAAATAAACCCTGCTTGTGCCTTTTTTGCACCTTTTCTAGACACAAAAAAACTGTCTAAAGACAATGATAAATGTCGGCCAATATCTTGTCCCTGAACATTCAGGGTTTTAATGTCCCTGGGAAACGAGCAAAGATTCTTTACCACTTCTATAAGTTGAAGCCCCACACGGTATGTACAGAAGACGCATCTATGCCAAGATCAGCTGGGGATTTCCGCAATCGATACTACCCGACATGGTACCATAGCAGCTCTCTGTCTCAGAAAATGAGGGGTGTTGCTATTTTTTTCCATAAGTCTCTCTTTCTTTCCTGATATTGGACAACAAAACGGATAATGACGCCCATTCAGTCAAATGCTCCATACAGTGTGTCTACCATTGCGTGTGTCTACACACCTAATCACGGACAGCAGACTTTTCTGAAAAGGATGCTCGAGAACCTGAACATGTTTTCTCAAGGTACCCTGATCCTCTGTTTAATGTAGCGCTTTAAGGCCATCTGCAGCCAAAACCAACTTATCCTCTATCCGCAGGATAAGTGTTTGATCACGGGGGATCCCAATACTGGGACCCCCGCGATCTCCTGCATGGGGCCACGGCTCTGCTGCGGCTCTCCCATGCAGAAGACGTGCCGACACGCCTCCTCCATGTAGTTCTATGGGAGAGGCGGGGAGGCAGCATTCGTGCCTCCCCGCCTCTCCCATAGAACTGTATATGGAGGGGGCGGGGAGGCGGAGTAACTGTTGACCTCTGTAGGTCTATGTTACATGCATTGGCGTTCTCACTGAGCGCTAATTCGGGAGCCACGTGTTAGGAGATCACGGGGGATCCCAGTGGTCGGACCCCCGCAATCAAACACTTATAAGTGAATAAAGATAAGTGTAATAATGATGCGGTTGTCCTTTAACCCCTCTTTTGACTTTTCTACACTCTCTTATGCTGCTCTAGGAGGAGTAAGATGCATGGCGCCTGCTACATCCGACTGACCGTGACTATACCTATTTTTCACATGCAAGGAGAGTATACTTGAGACTCAACTACATCCTTGTTTCCCACCATCTCCTCTCCATCACGTTAAAAGCCACTATAGATTCTATGATCCATTCTGACCATGCCCTGGTTACTTGTAGTCTCCTCCTACCCTCCCTCCTAGGGAATTTTCCTGGTGTCTTAATGAGTCGCTGCTGGCAGATACCCTTTGCCTGGTGGACTTGAAAGGTGTTATCGCCACTTTTGCTCAGACTCATGGCTCAACCGCTTCAAACCTAATGGGAGGCACTTAAATGTGTGCTCAGGGAGGTTTTGATTCATCACAGCGCCAGGTGTAAACGTAAAGCTGCTGGGAAGCTGACCAGTCTACTTGCGCAGCTTAATCATCTGAAAACTTTGCATACGGCTTCATTCACTAAGGAGCCTCTTTCAGACCTTCTCAGGGTTCGACGGGAAGTGCAGGTACTTTTGACAAGCAATATAATAGGAATCGCCAGATTTGCTGCTTCTTGCATTATGAAGGGGGAATAAGGCTGGTAGATTGTTGGTGCTGTAGGAGATCCTCCCTCTTTGTCTCCTTGATCAAGAATATGCATTGCCATCTCGAACACTTCTCGTATTTTGGAGTTTTTTTTTAGAGCTTACTATTCTGATCTGTACAGTCTCCCGGGTATTCACAACGTACAGCACTCCCCACTCTGCCACCTTCGCAACTGGAGGCCTCTGATGCGCCTTTTACTACGGAAGAGCTCTCTTCCACAATCTCAGATTTGCCATCCATGAAAGCCCCTGGCCCAGATTGTTATACGGCCTAGTTTTATAAAATATTGCAACCTGATTTGGGGCCCTTCCTTTTATCAGCATTTAATGCCAACTCATCAACTTCATTGTTCCCAGACTCCTTGTTACAGGCCTTTATTACAGTGATTCCTTAGGAAGGCAAGGACCCTAGCCTATGCCCGAGCTATCACCCAATGTCCTTAATTAATGTAGTAGTTATTTTCCAAGCTTATAGCATTGAGGCTGGGGTCCTAAGTCCACCTGGACCAGGGGGGTTTCGTCGCTTCCAGTGAGACTCGGGATAATACACTGAAAACCTTCACTCTTCTACATCACGCTCAGACCTCCCGCATCCCATGTTTGGTTTTGTCACTGGATGCAGAGAAGGCTTTTGACCAGGTGGATTGGGGCTTCCTAAGAGTGGTTTTGGGTCACTGGGGACTTGCCCCCCTTGCCCTGAGTCATATTTTTGTGTTGTATAACAACCTCACGCCAAGAATTAGGATTAATGGGTCATTGTCCACCTAGTTCCTAATACCGAACCGCACCTGACAGGGTAGCCCACTCTGTTGCAGGTGATTCGTCTCCATCCAGTTATGCAAGGTGTGCTGATTGGGGATATGCATTGTAAGTGCTCAGCCTTTGCCGATGACCTGCTCCTATATATCTCCTCCCCAGAGACGTCTCTGCCGGCCCTGCAGAAGACTGAGTAACTATAAGCTAAATTGCACAAAGAGCATGAGCATCTCTCTAGATCCAGCCCTGGTTCAGAGTCTGAGTGCCACCTTCCCATTCACATGGCAAACTGGCTGGCTTTTCCCAATCCCTACCTTTACTACCTTGGCGCCTCCGCAACCTCCATCATGCCCACTTGCCTCCATCATGCCCACTCTAAGTTGTCTCAAACACCTTGGGCCTCTTACTCCCTAGTAGGCAACCCAGATTTTGC
The DNA here is from genome assembly GCF_029499605.1 of Hyla sarda. Lineage (NCBI taxonomy): Eukaryota > Metazoa > Chordata > Amphibia > Anura > Hylidae > Hyla > Hyla sarda. The sequence goes on along the minus strand of NC_079201.1, from coordinate 35,922,433 downwards.
TTAGGCTGGGTTCACACTACGTTTTTGCCATACTGTTTTCAATCCGTTTTTCTAAAGAAAACCGTATGGCAAAAAAACGGATGGAACAGTATGGGAAAAAGTAAACCGTATGCGTTTTTAAACCGTATACTGTTTTTAAAAGTGCATACAGTTCCGTCAGTTTTCATAGAAAAAAAAACCATACGTTTTTGAAAATTTTGTCCATTTTTAATGGGAGGGGTCTTGGGTGGGGACTTTAGGATTCAAATGCGCATGTGCAAAGTAAAAACGTATACGTTTTTCCCGTATGGAACCGTATACATGTGCGTTTCCCATTGATGTCCATGTTAAAAAAAACGTATGCGGTTGCAGTACGGTTTTTAAACCGGAGTCAAAACCGTGGTTGACCACGATTTTGTCTCCGGTTTAAAAACCGTACTGCAACCGCATACGTTTTTTTAACATGGATGTCAATAGGAAACGCACATGTATACGGTTCCATACGGGAAAAACGTATAAGTTTTTACTTTGCACATGCGCATTTGAATCCTAAAGTCCCCACCCAAGACCCCTCCCATTAAAAATGGACAAAATTTTCAAAAACGTATGGGTTTTTTTTCTATAAAAACTGACGGAACTGTATGCACTTTTAAAAACAGTATACTGTTTAAAAACGCATACGGTTTACTTTTTTCCATACTGTTCCATCGTTTTTTTTGCCATACGGTTTTCTTTAGAAAAACGGATTGAAAACAGTATGGCAAAAACGTAGTGTGAACCCAGCCTTACACAGATTTTCCTGACCGCCTCTTTGGCTGGTCTCATCCATATCACTTGGGTTCCCCAGTCATCCTTGCTGAAAACTCCCCAGGTGACCTCATCCCATCGGTTAGACTATTCTTCCAGTGCTCACAGCTGCAGAACTTTTACAATATGTAGAAAGAGTCGGGGGATCTTCATAGGGACATGACCGCCTTTGAATCCCTGTCTGGATGCAAGTAAGCCAATGCATGTAATATTGTCTCTATATGTCCTTCTCAGCAGCAGAAACTCCTGGGACTTACTCCTCTATCAGATGAATTCACGGAATGGACAGCTTCAGAAAAGGTGATGCGGGGTGTTGGTATGCCTAATGAATCGGCCTACAAGCCAGGATATGCGTTGCATGCTGGTCCAACAAAGATCTTTTTGTTCATCTTATCCTGGCCTGTTCCCTTCAGCGCCTACACCCCTCCATACCTTCTCTGAAGCTGTCCATTCCTTTGTCCAGGCAGGAGGCCTGCGGAGGGATTCTATTATCACTACACTTGTATCCATTGCTGTGTATGGCTTGCACAACTTCCTGGGGTAAGCATACATCATTCCCGAGTGATTGACTGATGTTTTAGATTGATTCACACTATGAATCTGAGGTTCGACAATGCTGTTTTTTGATTCCTTACGCTGACATGTTGTATCTTGTTTTCTTGTATTTTGCCTCTTTCCTGTTATTTTTATACCCAGTCCCCTCCCCCTTTCATTTTAAATCACTCCCCCTTTCCTATTTTCAAATAAAATTCAATCTAATTTTTAAAAACTTTCATTTGCTATGAATCTAAAAGTTTTGTTTTTGTATGGTGTGTTTTTATAAATTAAACCACACTGACTGATCATCAATAGATCCCAAGCTTTCACCTACAGTTATATCATATACCAAATCCCCATTTGTGAATATTAAAGGGGTATTCCAGGCAAAACCTTTTTTTATATATATCAACTGGCTCCGGAAAGGGAAACAGATTTGTAAATTACCTCTATTAAAAAATCTTAATCCTTCCAATAGTTATTAGCTTCTGAAGTTTTCTGTCTAACTGCTCAATGATGATGTCACGTCCCGGGAGCTGTGCATGATGGGAGAATATCCCCATAGGAACTGCACAGCTCCCGGGATGGGAGTTATCAGAGAACAGTTAGACAGAAAACAACAACTCAACTTCAGAAGCTAATAACTATTGGAAGGATTAAGATTTTTTAATAGAAGTAATTTACAAATATGTTTCACTTTCCGGAGCCAGTTGATATATAAAAAAAAAAAGTTTTGGCCTGGAATACCCCTTTAAATCTAAAATGGCCTCCTTCTGGGTTTTCAAATACTTGTAAATAAATATGCCTTCTTGACTGTGTGCTTAGGGTTACTGAAGGAGATTTGTCAAAACCTGTGCAGAGCTGCCCATAGCCACCAATCATATCGCTTCTTTTATGTTGATCCAGAGGAAGACAAAAAAAAACATGAGGCTGATGCCAATTGCCCCATTAACCCCTTCATAACCCAAATTTTGATTTCTGCCTCATGTTTTTTCCCTCCTTATTTTTCGTCTAAAAAAGTTGTATCAAGCTGGAATTCCACTTGTTTTTTTGGGGAAAAACGCCAAGAAAAATGCCAATTCTGCCATATGGCGTTTTATCGGCCAAAAAACGCTGCGTCCAGATGTTAGCTGTAAGTCGATAAGAAATCGCAAAATTCTTTTTCCACTTTGCATTTTTCAGTTTAGCATTTTTTAAATCTTTCTGGCCTTTTTTCACTCCTTTTCAGCTCCTTGGCGGTTTTGCAAAATTGCAGCATGTTGAGCCTATGGCGTTTTTTTTCCCTAAAATCGTGGCGTTTTTCTCTCATAGAAGTCTATGGAAGTAAAAAAAACGCCAAGAAAAACACCATGTGGGTTTTAACTTTGGCATTTTTGTACGCGGTTTTTATTCTTTTTTTTTACTTTTTTTAATAACATTTCGTAAGGTACCATTAAAAAATAAATAAAAAAGATACAGTAGTGATGGGAAAAATTCTATTTAACGAAATGTACCTTTTTCTTAACAACATTTTTATACATTTTTAAAGAACAATTTATGTGTTGCCGACAATAATAAAAATGTAGTGTGTGTGTTTTTCAGTTTTTATTCCTTATTTTTTTAGGTAGTACTACTACTCCCAGCATGGAACCCACTGTAGTAGTACCTGTACTAATTGACAGATTGCCACGCGTCTGTTGCGATCTTTCTGTATTTATTATAGATGCAGCTGGCAGCTCTTCTATGGTCCCCTGCACTGCCGTATACCGGTATATACACACACCTATTCATATTTCTCGTAGAGAGCTGTGATTGGCCAGATGGTTCCAGCCAATCACAACTCTCTGTGGGAAATATAAAAAAAATAAAAATTTTGTTTAATACATTTTCCCCATCTCTACTTCATCCTTTTATTTTTTATTTTTTTCTGGTACCCAACAAATTTTGAAAAGGGGCCAAAAATGCAATTTCTACTCAAATGCAAAAATGGCAGGAAAAAATTGCACTGGCGTTATTTCTGGCATTTTTTCCTGTGAAAAAAAACGCAGGAAAAAAAAAAGTGGAATCCTAGCCTTAGGGCTTATTTTCTGTGTGACGAGTTGGACTTTCCAATGATTCACTTTTTCTTATTATACAAATGTATTACAAAGACAGAAAAAAATTATATGCAGGGCAAAATTAAAAAAAATATGGACTTGCACAATTTTGTAGGGCAATAATTTTCGCAGTTCAAAATACGGTAAATCTGACATTCCATCTTTATACTATGGTTCAGTACAATTCCAATGATACCAAACTTGAATAATTTTTGTTACGTTTTATTGTTAAAAAAAATGAAACCTTGAAATATATTTTAAAAAAACTTTGTTCATTACCATGTTCTCACCCCTATAACTTTTATTTTTCCACCTACAGCTGTTTTATGGTTTGCTTTTTGCGCCATGAGCTGTAGTTTTTAACGGTACCATTTGTGTAGTTCTGTTTATCACTTTTTATGAAAAATGTTTTGGGGTGTAATGTAACCAAAAATCAGCAATTTTGGCGTTTTGGAATTTTGCTGCGTTTACGCCGTTCATCGTGCAAGATCAGAAACAATTTAATAGTTCAGAGAATTACACACGGCAATACAAAATGTGTATTTTTTTTGCAGTGTTTTATTTAGAAAAGGGGGGTGATATGAATTTTTATTAGTGGAGGGATTTTTTTAAAATATTAAAAAAATTTTTTTTTTTACCTTTTTATAAACATTTTTTGGCCCCCCTAGGGGCTTATCTTAAGCCATCATCAGATGGCTTACATAGATCAATGTAATGCTATTGCATTACATTGACCTATGAAATCTGTGCTCAATTGCTAATGGCTGCCAAAGTGAGCCCTAAGCAATCACAGAGCCAGAGATGATGCCGTGGAGCAGGTAAGACCTCAGGTAAGACCTAGCAACCCATACATCGCGGGGGGGGGGATGCGTGCTATGGGAACACTAGAGAATAGGGGCATTTAGTGTTTAAATGCAGTGATCTGTATAGATCACAGTATTTAACCAGTTAAATGACGGACCTTGGCGGGATTGCCGAAGTCAGTCATTACCAGCAGATGTCAGCTGCTGATAGCAGCGGACATCTCCCGGTCATGACGCGGACCCCCGTCATGTCCAACCATCAGACCCATGACGTACATGTATGTCATGGGTCAGGAAGGGGGGTTAAAGAGAAAAAATTCCTTCCAGACTTCAATATGGCAATCAGAATAAATCCCTGTCATTATAGAATCTTTAAATATAAGATAGCGTGGCCATGTTTTTTTTCCAACTATTTATAGCAATCCTTATATTGCTAATACTGTTTAGTGCTATGCATATCACTGATTAGTATTATCGGCAATCTTCTTCTAAGGTCTGTGGAGAACAGCAAAGGCAGGTGAGGGGACCTCTGTCTGCCATCTTGGCTGATTGGATCCCTGCAATCAGCCATTAGAATGGCCGCATTACTCCAGAGGCCTGATTAGTAATGATCATCTCGTGTGTTAATGGCGGACATCAGCGCGAACGCCCCTGGCGTCTGATAGCAGCTAGGACCTGCCATGCATGAAGTTAGTGCAGTTCCTGTGCTCACTTAACGCATCAGGGCATACATTTATGTCATATGCATGAAGTACCAGAATGTACATTTACGTCCTACGTGGTTAAGGGGTTAAAATACAAACCATCATAATATACTATGTAAAACTGGCCATACAAACAGGTTTTATGCTAGTTTATCCATTGGCAGCCTTTTCTTCAGTATGAATCTTTATTTTAATGAGGAATACTGAATAGGGAATTTGAGACGCTAGATTTTGGTTCTCCTTCCCACAGTAAAATAAATGTACATTCATCCAACCTTTGTGGCTGATTTCCAACCACAGATAATCTGGATTCTGATTACATTTATCTAGTTTGTTGATCAGTTAGGCTTAATCCACACTTTGGAATCCAATAAATCATTTGGCGCTAGGATACTTTGCTGTCCCCATAAACAGCAGTCAGAGCCTGCGGCAGATTTTCAACATTGATTTGAATTCTACTACCAATTCATGGCAAAATATGCATTTAACACATGCAGAGCTCTGTAAGGCTGTGTTCACACTACAAAATAAATGGTGCAGGTTTGTGAAAATAGAATGGTTTACAGTGGTTTCAAGTTCAAGTTAAATAAAGGAGATGCAGTAAAAAAAAAATAATAATAATTACACACACTAAGCTTTGGCAATAGACCGTTTCTGTGTAAGAAAAAGAAAATTGTACATCCACAAACGACAAATATTTTGGTTCTGTCTCAATTTTTCTCTGTATTACACGTGTCCATAGTGTGTTTGTGCTTAATGAAACACAGATTTAAAAGGCAGGAAGCTTAAACCTCAGCTCCCACCCCTCCAAACACAAATCCATATCGAAAAAGGGACACAGCTGTTTGCTTGGTACAGGTATGCATGCATTATAAAGACATAGGAAGATTGCCAACCGCTGGAACAGTTACCCCAGTGACAAATGGAACCGTAATAGTCATCAATTTATTTGAGGAACAGTGCTCCTTTTGCTTATGAGATTCTGTGGAGAACAGTTTGAGCTCAATATTGACTCCAAGCATTGATTTCTCCATAGAGTGGCAAAGAATAAAAAGATAACTGCACAGTAAAAGCACTTGAGACAATAAACAGAAAAAGACTTTTGGCAACTGTAGAGGAAGATAATTCAAGGGAAGGCCAATTTATTCCAACCAGCAAATACGTTTGCCACATGTCACTGGAAGTCCTAGGAGCACTGCAGAATATACTCCTGTAAAGCAGGCCAAAGTGAGAGGACACACAAGAAAACACAATTAGCCCCGAACAAGTAGGAGTTGCCCCCTCTAACCCCTTCACCCCACAATAATTGACATCATTCCTATATAACCTGACAACACAAAGCACAGGCCTGTGACAAGGGATGGCAAACACAGTACTGTCTGTTTTAGTTTGCTCATACGTTGCCCCCTCTGTAATGTTGGGGTGTTAAGGCTGGCTGAGGAAGAGGGGAGAACATGAAAATACAGAGCAAAAGTTCCACAGGCAGCGAGGGCTTTGGTTAGAGCCTGGGTAGAGCTCCGTAACAGATCTTGGTCACAATGCTTTGTCACATCCTGGATCCTCGCTCCTGAAGAATCTAAAAGTATAGACAAAAAGAACCAATGAGCGTTTAGCAATAAATTAAACAAAATATTAAAGAACATTTACAACATGGGAAGAGTAGGTCCCCTACTTAAGACCCTTCATTTGCCATAAGCAATGGCCTTTAAAAATAATGTGGGCCACTTACTGAATTCATTTTATGAGGTGACCATTGTCTTCATTCAGAAAGATGGGGAGAACCTATTTCTTTCTGACTCGCATCGCCCTGTGTCTTTAGTTAATTCTAACATTAAGACTTCAATCAAGGCTTTGGCCAAAAGACTGACTAAGGTGATCAGGAGTCTTATTCATCCAAAACCAACCTAGCTTCATGCACTTGACCACTTCAGTAAATCTGTGGTGCCTTTATCTGAATTTGCTGGCAGTCCAGGGGGACTCCCAAAAACAAGATAGTTGTTTTATCCCCTTAAAGGGGTATTCCGCCACTAGACATCTTATCCCCTATCCAAAGGATAGGGGATAAGATGTCAGATCGCCGGGGTCCCGCTGCTGGGGACCCCGGGGATCGCCGCTGCAGCACCCCGCTATCATTACTGCGCAGAGCAAGATCGCTCTGCACGTAATGGCGGGCAATACAGGGGCCCGGAGCATCGTTACGTCACGGCTCCGCCCATCGTGACGTCACGGCCCGCCCCCGTCAATACAAGTCTATGGGAAGGGGGCGTGGCCCCCTGCCATAGACTTGCATTAAGGGGATGGGCTGTGATGTCATGAGGGGCGGAGCCATGACGTCACGCGGCTCCGGCCCCTGTATCGCCCGTCATTATGCACAGAGCGAACTCGCTCTGTGCAGTAATGATGGCGGGGTGCCGCAGCGGCGATCCCGGGGGCCCCCGGCGATCTAACATCTTATCCCCTATCCTTTGGATAGGGGATAAAATGCCAGGGGCGGAATACCCCTTTAATGCTACCTTTATTGATGCATGCTCTTGATAAAGTGGAGTCATGATTGAAACTACCCATCTGCTTTAGGATAGACAAATCTGATCAAAATGTATCTTATGCCAAAGATTTTGTATGTGATCCATAACTCCCCAGTCTGGTTCTTTAAATATTGGTTCAAGAGGTTCCAGAATTTGTTTTGAGATCTGGTATGGCAGAGTGGGATTAGAAAAATTAAGCTGGAGGAGCTGTAGCTCCCTACGGTGGATGGTGTACCAGCTCTCCCTAAAGTCTGGGTATACTACTTTGCCACACAAGGGTAACATTTTGGGGGCTAGGGAGATGCATATTTTCAGAAGTCCTTTTATGCCATACTATGTTCTCTTCGGTGTGGTCAGCATCCGCTGAAACTACTGGACGCCCAGGTGGTGCCTGATTTGTTAAGAAGGAGACCAACATTCAAAGCAAAATTTTGGACCTCATGCACCATCTGTGTGATATATTGCTTTGTGGCTTGATAGATCTGTGTTGTCACTATGTTCTTCATTATCTGTTAGCATCTGATTGTTTCAAAATAAAATGTTTTTTTTTTTTTAAGATGAAAAGTATCTTTATTTATAAAGTGCCAACATATTCTGCAGCGAGTGCCCATATTCCCAAGAGCTTACGATCTATGAAGAAAATAGGGATGGCACTAGAGGGAAAAGGGCTTAAATTGTATAATGGTCTAGCAACAATTTATACTAAATAAAGCAGTACACAGGATGGAAGTCAGCAGCCAGTATATACAGAAATGAAGTACCATAACGTTCAGGGGATACTGTTGACTGAAGGGATAAGGTTCTGATGAATAATGTAAAAGTGGGAGGAAGAGAGACAGATTAGCAAAATGATAAACCTGTCTTAAAAAATAAAAAATTATACACAATTGTTACCAATGTAAGTGGGTCTGATATATAAGCCCCAGTCACAGGGGAAATACAGTCCCTTGACATTGCCTGCAGAGCTGGTCTGGGTGTTCCTGCTCAGTGGTATACACGGCACCCACTGAGCACTATGTACACATTGATTGGAAAGGTAGGGTCAGCTCTTTACTGCAGCAGTGATGCGACCTGCGTGCTTCTGCACCATTTGGCAGTTTTAAAACCGTTCATTGCCAACCGCCCAGATGTATTAAGTCTATAGGCGGTTGGCAAGTGTTTAATAGAATCAGAAGAGCTGAAGTGGAAGGAAGATGTGGAGTCCCTATGAAAGGAAGAATTTAAAGAAAGAATGATTTAACAATAATAGTATAGAGCATTAATAGTCTTTGTGCGTTCCAATAACAGCAGTGCGTAATTTACTAACAGCGTGAGCTTTACAGCCTACTGTAGTACTGTCATAAAGGGTTAAGCCCTAGATCAAAAAGTAAGGTAGATAGGGACAGACCATTTGGGTCCCCTTTTTTAAGGGAAAGGGTGTGGAGAAAATTCCAATCGTACAAATATGGCGGGAAGGGTTACCGTTGATCTACTGTACTTTAACCTCTTAATGACCGCACATATGCCTTTTTACAGCATAATGAATGGTGGTCATTACATAGTTAGTACAGTTGAAAAAAAGAGACATGTCCATCAAGTTCAACCAAAGAGGTGAAGGGAAGGGGTACGGATGGATAAAGTCGCTCATGGAAACTAAACCTTTTTTTTCTCCAGATGGAGGGAACGCCCCCTTGTCTTTTGAGGGGGATTTACCTGAAATTTTTTCCCCATATTTTTTTGTATAGGCAATTTATATAGTTAAATAAGATGATCATATGTCACTTCTCAAAGACTAAATATATTCAATTTATTTTAATCTTTCAGCAAAGCTAATATGTTTAATGCCCCTTTGTTTAGTTAAGTGGCTTTGTACCCTTTACAGCTCCATAACATCTCTTTCATGAATCGGTGCCCAAAACTGAATAGCATATTCCAGGAGACTGTACCAATGCTTTATAAAGTGGTATGATGTCCCTGTATCGCAAGTCCATCCCTATTTTGATAAATAACAATATCCTTTTCCTATACAGAGCTTAAGAACCCCTTCGGTAGCTCAGCCTTCTCTTTACCCCCAGGGACCACCTCCCTATTAAAGAAGATGTCCAGCAAAAACAATTTTTATCCCCTATCTGCAGGATAGGGAATAAGTGATCGCGGGGGGTCCGACACCCCCCCCCCCCCATTCATCTCCAAGGGAAAGGCAGAGACGCACGTACACTTGCTCCACCTCACCCTAGAGATTAATGGAGGGGTTGTGTTTTGACCAGCTGATGTGCTGGGTGTGAAACGTAATTTCCTTGAGCAGGGGCCCCCTACGGGAGTTCGTGGGGGGGGCGGGGGGGTTCCAGTGGTCGCATCCCTTGCGATCAGACACAATCCCCTATCCGAGGATAGGGGATACATTTCTTATGCTGGATTTCTTTAATAATTTTTTATGGGATCCTACATGCTCTGTCCTCATTTTTTCACATATATATATTTTAAAAATGCTTTGGGATTTGTTTTGCATTCTTTGGCTACCTGTTTTTCATTGTAAATATTTGCTTTTTTTTATATACACTTTTACATATCTTATTAAGCTCTTCCTAATTTTTAAAAGCTAAGACTGGACCCTCTGATTTATATTTTAAAAAGCTAATTTTTGCAGTTCATAGCAGTTTTAACATCAGTTGTCAGCCATGCAGGATTTAGTTTTAATTGTTTATACTTGTTACCCATAGGGATACATTTAGCAGTATAGTTATCGGAAAATCTCCCATTTATAATCTGCATCAGTATTTTACAACAACTCCTCCCAGCCTGTCCTGAGGTGCAGCTATTGGCCCAGGGAATTTTTCAGTTTTAAGAGGATATGTTCTTGCCCTCCCAACCGGTTCTCTTTATATTTATAACTTTTGTATAGAAAATATAGAAAGTTAAAACAATATTGTGGTCATTATTACCATGGTTTTCACAGACAGTTACATTGAAACGACCAGATCCAACAGAGCATCACTTCTTGCTAATGCCTCCACATACTAGCCCATAAAATTATCCTGCAAATTATATATATTACATTTTTTTTTTTATATTCCACTATTACCACTACCCGCCATGACAGCCCCCTCTATTTGTGCAAGCAGCTGACCATCTACCTCCTCAGTGATGTTAGGGAGGGGGGGAAATCGATTACACCAAAAATAATCTTTCTAGTGTTTACTTTTGTAATTCTACCCACAAGGATTTCACATCCTCACAAATCACATGATATCTTTCACACTGACATTCATACCTAGTCATGTAAGGTTAGAATAGAGACAAGCTAAAATTTTACATCGGGTGACCATATGTAAAATGCCAATCTTGTCCAGCACAATGCTCTGTCAGTCCCTTCGTACGTTACTAAAGCATCTAATGCCAGAAAAATTGGTTAAAATAGACTAGTAAGGTTTTTTATTTTTATTTGGGACAACAGGGCTTTAAAGAATTATCTACCATACCCATATACTATGGTTTTAAGTTCTGTCACAAAACCGGATACAAGGCAAAAATTAGCCGAACGGACTCACTATCTGACTCCGGTCGGCTCATTCAAATGAATGAGATGGGGTGCTGGATCCGGCTGGGATATGGGAGTGCCCGGTATACACATCTCCCAAACGGATCCGGTCCCCGTTTGTAAGAATCACGATGTGAATCCAGCCTTACCTAGAGTCACGCTGGTCCGGCCAAAGTGACGCCGCCGTGGCGTGATTGACAGCCTGCGTCTCCACGCTACTCTGTCTGCTTAGGGAGAAGAACGATGATACAGGCTGTCAATCACATCTAGGGGGTGTCACTACGGCCGAAGTGATGGGACTAGGTAAGGTATAGCTCCACGCCCAGGGGCCTATTTACGGGGCAGCAGGGGAGACTTACAAACCTCATATCCTTACCCGGAACGTCTTCCGGGGATGGTAAGGATGAAGATTTTACCATATAATGTGTTACTAAGAGTTATATATGAAAAAAATGTAATTCTTGGTTCCCTTTAAGGGTATACAAGAAAGAAAATGCATGCTTCTTTGAAGAAGTAAACTGTATCCTCACTGACCTTTGCCTTTTCACTAGGCTCAATGACCAGTCCATTAGTGGAGTTATTCAGCTCCCTGGATACAACACACAGGAATTCTGCTTGGTCTTCATTCCCATAATTATAGGAAGATCCAATACTGATAAGCTGAAATACAAAGTATAAGTGTTAGTTTCCTAAGACAAGATTACATAGTTACGAAGTTCATATGGTTAAAAAAGTCCATCAAGTTCAACCTAAGTTCCCCATTTTGCCCTACTGTGTTGACCCAAAGCAAAAAATATTCTCCATGAGGTTGATGCCAATTGCCCCATACCAGAGGAAAAAGTCCTTCCAGACTCCAAATATAGGAATCAGAATAAATCCCTGGATCGATGTTCTGTCTGGGATATGAAAACGTATCCACTATCCTAAGGTCGGACCCCCGCGATCTGACATCCTTAGGATAGGGGATAAGTTATCATATCCCGGAGTACTCCTTTAATTTAGTATACATAACCTGTAATGTTATTACTCTCCAGAAATGCATTCCGGACCCTTTTGAACTCTCCTATTGAGTTCACTATGACCACGTCCTCGGGGAGAGAGTTCCATAGTCTCACTGCTCTTGTAATAAAGAACCTTCCCACCAGTGCTGGTGTAGAAGCCTTCTTTTCCCTGGATATAGAGGATGCCCCCTTGTTATGGATACAGTCCTGGGTATAAATAGATTAAGGGAAAGATCTCTGTACTGTCCCCTGATTTATTTATACATAGTTATTTTGTGGCACTAAAGCAGTTTTTTTTTTTTTTAACTAAACTCTGATTCTGATAATCTTTCAGGGTACTGTAGTCCTCCCATTTCCTTTATTACTCTGGTTGCCTGTCTTTGAACCTTCTTGAGTTCTATTATATCTTTCTTGTAGTAATGGGCTGAAACCATTTTTACAGACAGAGTACAAGTACAGAAACTTTTTATTTTTTTTTTTTTTTTTTTTTTTTTTTAAGTACTCGTTGATACCAATTACCGATACTTATTTTAAATATCATGTAACAGATTTTTTTTTTATATGGGGAAAGGGTATATATAAATATATTTCTTTTTTTATTTCTTTTTTTACTTTTTGACTCCCTACACACTGGGTGACAGGTATGTGTTTTTTTCCCCATAGGATAGAGGATAACCTGCTGATCAGTGAAAGTTAGACCGCTGGAACTCCGCCGATACAGGAAACGGGGATATAATTCTTCCCAAAATTAAGGGCACAGTAGGCACTGCTCCATTTATTCTTCATGAAGCAGCCGAACGCTTCTGATTTCTGAACTCTAAAACGCTCAGCGGCACCAAAGAGAATAAATGGAGCATTGCCCACAAAGGATGTGCATATGCAGCACCATGTGTCCTTCATTGTGCATCAATGGGGATCCCAGCAGTCCAACCTTTACCGATCAGCATGTTATCCTGTATGGACAGGGGACAACATGCTGAGATGGTAATATCCCTTGGAAAGCTGGGAAAGTACTGTATACTGGCTGCCACCCAACTTTCCTAGTCTCCTGAAGGGACTATATGTCAGGAGAAAGGGAAAGCTGGGTGACAGGGAGAAGGTACCCTCCTATGTACCTTAAAGAGGTACTCCGTTGCTAGACATCTTGTCCCCTATCAAAAGGATGGGGGGATAAGATGTCTGATCACAGGGGACTGGCCGCTGGGACCCCCTGTGATCGCTATGCAGACACCCGGTGTTCTGAACACTGGGTTCAGGTGGCCGTGACACCACGCCACTCAATTAATGTCTATGGGAGGGGAGCGCTCACTGGCCAGGGGATCCAAGACAAGTGTCCTGCAGCTAGCGAGCGAATTAGCGAGAGGGCGGCTCGGATAGCCGTCCAAACTGGCCACATTTTAATCCACATGAAGAGTGCGGCGGGCCCTCCGCACCTACATGATACCTGCCAGCAGGGGTCCTGCCGTCAGGTAATGGATTAGGTATCAGGGAAATTTGCACGAGTACAAGTACATTAGCAAATGTCCAGTATCGGTCCCGTTACCAATACCAGTATCAGGACATTCCTGCTTTCTTGTACACTGGTCCCTAGTACTGTGCACAGTATTCTATGTGTGGTCTGACTAGTAGTTTGTACAGTGGTAGAATTTTGATGCCTCAAATTATTTTATTTGCCGGGTCAAATTTTCCAGGTCAGTTGTTCCCAGTATTTTCTAAATGTTTATTTCTAAATGTTTCTAAATTGATCCGAACCAAAGTTCATGCTTACTGGCAAGTTCATCAAAAGTATAATATCTTAACTCAGAATGGTGTAATACATGTTGAACTACAAAAACCCTAGCTTCCCACCAAGCTTGATACAACTTATCTCTACCCATCAGAAAAGTATCTTGCAATAACAGGCTACCTTTATCCCACTGAAGTATAGAATATCTGATGTGCAGTAATGCCGGAAGGATCCAAGGGTACACTAGACTGATTTTAATGGTGATGATATCAGAATAACAGTTAGAGCCTTTTTTCCAGTCAACCTAGTGTGTGAGTAAGCAAGTAGGATTATGCATGTTGTGTCGGGAAAGTTAACCCCACCCTTATCCCTGGAGACAGTATTATAGTGCCTTTTGATAGCCCTTTTAAATTTAGTAAAGACTGCATGCAGCTGAGAGCTATCTTGATGTGTCAACAGGATAGGGATTCTTTTTATAAAGGAATAACATTTTGAAAAAACTCAATTGACAAGGTGACATCTGAAATACCAACAAGAGTACTAGCTGATGTAAGGACTCAAGAGAGTGGTTCTATAGATACGATGAATAGCAATGGGGATAAGGGACATCCCCGCCTGGTCCTCCTTCTGGGGAAAGAAAGGAGAAGGCAGGAACCCAGGCTATGAATCCAAGCCAAAGAGTACAGTGACAATAAGAAGTCATAAACAGCCCCTCAAACCTCTTGAGTCTCATCCCACACCCGGCCCAGAGAATGTTAAAAAAAAAAAAAAAAAAAAAGCTTTTTCGGCATCTATAAATAATTTTGTTGAAGATGGGTGTAGATGCTGGCGGAAGGTGGGGGGCCAGAGCACACAGAGGACAAGCAAGAGGCTGAAAAAAAATATTTTTGGGGCTCAAAAACAGGATGCAAACATATTATGAGAGTGTACTGACCTGTAAGTTGGCCTGTCTACAGAAAGTATTAGGTATAATGCATAATATCATGCAACAGGACCCTTCATTTTACTTTTGCAGTCTACAGGAATACATCTTCATGAGATTTAAATTTAACTATTAAGCATACCATTAAGAAAAAAGATGCAACTTCTATGTAGTGTGTAACCTCTTGTTTTACCTCAGAACAGTGGTCACTCACCTGCTCAAACTTCCAACCATCAGACATGGTGGAAACCATCTGTGTGAGCTCCTCTTCTTGACACTGTAACACTCTGTAGACGTGCTTCACCGGACCCTGAACACATTAAAATTAGAAGAGTATTAAATATGCATTTGCATGGGAAAAACAATGGCCCAGATCTATCAATCTGCCTGGACGCAAAACTGTATGTTTTGCCCATAACAGCCAATCATAGCACAGCTTTCATTTAACCAGAGCTTGTTAAGATATACAAGCTAAGCTGTGATTGGTTGTTCAGGGCAAAACCAGACAATTTAAGTTACAGGCAAAGTGATAAATCTGAGCTATTGAACTGTGAACATTATGCTGTGCCCATCACCATTTGAAGGATTAGCATATTGGGCGAGTTATAAAGTAGATTTACCTGTGAGGTTCTATTTTCATTGTCTCGAATCCGCTCCTTTACTAGCCGCACAAGGGAAGCGATGTTATAAAACTCTGCTTCTTCCAAAACACCTGTGTGCAAAAGAAACTAAAGGTGGTAAACTACTTATTATTTACTATGTAGATTTCAGCCATATTCATTTAAAGGGGAGTTCCATACTAATGCATCTAAAGTCTATTTTCATTGCATGTCAAAACATAAAATTCTGTGTAATCCATAAGGTAAAACCCTCACTTGCTACAAAAAGAAGGGGCTCAAGCAACCTGTAATCTGCTTAAAGATTTCCTCCATTAGAAGTTTCTAATATGATACAACACAGTGCCACCAATTTAAAGGTTCTCATGGCAAAGTGCTCAAGGTAAAGTAGCTGTACAATATCAATAGCTGTAAAATCTCCATTTAGCACAAAAGGTATTGGTCAGTAGCTTTTAGGATTTTCCCATAAAAAGATTAGAAATTCAGATTCACTACTGCTAGAAACTGACTGGTTTACCCACACTGAACCCAATACACAGGGATATAGTGCTGGTGAACCAGATTAAAAGTAGGGATCGACCGATATCGTTTTTTTAGGGCCGATACCGATAATCGGTGCAGGTTAGGGCCGATAGCCGATAACTTATACCGATATTCCGGTATAAGTTATCGGCTATTTAACCCCCTGCGACACCGCTGCAGATCATTGATTTAAAGCGGGCGCTTTAAATCAATGATCTGCAGTGGCTTTTGCGGGGCCATAGGCCGCCGCCGCCGCCACCACCCGCTTCTCTCCCCTTACCTGACAGGGTGATCCGGGCCATCCATCCATCGTTCCTGTAGCGTCCGGGGGTGTTCCGGGTGGAGGGTGGTCCGGTCCGGGCTGTCCTTCTTCTCCGGCGGTCATCTTCTCCACTCCGGGCAGGCTCCGGCCTAGTACGCTGCATAGACGTCGCTGCGCAGTGACGCCCGTGCGCAGCGACGCACCTGACGTCACGGCGTAGCGGCGTCTATGCAGCATACTAGGCCGGAGCCTGCCTGGAGTGGAGAAGAAGACCGTGGGAGAAGAAGGACAGCCCGGACCGGACCACCCTCCACCCAGAACGCCCCCGGACGCTACAGGAACGATGGATGGA
Organism: Hyla sarda; assembly: GCF_029499605.1. Classification (NCBI taxonomy): domain Eukaryota; kingdom Metazoa; phylum Chordata; class Amphibia; order Anura; family Hylidae; genus Hyla; species Hyla sarda. The sequence continues at coordinate 35,906,084 of NC_079201.1, read as the reverse complement.
TGGCCCGGACCACCCCCATTACGGGTAAGTTAAATTTTTTTATTGACTGGGAGGGTGGGGGAGGGGCCCGACCGGTATAGCGATATGGGAAAAAATCCATACCGGTATACCGCCTAGCATCACGGTGGGGGGTGCGGTGGGTCGGCGGTGCGGCGGGTCGAGGGGGTGGCGGTCGCGGTGCGGTGGGGAATTATCGGCTTATCGGCAAGATAATTGCCGATACCGATAATGCCCAAAATCGTGATTATCGGCCGATAATATCGGCCATACCAATAATCGGTCGATCCCTAATTAAAAGGATTTATAACTCACCGGATACAGCTAGTAAAAGCCTGCATTGCTAATATAGTAATTAAAGGGGTACTCCGATGAAAACCTTTTTTCTATTAAACCAACTGGTGGCAGAAATGTAAACATATTTGTAAATTACTTCTATTAAAAAATCTTAATCCTTCCTGTACTTATTAGCTGCTGAATACTACAGAGGAAATTATTTTCTTTTTGGAATGCTCTCTGATGACATCATGAGCACAGTTTCTCTGCTGACGTTATTATTATAATAATAATGATAACACTTTATTTATTGTTGTCTTTAGTGGGATTTGAACCCAAGTCCCCAGCACTGCAAGGCAGCAGTGCTAACCACTGAGCCACCATGCTGCCCTTAGCATACATCTGCTATGCATGGTTGCTAAAATGGACAGAGATGTCAGCAGAGAGCACTGTGCTCGTGATGTCATCAGTGTTCCAAAAAGAAAGGAATTTCCTCTGTAGCATTCAGCAGCTAATAAGTACTGGAAGGATTAAGATTTTTTAATAGAAGTAATTTACAAATATGTTTCTAACTTTCTGCCACCAGTTGATTTAAAAGATAAAAGGTTTTCACCGGAGTACCCCTTTAACCCTCTTTGTACAAGAGGCGGGAGTCGGCATACCCAACTCTCTGCCTTCCTGCCCTCTGCTCCCATATGCATCGGCCATCGTGCACACATTGGCGGGCGATGGTTATGCTGTCTCCATTGTGCAAAGGGCTAATACCGGTAGCATCTCTGAAACGGCGGCACCGATCTTAGTAAGTAACACATCATTTTAACCTGGTTCACCCGCACTATAACCCTGTGCTTTGAGTTTAAGGTGGGTGAACCAGCTGTCAGTTTCCCTTTAAAGAACTGGTGATAATGAAGCTCTCTATGTGCACCACCAGTAGCTGTCAGCCCCTCATACACCTTAAGATAGTAATGGTGTTCATAACTTTTTTTAAACTTGTGTAGGTGGCTTTATACTATGTAGGGTACCACTAAACCATAGATGTCTTAAGCTTGAAATTCCATAGGTCTATTGCACCACTTAGGCAATGTTCACATTTGCATTGGAGCTCAGTGGCAGAAGTCACTGATTCTGCAATTAATATTTTTGTCTGCTCAAATCCTGCTACATAAATATGATGAGCGAACTTACAGTGATTCGATTTGTCACAAGCTTCGCGGCTCAGCGGTTGCTTACTTTAGTCTGCATAAATGAGTTCAGCTTTCAGGTGCTCCCGTGGGCTGGAAAAGGTGGATACAGTCCTAGAAAAGATTCTCCTAGGACTGTATCCCCCTTTTCCAGCCCACGGGAGCACCTGAAAGCTGAACTCATTTATGCAGACTAAAGTCAGCAACTGCCAAGCCGAGAAGTTCGTAACGAATCGAATCACAGTAAGTTCGCTCATCTTTATAAATAAACAAACGGACAGAAACTTGACAGATCCCATTAAAGACAATAGGATCCTTTGATGATCATTGTACATCAGACGGCTCAGTTGTTCTGCAATGAACTAACTATGACGAAGGCCCCAAACTGAGTCTCGGACGAAAATGTGAATGAGGCCCTAAGAAGAGATGAAAGCTTACCATTCTGAAAAACAGTACGTCTCACCTGTATAAACTGGTGAAGGATTTGCCCATGCCAACCAAAATTTTTTTTGTTATTAGGCTTGAACAGAAATAAATGAGTGCTGGTATCTAACTGGTTGCTAAGGACAAATACCCCACTAAAACACAATGCACTGAATTAGTAAATGACTAGGGCTGTCCTTTACTGTCATAATGTAATCATGTACTGGAGGATCTTATATGAGTCTGTTACCCCACATATGCCCATACATCTGCTGAAACAAACCCAACAGTAGTTATGCAATTTATTTATACTGTGCAGCAAAAGAATAAAAAATAAATAGCCAGCACAACTACCTAATACATGGGTGCACGCTGCTGTGGCAAATACAAAGTATACAAAAAGAAGTTTGCAGCAGCACCCCCATCCTCCACGCAGAGGTGGCCTTACTTCGGATGGGACCCTAACACAACAATTCCTCACCTCTGCTGGGCATATAGCCTCTGACTGGGTGACATGCAAGTTAGGGGGCGTGGTGCCTTCTTTAGCCGTGCACCCCTCCCTGTTCACAGGAGGCCTTTTTAATAGACAGTGGATCCTGCATGTCACCCAGTCAGATGCTATATGCCCAGCAGAGCCGAGTGGAATTGTTGTGTTAGGGTCCCACCCAAAGTAAGGCCACCTCCGCGTGGTGGAAGGGACACATTTTGATCAAACAGTGTGCTAAGCGCCTACATTTTTTTTTTACCAAGAGTGCTGCTGCAACCTTCTTTTTGGTATTATTTATACTGTGCACCACTCTACAAGCAAGGGAAACAACATGACTCCTTCAATAAGGTTATGTGTATGTCACACATTTTTGACTAGGGTACTCGACTGTTAGAAAGCATAGTCGAGTACGCTAGTCAAAAATGTGTGACATACACATAACCTTATTGAAGGAGGTGTCCCATCCACCATGCGGAGGTGGCCTTACTTTGGATGGGACCCTAACACAACAATTCCACTCAGCTCTGCTGGGCATATAGCATCTGACTGGGTGACATGCAGGATCCACTAAGTAAGAGCATATTGTTATGGTGATTGTCAGGATCCGGGTACTGAGAGGATACTGGTGGTGGATCCTCTGTGTCAGTGAGGTGATGACGTGGGCCGTACCAGGGGAACGGAGTCTAAGGGGTTACTGGTATTCACCAGAGCCCGCCCCAAAGCGGGATGGACTTGCTGTGGCAGGTAACCCCCAGTTCGTTCCACCCGATAGCGACTCAACCCCGACTGCTGAGATAGGCGCGGTACAAGGGATTAGGCAAGAGCAAGGTCGGACGTAGCAGAAGGTCAGGGCAGGCAGCAAGGATCGTAGTCAGGGGCAACGGCAGGAGGTCTGGAACACTGGCTTGGGACATACAAGGAACACTTTCACTGGCACAATGGCAACAAGATCCGGCAATACAGGGAAGGGGAAGTGAGGTGATATAGACCAGTGCACAGGTGAATTCACTAATTTGGGCCAGGCGCCAATCAGCGGCGCACTAGCCCTTTAAATCGCAGAGAGCCGGTGTGCGCGCCCTAGGGAGCGGGGCCGCGCGCGCCGGGACTGAACAGACGGAGGACGGGTCCGGTAAGGAGGCTGGGATGCGAACCGCGAGCGGGCGCGTCCCGCATCGCGGATTGCATCCCTGCTAGGGACACTATTGCAGCGCTCCCGGTCAGCGGGTCTGACCGGGTTGCTGCGAGCAGGTAAACGCTGCGAGCGCTCCGGGGAGGAGCGGGGACCCGGAGCGCTCGGCGTAACAGTGATCCTGTCTAATGTGCTTTGATCTGTTCCCAATATTTGTTGAAAGAAAATGGGAGCATTTTGACCCTTAGAACAAAAGCATTTGTGTGTATGGAGGGACTGGAAGGATTCCAAACTGCTATCTTATGTGTATTACCAGCTTTATTTATGCTTGGATTTATTCTAATATTGACACAAAATGGATTGACCCCAATGTTTCCCCCAAATTGTGAATTTAAAGACAACCATACACAGAATACCCTCTGGACAAAGAAATATGACCGCTGCACCCAATTGGATGCTCAATGTCAGACCCATAGAAAAATAGTACAATGATGCAGTCACATGATGCTACAAACTAGACTGGCAGAACTTCTAGCTTAAAGTGCCACATGAATTACTCCGGCTAAACTGTCAACACATGAATTCATGTCAACATTCAAGGCATACCCTCTGTAAGTGGTTTTGGCATCTAGCCTGTAAAAAAAATAATTCTTGTAGATGGCCTACGACTGTCATAGAGGCATTGAACAGGGTCTGCAATGGCTGTCTGACATTACCCACCTACAAAATGGTTTTGTACAGAATAAAGACGCCAAAACCCCTTACAAATGGTATGCCCTAACTGATAACTGTTGGGGGGGCACTTATAGACTGGTAAGCCTTACCTTCCTCAGCTAGCTCTTTATTAAGGATCAACTTGCCATGTCGTAAATAGTTCAGAATGGGTCCAAAATATGTAGGGTCCCGATCAATAAGATACGCTCCGGTCTCATCCTACAACATCCAGAGACAAAACCATTACCAGCTGTAGACAATACGTACAGTTATACATTCTATGTATGTACTTCATGAATAATTGTCTGCTTCGTTAGCAAATGTAATGAAAATTATTTATGATCCCTAAAAATGAACAAAAAAAAATCAGCATCTTTTACAATAAGGGTCCTAAGTGCAAGTAAATCCCTTTTTACATCTGTATGTCCGGTGCACGAAAAAAAAAAAAAACTGCTAACTGCTGCTTGGGTACTGAAATTTAAAGTCATCTTTTTCATTTCCTGGAATTAGAGTCTGTGGGTTGTCTTACCAAGATGGCATGCATGTGCTCAAAGGCATTTTATTGCACATGAAAAGCTGAGACAAATACAGTGATCCCTCAACTTACAATGGCCTCAACATACAATAGTTTCAACATACAATGGTCTTTTCTGGACCATCGTAAGTTGAAACCAGACTCAACATACAATGCTACCTACAGTCCAGATCTGTGAAACGTGTCAATGGCTGGAAGAACCGACCAATCAAAATGGGCATTCACTGGTAAAACCCCTGTATTACTGAAGCGCATGCACTGACTGGTGTCTGGTATTACATGTTCTGTACTCTTTACCTGTGCCAGGGTTAGCTGCTCCTTTGGACACCAGGTGAGGGTGACTCCATTACTTTTTTGGGACAGTGTGTTCTGTACAGGACCCCAAAGAAGCTCCTGTCCTCTACATAGACCAGTGTTTCCCAAGCAGGGTGGCCCCAGCTGTTGCAAAAGTACAACTCCCAGCATGCCCGGACAGCCTTTGGCTGTCCGGGCATGCTGGGAGTTGTAGTTTTGCAACAGCTGGAGGCTCCCTGCTTGGGAAACACTGACATAGACAGTGATTTATAGCTCCCAGCAGATCTTTCTCACTTTTATATGTAAGGATTTGCTTTATCTATATTAGTTATCTACTTATTTTTCTTTAATCCTCACTTTTTCCTATTTTTGGATGACATTTTGGTGCCTTTAGAACCAATTACCAGGTTTCCATAGAGTTATGGTCTCAAGACATACAATGGTTTCAACATACAATGGTCGTCCCAGAACCAATTAATATTGTAACTTGAGGGACCACTGTATGATCAAAGAAACACCACTAAGTATATTTAAGGTGTTTGTAGAGAGATGTTACTGCACGCTGGGTGAGAGTTGTTGTGCTGTGTTCTGGACAGAACAAGTATCCCACACAAGTCCCTTTATTAGAACAGGACCCACGCCTGATACTGTCCAGGCATCGAGATGTTGCCACAGGAACAGTACCAGCCAGTGTGCAGCAGTACCACTCCATACCAATGTAGCGTTGGCTGGGAGATTGCAGCCTATCTTTTTGCACAGATTTAGGGCTTTATTCATGAGCGTATTAGGATTTGTTTGTGGATTTCAGTTCCAACAATATTCCTTCTTAATATGTTTAAGGATAAATCCGACAAAAATAAACTTATCCCCTATCCAAAGGAAAATTGATAAGTAGCTGATCGCGGGGGTCCGAGCACTGGGACCCCCCGCTTTGACCTGGACGGGACCCTGCATACAGTGAGGAGCGCACGCTCCATTCATTTCTATGAGAGTGCCGAAAAGACCAGAGTACAGCACTCGGGCAACATCGGCGCTCTCTTAGTAATGAATGGAGGGAGCGCCATCTACCAGTAGACAACAAGAACTTTTCACATAGAGCTGTGATCCCATCCCAGTCGTCAGACACTAGAGATGAGCGAACTTACAGTAAATTTGATTCATCGCGAACTTCTCGGCTCGGCAGTCGACGACTTTTCCTGCATAAATTAGTTCAGCCTTCAGGTGCTCCGGTGGGCTGGAAAAGGTGGATACATTTCTAGGAAAGAGTCTCTTAGGACTGTATCCACCTTTTCCAGCCCACCGGAGCACCGAAAAGCTGAACTAATTTATGCAGGAAAAGACATCGACTGCCGAGCCGAGAAGTTTGTGATGAATCGAATTTACTGTAAGTTCGCTCATCTCTATCAGACACCCCCTCCCCCCCCAATCAGCTACTTTCCTCTATCCTGTCGATAAGGGATATGTTTATTTTGGCAGGAGTTCTTCTTTATTGGGGTATCCTGATGCACAGTGATGTCTGGTTTGACTCTTCATAGAAAAAAAATCCCTCCCTTGTGCTCAGCCTCCTATGTTGCAGAATGGAGCTTCGCTCTGCAGTCACACTCCTATCCTCTGCACATGCAGCCGGCCACAGCAGACAAAGTAAAAACTCTGCTCACGAGAGACTTCCCAAGTTGGCGAGGGGTGTAGCTGCAGAGTGGAGCTCCATTCTGCAGCATAGGAGGCTCAGCAAAGAGGAGGAAGCATTTCCTATGAAGATTCCTGCTGGACTTCACATGCGCCCTGGGCTTGGGAACACACCCCTCGAACCAAGATACTTCATTTACATATTAAGTGTAGGGTCACACGGGACGTATTTTGCTGTGTATTTTTGGCAGCCGATTTTGCAGCAGCAAATACGGCACATCTGACCCTACCCAAAAAAAATATATATATTTTTTTTTTAAAACAGGAATATTGCAGGCACAGATCTGGGAATATTAATGTTGTCAGTGACTACGTTACTTACCATTCCCAGATCTGTGCCTGCAATATTCCAGTTTTTTTTTTTTAGGGTAGGGTCAGGCCTTTACCAATAGTTTAGTGCTGGTGAAAGATGACAGGTTCTATAAACTAAATCTGCGTATGAACATACTGCTAAACAGAAATGAGTTGGTACACAAGCATGCACTAAACCCCCACCCCTCTAAAAAAATAAAAAATAAAAGCCATCTGCAAAAATGAATAAACCTAAACCACCATCATTGCTCTAGTTTAGACTGATTTAATTCCTGTTGGTGGTATTGGATGCCCAACAACAGAACAGTATTGGGCCACATAGCCAGGGCAGTGTTTCCTAACCAGGGTGCCTCCAGCGGTTGCAAAACTACAACTCCCAGCATGCCCAGCCCACCCAAGGATGTCTGGGCATGCTGGAAGCTGTAGTTTTGCAACAGCTGGAGGCACCCTGGTTGAGAAACACTACCCCAGGGGATATATATCTACTATAGCGGTGATCTCCATCTGTCGCAAAACTAAAACTCCCAGCATTCCCAGACAGTTGCTGGCTATGCTGGTAGATGTAGTTTTGCAAGCAGCCCAAGAGATGTGCACTATATAGCAGTGTTTCCCAACCAGTGTGCCTCCAGCTGTTGCTAAACTACAACTCCCAGGATGGCTGGACAGTATTGCAACTGCTGGAGGCACCCTGGTTGGGAAACACATGTACTATAGAATAATATGCAGATGCCAGGCAGGTGGCACCTTGTCAGAGTCCAGGCCCGGCTCCTCCTGGCACAGTCGGTACAGGAATGACTTGGGCTCCCGGCACAGGGTCTGCTTGGTGCTCACAAAGTACGTGCCGCCCACATTCAGCCGGACCCACTTTCCTCCCGTTCTGCCGGTGTTGTTCTCCTGCTGTCCGGGGCTGCGGGGGCTTCGAGGGGCAGAGCAGGAGAGGCCGGGGCTCGGGGGTCCGCTGCGGGGACTGGGTATGTTCAGGCTGTGCGGGGTCACCCGTGCTCCCACCGGCTCCGCTGCTTCTCTCTGTGGTTCTGCCATGACGGCTCAAACCAAACAGAACCAGGAGAGCGGCGGAGCCATAACACCGCAGCCTCGGTGGTACAGGCTTCCGGGGCGCCGTGACGTCACTTCCGAGGGCACAAATACGGCCATATTGGTACCCCCAGAGGGCAGCAGGTGACCACTACAGCAGAGCACCACCTGCTGGATGTCGTGACAAAACACGGTTAGGCTTGGTTCACACTACAAAAATCCTCCGTTTTACATCTGTATGAAGTTCCGTCTGAAAACCAGCAGTAACAAAATCCTATACATCCATTAGAAAATCCCATTATAGTCAATGGCAGTGGTCTCCAACCTGCGCGCCTCCAGATGTTGCAAAACTACAACTCCCAGCATGCCCGGACAGCCAACGGCTGTCCGGGCATGCTGGGAGTTGTAGTTTTGCAACATCTGGAGGTCCGCAGGTTGAAGATCACTGGTCTATGGGATTTTTCTAATAGCCGTTTTAACCCGTTATAGTCCGTTATTGATAACGGCCGTAATTTTGTGACAGAAGATAGTACGGAAGAAATAGTGCATGGACTATTTCTCCCGTTACTATCTACCGTCACAAAATAACGGCCGTTATCAATAACGGACTAAGGCCTCTTTCACACTATGAAATTGTTCCGTTTAGGAACTTCCGTCAGAAGTTCCGTCACTATGAGGGACATTTATCAATGTTTGCTTATGTATTCTTTTTTTTAGTATTTTTTTCCTTACTTTTTTTTTGCTTATGTGTGACTTATTTATCAACTGGTTTCAGCCTGTTGATAATTTTCTTTCACGTAAGCAATTTCTTCTTTTTTTACTTTGGTAGTAGCTTTTTCTGCTCCATGTTTGAGCTGGAGTAAATTTAGTCAATTTTTAACCCTGTTGCGACTTTTTTTTTGCGCAGTTGCGACTGTCGCAGTTAATAAATACCTGACTACCCGTAGTCCATTTTAAAATTATTACTACGTAGTTAGTTTTTGGAAAACTTGCTTTTCTCGCTTTCCAGTCAAAATGTTGCACGAAAAATCGCGTAGTCGCAGTTGCGACAATTTTGCGACAATTATAGTAAAGAAAACCTGACTAAACCCTTTGATAAATGTCTATATATATCGGGGAAAACCGGCCGTTACAAAACCCCTGACGGCCGTGACTAAATCGCATTGCAGCCTATGGGGTTTTGTAACTGCCCGTTTGCACCCGTATATGCCCGTAATTCATTACGGACGTTATACAGTGACGGGACATCGTGGCGGAAAAATGACTGCATGTAGTAATTTTTCCGCCACGATGTCCCGTCACTATATAACGTCCGTAAGGAATTGCGGGCATATACGGGTGCAAACGGGCAGTAACAAAGCCCCATAGGCTGCAATGCGATTTAGTCACGGCCGTCAGAGGTTTTGTAACGGCCGGTTTTCCCCGATATAGTGACGGAACTTCTGACGGAAGTTCCTAAACGGAACAATTTCATAGTGTGAAAGAGGCCTAAAACAGGTTAAAAGCGGCTATTAGAAAAATCCCATAGAATATAATGGGATTTTCTAACGGACGTATAGGATTTTGTTACTCCCGTTTTCAGCTTGTTTTCAGACGGAACTTCATACGGATGTTTAAAAACGATTTTTGTAGTTTGAAAGGAGCCTTATTATTACGTGTCGCAGCAGGGTGGTCATGTGACTCCTCTCTGGGGAAGCAGTGGGAGGTGCCCTGATTAATCCATCATCCATGTATAACCTGCAAACTTTTCTCCATACACCCTGTACAGTGCCTGTAGCAGAGGGCACAATGCAATAAGAAAACCTTTTTTTTTATATATATATTTTTTTTTTTAAATCAACTGGTGCCAAAAAAAAAAAAAAAAAAAAAAAAAAGTTACCATATATACTCGAGTATAAGCCGACCCGAGTATAAGCCGAGGCCCCTAATTTCAACCCAAAATCCCAGGAAAAGTTATTGACTCGAGTATAAGCCTAGGGTGGGAAATGCATCATCCCCCCCTGTCATCATCCAGACCCCCGTCATTAACATCCTCATCATCCTCACCGCCTGTCATCATCCAGACCCTCATCATCATCACCTGTCATCATCCCCTTGTCATCATCCCACCCCCCCCTTATCATCCCCTGTCATCATCCCCACCCCCCTTCATCATCCCCTTGTCATCATCCCACCCCCCCCTTATCATCCCCTGTCATCATCCCCACCCCCCTTCATCATCCCCTTGTCATCATCCCCACCCCCCTTCATCATCCCCTTGTAATCATCCCACACACACCCCTTCATCATCCCCACCCCCCTTCATCATCCCCTTGTAATCATCCCACACACCCCCCTTCATCATCCCCTTGTCATCATCCCCACCCCCCTTCATCATCCCCCCCCCCTTCATCATCCTCTTGTCATCATCCGCCCTCAGTGGTCTTCAACCTGCGGACCTCCAGAGGTTTCAAAACTACAACTCCCAGCAAGCCCGGGCAGCCATCGTCTGTCCGGGCTTGCTGGGAGTTGTAGTTTTGAAACCTCCGGAGGTTTGCAGGTTGAAGACCACTGCGGCCTTCAACATCATCCAGCCCCCTCTCACCCCCTTTAGTTCTGTACAGTACTTGCCTCCGCTCGGCGCTGGTCCGGTGCTGCAGGACTGTCCGGTGAGGAGGTCGTCCGGTGGGATAGTGGTTCCGGGCTGATATCTTCACCGGGGGGCGCCTCTTCTCCGCGCTGCGGGCCCAGAATAGAGGCGTTGCCTTGACAATGACGCAGAAGTACGTTGGTTATGAACGTACCTCTGCATCGTCGTCAAGGCAACGTGACTATTCTGGGGCCGGGCCCGAAGCACTTAGAAGAGGCCTCCCCGGTGAAGATAGCAGCCCGGAACCACTATCCCACCGGTGCACCTCCTCTCCGGACAGTCCTGCAGCACCGGACCAGCGCCGAGCGGAGGCGAGTACTGTACAGAACTAAAGGGGGTGAGAGGGGGCTGGATGATGTTGAAGGCCGCAGTGGTCTTCAACCTGCGGACCTCCGGAGGTTTCAAAACTACAACTCCCAGCAAGCCCGGACAGCCGATGGCTGCCCGGGCTTGCTGGGAGTTGTAGTTTTGAAACCTCTGGAGGTCCGCAGGTTGAAGACCACTGCGGGAGGAGAGTTCACTCGAGTATAAGCCGAGGGGGGTGTTTTCAGCACGAAAAATCGTGCTGAAAAACTCGGCTTATACTCGAGTATATACGGTAAACAGATTTGTAAATGACTTCTATTAAAAAATATTTGTCCTTCCAGCACTTATTAGCTGCTGTATGCTACAGAGGAAATTCTTTTCTTTTTGAATTTCTTTTTTGTCTTGTCCATAGTGCTCTCTGCTGACACCTGATGCCCGTATCAGAAACTGCCCAGAGCAGGAGAAAATCCCCATAGCAAACCTATGCTGCTCTGGACAGTTCCTGACACAAACAGAGGTGTCAGCAGAGAGCACTGTGGACAAGGCAAAAATGAAATACAAAAATAAAATAATTTCCTTTTTAGCATACAACTGCTAATAAGTACTGGAAGGATTAAGATTTTTAAATAGAAGTAATTAACAAATCTTTTTAACTTTCTGGCACCAGTTCATTTGAAAAAAAAAAAGTTTTCCACCGGAGTACCCATTTAAGGCAGCGCTTCCCAACCAGGGTACCTCCAGCTGTTGCAAAACTTCAACCCCCAGCATGTTGGGAGTTGTAGTTTTGCAACACCTGGAGGCACCCTGGTTGGGAAACACTGCCTTAAGGACACAGCCAATTTCTATTTTTGTATTTTTCTTCTTGCCTTTTGAAAGCCATCACTATTATTTTTAAACTGTCACATGAGACGCTGATTCTTATGATCCCTACCTTGGCCGGATCCGTCCGGCCGTTCGCCCGCAATCTTAGCTTTATTATACCTGGAAATGTGGCTGTAACTGGCACGGGCGGGGTTTCTGTAGCTTAACTGGCACTGACGTCAGCGCCGCCCGTCCGCAGCGCCGCCCACTTATGAATATTCATCCCCCCTCCCTCCAGCTCTCCCTCTCTTCGCCGCTCCTAACTGGACTTCACTGCGCATGTCAGAAAGGGACGCATGCACAGTGAGGACCAGTTAGGAGCGGCGAAGAGAGGGAGAGCTGGAGGGAGGGGGATGAATATTCATAAGCGGCGCTGCGGACTGGCGGCGCTGATGTCAGTGCCAGTTAAGCTACAGAAACCCCGCCCCATGCCAGTTACAGCCACATTTCCAGGTATAATAAAGGTAAGATTGCGGGCGAATGGACAGACGGATCCGGCCAAGGTAGGGATCATAGGAATCAGTGTCTCCTGCACTTCATCAGTACCTGTGGTTAGTGCAGGAGCAAATTGGTGACAGTTTTCCTTTAAGGCAATTACGCACGGTGATACCAAATATGTAATTTTTTTTTTGTAAAATAAGAAAAGGAGGGTCATTTTTATTAGGGAGGGGCTTTTATATAATTTTATCAGACTGACTGACCTGAGGAAGAAGGGGGAATCCCTTCGAAACACGTTGTCTTCGCGTTCGGAACAATAAACTTCCGGACGCTGGGGAGCGGAGCTCCGGAAGCAGGGCGGCGGAGTACCCCTTTAAATGGTGTACCTCACACCTACAGTATTTTGCGCAGATTTGATACCCAGGATTTTCTGCTGCAGATTTTAATGTGAACTAAAGGACTGCACAGAAAATCCTGTGCATCGAATCTGTGCAGAATACTGTACGTGCGAACGCACCATAAAGCTGCAAAATTGTGTTTGTTTTCTTTTCCAATTAGGCCCAAAATTATTATTTTTTTCGCGGTAGATTTTACGGTACGATGAGTGATGTCATCACAAAGTACAATTTTTCCTGCATTAAACAAACCCTCATATGACCCTCTAGGTCAGTGATCCCCAAACTGTGGCCCTCCAGATGTTGCAAAACTACAATTCCCAGCATGCCTGGACAGCCGTTGGCTGTCCAGGCATGCTGGGAATTGTAGTTTTGCAACATCTGGAGGGCCACAGTTTGGGGACCACTGCTCTAGGTAGAAATGTAAAGAGTTGAGAGAAAATAATGAAAACACCAAAATGAAAAATGCGTCCTAATGGGGTTATATGATACAAAGCTGGTGCCTGACGTCATGACGTCTCCATTCAAGGTCATGACGGAATCTCACGTCCCGTCCTGGGTCACATGGTAAGCGGTAGCCAATCTCCGTTATCCTTCACGCTGACATCCTCCCAGTCATTGGCTGGCACGTGATCAAACTCGTGTACGTGATTGGTTCCTGTTGGGCTCCTGGTGCGACGTCACTCTCGGCGGTGGCCATTGCAGTGTCCCGGCAAGTGAGGTTGGAGGTCGGAGAACGGGCAGGTGAGACTTCGCGGCAAGGGACGTGGCTGTTGGCCTGCTTGTGTTATCGGTATGACCGCTTCCGTCGTCCGGTAATGCAGGCGAATATAGTACGGTCTTGAAAGTTCTGACTCCCCTGTGTGCCTTATGTCAGTACGTTCAGGGGCCTGAGAGAGCCCGCTCTTCATTTCAATAAGTCCGAGTGTAAAGACTGGTGCCCTGCTTGGCACAGGAGAAGGTCTACCTTTGGTCTTGGTAGAACTTTCCAAACCAGGGTACATGCAAAACTACAACTGCCAGAATGCCCAGACAGCCTTCGGACATGCTGGGAGTTCTAGTTCTTCAACAGTTGCCTGCAGCTGTTGTAAAACTAATATATATATAATGGTACCCATAAAAGCAGTTCTCCAGTATAGCTCCCATGTGGATCCCTATACAGATGTGACACATGTAACTATTGATGCCTCCAGCTGCACTTTTTCCATCCACATCTATTGCTTTGCTTTGGTCTGTCTTGGCATGCTGGTAATTGTAGTCTTGTAACAGCGGAAGGCTTTCTGGGTGGGAAACGATGATCTTATCTGGTTGATCTTTCTGTAATGATATCTCATGTCCAGAGTTGTTCAGCACTGACATTGTGCATGCCCTTGTCTACCAAGGTGACACTTATACATCAGTCTTGTTTCTGTTAGGCCCCTTTAACAATGCCGTTGCTCCCCATCAAGAACTGCCGTTAAAGGTAACCAATCACTAGTTTTACCCTATATAATCAGTGGCAACACATAATAGAGGTTAATATCACGTGTTCTGCCATGTCTGGATGTCCGCTGGTACATCTATAAATGTGAAGTAAACAACTTTTATAAAAGGGCACATGCTGTATGTAAATGAGGCTCAGTTGGGCGTACGGCTGCTAATGTAGTCATGACTACCGGAGCAGTAATCGCGCCTATTCAGGCTCAAATGATACCTATCTAGGTGTGATTGAGCAGCTCAGTCAGGGTCTGATGTCATTTCTTAGGGGTAGGCTGCCAATCATGTCTAAATAGAAGTGATTAGAGCCTGAATCAGTGTGAGTACAGCGTGGGGAGCCGTGACTTCTTCAGCAGGCCGCATGCCTGGTGACTACTTGAGCATGCTTGGTGACTACTTGAGCATGCTTGGTGACTACTTAAGTCTCATTTACATACTGCATGTGACAGTTATTAAAGTTGTTTTTGCCACATTTACAGACATGCCAGCAGACATCCAAACATGGTAGGACACATGATATTAACCTCTATTACGTGTTGCCACTCGTTAAATATGGTAAAACTTAATGACGGGTTCCCTTTAACCCGTCTGGGACGAAGGGCGTATCCATACGCCCGTGGGAATTTCGGTCCCCGCCGCGCGCCGGGCGGGGACCGGGCCGGGGTGACTGCTGATATCTATCAGCAGGCACCCCGTGCAAATTCCCCGGGGGGGGGTCATTAGACCCCCCCCCCCCTCCCCCATGTCGACGATCGGCGCAAATCGCAAGTGAATTCACACTTTCGATTTGCGCCGATTCCGGGGTCTATGGTGACCCGGAATAGAAAGGGGATCGCGGGTGTCTAAGACACCCACGATCCCCCTAAAGCGATAGGAGTGAGGTGGCACGGGTGCCACCCCCTCCTATCCCTGCTATTGGTGGTCTAGACGCGACCACCAATAGCAGATCTGGGGCGGGGGTGGGGTTTACTTTTGTTTTCCTGCCTGCCCACCCACAATAGGCGGGGCAGAACGGGGAAAACGAAGACGAGCGGCGCCGACGTCCACTCCGGAAGCAGCGGAGCGACGGAGATCTGCGGCGGCGTGCGGCAGAAGACTGCTCCCTGGATGCCTAGCAACATCTAGAGGGCTACAGTCTGAGACCACTATAGTGGTCTCTAGACTGTAGCCCTCCAGATGTTGCAAAACTACAACTCCCAGCATGCCCAGACAGCTGTTTGCTGTGTGGGCATGCTGGAATTTGCAACAGCTGGAGGTCTGCAGTTTAGAGACCACTGCACAGTGATCTCTATACTGTCTCGGCATGCTGGGAGTTGTAGTTGCATACCTCCAGCTGTTGCATAACTACAACTCCCAGCATGCACGGTCTGTCATGTACAGGCTACATTCACACGGGCGGGTTTACAGCAAGTTTTCGCCGCAGCGCAAATTCCTAGCGGGAAACTCTCCGTAACCTGCCAGTGTGACTGTACCCTAAAAACACTACACTACACTAACACATAATAAAGAGTAAAACACTACATATACACCCCTTACACTGCCCCCCCCCCCCCAATAAAAATGAAAAACATATTGTACGGCAGTGTTTCCAAAACGGAGCCTCCAGCTGTTGCAAAACAACAACTCCCAGCATTTCCGGACAGCCACTGACTGTCCAGGCATGCTGGGAGTTTAGCAACAGCTGGAGGCACCCTGTTTGGGAATCACGGTCGTAGAATACCCCTATGTCCACCCCTATGCAATCCCTAATTTAGTCCTCAAATGCGCATGGTGCTCTCTCACTTTGGAGCCCTGTCATATTTCAAGGAAACAGTTTAGGGCCACATATGGGGTATTTCTGTACTTGGGAGAAATTACACTACAAATTTTGGTTTTTTTTTTTCTCCTTTTACCCCTTATGAAAAGGAAAAGTTGGGGTCTACACCAGCCTGTTAGTGTAAAAAAAAAAAAAATGTTACACTAACATGCTGGTGTTGCCCTTTACTTTTTATTTTCACAAGAGGTAAAAGGAAAAAAAGACCCCCAAAATTTGTAACGCAATTTCTCCTGAGTACGGAAATACCCCATATGTGGGCATAAAATGCTCTGCGGGCGCACAACAAGGCTCAGGAGTGAGGGCGCACTATGTACATTTGAGGCCGAAATTGGTGATTTGCACAGGGGTGGATGATTTTACAGCGGTTCTGACATAAACCCAAAAAAATAAATACCCACATGTGATCCCATTTTGGAAACTACACCCCTCACGGAATGTAACAAGGGGTACAGTGAGCATTTACGCCCCACAAGTGTCTGACAGATTTTTGGAACAGTGATCCGTGAAAATGAAAAATGTAATTTTTTTGTTTGCACAGCCCACTGTTCCAAAGATCTGTCAAACGCCAGTGGGGTGTAAATGCTCACTGTACCCCTTATTACATTCCGTGAGGGGTGTAGTTTCCAAAATGGGGTCACATGTGGGGGAGTCCATGTACCACGAACATAAAGTAGAATATGTCACGAAAAAACTGTCTCGGAATCAAATTTACAAGTAGAAGCATCCTAGAGTTATTAATGCTTAAAGTGACAGTGGTCAGATTTGCAAAAAATGCTCCCGTCCTTAGGGTCATGATGGGCTCCGTCCCCAAGGGGTTAAAGTGTGTGTGTGTGTGTATATGTATGTGATATATATATATATATATATATATATATATATATATATATATATATATATATATTTGTGACTTAAATGTCCGCTCTCATGATGGGGAGCAACCGGCAATAGGCATCTGTTTATATACGTGGATGTGCAGGTAGTCACGTCACAAAACCACAGAAATGACAATACAAGAAGGGCATATACCATATTACTAAGAAAACATGGGGTGGAATTGCATGAATGCACACCATGGAAATTCTGCCGAGCGGAATTCCACTTGCAGCAGCATCCCACTGTTTTCAATGTGATTCTGCTGCACTGTGCAGCATGTTCATTCTTTGGCCAGAATCTGCCTAGAACTGCATTGCAGTCATTTTGGGATGTGTGGCCGTGTATTCTGCTGACAATTGTGCAGGTTCGTGGCTGACTCTTATGCATCTTTCTTTTCTGCATTGGTATTCAAGCTGTGGCTCCCCACCTGTTGGGAGGCTATAGTTCACAACCTACGGCCACTTCATGCAGGCAGAATCTGGCCGCCTGATCCAAGGATCTGATGGCAAAACTGACAGCAGGGCAGCACTTGAAGCAGTAATACGGAGGCCGGGTTCACAAATATCTGGCTCAGTGAACCCAGTCTAAAACTTGTCACAACTGGTGACAAAATGCATCAGTTGAGTAGTTTAGGATCCGGCTCCCATTATTTGGTAACACTGCTCTGCCATATAGTGATACTGATAATCTGTGACCTTTCAGGCCGATAGCTGATAATTTATACCGATATTCCCAATCCACCGACCCCTCTCCCCCCCCCCCCCCCGGCCCTGCAGAAGCCGATGCAGATCAATGATTTATAGCTGGCACTTTAAATCAATTAACTGCAGCAGCTTTTGCGGGGCCAGAGGCCGCTGCTCCCCGCTTCTCTCCCCCTGCCTGTCCTGGGATCCTCCCTAGTCCAACCACCACCGCCACTGCCCCATTGCCTCCCCCATCCCCGGTTTTATAATTACCGGGGTCCGCGCTACTTCTGGCTCCGGCGGCATCCTGAGCTGTCACTGTGCGCACTGACGGTGACGTTGCATTGAGGACGTCACTCGTCATTGCGCTGCGCAGCGCACAGCAATAGCGCAGGACATCTCAGGAGCCAGAAGTAGCGCGGACCCCGGGAACAGGTAATTATAAAATCGGATGGGGGAGACAATGGGGCAGCGGCGGTCTCTGGCTGGGGCATTATCAGCAAGGTAATTGCCGATACCGATAATGTCCAAAATCGTGAATATCGGCCAAACCGATAATCGGTTGATCCCTACTTCCGAGGCCCAGTACTGGAGATCGCTGGGGGTCTCAGCAGTCGGACCCCCGCAATCTAAAACTTATCCTGGATATCTCCTTTAAGCTGCTTTGAAGCAAGCGTAGGAGCTGTGAGTGTCAGCTACTATCAGTTGCCAGACACTAACTGCTTATCACAGCATTTAGTCCTTTTCGACGCCATGATCAATGCCGATCATGGTGTCTTAAGTGAAAGTGGAAGTTGCCAGTAGCTTAAAGGGGTTATCCAGGAAAAAACTTTTTTTTTTTTAAATATCAACTTGCTCCAGAAAGTTACAGATTTGTAAATTACTTCTATTAAAAAATCTTAATCCTTTCAGTACTTATGAGCTGCTGAAGTTAAGGCTGTTCTTTTCTGTCTAAGTCCTCTCTGATGACACGTGTCTCGGGAAACGCCCAGTTTAGAAGCAAACCTCTTCTACTCGGTGCAGTTCCCAAGACAAGCAGAGATGTCAGCAGAGAGCACTGTTGTCAGACAGAAAACAACAACTCAACTTCAGCATCTGATAATTATTGAAAGGATTAAGATTTTTTTTAATAGAAGTAACTTACAAATCTGTTTAACTTTCTGGAGCCAGTTGATATATATATCAACTGGCTCCAGAAAGTTTAATATATATATATATATATATATATATATATATATATAATATAGTTATATATATTATAAAATATATATATATAAAGTTTTTCCCTGGAATACCCCTTTAATGGAGCTCAAACTGAACCCCTGCAATTAGATCGCAGGGGTACTGTGAGATAAAATGTTGGAGTGTCCCCTTTCCTACCGCCCTTCACTTATGTACCAGGTTAGATCAGTGGATTGCAGATCACACTGTATAATGCTACAGTGAATTATACAGTGCATTATACAGTGCATGCAGTCTAATGCTTGCATATAAAAGTCCCCTATGGGGTTTTAAAAAGTATAAAATAAAAGCAAATTCCTAAAATTATATATTCCCCCCCCTCCCCCCAAAAAAAACCAAATCAAATCCCCCTTATTTTCCCAATTAAGAAAAAAAGGGGGTAAAAATTACCATATTTGGGATCGCCGTATGACTAAATGTCCAAACTATTTAAATATGTCTATGCTCCCGCAGGGTAAACTGTATGAACGTAAGAAAAAATGCCAAAAATCTAGAATACTGATCACATTAAATATCAGGAAAAAAATTTAAATAATCCAAAAGTCCCATCGAAACAAAAATGGTAGCGATAAAAACTACAGATTACTGAGCCAAAAAATGAGCCCTCATAGTACAATAATTGAAAAATGATATAAATTGGGTAACATTTTAATCACCTTGACCTACAGAATAAAGATAATGTATCAATTTTACCATATAGTGTACTGCTTAAAACCAATACATTTTATGGTAAAATGAAAGATTTAATTACAAAGTACAAAAAACAGCCCTCATATGGGTCTGTAGGTAAAAAAAAAAAAGAGTTATGGATTTTAAAAGTAGAGGAGGAAAAACGAAAACGCAAATATGAAAATTGGCCTGGTCCAAAGGCCAAAATGGGCCATGTCCTTGTTTACACCAGGGTCAGTTTTTCATTTACTAGGAGGAAAAATGTAAACCTGGCACACCAATCTCAACACGAAATATATATTGTGGATGCTTACACAGACATCTCTAACAGTTCCTAATGTAGGCCCTTTTTTTTCTTTCTGTGTTTTGTGCTTTTGGTTTTCAGTTCCTAATCATGGCGGGTCGAAGAGCTGCAATCAAGGCTGTGGACTGGTTGGCGTTTGTAGAAAGAGTTCCTCCTAACCAGAAGGCAATGTTCAATGCACTGAAGACTCGCAGTGATTCCATAGCTGCAAAGTGAGAACAGATTACCAGCCTAAACATCCATATGTAATATTATGTGACGCATGTTTTTTACTTTTACTGCCCGCCGATAACTGCAGCTAAACATCCACGCCGGTGCTTCTCTTACCAGGTTGTTTGATTTCCCCACTACAGTGTTCTGATTCCACCTCTTGCCCACATGGCCAATGCTGCGACTGTCCACATCCTGTAGCTACTGCTGTGTGGACCAGAAGACACTTTCCCTAAGCATCTGAGACACTTGATGTTAAAGGGGTTGTCCATCCCCCAAAATATAGGGTTAGCACAGGGTAATGTAAAAAAAAGTCATACTTGCCTGCCCTGGTCCCCTGCTGCTGCTGAACTGGTGTTCCATGTCCCAGGTTCTCTCTACTTTCTTGTTTTGTGATGTTTGACCCCACAAAAACTTGCCGTTCAATCTGCAACTTCTACCCTATCTTTAGGATAGGGGATAAGTTTTCAATCCTGGAATTCTCCTTTAACTCTGTCTGACCTTAACCATATCTTTATTGACCTTTCTTTGTACAGTGGGGCACAGTCATGTTGGAACAGAAAAGGGCTTTCCCCAAACTGTTTCCGCAAAATTGGATTAAAGCATTAAGATTTACCTTCACTGGAATGAAGGAGCTTCGGCTAACCCACTCAACAACTCTATAGCATTGTATTCACTAAGTGTCACTCACCACTGCCCACGTCTCATTGGCACATCGGTGTATATACTGCTATAGCGGGGAGTCTGATGGTGAAGATACGGGTGGTGCGTGAATGTCAACATCCAAATGAAGAGAGAAAAGGAAAAACGCACTCACCCTCAATGCTTCACTTGCAAATGTTTTTTGTCCCGAGTCTTGTGTGAACAAAGACAAGTTGAGAATGCAGTCTCTTCAAATCTATTCGAGAGAGTCCTGTGGAATGGTTTCTAAAGGTGTCATTTTGATGGGCTGTTCGATGTCAGGGTGGAATTGGACGCAATGTCTGGAAACTCTGTGCAATGAAAATCTGTTACGAATATTGTAGCGGTGTTTATTTAATCTGCTGTGTTATCCTTACGACATATTGAAGTGAGCATATGCATTGTAATACATAAATGACATATTCAGACTGGCATGTCAATCAAGTTTTTACGTTAAAAAAAATTGAAAATTAAAAAAAAAAAAAAAATTGAGTTTTCTGGCCATGTGTAATTTCTTTTCTTTTGCACTTGTAACTCCCTGGTTTGATTAAAAATCCTCTTTCTTTATATTTTTTTGATCATGTTGTCCCATTTGGCTGGGGGCCAAATACAGAGAATTTTTAGAATAAGCTGTGCTGTAAAGAAATTACACATGGTCAGACAACTATTACTTAAAAAAAAAAAAAGTGAATTTTTTTTTAACATAAAAACTCGATTAACATGCGAGTCTGATTATGTAATATATGTATTACAATGCATATGCTCCCTTCAATATGTAGGAAGAACAACACAGCAGATTAAATAAACCCTGCTACAATATTCATAACAGATTTCCATTGCGCCCAATTCCACCCGGACATCGAACAGCCCATTGCCAAATACAGCATCCCTCGGAGCGTGTATGTATACTACGCATCTTGGATTTTTATCCGGCGATCCGGTCATGATGCTCTCTCATAGTAACATAGTTCATGAGGTTGAAAAAAGAACAGACAATCAAGTTCAACTTATAACCCTAATAATCCCCTCTGCGCATGCTCCCAGCACTGCCCATTTACAAGTTTACACTTCCACAGTGAGCTCTTTTTGTAATACAACACTGCCATCTACTGGTGGCTTTGCTGTACTGACACCACCACTTTTATCTCCTTGCCGAAATGAATCAACTTTATGAATGAATGGTAATGCTTTATATGAAGTGTATGTATATGTATATATATATATATATATATATATATATATATATATATATATATATATATATATATATATATATATATATATATATATATATATATATTATAAATATACATTTCATGCACAGTACATTTTGTGTTTTCGCCTGTATTTTTTTGCACATGGCCGTTTTCCGGAAATCCGGAAGTGGTCAAACTGTCTCTATAAATGTGTGCCTTGCCATGCAAACTGTATGCCTGATGAAGATCCCTATCCGGGATCGAAACACATTGCAAATAAAATACTTTGGCACCAGCGCCTTCATTATAGGAACTTTATTTCCCAAAATTTCCATATTGCACTTCCACCGGATAGACTGACGCCACCCCAGGAAGTTCCTTGAGGCAGCGGTCCAGCCATTCCTTTCCATTCCAGACGCTACTGTAGGTGTTGTGCCCTGAGCGCAACACCTAAGCGTAAGAGCCCATCTTTGTCTCTCTTCGGATACTCCCGCCAAACGGCCCTCACTAGGGGTGCACCTCTTGTTGCACAGAAACTCCGCTGCAGCAGAGTCATGTTGAATTCAGGATTATTATAATAATTTAGTGGGTGTTGGGCGGAGAAACAAACAGGAAGGTGGAAGCTGGAGATCTCGCTGTCGAAAGGAACCAGGTGAGTCCGGATATGTAGAAAACAGGTTTCTTTATTATGGAATATATTACAATACACGCAACACGTTTCAAGATCAATCCAGTCTTTTCATCACGCCTGATCAAAAGACTGGATTGGTCTTGAAACATTTTGCGTGTATTGTAATATATTCCATAATAAAGAAACCTGTTTTCTACATATCCAGACTCACCCGGTTCCTTTCGACAGCGAGATCTCCAGCTTCCACCTTCCTGTTGGTTTCTACGCCCTCCATTGTGCCAGTTAGCGTAGGAAGCTGCTGCAGTTGAATCTCTCCGTATACACACATGCTTCAGAGTGTTGTGCCTCCTCAGCACAACACTATATCAGGTGAGTGAGTACTTTAGCAGTTTCGTTCTCACCTTGTTTGCCTTAGGATTCCTTACAGGGAGCGCTCCTTGTGTCTTTTTGTTTTGATAATTTAGTGGGTGAGTGGATAGCATTGCTTCTGTAAATGTCTTCCACCTGCTATCCATCCACCCACTGCAGTATAGCCATGCCCTCTGGAGACCATGTGACATATTGTCCCGGGCTGCATAGAACTCTGGCAAAGGCCAGAGACAACCATAAAATAAAAAGCATTTTTGGGGATGGATCCTGTGCATGAAAATATGAGGGGCACAGAGGGAACTGGGGCATATGACATGGCATCAATGACTCAATATTATAAATTTGCATCATGGGCACTGGCTGAAGGGGGGGGGGGGAGGAAATCCTGAAATATTCCTTTTAAGTGCCCGTAAACCAGGATGTCATGCTCACATTGGACTGGAAAGCTTAGATATGGTAAGTTGTAATGTTAAATTATGGTGTACATTTATCATGGTCTGTTAGATGTGTTTTACAGTCAATAATTTTCAAGTGCTCACGTGCATCAAATTTATGAAATGGCGCAGAGCATATGATAAATTTGCTGTGTGGCTAAAAGTTGGAAAAAAAAAAATCACACGCAATGCTTGTTTTCGTTTTTTCTTTTTGCACCAAACCAAAGAAAAAAAAGGTCTAAATCCCTTGATATATTCCCCTATGTGTGTGTATTGGTCTCTTTTAGAGATGAGCGAACTTACAGTAAATTCGATTCGTCACGAACTTCTCGGCTCGGCAGTTGAGGACTTATCCTGCATAAATTAGTTCAGCTTTCAGGTGCTCCGGTGGGCTGGAAAAGGTGGATACAGTCCTAGGAAAGGGTCTCCTAGGACTGTATCCACCTTTTCCAGCGCACCTGAAAGCTGAACTAATTCATGCAGACTAAAGTCATCAACTGCCGAGCCGAGAAGTTCGTGACTAATCGAATTTACTGTAAGTTCGCTCATCTCTAGTCTCTTTGACTCGTTCATCTGTTTGATATGGAGTTCTTTATATTGCAACCAACTGGGTAACTCCTATAATTTACTTTATCAGGTTGACCTCTCTCCCAGACAAGCCTCCTGCCATTGATTGGGCTTTGTATCGTTCTGCAATAGCCAAGGCGGGCTTAGTGGATGAGTTTGAGACAAAGGTAATGTTCACGTGCTGCCCTTGTCTACAGTTATTATAGAAACGCTAACATCTGTTTCAATAAAATATTGATGTTTTTCCAGTTCAAGGCCGTTACTGTCCCAGAGCCAAAGGACACCCTGACTGATAAGATTAATGCACAGGAGCAAGAAGCTGTAAGTAAAGAATATGTAGCTATATCTGAGTTATATGGGTTATAGGTTGGAAGCTGCTACTGCTGCTGTTTACTTTGTGGATTGTGCTTACCTTAGTACAGTGTTTCCCAACCAGGGTGCCTCCAGCTGTTGCAAAACTACAACTCCCAGCATGCCCGGACAGCCGTAGGCTGTCCGTGCCTGCTGGGAGTTGTAGTTTTGCAACAGCTGGAGGCACCCTGGTTGGGAAACACTGCTTAGTTTAAGTGCCTGGGTTCACATCTAAAGTTAACCTAAATACATATTGTTACACCCCCCTCCCCAGGTCTGCCTGTTTTAATTGTGTGCATACAAGTCTGTAATGTATTTAAAGTCAATGTATACCTTTTTATTTTTTTATTAGTTTTATGGACAAAGCTTAAATGTAAAGATAAATTGTGCTTAAAATAAAAAAAATTGTTTATGATGGCTTATTTAATAATTTTCCCTATTTAATTTGAAAGAATAAAGCCGCTCTAGCCTATATTGAAGAATCCAAAGCCAGGGTGGGACAGTATGAGAAAGAGGTGAGTAGTATCTGTAATGTCTGTTTGTCATCTTTGAGAAAGCCACGTATAGTGGCGAAACATGTAGGGTGTAGCAGCATATAGATTTTTAGTAAGCACTATTGTCCTCTGAATATAAGTGAGAGGCAGTGCACACTGCAGGTGCAACTGCCTCCATATTGGTACATTTGAGCCATTAATCAGTGCTGGTTCATCGCTCTCCAATATAAATAAACTACCGTATATACTCGAGTATAAGCCGAGTTTTTCAGCACGATTTTTCGTGCTGAAAACACCCCCCTCGGCTTATACTCGAGTGAACTCCCCCACCCGCAGTGGTCTTCAACCTGCAGACTTCCAGAGGTTTCAAAACTACAACTCCCAGCAAGCCAGGGCAGCCATCGGCTGTCCGGGCTTGCTGGGAGTTGTAGTTTTGAAACCTCCGGAGGTCCGCAGGTTGAAGACCACTGCGGCCTTCAACATCATCCAGCCCCCTCTCACCCCCTTTAGTTCTGAGTACTCACCTCCGCTCGGCGCTGGTCCGGTCCTGCAGGGCTGTCCGGTAAGGAGGTGGTCCGGTGAGGAGGTGGTCCGGGCTGCTATCTTCACCGGGGAGGCCTCTTCTAAGCGCTTCGGGCCCGGCCTCAGAATAGTCACGTTGCCTTGACAACGACGCAGATGCGTCGTTGTCAAGGCAACGGCTCTATTCCGGGCCGGAAGCGCGGAGAAGAGGCGCCCCCGGTGAAGATAGCAGCCCGGACCACCTCCTCACCGGACCACCTCCTTACCGGACAGCCCTGCAGGACCGGACCAGCGCAGAGCGGAGGTGAGTACTCAGAACTAAAGGGGGTGAGAGGGGGCTGGATGATGTTGAAGGCCGCAGTGGTCTTCAACCTGCGGACCTCCGGAGGTTTCAAAACTACAACTCCCAGCAAGCCCGGACAGCCGATGGCTGCCCGGGCTTGCTGGGAGTTGTAGTTTTGAAACCTCTGGAGGTCCGCATGTTGAAGGCCGCAGTGGTCTTCAACCTGCGGACCTCCGGAGGTTTCAAAACTACAACTCCCAGCAAGCCCGGACAGCCGATGGCTGCCCGGGCTTGCTGGGAGTTGTAGTTTTGAAACCTCTGGAGGTCCGCAGGTTGAAGACCACTGAGGGTGAATGATGAGAAGAGGATGATGAAGGGGGGGGGGGGGTGTGGGGATGATGAAGGGGGGTGGGGATGATGAAGGGGGGGGGGGGTGTGGGATGATGAAGGGGGGATGTGTGGGATGATAAGGGGATGTGTGGGATGATGACAAGGGGATGATGAAGGGGGGATGTGTGGGATAAGGGGATGTGTGGGATGATGACAAGGGGATGATGAAGGGGGGATGTGTGGGATAAGGGGATGTGTGGGATGATGACAAGGGGAAGGGGATGATGAAGGGGGGATGTGTGGGATGATGACAAGGGGATGATGAGGATGTTAATGACGGGTCTGGATGATGACAGGGGGGGGATGAGGTATTTCCCACCCTAGGCTTATACTCGAGTCAATAACTTTTCCTGGGATTTTGGGTTGAAATTAGGGGTCTCGGCTTATACTCGGGTCGGCTTATACTCGAGTATATACGGTAGTTCTTGTCAGTAAAAACAGTTCTTCACAAATAAATAGTGGACTGTAAATATCAGTGGAGAATATATGTGGTTTTAATCTCCTTCCTCTGTATTAAAGTAACAATAAATGTAAATTTTTTTTGAGAGAAGGGAACATGAGGGGTTAAGTGCCTTATGGGCACAATTATTAGACTGCTTTGCACTTTAACCCCTTAACTACGCAGGACGTATATTTACGTCCTGCGCCGGCTCCCGCGATATGAAGCGGCTGGGACCCCGCGGCTAATACCACACATCGCCGATCGCGGCAATGTGCGGTATAAACCCTTTAGAAGCCGCTTCTAAAGTGAAACTATCCCGGCTAGTCAGTCGGGCTGTTCGGGACCGCCGCGGTGAAATCACGTCGTCCCGAACAGCTTACAGGACACCGGGAGGGCCCTTACTTGCCTCCTCGGTGTCCGATTGATGAATGACTGCTCCGTGCCTGAGATCCAGGCAGGAGCAGTCAAGCGCCGATAACACTGATCACAGGCGTGTTAATACACGCCTGTGATCTGTGTAAAAGATCAGTGTGTGCAGTGTTATAGGTCCCTATGGGAGCTATAACACTGCAAAAAAAAAGTGTTGATAAAGGTCATTTAACGCCTTCCCTAATAAGTTAGAATCACCCCCCTTTTCCCATAAAAAAAAATAAGACAGTGTAAATAAAAACAAACATGTGGTATTGCCGCATGCGTAAATGTCCAAACTATAAAAATATATTGTTAATTAAACCACACTGTCAATGGCGTACACGCAAAAAAATTCCAAAGTCCAAAAAAGCGTATTTTGGTCACTTTTTTTATACCATTAAAAAATGAATAAAAAGTCTGATCAAAACAAAAATTGTACTGATAAAAACTTCAGATCACGGCGCAACAAATCAGTCCTCATACCGCCCTGTACGTGGAAAAATAAAGTTATAGGGGGTCAGAAGATGACAATTTTAAACGTATACATTTTCCTGCATGTAGTTATGATTTTTTTCCAGAAGTACGACAAAATTAAACCTATATAAGTAGCGTATCATTTTATTCGTATGGACCTACAGAATAATGTGTAATTTTTACCGAAATATGCACTGCGTAGAAACGGAACCCCCCAAAATTTACAAAATTGAGTTTTTTCTTCGATTTTGTCGCACAATGACTTTTTTTTTCCGGTTTCGCCGTGAATTTTTGGGTAAAATTACTAATGTCACTGCAAAGTAGAATTGGTGACGCAAAAAATAAGCCATAATATGGATTTTTAGGTGGAAAATTAAAAGGGTTATGATTTTTAAAAGGTAAGGAGGAAAAAACGAAAGTGCAAAAACTGAAAAACCCTGAGTCCTTAAGGGGTTAAGCTTGCCTCCCTCAAACACTGCTGTTTTAAAGGGGTACTCTGGTACTAGACATTTTATCCCATATCCACAGAATAGGGAATACGATGTGTAATTTCTGGGGGTCTGAAGTTAAAATCATAGATGTGGCTAGATTTATAGTAGAGTTCTAAATGTTCTTGGTTATTGCAATAAGAAGTCTAACAATTTATCATATCATGCAGCTGGTAAAGTTTAGCAACATGATTCCCTTCGACCAGATGACCATTGAAGATGTAAATGAAGCTTTCCCAGAGACCAAGCTTGATAAAGAGAAGCATGTCTACTGGCCACACAAGCCCATCTCTGAGTTATAAACTGTACTGTTTATCTATCTATACTAGAAGTCAATAAATCCTGTTGTAATGTATTCTCTTCCATACATCTTATTATTGATACATTTGTTGACGATTGTGTTTTTACTGGCTGTGTTCTTGTTCTAATGATCTGTAAACGAAAGCCCCATGCTCAAGCACATTTATCGATCTGCCTCAAACCAAAGCTGTCTGGTTTTGCTTGTAGCCACCAATTACATCTCAGGTTCTATTCATAATTGGTTGTTATGGGGAAAGCAGAGTTTTGGTTTTATCCTACTTTTACTGAAGTAAAGGTCTGCCTGGTTATATTGCAACAGCTGCTGCTTGGAAAGATATTTTATTACATTAAAATGTCTAGCCAAGCGTGTGCAGTACTGTGTTCCCTCAACATAGTATATTTATTGGTTCCATTGTATGTTGAGTCTATAACTCTATGGAAAACTGGTACCAAAATGTACAGTTTATAGGGGGCAGAGGGTGAGGTCAGCATATAGGGGCATTTATAAGGGGCGAAGGATGAGGTCAGTACTGTACAGTATATATGGGGGGAGGAGGAAGTCTTCAGAACAGTATACTGTATGTGTGTATATATGTGTATATAATAATAATGATTTTTTTATTTATTTTTACTGACCTCGCCCTCTGCCTCATATATACTGTACAATATTGCATAAGGGCAATGTTTTTATCACTTACTTCACAGTATTGTACATGCTGCCTGGACTTCAGAGAACTGCTGCACACGGTGCAGTGGGACCACTAGTGTGTGCAGGAAGAAAAGGGCAGCACTGATTGGACCACCGGATAGATGCCTTGCGGGATGACCCTGACATTCACAGAACTCAATGCTGTATTCAACATACGATGAGCTCTGTGAGCCCATCGTATGTTGAAACTACTGTATGTCAGGGCCATTGTATGTTGAGGGACCACTGTATATGGAGGGGCTAGGTCTTCAAGACGGAATAAACCTTTGTCAACATAGGTTTCCCGTATTGAATACCTTGCACTGATTCAGCACGTGCATGGCCAGCCTCTGGATACAAAACAAAAATCAAGGAAGGGTGGAGCCAGCACTGTATAAAAGATACTTCTTTATTGTAATCCAGGTTAAAAGTCCATGGAAGGCAAGGAATAAATGAGCACAAGGACAAAAGTGCATGGTGTGAGCGCCTCAAAACGCCGACGCGTTTCAGGCCATTTGGCCCTTTTGTCATGGCATACATGTTGTCTCTCGAACACCCTCCTTTATACTGAAAAGGCCCAAAGGTTCTCCTCCCACAGGGGGAGGGAGAACCAGGACCAACCCATTTGGACAACCAACTTTATTGTCCAGAGTGCAATAAAACAAACATAAAAGAGGACACTGGCAAAACAGGAAATCAAGAATTAGCAAAATTATATCAATGCAAAGATTCCAAAAAAATGTTCTTTTCCCCCTCAAATACTAGTAATGAAGAATTAAATCTAATCTGTTGTTTAAACCAAAGGGATGAATGCTATTGAATGAATAAATCCACATAGCCTCCCTAATATGCAGATATCTAATATTATCACCTCCCCTTTTGTTAGGAGGTATTTTTTTCAATCGCAGAAAATCTCAAATTTGAAATCTCCATTATGAACTGAAAAAAATTGGAGATCTAATGAATTTAGAATTAGGTACCAGTCCTCAAAGGTGTATTATATATGAAAAAATAGAGTGGATCCAGTTAAAGTAAACGATAAGCAGTTTATTCATATAAAACACTTGATAAAAAAAGTATATTAATAAGTCTCCTAACGTTCTAGCAGGGCTCATGCATCAGTCAAAGGAGCTTGTAAATTAATTATATATGCAATACAAATATATTTAAAAAAAATATATATAAAAATATTTAAAATGTGCCAACTATATCATGATATAAACCACTCGCTAAATATTGTAACCACAGCTGGAGTTCATTGATATGAGAAGTACGTTGGTGACATAACGATTGTTCAAAGTTCATTCATAGAAATTATACATTAGTAGCGCAGTGGAGATTCCAAGATGCAATGATAAATCAAATGGTTCCGTAGTGATATTGAATATAGTAGTATAGTCAGATACGGAGGCGTCTGGCACAAGGGGTAGTACCCGTCTGCAGGATGAGGTCTCTACACACTGCGGCTGACACAGGATGGCGTCCGGCCTGGGGAGGCGGTGAGTTGGTTGCCGTAGTAGGTAGAGATGAGACACCAGTGGTGCGGGAGTGGAAGCCGGCGTCCGTGTGTCAGTGATGCGCGCGAACAGAACTGTTCTTAGGCGTGGTCCCGAAACAAAGGGCGTCCAGCTGTTGCAAGTGCCTGTACAAAGTTGGCATAGAGAGAGGTATATTTCTGAGAATAGTATAAGGTGCTAGACACGTTTCAAGGCCGCGGGCCTTTTCTTCAGTAGTGATAAGATATATTATTTGAGAATAAATGATGTGCTATATATAGTCCCCACTTGATGATGTATCGGGGAATAGCGAGAAATGGAATGGAATAAAGGAATAATAATTATAGCGATATTGGTGGATCCATGAATAGAGAGTTAGAAAAAGATGGATTAATATATAAATATGAACCGAATTGTATAGTGTGTATGTATGTGTATATATTATATTAATTATATAATTTAATATCAGTGTATATGTACCGTATATACTCGATTTTTCGTGCTGAAAACACCCCCCTCAGCTTATACTCGAGTGAACTCTCCGCCTGTCAATCCCTTCAGTGGTCTTCAACCTGCGGACCTCCGGATGTTGCAAAACTACAACTCCCAGCAGGCCAGGCTGTCCGGTCATGCTGGGAGTTGTAGATTTGAAACATCTGGAGGACTGCAGGTTGAAGACCACTGCAGCCTTCGTCATCCAGCCCCCCCCCCCCCTTTAGTTTTCTACTCACGTCCCCTCGGTGGGAAGAAAGGGTGAGCTGGTCCGGGCCCTCTATGCTGCAGGGACCATCCGGTGGGAGGGCTAGTCGTTCCGGGATGTCCATCTTCACCGGGAGGCCCTCTTCTCCGCTCCGGGCCGGCCCCGGACTAGTGACGTTGCCTTGACGATGACGCACAGGGGCATCATGCGCAGGGATGTCTGCTGTGCACGGAACTTCCCTGTGCGTCGTCGTAAAAGCAACGTCGCTAGTCCGGGGCTGGCCTGGAGTGGGGAAGAGGGCCTCCCGGTGAAGAGGGACGTCCCGAAACTACTAAATGGGCACGGTCACCAACTTTTATTTTTGATATGTTGTAGTACTTATGTACTACAACATATCTCTAATATAGTTAAAAAAAAAAAAAAAATTCTAACAGTGTATTTTACGTTTGAAAACCGGCCACTAGGGGTCTCCCTCCTAATGGCCGGCTGCAGCCTGGCGTGACGTCACGCCTGAATTCGGACTGATGCCGGCCGGGCATCGATCCTAATTCACTCATCCTGCGCTCGCTCCCTGCCTGTCAATCAGACAGGCGGGAGCGAGCGCTGAGAACAGAAGAAGCGCGCGTTGGCTCCCCTGCTCCCTGGCCTCGCACACCGGCCCCTCCTCCCAGCATCCCGTCGCTGCTGTCCTGCACTTTTCACGCCGGTCCCGTCGCTGCACTGTCCTGGTATGTCTGGGGGGGGGGGGGGGGTGGAGGAGCGGGTTGCGCGTTGGGGTTGCGCCGCGGCCATGTATTTTTAACACAGGGTGCCTCCAGTCTTTTCCCCACTACAACTCCCAGCATGCCCTGACAGCCAATAGATGTCAGGGTAAGCTGGGAGTTGTAGTGGTGAAACAGCTGGAGGCACCCTGTATAGATGAACTAAGGGTGGAAGTATCGGCCCCAGCAGGCATCAGTGACGTCGCGCCTGCTGGGGAAGTCTGCCTGGTAGTGAGCACACTACCAGGCAGACAAAACTGCATTTTTTATATAGTAAAAAAAAAATTTAAGCCAGGGAGGGGCTTAGGGATAGATGGGAAATAGGCAGGGACAGAGAGGGGAAAAAAAAGAGATGGTGGGAGCTACCCTCTGACTCTCCCCACCAGACGGTCCCTGCAGCATAGATGGCCTGGACCAGCTCACCCTTCTCACCGAGGGGAGGTGAGTAGAAAACTAAAGGGGGGTCTGGATGATGACGGAGGCCCCAGTGGTCTTCAACCTGCGGACCTCCAGTTGTTTCAAAACTACAACTCCCAGCATGCCTGGACAGCTGATGGCCACTAGGGCTTATGGAATGTGCTGCAGATTAATTTTGGGGGGTCCATGGTGATTAAAAGATCTAAAATCTCTAAAGTGCCAATGCTAATACACGGTGTAAAATTACGATTGGAAGTTAGTATTTATTTCCTGGACAAACATCCAAATGGTCTCTGGTTCCTCTCCAAATGAAAATATCATCAATGTAATGCCGCCATAGTACGAGGTCCGCACCAATTCTGGGTGTGATGGTATGTTCTTCCCAGGCTGCCATAAATAAAATAGCATAACTTGGCGCAAACTTCATACCCATGGCGGTGCCTATGAGTTGTATATTGTATCCGTCTTCAAAATAAAAATGGAGTTAAAATGAAATGGATGGCATGTAAAATAAAATAGAAAGTGTTTGACGGCATTAAGGCCATCATGTTTAATAATGGTGTAAAGTGAACTGACATAAAGAGAGGAAAGTATCAAATCTGGTTCCCAATTAATATTTTTCTAAACTTTGTATGATTTGGGTAGTATCTTTCAAATATGAAGTGGGGGTTTGGACAAGAGGTTGAAGACTATCAATTAACTGTAAAAGATTGGATGTGAGTGAATTACTGCCGGAAACTATTGGGCGACCGGGAGATTGATGGAATTCTTGGGGATTTTGGGAAGGCAATAGAATACTGGAAGTTTTTGTTGTGTGCCTAGAATGAATGTGTTCCTTAGATAATAGGATACCAGAAGAAAATGCAAAGTACTTTTAATTCTTTTAATTCTTGGCTGAAAATATTTGTAGGGTCTGATCACAGTTTGATGTATTAGTCTGATAATTGTCTGGTAAATTCTGCGTTATATTATCCGTATCTAGGATCACAATCCCCCCCCCCCCTCTTTATCTGCGGGGCGAATTGTGATATAATTTTTTTGTAGTTCAGATATGGCAATTTTTTCTTTTGTGGGTGATGTTGTTCTTCTTTAGACTGGGTTTTAATTTTCTTAAATCAGATTCTACTGCCTTTTTGAATCAAAGCACCAAAAAAGGAAAGGAGATATGCTCATAAATGTATAGGGTCCTGTGGTAAACACTCTAAATGTGGAACCAAAAAGAAAAGAAACCACTTGAAAACGGACCATGTATAAACTAAAATAAATTTTATTTAGAATAATATAAAGACATATAATAATTACACACACAGCGTCGACAAACAGAAGTGAGAACCAGGGAGCAGGGGGAGATAAAAAAAGAAGGTAAAAATAATATATATAGTGTCCAGGTGTGCTAAACAATTTAAAGTGCCAACAGCGTGCCAAATAAATTGAACCAATATGTTTAAAAACGCACACAAAACGGATCACAGAGAAAGCCACATGTAGTAGTGGCATAGATCAGTCACACTCCTGGATAAAGCCCCGTTGGGTGGAACGCGTTGGAGGTCTGGTGGGTAACTGGGGAGCGGAGGGAGTGTGACTGATCTATGCCACTACTACATGTGGCTTTCTCTGATCCGTTTTGTGTGCGTTTTTAAACATATTGGTTCTATTTATTTGGCACGCTGTTGGCACTTTAAATTGTTTAGCACACCTGGACACTATATATATATTATTTTTACCTTCTTTTTATCTCCTCCTGCTCCCTGGTTCCCACTTCTGTTTGTCCACGCTGTGTGTGTAATTATTATGTCTTTATATTATTTTATTTTAGTTTATACATGGTCCGTTTTCAAGTGGTTTCTTTTTCTTTTTGGTTCCTGCCTTTTTGAATGTTAAAATGTCAGGTCCAGCTTAGTTTTTAGGATAAAATTTAGATTTTAAAGTGCATGTGGTATGGGTGTATTTATTTGGGAGAATGTTGGATAAAGTGACTGGTTGCTTGAGAAAATTAATTTTTCTCTAGTCGTCTCCACGACAGCACCCTGAGATTGCCTCCGCCTGATTGGACAGGGAAAAACACTGAGAGGTTAAAAGACCCTCCCCTTCCTCTCCCTTCCAGAGTTTTTCCCTGTCCCGATCCAGGCAGGCAACTTGAGAGGTGCGGGAGTCTGATCCTGCGTTACAGTTTATTTTTTTTACTACATCCTACCTACTCCTGCGGCGTCCAAGTCAGGCTTATGCGGAGTTAGGATCGATAGGGAGCGGATCAGGGCTCCGGTTTCTCTTCCGCTCCCGTCCTGTTATTTTCAGCATAGTGCGGGGCATTCATCTAGTCCCGTGGAATCTCAGGCCAGCTGACGTCTGACCTCACTTCCGGTATAGTGGGGTCAGTTCCGATCGGCTTCCCAGTCCTCTGCATGCGTCTGACATCACTTCCGGTGGGAGCAGCATCACATGACCGGCCTGCCCTATAGGATTTGGAGGCGGGCAAATTCAAACTGGGATCTCTTCCGGAGCACAGACAGGATCCTCTATTAAAGGAACCTTAGTCTAGTGTCTCCTGCTTCATTCAGGCTGCTGCATGCAGCTTCCAGAATCCAGGATGGATACTCCAGCGAAAATCCATGAGGGTGAGACGCTGCAGAATCCCGGATCCGTGAGTACAGAGGGCTATGTGGTTTTTCTCAGAGCCTATCTACGGTTATTCTTTTCTGATCCTTTCCTCCCTTATTTTTTCATTTTAGGGAGAAAAGGATATTACTGTCCCAAAACCTAAGCATACTAAAAGGAAATGTTTATTATGTAATAAGGACTTTGTTATTTCTTCAAAGAAGCCAATTTGTAAGAAATGTTTGGCAAATTTAGTTAGGGAGGAAACCCCTGACCTTTATGACTGAAATCAAACAGCTTATCCACACAGAGTTGCAGGCTTTTAAAGCTTCTCAACCTGTTGCCTCTACCTCTGCTGTGATTAAAGAGCCAAAGAAACCTAAGATAATTACCTTTTCTAATTCAGAGGAAAGTACCGCCGCTCAGGACATTGGAGAAGGAGAAGTGGTTGAATGTTCTGAGGTAGAGGAGGACCTTGGTTTCAGAAAATTTCTGTTTAGCCCAGAGGATACAGAGGAATTAATTAGAGCCATAAGATCCACCTTTGGTATGGAGGAAGTTCAGGAGCCTAGAACAATTCAGGATGAGCTTTTTGGAGGACTGGGAGATAAGAAGATGCTTTCTTTCCCAGTCCATAGCAACATTTACAAAATTATTAAGGATGAATGGTGCAAACCCGAGAGGTTCCTTCATTCCAAAAGGGATTAAAAGACGCTATCCTTTTTGAGGAGAAGGATTCTGAAGATTGGGACACTATCCCTAAAGTAGATATCCCTATTGCGAAGGTAGCAAAGCGCACTTCCTTACCCTTTGAGAACGCTACCCAGCTCAAAGAACCCATAGATAGGAAGGCTGAAAGTCTTCTTAAAAAAACTTGGGAAGCTGCTGCGACCCTTCTACGCCCTAGTGTTGCTTACACCTGTGTTGCTAGGACCCTGGGGGTATGGCTTGATCAATTACACCTGCATCTTCAAGGGGATACACCCCGTGAACTAATTCTTGAGTCTCTCCCTCTCCTTAAAATGGCCCCAAACTTTTTGTCATGCTTCTGCTGAGTCTGTCAGGTTATCTGCACGTACAGCGGTGTTATCTAACTCCTCAAGACGTGTGTTATGGTTAAAATCCTGGTCTGGGGATCTAGCATCAAAAACTGAGTTATGCTCACTTCCCTTCCACGGTCAGTTTGTGTTTGGTCCTGAGTTAGACTCCATTTTAGCTAAAGCATCTGATAATCAAAAACGGGTTTCCTCGAGAAAAGGCAGAACCAAAAAAGACTCCTTTTCGTCTCCTATGCCAACCAAGTCAGGCTTATAGAGGAGGGAAAGGAAAGTCAGGACGCTGGTCGTATAGCAAAGGTGGCAGAGGTAGAGGATTCA
This sequence comes from Hyla sarda, assembly GCF_029499605.1. NCBI lineage: Eukaryota > Metazoa > Chordata > Amphibia > Anura > Hylidae > Hyla > Hyla sarda. The sequence continues at coordinate 35,870,047 of NC_079201.1, read as the reverse complement.
TTCTCAATCCCTCCCAGAATGAATCCGATACCAAGAAGCAATGACCCCATCCATGTGGGGGCTCGGTTGACCTTTTTTGCCTCCCACTGGGAAACTTTAATTCCCAATCCATGGATTGTAAATATCATTCAGGAAGCTTACATAGTGGAATTTACCTCCCCTCCTCCTCACAAATTTGTAGTGACTCTAATCTCAAATCTGTCCTCACAGATTCTTCAGGGGGTTCAGGATTTATTTTAAATTGGGTGCAGTCATCCAAGTTCCCTCTCTCCATGTCAGACAGGGACATTACTCTCGCCTGTTTATGGTGAAAAAAACAAATGCGAAGTTCCGCACCGTAATAAATTTGAAACCCCTGAACAAATTTGTAAAGTACAGGAAATTCAAAATGGAAGCGGTAAAATCAACAGTAGCTCTTATAAAAGAAAATTTAGTAATGGCAACTATAGATTTAAAAGATGCCTAATACCATCTGCCAATCCACAAAGAATCTCTGCAATTCCTGAGATTTACTGTTTCCTGGGAGGGCAGAATCCGTCACTACCAGTTAGTCTGCCTGCCCTTCGCTTCTGCCCCCCCCCCCCCCCCCCCGCATATTTACAAAACTCATGTCGGAGGTGTTGTCCCTTCTGAGGAAGGAGTCAATTATTATTATTCCTTATCTGGACGACATTCTGGTAGTGGCGGATTCTGTTCCTCGCTTACAAGTCCACATTCACAGGACCATTCAGGTCCTTCAGGATCTAGGCTGGATTCTCAACTTAGAAAAGTCTGACCTTTTCTCCCAGCCCAGTAAAACAATTCTTAGGAGTTCTCCTAAATTCGAATCTTCAACAAGATTTCCTTCCACCAGCAAAGAGGTTGAAGATTCAGCAGCTAATTGCGGAGTTTTGTGCAAGGAGGTCTTGCTCAATCCGTTATGCAATGTCAGTATTGGGTCACCTGACGTCCTGCATTCCGTCAGTCAGGTGGGCCCAATTTCTCTCGAGACCACTACAGAGATGGCTCCTTGCAGTATGGGACAAATCCCTATTTTCCTTGAAGTGTGTACAGATTCCTGTAAAAGTAAAGGATCTGTTAGGTTGGTGGCGCTCCCAAAAAAATATAAGTCAGGGAGTTTATTGGTTTCAGGAAAATCCCCTAGTCATCACCACAGATGCCAGCACGTGGGGTTGGGGGGCCCACACAGAAGATCAAACAGTTCAGGGGAGATGGGGACCTGTTCTAGCTCAGAAATCCTCCCTAGAAGCTCCCTTAAAGGGGTACTCCGGTGCTTACACATCTTATCCCCTATCCAAAGGATAGGGGATAAGATGCCTGATCGCGGGTGTCCCGCAGCTGGGGATGCCCGGGATCATGCACGGGGCACCCCGTTTAATCAGTCCCCGGAGCGTGTTCGCTCCGGGACTGATTACCAGCGACCGCAGGGCCGGCGGCGTGTGATGTCACGCCTCCGCCCCCGTGTGACGTCACGCTCCGCCCTCAATGTAAGACTACGGGAGGGGGCGTTATAGCTATCACGCCCCCTCCCGTAAGCTTGCATTGAGGGGCGGAGCGTGACGTCACACGCCGCCGGCCGTGCGGTCGACCGTAATCAGACCCGGAGTGACCACGCTCTGGGGACTGATTACAAACGGGGTGCCCCATGCATGATCCCGGGCATCCCCAGCTGCGGGACTCCCACGATCAGGAATCTTATCCCCTATCCTTTGGATAGGGGATAAGATGTGTAAGCAACGGAGTACCCTTTTAAGGGAGCTTCTAGCCATATGGATGTCCCTCCATCACCTAGAAACATCTTGCAGAGACAGACACATTCTTCTTCACTCAGACAATACCACGGCAGTATCCTTTATCCGTCATCAAGGAGGTCCCAGACACAGCCATCTCCAGTCAATAGCAAGCAACATTTTTTCCTGGGCAGAAGAGACAATCTTATCCATAACAACTGTACATCTCAGAGGAGTCTCAAATCTACAGGCGGACTTTCTCAGCAGACAGACCCTAGACCCGGGAGAATGGTGTCTTGCGGTCTGGGCTTTCAGCCTGATAACAGAAAGATGGGGTGTTCCCCAAATCGACTTGTTCGCCACCAGAAAAAACATGAAAACAGAAGCATTCTTTTCCCTCAATCCAAGGGACCATCTGGTAGCAATAGATGCCTTAGCCCAACCATGGGACTTCAGTTTGGCATATGCCTTTCCTCCTATTCCGGTAATCCCCAGGGTGCTTCAAAGGGTAAGTCAGGAAAGGTGTACCCTGATCTTAGTTGCTCCATTCTGGCCCAGGAGGGGATGGTTTGCTCTTCTACAGTCCATGAGCCTACACAAGCCAATTATCTTCCCTGCTCACCAGGACCTACTCTCTCGGGGACCAGTCCTTCACAGACAAGTTCAGAACCTCAATCTATCAGCATGGATTCTGAAAAGTTCCTGCTAGAGAAAAAGGGATTCTGAGTGATCAATACCCTCTTGGCAAGTCGTAAGCTTTCTACTTCTAAAATGTACACTAAGGTGTGGAAGAAATATGCCTCTTGGTGTGGGTCATCTTTTTCTTTCCACTCTCCTAATATCACTAAAATTCTTGACTTCCTCCAAGATGGGTTTGATCTGGGCCTCTCTCCTAACACTCTTAGAGTACAGGTCTCAACCCTAGGTGCCCTCTACCAGACCAAACTGGGAGAGGATATCTTTTATATCTAGGTTCATTAAGGCTACGGATAGACGAAGACCCAGAATTAAAAAAAACTTTTCCTCCATGGAATCTAAATACGGTCCTCTTAGCACTGACAAAAGCTCCTTTTGAACCTTTAAACTCTTTCTGTCAAATTTCTTACCATCAAAACAGTATTTCTTGTAGCCATCACATCAGCCCGTAGGGTTAGTGAGATCCAGGCTCTTTCCATTCAACAACCTTATTTCAGAGTACTGGAAGATAAAATAATTTTTCAATTGGACCCAAATTTTATTCCAAAAGTTACTTCTTCCTTCCACAGATCCCAGGATATTGTTATCCCGTCTTTTTGTGCTCATCCTAACAATGAGCTGGAGCGCTCCTTCAGTTTTTTGGATGTCAGGAGAGCTGTCCTTAACCCCTTAAGGACCAGCACAAGTAAACCTATACGCCTCTGAAATACCAGGCCTGTTTTTTCAAATCGGGGATGTCTGTCTTTATTATAGAATAACTCTGGTAACGTTTTGCCAATCACAATAATACTGACTTTTTTTTAGTCACACATTGTCCTTCATGTACATAGTAAAAGTAAGCCGATATCATTTGTATTTTTTTTTTTTTTACAATGCAAAAAAATCATGACATTTAAAAAAATTACGATTTTTTTTGCTATTTTAACACTAATAGGTTGCATATATTTATACTTACTGACCAAATAGTTTATGAAACTTATACTTTCAGATGTCTACTTTATTTTGACAGCATTTTTTTTGTTTTTAATTCACATTTTAAATTAATTAGAAGCCTAACAATTTAACTTGAAATTTTGAAAATTTGAAAAGTACATCTTTATTTTTTTTTATGTGCTATGCAAGGTTTGCAGAAATTTGGAGGTGGTAGAACATAGGAAGACCCCCCCAAATGACCCCATTTTAAAAACCAGACCCTTCAAGGTATTCGCTAGGGGGGTACAGTGAGTATTTTAGCACCATAGTTTTTTGGCAGGAATTATTACAAAGTCAGTGTTAAAAATTCGAAATTTGCATTTTTTCACAAATGCATCATTTGTGGGACATATTTTTTGTACATCACTTCTGATATTGCAAGAAATGCATCCTATATTTTATTAAGCTGCTTGGCCCATGTTTGGAAATATCCCCGCTTAGGCCATATTTGGTTCCTTGGCCGCCTGGTAGGCCCCAGAAGGAGAGGAGCGCCATTTGGCTTTGAGGGCATCATTTTAGGCCGAATGGATTATAGGCCGCACTTCATGCCTGCAAAGGGTTTTAGCTGCCAGAACCATACAGAACCCCACAAGTGACCCCATTTTGGAAATTACACCCCCTAAAGTATTCCTTTAGACCAATATTGAGTACTTTGAGTCCTTTTTGTGTGGCTGGAATGGATACAAAGTCAGTGGAAAAATTTAAAATTTCTTTTTTTTTCACAAATGCATCATTTGTGGGACATATTTTTTGTACATTGCATGTGAAAAGTAGAAAATGAGCCCCATATTTTATTACGCTGTTTGTCCGTGTTCGGTAATACCCCTGCTTAGACCATATTTGGTTGCATGGCCACATGGTGGGACCCAAAAGGAGAGGAGCACCATTTGGCATTCAGGATATCATTATACAAATTATAGGCCACACTTCAACTTGCAAAGCATTCTAGCTGTCAGAACAATACCGCACCCCCATATGTGACCCCATTTTCGAAACTACACCCCCTAAAGTATTCACCTAGGGCCAAAGTGAGCACATTGAGCCCTTATTGTGTGGCTAGAATTATTTCAAAGTCAGTGTAAAAAATAGAAATTAGCTTTTTTCCCCACAAATTCTTTATTTGTGGGACATCATTTTGGTAAGTCGCTTTTGAAATGGAGGAAATGCCCCCATATTTTATCACGCTGTTCGTCCCGGGCTGGGCAGTACCCCTACTTAGGCCATATCTGGTTGCCTGACCGCCTGGTAGGACCAAGAAGGGGAGGAGCCCCCTTTGGCTTTCAGGGCATCATTATATGAATAGTCCCCATTCATACTGCGTTTCTGCAGTATAGGTGTCCGTTGTCATGTCAAAAAAGGGATGCCAATGTATAATGTAGCAGTCTCATTCAGAAATAAATGGAGCTGCTACTCATTTTGAAGTGATGCGGACAGATACCTCTAACACTGCAGAAACGCAGTATGAACGGGACGCAGTGTAGGGGCACAGAGCACATCCACGGCTTATTTCACACTGCGGATGCCCCGCCAGCAGTCACAAGGGGCGAGATCACTGCTGTGGCTGGGTAGCTCAGTGTCTCCGCTCATGACTGCCGGCGGGAAATCCGCAGCTAGTGGACACACAAAGCTACCTAGCCGCAGCAGGGAGCTCATTATTGTGACTGTTGGTGGGCATCCGCAGCATGTAATTTACTGCGGATGTGCGCCGTGTGATCCTACACATTATGCATTTTTATTTTTGATTATATTAAATGTATTTTTATAATTTTTTTTACACTTTTTTACATTTTTTACACTTTTTTTTAAATTTATGGTCTTTACACTTTTGTTTTTTTTATATTTTTTTACACATTTTTTTAATGCTTTGGAATACTTAGTATTCCAAAGCATTGCAGTTATATGCTGTCTGCCAGTTTTACACTAGCAGGCAGCATATCAGGACAGGCCTCTGGCACGTCCTGTCTGGCAATAACCAGTGCAGACCTGGGGGTCCTAGTAAAGACCCCCGGCTGCCCAGGTAAGCAGCAGCACCATGCGATAGTTGCAGAGTGCTACAGGAGAGAGACAGAGGGAGCCCCCTCCCTCTGTCAAAACTCCTTACAGCTCGTGGTCGCTTCCGACCGCGGCTGTAAGGGTTAAACTGCCGGGACCGAAGTTTTCTTCTGTCCAGGCATTGCAGCAAGGGCCCGGCTGTGTGTTACAGCCGAGTCCCTGCCGCGATCTCGTGGGTGCACTGAGCAGCACTCACGAGAACCATGGACGAGTATACACGTCCTAATGGCTGAACGTGCATTCAGCCTGGACGTGTTTACACCTCCATGGTCCTTAAGGTGTTAACTACATAGAAGTTACCAGTACCTGGAGGAAGGACAAAAACCTGTTCGTACAATTTGCAGGCCCTAATAGAGGCAAGAAGGCCTCTAAAAGCTCGATCTCTTGGTGGATTTGTTTAGCCATATCAGAATCCTATAGAGCTATTGGGAAGGATCCTCCTTCAGAGATTAGGGATCATTCAACTCGTGCAGTATCCTCCTCTTGGGCAGAAAAAGCTTCAGCCTCAGTGGAACAGATCTGCAAAGCTGCTACTTGGAAAAGGCTGCATACCTTTTCCAAACATTATAGACTTGACGTAATGTCAGGTCAAGACATGGCATTTGGACGTAAGGTCCTAGGTGCTGTGGTCCCTCCCTAATAATTCTTTGGTATTTCTCAGGGTGCTGTTGTGGAGAAAGGTGAATTATACTCACCGATAATTTGTTTTCTGGGAAGTCTCCACGACAGCACCCATACATAACACCCTTGGTGATAGTTTTGGTGCTGGTTTTTAGTTACCACTTTTCCTTTTCTACTCTGTGTTCTTTATAAATACATTGGAGGGGAGGGTCTTTTAACCTCTGTTTTTCCCTGTCCAATCAGGCGGAGGCAATCTCAGGGTGCTGTTGTGGAGACTTCCCAGAACAAATTATCGGTGAGTATAATTCACCTTTGAGGCAAAGTCTTCTAATATATTTTTCAACACCAATATAGGTGTCAAATTGAGGGGTTGGCTCGGCACAAATTTTAGACCTTTAATTAATAGCTTGGTTTGTTACAGTCAAAGTCATGGAACTTAAATTGAATATGACATTGGATGTTTCTAGTTGGTTTTTCCTATTTTCGTTTCTGTATTCTTCATAATCTCTTTTTTTTTTTGGGGGGGGGGGGGGAGGGGGTTGTGAGGATCGAAGGTACGGCGTGTATTTCTGCCTGTGTGGGGTGTTTCTTGATAGGATATTGTTTGTTTGTTTGTATGTTAGAGGGTGATGGGGTGTGTTGGGTGTTCTGGGTGGATAAGATTGTTGGGGGTAATATGGTCGGTAGTTGTAGTGTTGTCTGTGGTGGTGTGGAGACTACCTGTGTGAATGATGATTGTTGGATCGGTATGTGGATCTGTGATAAGTGTCTGTATTGGTTGGAATTTCTCAAACGTGCTTTCTCTAAAAAAGATCTCTATTGGTTTCAGTTAGAGGTGAATCTATTTTGTGTTGGGATATTGTACCTTGGTTCTGTTTGTTCAGATTTTAGGTTGAGTATCTTCTGAAGTTTGAGATTTGGTTATGAAGGTGTTAGTTCTAATTTGCCAAGACAGTTTTTTGGATTTTTTCTGTGTAATTTCTTTTTCTAGAATGTCTAAGCATCTCTTGATTAGATCCTATATTCGTCATTGATAGTATAGGATTCTAAAGCGATTTTCATCAGATTAATTTTGTTAAGTTCTGTGACTAATTCCTCTCTCCTCTCAATAACTATCTTAAAGGGGTATTCCGCCCCTAGACATCTTATCCCCTATCCAAAGGATAGGGGATAAGATGTCAGATCGCCGTGGTCCTGCTGCTGGGGACCCCTGGGATCCCCGCTGCAGCACCGCGCTATCATTACTGCGCAGAGCGAGTTCGGTCTGCACGTAATGATGGGCAGTACAGGGGCCGGAGCATCGTTGCGTCACGGCTCTGCCCCTCGTGATGTCACGGCCCGCCCCTTTCAATACAAGTCTATGGGAGGGGGCGTGGCGGTTGTCACACCCCCTCCCATAGACTTGCATTAAGGGGACGGGCCGTGATGTCACGAGGGGCGGAGCCATGACGTCACGCGGCTCCGTCCCCCGTATCACCCGTCATTACGCATAGAGTGAACTCGCTCTGCGCAGTAATGATAGCGCGGTGCCGCAGCAGGGATCCCAGGGGTCCCCAGCAGCGGGACCGCGGCGATCTGACATCTTATCCCCTATCCTTTGGATAGGGGATAAGATGTCTAGGGGCGGAGTACCCCTTTAACAGTATTAATGGACTGTTCTTTCAATAATGTATCCCATTTCAGATTTAAATTCTGGACTGTTTAGCTCTCCCGCAGCATTTGTGTATATTGTGAGACCTTTTGGTGTTAGACCTAAATTTAGATGTTGTTGTAAACTTGTGACTTCCCACTGTTGTTTGTCTTTTACATAATATACTTTCTAATTGTCTAAAGATTTGTGGTATTGTTATACTAATGTATAGTTGTGCTAGAGGTTTGAGAGGAGTTAGGATCAAAGTCATGCTCAGAGAAACAAAAATCATCAATCATTTTCTTTTTAGATTCAAGGTGTGTCCAAATGTTCATTGTAAGATAAAGTTGTAAATGCAGTTGATGGTAATATAAAAAAAAAATACAGATAAACATTGGGATAAAGAGAAAGGGGGAAAGTGAGCCCAAGGAGCACTATATCACAAGGGTGAGAAGTAGAACAATGTATAAAATGGGTGTGCAGCTAACTTGGATAGAAAAAAGACATGTACACCCAAGGTTACTCGTGTTGTCTTCACCCAGAAAGACCAAAATATTAGGATAGAATGAATTAGGTACCAGTCCTCAAAGGTGTGGGTGTGTGTGTGTGTGTGTATATATATACATATATATATATATATATATATATATATGTGTGTGTGTGTGTATGTATGTATATATAAAAAATAGTGGATCCAGTTAAAGTAAATAAGCAGTTTATTCATATAAAAAACTTGATAAAAAAAGTAGATTATTACAAGTCATTATACACGAGCCATACAGCCATTCACTGTGACCATTGAATTATACCGAAAAGGTCCGTCTGTGCTTAATTCCTGCTAACCATAGACTGTAGTGCCGGCGTCATACTTCTGTTCATTATACAATATCTTATCGCTACTGAAGAAAAGGCCCGCTGCCTTGAAACGCGTCTAGCACCTTATACTATTCTCAGAAATATACCTGTCTATATGCCAACTTGGTACCGGCACTTGCAACTGCTGGACGCCCTTTGTTTCAGGACCACTCCTAAGAACAGTTCTGTTTGCGCAAATCTAGCGCATCACTGACACGCGGACGCTGGCTTCCACTCCCGCACCACTGCTCTCTCAACTCTACCTACTATGGCAACCAACTCACCGCCTCCAAAGGCCAGACGCCATCCTGTGCCAGCCACAGTGTATAGAGACCTCAGGTGGAACCAAGACACTCCCGATCCACCCCTCCTATCCCTGCTATTTTTTTGGTCAGAAGCGACCGACCAATAGCAAATCGGGGGGGTTTAAGTTTGGTTCCCCCGCTCTACCCACCCACTGTAGTCCGGGCAGAACGGGTTGACCGGCGCCGGAGGTCCCTTACCAGTGGCGGGTGGCGATCCTACGGAAGCCGGTGGGTTGTTGCCTAGCAACATCTGGAGGGCTACAGTTTGGAGACCACTATACAGTAGTAGCTAGTAATTCTTTTTTGCATGTGCACAAGTAGATTATTTTTCTGTTTTTAAAAAAAAAAGAGACATACCGCAACAGGCCATTATACCAGTAGCACTCTGGATATGTAGCCAACATAGCACCATCACAGTTTACGGCAATAATTTTTATCATGGTGTGGCTCCCCTCCGGATCTTCTTAATCCAGATATTCCCAGAATATTAGATTTTCTGCAGGATGGTTTTAAAGCACAACTGTCATGAAATTTTAGTGTAATAACCTGCATACAGCCTTTGTACTGTGTGAGGGTGTTGTGTACAGCAATTATTTTTACCTCATATTTGCAGTGCTTTTAATCAAAGCCACTGACGGTCGGATAGGCGTGGTGCGAGGATGCGATGCCACGCCCACCCACACGGCCACTTTGTATCTCGGTGCTGGGACCGCTGTGTGATTGACACACAGGTCCCAGCGCATGCGCCCTTCAACTAATGTAACGTGCGCGCTGCTGCGTGTCATCCAGCAAGCGCTCGCTCCCGCACTGTCTGCACCGAGCTCTGCACAGGCGCACTTAGGAGGACGGCGGCGGCAGGAGAGAGCGCTTGCTGGATGACTCGCAGCAGTGCGCACATTACATTAGTTGTAGGGCGCATGCGCTAGGACCTGTGTGTCAATCACACAGTGGTCCCAGCACTGAGATACAAAGTGGGTATGGTGGCGGCGGGGCATCGCGTACCTCGCATCACGCCTATCCGACCGTCAGTGGCTTTGATTAAAAGCACTTTTTAGCATCACGAAAGCCTGCAAATATGAGGTAAAATAATTGTTGTACACAACAAGTGCGCACAGTACAAAGGCTATGTGCAGGTTATTACACTAAAATTTCATGACAGTTGCGCTTTAAGTACACTTAAAGTTCAGACGGCAGCCCTTGGCTGTTTTTTTTTTTTTTTTGTCAGCATTGCTGAACACAAATGGGTCAAACTTTTTTTTTTCAGCAGTATCCAGAATAAGACCGAAAAGGGATTTGAACCTTGTATTATAATCTCTAACTAAAAATCCCTTTGAGCCTTTATCCAAATCCGCTATCAAGTTTCCTACCTTGAAAACACTTTTTCTAGTGGCAATAACACCTGCCAGAAGAAGTGGAATCCAAGGCTTGTCTATTGATGATCTATTAAAGATCATTCTAAAGCTCAATCCTGCCTTTCTCCCAAAAGTCATATCTAATTTTCATAGATCTCAAGACATAATTCTTCCCCCTTTCTGTGCCAATCCCAAGAACAAAAAGGAGGAAGAGTTCCATAAACTGGATGTCAGGAGAGTGGTCTTACACTATCTAGAGACTACGAAGACCTGGAGGAAAGACTCTAACCTGTTTGTTCAATATCAAGGACCAAATAGGGGGAAGAAAGCATAAAAAAATCTCCATTTCCAGATGGCTCAAGTCTGCAATCCCTGCATATACTGCTGCGGGTCAAGATGTTCCGGTAGGCATTAAAGCTCATTCCTCTAGGGCTGTTTCAGTCTCCTGGGCCGAGAGAGCTTCGGCCTCTCTAGAACAGGTATGCAGAGCGGCTACATGGTCTTCTCCGCACGCTTTCTTCAAGCATTATATGCTGGATGTGGCCTCTTCTCAGGAACTGGGGTTTGGCCGAAAGGTGCTGCAGGCTGTGGTCCTTCCCTAAGTCTACATTTATCTGGTATGTCTCATGTGGTGCTGTCGTGAGGGCCGATCTGAAAAGTAGGAATTACTTACCGATAATTCAGTTTTCATGAGTCCATCCGGACAGCACCTATTCCCACCCTTATTTTATATATGTATTTGTATATGTATATTTAATAACTGCTTTCTTAGTCATTTATAAACACTGAGGCGGTATGGAGGAAGGGGCCTTTTAACCTCTCTTGTGCTTCCTATTCCTATGCAGATAGGGGGCAATCTCATGTGATGCTGTTGTGATGGACTCATGGAAACTGAATTATCGGTAAGTAATAATTCCGACTTTCTCTTGGTGTAGAGTGAGAAAGAGTACAAAAAACAGCACCTCGTGTAACCTTTTGGGTGCAGCAAAGGGTAAGGTGGGGGTCTAGATTATGGACTTTCACCTGATGTAACCTTGAAGTAATGCATATCACCCCTGTGTGCGGGGTACTTAGAGGATTGCAGCCCGTGGGAGTTTAGCAGGAACCGTGGCACCGGATCCAGTGGTACAAAATATAGAAAGCAGGAAAAAAAAACTCCAAAAATGGCGCTATCCCATAAAAAGCAAGAATGGGTATCTTGATTAGCAAACCGTACTTAATTATAAGAGACAGTCTACATGTACATCCACAGGCAAGACGCGTTTTGGGTATATTCCTACCCTTTTTCATTTGCAGATGTATGTCATAACAGAAAAGAAAACAAAATGAAGCGCCTTGTTATTGGCACTTCTTTTTGAATATATATATATATATATATATATATATATATATATATATATATAGAAGCTATGAACCTGTTATGACACACATCTGCAATTGAAAAAGGGTAGGAATATACCCGAAACGCGTCTTGCCTATGGATGTACATGTAGACCGTTTTTTATAATAAAGTACGGTTTGCTAATCAAGATGCCCATCCCTTGCTTCTTGGTGGAGAGGGCTTTCCTTGTTAAAGGAGTACTCCGGAGCGCTGGTACTTAAAAAAATAAAAAATAAAGGTTTACCTCATCTGATAGCTCTTTCAAAGACCTTTCCAACGATACCTCATTTGTTAAATTTGGCCCAGCCATTTTCTTGTAATTGCCACCTGTAGCAGTTAGCAGCCATGTCATAAAGACTACATTTCCCATCACTCCCTGCGCCAGCTTTCTGTTAGCTGCTGCTCTCTCTCCCCCCCCCCCCCCCCCCAGGAAATTATAATAAATTATAATAAAGTTCCTTCCCTCCTTCCATGTGCCCACTAGCGCAGTGTTTCCCAACTAGGGTGCCTCCAGCTGTTGCAAAACTACAACTCCCAGCATGCCCGGACAGCCTTCAGCTGTCCGGGCATGCTGGGAATTGTAGTTTAGCAACAGCTGGAGACACCCTGGTTGTGAAACATTGACATAACCCTTGTGCACTACTACAAAAATGTGTCCATCTGCGCCAAATACCTGAGATCATGTACGGTAGTGACGTTCGTGCCACGCCCCTAATAAAGCCGATACATTTTTGGGAATATTACCATATGGATGTGAATAGATGCGGAGAGAGATTTTTATTTTAGAAATAAATCGAATTTTTAACAGAATTTTGAAAAAAAATAGAAAAAAATTTTCCCCAAATACCTGGCGTTCTAAACTTGGCTAAAATCTCCTGTATGCATGGACCAGTCACCGAAAGAGTTAATGTACGGCAGAACTCACCTGTGCCCGGCAGTGGATAGGTCAGAACCCTCAGGTTAACCGTTTCAGTGCTGGATGAAGATGATACGATCCGTCTGTCTGGTCGCAAATAGCGTAGGGCTAACGTAGGCAGCGATAGGAGCCTAGCATTAGCCCTACGCTATTTGCGTAGTACTGCGCATGGCGCAGAATAAATTAACTTTGGGGGAGTAGCCGGCTCCGGGCTGGGAGGACGGCACAGCCCGCAGTGACTCATGGGAGCGATGAGTCACCGGGCTAAGATGGCGGCGGTGCAGAAGAAACAGCGGTCGAGCGTCATAGATTGAAGAAAAAGGAGCCAGCTTCCGTTAGAAGGAGAAATGCGGGAGAAGACCAGGAAAAGAGCGATATGGAGAAGATAAGTAATTTACAATGTTATATAACTTTGCTTTAGGGTTAGTTTACCAAAAAAAAAAACTAGCATCGGAGTACTCCTTTAAAGGGTACCTCTCATCAAATAAACTTTTGATATATTTTAGATGAATGAATGTTGAATAACTTTCCAATAGCATGTTAATTAGTGTTGAGCGGCATAGGCCATATTCGAATTCGCGAATATTCGCGAATATATGGACGAATATTCGTCATATATTCGCGAATATTCGCATATTCGTTATATTCTCGTTTTATTTTTCGCGTATGCGAAAATACGCGCATGCGAAAATTAGTGTATGTGGAAATTCGCATATGCGAAAATTAGCATATGCTAATTTTCGCATATGCGATTTTTCGCACGACAGTCTCACACAGTAGTATTACAGCCTTCTTTACACCACATAAGCTGGAAGCAGAGAGGGATGATCACTGTGATGTGTACTGTGAAGAAAAAAAAAAAAAAAAAAACGAATATTCGTAATTACGAATATATAGCGCTATATTCGCGAATTCGCGAATATGCGATATTCGCGAATAATATTCGAATTGCGAATATTCGCGAGCAACACTAATGTTAATGAAAAATATGCTTCTTTCTATTGTATTTTTCCCGATCAGTCCTGTCAGCAAGCATTTCTGACTCATGCTGGAGTCCTAAACACTCAGAGCTGCCAGCCTGCTTTGTTCACAGCCAAACAGGCTGTGAACAAAGCAGGCTGAGAGCTCTGAGTGTTCTCCTTTGTGAACAAAGCAGACTGGCAGCTCGTAGTGTTTAGGACTCCAGCATGAGTCTGAAATGCTTGCTGCCAGGACTGGTAGGGAGACCCCTAGTGGTCATTTCTTCAAAGTGGAAAATTAAATAGAAAGAAGCATATTTTTTAATAACATGCAATTGTGAAGTTATTCTGCATACATTAATCTATAATATATCAAAAGTTTTTTGATGAGAGGTACCCTTTAAAGATACAGGGGGAGATTTGTCAAAACCTGTCCAGAGGAAAAGTCGCTTAGTTGCCCATAGCAACCAATCAGATCGCTTCTTTCATTTTTTAAAGGCCTCTGAAAAATGAAAGAAGCGATCTGGTTGCTAAGGGCAACTCAGCAACTTTTCCTCTGGACAGGTTTTAATAAATCCCTTTGGTATAAATTATGCGAGAGCTCTCTGTACTTTCTTGGATTTTTTTTGTAATGATTCGAAAATGCTTGGCTCAAGTTAGTCGTGTAAAATCATCCACAACACACGCGTTCCTCGGTAGTGAAGTTTATTAAACATAATTTCAATGGGGGAGATTTATCAAAACCTGTGCAGAGGAAGAGTGGTGCAGTTGCCCATAGCAACCAATCAGATTGCTTCTTTCATTTTCCACAGGCCTCTTTAGAGGCCTGTGGAAAATGAAAGAAGCAATCTGATTGGTTGCTATGGGCAACTGCACCACTCTTCCTCTGCACAGGTTTTGATAAATCTCCCCCAATGAGTGTTTGAAATGCTTAATGTGCATGACAGATTTTGAAGCCATTAAATAAGGCAGACGGGAGCTTGAGATGTCCTACAGCAGAAGATGTAAGTAATCAGAATTCGGGTGGATGATGCCTGACATATGAGGATCCTAAAGGTAATAAATATATACTGAATTGAACTATATTTGTTACTCTAAACAATCCTGTCAGGTAATGTTTAGAGATGAGCGAACTTACAGTAAATGCGATTCGTCACGAACTTCTCGGCTCGGCAGTTGATGACTTTTCCTGCATAAATTAGTTCAGCTTTCCGGTGCTCCGGTGGGCTGGAAAAGGTGGATACAGTCCTAGGAGACTCTTTCCTAGGAATGTATCCACCTTTTCCAGCCCACCGGAGCACCTGAAGGCTGAACTAATTTACGCAGGATAAGCCATCAACTGCCGAGCCGAGACGTTCGTGACGAATCGAATTTACTGTAAGTTCGCTCATCTCTAATAATGTTCACCAAGGGAAGGTAAAACGCAGATTTGTGTGTAGAAAATCCGCAGCAGAAAAAAAGACTTTGACCTGATGGGAATTTTCCTATACCATGTGCTGATTTTTTTTACTGCTTACAATGTACAAGATCAGTATCTTGTGTGACTTAACCTTTTAGGCCGGGTTTACACCCCACCAAAACATTCTTTCGGTGGTTCCGCTCAGAAATGCATTGACGGCAATACAGTCCCAGTGCCACCCTCGGAATCCCGGGCTAGAATTTTCCACTAGAGAATCCAGTGTCGTGAACCTGGCCTTAGGACTTATAGACACTGAAGAAATTATGCTTACAAGTGGAACAATCCTTCTATAAGAATACTCAGGCAAGCAGATTTTACTGTAATATCACTTTTTATCATGTTTAATAGGTAATCTCTAGAGATGAGCGAACTTACAGTAAATTCGATTCGTCACGAACTTCTCGGCTCGGCAGTTGATTACTTTTCCTGCATAAATTAGTTCAGCTTTCAGGTGCTCTCGTGGGCTGGAAAAGGTGGATACAGTCCTAGGAGACTCTTTCCTAGGACTGTATCCACCTTTTCCAGCCCACCGGAGCACTGGAAAGCTGAACTAATTCATGCAGGAAAAGTCAGCAACCGCCGAGCCAAGAAGTTCGTGACGAATCGAATTTACTGTAAGTTCGCTCATCTCTAGCAATCTCTTAATAGCGGACACTTTTTTTTATTTTTAAATCCCTGTGAGTGTCCACTATTGTGAGAATCTACTGTACATGTTTTTACTGTAAAGGATTGTTGGTGAAACCGGAAGGGACGAATGTCCTCCATCTATATGTGTTTTCAGCTTTTGCATATTTCAATTCACTGACAAAGTAGAGATCTTAAAGCAGTGTTTTTCAAACCATGTGTCTCCAGCTGTTGCAAAACAACAACTCTTAGCATGCCCAGACAGAGTGCATGCTGGGAGTTGTACTTTTGTAACAGCTGGAGACACACTGTTATGAAAACACTGTCTTAAAATGTACCTGACATGTCATAGAGACAGCAGGACCACCACCGGTTATTTAGACCAAAGGGGCAGACGTACTCTCCTGATTGCTGTGTCTCCTCCCTTCTGCTTATCTTTTCTTGGGAAAGAAGAATGTGCGATGTACAGACACATCCAGAGTCTTCAAGACTTTCACTCAGTCTGTACTCCATGGGGAAGATTTATTAAAACCTGGACCGAGGAAAAGTTAATTAGTTGTCCATAGCAACCCATCAGATCCCTTTATTTTATTAATTTTTAATTATAGAAGGAATCTAATTAGTTGCTATGGGAAATGGCTCCACTTTTCAACTGCACAAGTTTAGATAAATCTCCATTTGTTTTCCCAAAAAATCTGAGCACAAATGAAGGGGCAAAGGGATGTTTTTATCGACCATTTTGGACAGTTTTTGTGTAATTTGAGTACCGTATTTTTCGCCGTATAAGACGCACTTTTTCTTCCCCAAAACTGGGGGGAAAAAGTCGGTGCGTCTTATACGGCGAATACACCCCTATCGCGGCGGTCCCTGCGGCCATCAACGGCCGGCACCCGCGGCTAATACAGGACATCTCCGATCGCGGTGATGTCCTGTATTAACCCTTCAGATGCGGTGATCAAAGCTGACCGCCGCGTCTGAAGGGAAAGTGACACTAACCCGGCGGTCCCGAACAGCCCGACTGAATAGCCGGGTTAGTGCTTACAGGACACCGGGAGGAACCTTACCTCCTCGGTGTCTTCTCCGTTCAGGGATGTATGTATTCCTGTATGGCCGGCGCTCTCCTTCCTCGTCGTCGCGTACGTGCGTCGGCGTGCGTAACGACGTGATGGCGGCGACGGAGAGCGAGGATACCCGGCTGGCAGCAGAGACATTCCGGAGCGACGGGGACACGGCGTCAGCGATGGAGCGACATCCAGGGCAGTGGTGACGGGTCCGGAGCGGCGCTGACACGTGAGTATTACCTCCTATGCAGTGGTCTTCAATCTGCGGACCTCCAGATGTTGCAAAACTACAACTCCCAGCATGCCCGGACAGCCAACGGCTGTCCGGGCATGCTGGGAGTTGTAGTTTTGCAACATCTGGAGGTCCGCAGGTTGAAGACCACTATTGGGTTTAAAATCTTTATTTTTTTTTAGATTTTGCACCTATAAATTGGGTGCGTCTTATACGCCGGTGCGTCCTATAGGGCGAAAAATACGGTATATATTTTCGCATGTATTTATATTTCACAATTTCTCACACATCTTTAAGCACTATGGTTTCAACAAAAGCGATTAGCTAGGTGTCTTCCACTGGACGTGCATGGAGTGGTAATGAATTTATCATGTGCAAAATTAGCATTAGGGTACATTCCCACACGGCGTATTTGCTGCTGCGTATTTTATTTTCTCTGTTGAAGTCAATGGGTAGGAAAATACGCAGCACCAAATACGCAGCAAATACGCAGCAAATACGCAGCAAAATACGCCGTGTGGGAACGTACCCTTAGAACAGAAACACAGGACAAACCCACCAAAAATTTGCAAATATGCACCACCCCAAGCAGAGCTCTAGAAAAAAAGTCTTTGTTACACATTTTAATCTCTCAGGCCGTGTACTTGTGTGAAATTTACCACACCGTGTAAATAAATGTCCCTCCAATCCATGAAATTCAACGTAAGAAAAATAAATGCAGAGAAAAACAACTAAAAACAGAGAAAAACAGACAAGAACCAAAGACCAATTCCCCCTATATAGCTCAGAAGCGCGCTTCTGTCCCTTCGGTCTAGCGATTGGTGGGGGTCTCACTAGTCGGACCTCCACCAACCACAACTGCTGACATGTCTTTATGGCATTTCGAAAGTTTAGGTCCACTTTAGAAATAATTTATATGCAACATGTTAGAACGCTGCAGAAGTTTTTCTTTATTTACAGGAAAGATTTCCCAACATTGGTGACGTTTTTTTCTGTATACTGTACACCTTCATTTAATTGCGGTATTCCACATTGCTTCTGATATTGTCACCATTTCCATTTGATGAAAAGTGTAACATAAAAAGCAGTAACAAGCACAAGATGGATGTAGAAAACCAACTTCTCGATCTTTTCCTGAAACATTGCACATTTTGCTTCCAGTTCTTTTGTGCTTCTAAGAGACAGGATCTGTTCCTTCACTAAGTGCATGTCCCTGCAAATCCTTTCTAGCATCCAGACTACTCCACCTTCCAGGACCTTCTCCTCCTCTAACTTAACCTCTTCAGAGCAAGACTTTAGCATGTTTCCTAGCAGGAAGTAAGAAAAAAAAGAACACAAACATGCTTTATACTGCTATATATGTAGTTCTCTCCAGTGCTCTCTGCTGACACCTCTGTCCATGTCAGGAATTGTACAGAGCAGGTTTTCTATGAGGTTTTGCTCCTTCTCTGGACAGTTCCTGACACAGACAGAGGTGTCAGCAGAGAGCACTGTGGTCAGACTGGAAAAAAAAAACTACACAACTCTCTGTAGTATACAGCAGCTGATAATCCTGCCAGTACTTAAGATTTTTACATAGAAGTAATTTACAAATCTGTTCTGGCACCAGTTGATTTGAAAACATTTTTCACTGGCGCACCCCTTTAATGGTATATCATGGTGAACAGGGTAGTTCCCACACTTTTACAACACGAGGACAATTGCTGGAGTATTCAATCAGAAAATTGTATTTCAAGCAGTATAACTGTTTTTAAAGGGGTACTCCGGTGAAAACCTTTTTTCTTTTAAATCCACTGGTGCCAGAAAGTTAAACATATTTGTAAATTACTTCTATTAAAAATCGTAATCCTTCCAGTACTTATTAGCTGCTGAATGCTACAGAGGAAATTCCTTTCTTTTTGGAACACTGATGACATCACGAGCACAGTGCTCTCTGCTGACATCTCTGTCCATTTTAGCAACTGTGCATAGCAGATGTATGCTAAGGGCAGCATGGTAGCTCAGTGGTTAGCACTGCTGCCTTCCAGTGCTGGGGCCTTGGGTTCAAATCCCACTAAGGGCAACAATAAATAAAGCATTATTATTATTATGATGTCAGCAAAGAGCACTGTGCTCGTGATGTCATCAGAGAGAATTCCAAAAAGAAAAGAATTTCCTCTGTAGTATTCAGCAGCTAATAAGTACAGGAAGGATTAAGATTTTTTAATAGAAGTAATTTACAAATCTGTTTAACTTTCTGGCACCAGTTGATTTAAAAGAAAAAAGGTTTTCACCGGAGTACCCCTTTAATGTTGTGTCCCCTGAAAGTAACTCAGCACACAGCCATCAATGTCTAAACCTTGGCAACAAAAGTGAGTACACCCCTAAGTGAAAATGTCTAAATTTGTCCCAATAAGTCATTATCCCTTCTCTGGTGTCACATGAGTCATTAGTGTTGCAAGGTCTCACGTATGAATGGGGAGAGCAGGTGTCTTAAAGGGGTACTCCGGTGGAAAACATTTTTTTAATTTTTTTATATCAACTGGTGCCAGAAAGTTAAACATATAGTTACATAGTTAGTACGGTCGAAAAAAGACATATGTCCATCAAGTTCAACCAGGGAATTAAGGGGTAGGGGTGTGGCGCGATATTGGGGAAGGGATGGGATTTTATATTTCTTCATAAGCATTAATGTTATTTTGTTCCATGAATGTATCTAATCCTGTTTTAAAGCTGTTAATTGTTCCTGCTGTGACCATTTCCTGAGGTAGACCGTTCCATAAATTCACAGTCCTCACGGTAAAGAAGGCGTGTCGCCCCTTGAGACTAAACTTTTTCTTCTCCAGACGGAGGGAGTGCCCCCTCGTCCTTTGGGGGGGTTTAACCTGGAACAGTTTTTCTCCATATTTTTTGTATGGGCCATTAATATACTTATATACGTTTATCATATCCCCCCCTTAAACGTCTCTTCTCAAGACTAAACAATTGTAACTCCTTTAATCGCTCCTCATAGTTAAGATGTTCCATGCCCCATATTAGTTTAGTCGCACGTCTCTGCACCCTTTCCAACTCCGCAGTGTCCCTTTTATGGACAGGTGCCCAAAACTGAACAGCATATTCCAGGTGAGGCCGTACCAATGCTTTATAAAGGGGGAGTATTATGTCCCTGTCCCTTGAGTCCATGCCTCTTTTGATACATGACAATATCCTGCTGGCCTTGGAAGCAGCAGCCTGACATTGCATGCTATTCTGTAGTCTGTGATCTACAAGTACACCCAGATCCTTCTCTACCAGTGACTCTGCCAGTTTAATCCCCCCTAAGACATACGACACATGCAGGTTATTAGTAGCCAGATGCATAACTTTACATTTATCCACATTGAACCTCATTTGCCAAGTGGATGCCCAGACACTTAGTCTATCCAAGTCATCTTGTAACTTATGCACATCCTCTATAGACTGTACTGTGCTACAAAGCTTGGTGTCATCTGCAAAGATAGAAACAGAGCTGTTAATACCATCCTCTATATCATTGATAAATAAATTAAACAACAGCGGGCCCAGTACTGAACCTTGGGGTACACCACTAATAACCGGGGACCAATCAGAGTACGAATCATTGACCACCACTCTCTGGGTACGATCCATGAGCCAGTGTTCAATCCAGTTACAAACTAAAATTTCCAAACCCAAAGACCTTAACTTACCTGTCAGACGTCTATGAGGGACAGTATCAAACGCTTTAGCAAAATCCAGAAACACTATATCCACAGCCAATCCTCTGTCAAGGCTTCTACTCACCTCTTCATAAAAGCAAATTAGATTGGTTTGACAACTTCTATCCTTAGTAAACCCATGCTGGCTATCACTTATAATACAATTATCCCCTATGTATTCCTGTATGTAATCCCTTATAAGTCCTTCAAACAATTTACCCACAATGCACGTTAAACTTACCGGTCTATAGTTTCCTGGGGAAGACCTAGAGCCCTTTTACTTCTATTTAAAAATCTTAATCCTTCCAGAACTTATCAGCTGCTTTATAATACAGAGAAATCTCTTTTTTATTTTATTTTTTTATTTCCTTTCTGTCTGATCACAGTGCTCTCTGCGGACACCTCTTTCCATGTTGGGAACTGTCTAGAGCAGGAGAGGTTTGCTATGGGGAATTGTTCCTGCTCTGGACAGTTCATTTAACTTTCTGGCACCAGTTGATTTAAAAAAAAAATAAGTTTTCCACTGGAGTGCCCCTTTAAATTTGGTGTTATCGCTCTCAAACTATGTAATACTGGTCACTGGAAGTCTAACATGGCACCTCATGGCAAATATCTCCCAGAATCTAAAGAAAACAATTGTTGATCTACTTAAAGATGACCTAGGCTATAAGAAGATTGCTTAGACCCTGAAACTGCGCTGCAGCCTGGTGGGCAAGACTATACAACTGTTTCACAGGACCAGTTTCCTTTAGAACAGGTTGACCAAAGAAGTTGAGTGCATGTGCTCAGCGTTATATCCAAAGGTTGTCTTTGGTAAATGGACGTATGAGTGCTACCAGCATTGCTGTGGGTGGGGGGGTCAGCCTGTCAGTGCACAGACCATAAGCCTCACACTGCATCAAATTGGCCTGCATAGCTGTCATCCCAGAAGGAAGCCTTTTCTAAAGTTGATGCACAAGAAAGCCTGCAAACAGTTTGCAGAAGACAAGCAGACTAAGAACACTGATTACTGAAATCATGTCCTTTGGTCAAATTAGACCAAGATAAACTTATTTGGTTCAGATGGAGTGAAGGGTGTGTGAAGGCAACATGGTGAGGAGTACAAAGACAAGTGTGTCGTGCCTAAAAGCATGGTGGTGGGAGTGTTATCATCTGGGCCTGCATTAGTGCTGCTGGCACTGTGGAGGGAACCATGAATGCCAACATGTTCTGTAACATACTGAAGCAGAGTAATAATCCCCTCCTTTCGTAATCTGTGCCGCAGGGCAGTATTCACACATGATAACTAGAGATGAGCGAACTTTTCAAAAATTCGATTCGGCCGATTCGCCAAATTTTCCGAAAAAGTTTGTTTCAATACAATTTTTTTTGTGGCGAATCTATATTAAAAAAGGCTATTTCTAGCCTACATACAGCCTCTATAGGGGTATAGAACACTTTGTTGTGTTCTAAAACGCATATGGAGTGTGCTGGGGTAGTGAAATAATACTGTTATTCAGAATAACCTGCAGATAACCGGCATCGCTTTTAGAATCACTGCCGTACAGCAGCACAATGACAGAGCCTGGTGGTGGCATCACTGTCAGGAGAACTTATAGTGACTGAATGACATAGTGTGGAGGTGTTGGCAGCATGAGGAGACCATATAGCGGCTGAATGGAACAGCGTGGAGGTGTTGGCAGCATGAGGAGACCATATAGCGGCTGAATGGCACAGCGTGGAGGTGTTGGTAGCATGAGGACACCATATAGTGGCTGAATGACACAGCATGGAGGTGTTGGCAGTATGAGGAGACCATATAGTGTCTGGCACAGCGTGGAGGTGATGGCAGCATGAGGAGACCATATAGTGGATGAATGGCACAGCCCGGAGTTGCCAGCAGCATGAGTAGGCACTAGGCCTTCACAATCCCAAAGATTAAAAGATGAACTAAGAAATTTAAACCAAAGATTTTGGATAGCGGGTGCTACCTATGAGAAAATTTGAAATTCCCAGACCCAGGCCCCACAGCGGCATCAGTAACCCATATATTGCCTGAATGACACAGCCTGGAGTTGGCTGATGCACGAGTATACACCAGGGCTTCACAATCCCCCCCCAAAAAAACACACCATTTTTGAAAAAGATTTTCGATAGCGGGTGCTACCTATGAGAAAATCTGAAATACCACGTCCCAGCAGTGCCATCATTTTTTTTATTTGAAAATTAAAACAAACTTTGAGTGTCCCGGACCCCATCATGTGGGTACGAAGGATCAAATCCAACAAGCCCCCACAGCAACATTAGTAAAGCATATATTGCCTGAATGACACAGCCTGGAGTTGGCTGATTCACGAGTACACAGCAGGGCTTCACAATTCCCCCCCAAAATCACCACAATTTTAGAAATTTTTGAAAAAGATTAAGGATAGCGGGTGCTACCTATGAGAAAGTTTAAAATTCCCAGACCCAGGCCCAGCAGCGCCATCATTTTTTTTTTATTTGAAATTTAAAACAACCTTTGCGTGTCCCGGACCCCAGCGTGTGGGTACGAAGGACCAAATACAACAAGCCCCCACAGGGCTCATGTGGCCTTGAGATGTTGGCGCAACATCTTCATTGCCCTGACCGGCCATTGTTTCCAAGACTTCTCGCCAAGGCAAACCATGTGAAGAACAGCGTGACACAGCCATGACCTGCACACATAGTATGCTGAAGGGCCACTGAGACTTTTCTGGCCATGGAGGCTTAAGACACAGTGGAGGATGTGGAGGCGGAGTAGCACACTGTCACAGGACCAACGGACTGACAGAGTGTAGCAGGAAGCAGCATTGAGTACACACCAGGGCATCAGAATCCCAAAGAAAAAACAACAATTAAAAAAAAATGTAAGAATATTTAGGACAGCGGGTGCTACCTATGTATTGCCTGAATGACACAGCCTGGAGTTGGCTGATGCATGAGTAAACACTAGGGCTTCACACAGGCTCAAGGACTGGCCCACCTTCTCTTGTACAAACTTATGCAGGGCTGGTACTGCCTTCATCGCAAAGAAATGATGGCTTGGGACTCTCCACCTCGGCTCGGCACAAGCCATCAATTCTCTGAAAGGTGCAGAGTCCACCACTTGAAAAGGGAGGGACTGGAACACCAGAAACTTGGACAGGAGCACATTCAACTTCTGCGCCGTTAGATGAGTGGGTGCATACTGTTGTCTCTTGGACATGGCTTCGCCGATGGATTGTTGGCGGAATGGCTGACTAAAAGCGGGAGAAGCAGGAGCTTCTGATAAAAACTGATAAAAACTACAGACCAAGGTGGAAAAAATTTGCCCTCATATAGCCCCGTATCGTATACGTTATAATTAGTTATAATTTTTTTAAAGAAGTAAAAAAAAAATTAAAACCTATATAAGTTGGCTATTATTTTAATCGGATGGACCTACAGTTAAAGATAAGGTGTCATTTTTGACGAAAAAATGCACTACGTAGAATAGAAATCCCCCAAAAGTTACAAAATGGCGTGTTTAAAAAAAAAAAATTGCCCCACAAATAGTTTTTGATTCATTTCGCCATAGATCTTGTGTTGAAATGAAGAATGTCATTACAAAGTACACGCCCTCATATGGGTCTGTAGGTGGAAAATCGAAAGAGTTATGATTTTAGAAGGTGAGGTGGAAAAAATGAGAGTGCAAAAATGAAAAAAAAACCTGTGTCCTTAAGGGGTTAAGCAGGCCTAACATTTCCTAATTGGTCTCCCCTATTATCATTCTGTTTCTCCACTATCCTATCTGTTCTATGCACTTTAAGGGGGTACTCCACTGGAAAACATTAATTTTTTTCATTTTTTTTTTCATTTTTTTAACCCCTTAAGGACCAGGCCAATTTTATTTTTGCATTTTAGTTTTTTCCTCCTCGCCTTCTAAAATCCGTAACTCTTTCATATTTCCATCTACAGACCCATATAAGGGCTTGTTTTTTGCATGATCAATTGTACTTTGTAATGAAGCCTCTGATTTTACCATAAAATGTATGGCGAACCCCAAAATATTTTTTTAGGGAGGAAATTTAAATGAAAACCACAATTTTGCACATTTTGGAGGGTTTCGTTTTCACACTGTACAATTTACGGTAAAAATGACATGTGTTCTTTATTCTGTGGGTCAATACGATTAAAATGATACCCATGGCTAGATACTTTTATATTTTTGTACTGCTTAAAAAAAAATCTAAAACTTTTTGTACAAAATCAGTAATTTAAAATCGCCCTATTTTGACCACCCAAAACTTTTAAATTTTTCGATATATAGTGCGGTATGAGGGCTCATTTTTTGTGCTGTCATCTGAACTTTTTATCGATGCCACATTTGCATATATAAAACTTTTAGATAATTTTTTATCATTTTTTAAAATAAAATGTGCCAAAAAAGCATAAGTTTTGGACTTTTTACAATATTTTACGTTTATGCCGTTCACCGTACGGGATCATTAACATTATATTTTGATAGTTCTGACATTTGCGCATGTGGCGATACAAAATATGTGTAAAAAAAAGAGTTGCGCTTTTAGGGGGTAAAATAGGAAAAACTGAAAATTTTTATTTTTATTGGGGGAGGGGATTTTTCACTTTTTTTTTACTTTTTTTTTTTTTTACTTTTTTTTTATACTTTTTATGTCCCCATAGGGGCTATTTATAGCAATCATTCGGTTGCTAATACTGTTCAGTGCTATGCATAGGACATAGCACTGATCAGTATTATCGGCTATCTTCTGCTCTGGTCTGCTCGATCTCAGACCAGAGCAGAAGATGCCGGGAGACAGCCGGAGCCAGTTGAGGGGACCTCCGGCCGCCATTACAGATGTTCGGATCGCTGCGGCAGCGCTGTGGGCTATCCGATCATCTACTTTACTATGCGCATTGCCGCAGCTCCTGTGATCTGTACAGATCACGGCATCTGAGGGGTTAATGGCGAACATCTGCACGATCGCGGATGTCTGCCATTACCGGCAGGTCCCCGGCTGCTGATAGCAGCCGGAACCTGCCGTGTATGACGCGAGCACCGCTCCAATGCTCGCGGTCATACACAGGACGTAAATGGACGTCCTGGTGCAGGAAGTACCGCCAAACCAGGACGTACATTTACGTTCCGTGGTCGTTAAGGGGTTGAATCAACTGGTGCCAGAAAGTTAAACAGACTTGTAAATTCTAATTAAAAATCTTATCAGCTGCTGTATGTTCCAGAGGAAGTTCTTTTCTTTTTGAATTTTCTTTCTGTCTGACCACAGTTCTCTCTGCTGACACCTCCGTCCATTTTAGGAACTGTCCGAGTAGGAGCAAATTCCCATAGCATACCTATCCTGCTCTGGACAGTTTCTAAGATGGACAGATTTGTAAGCAGAGAGCAGTGTAGTCAGACAGAAAGGAAATTCAAAAAATAACTTCCTGTGGAGCATATAGCAGCTGATAAGTACTGGAAGGGTTAAGATTTTTAAACAGAAGTAATTTATAAATCTGTTTAACTTTCTTGCACCAGTTACTAATAAAAAAATGTTTTCCAGGGGACTACCCCTTTAAACACTTGGGGGGGCATTTACTAATCTTTTACTATGTAGTCTGGTTTTTACCCTGTTTTTTTCTACTTCATTTTTGACTATGTGCGACAAATTTACTAAATTGTTGCACGGCATTAATAAATTTGGCACACATAGGCAAAAGTGGGAAATTTACTTCATGTAGTAGAAAAAATAGTCTGTTCCTTTTTCCTGCTGTCTGAATAGGTTTGGCTGCTGGTTTCCTTCTGGATCTTTTGTTTTTGAGGTTTTTTTTTTAGCTTTTTCACCACATCTAAATAATTCAATAACTACAGTGGTCCCTCAAGTTACAATATTAATTGGTTCCAGGAAAACCCTTGTAAGTTGAAACCATTGTATGTTGAGACCATAACTCTATGGAAACAGGGTAATTGGTTCTAAAGGCACCAAAATGTCATCCAAAAATAGGAAAAAGTGACAAAGAAAAATAAGTAGATAACTGATATAGATAAAGCAAATCCTTACATATAAAAGTAATAAAGATCTGCTGGGAGCTGTAAATCACTGTCTATGTCAGTGTTTCCCAAGCAGGGAGCCTCCAGCTGTTGCAAAACTATAACTCCCAGCATGCCTGGACAGCCAAAGGCTGTCCGGGCATGCTGGGAGTTGTAGTTTTGCAAAAAATGGGGCCACCCTGCTTGGCAAACACTGGTCTATGTAGAGGACAGGAGCTTCTTCAGGGGTCCTGTACAGTACAGGCAATGTCCAAAACAAGTAATGGAGTTGCCCTCACCTGGTGTCCAAAAGAGCAGCTAACCCTGATACAGGTAAAGTGTACAGAACATGTAATACCAGACACCAGTCAGTGCATACACTTCAGTAATACAGGGGTTTTACCAGTGAATGCCCATTTTGATTGGTTGGTTCTTCCAGCCATTGACACGTTTTACAGATCTGGACTGTCTGTAGCATTGTATGTTGAGTCTGGTTTCAACTTACGATGGTCCAGAAAAGACCATTGTTTGTTGAAACTATTGTATGTTGAGGCCATTGTAAGTTGAGGGATCACTGTAAATTGTAGTCATGGCTCAGAAGTGGTAAACGGCGTTTAGTGTGTGTGTGTGTGTGTGTTTATTACATTTTTTTAACACAGTTTTTTTCTCCCTAAATGTACTTACACTTTTTTTTTTTTTGGTTACTTCTTCTACAGATCTGTGTATCCTGTGGACTCCTTCGGATTCGGTGGACTACTTCGATGACCAGCGTTTTTCTTTGCTTGATGTTAATAAAATGGTTAACGAGGGCTTGTGGGGGAGTGTTTTTTGTAATAAATTTTTTTTAAAACCTGTTGTGTTTTATTTTTATTTTACTTTACTAGACAGGCTTAGTAGTGGAAGCTGTCTTATAGACTGAGTCCATTACTAAGCCGGGCTTAGCGTTAGCCACAAAAACAGCTAGCGCTAACCCCCAATTATTACCCCGGTACCCAACACCACAGGGGTGCCGGGAAGAGCCGGTACCAACAGGCCCGGAGCGTCAAAAATGGCGCTCCTGGGCCTAGGCGGTAACAGGCTGGCGTTATTTAGGTTGGGGAGGGCCAGTAACAATGGTCCTCGCCCACCCTGGTAACGTCAGGCTGTTACTGTTTGGTTGGTATTTGGTTGAGAATAAAAATAGGGGGACCCTATGCGTTTTTTTAAATATATTTAATTATTTATTTAAAAAAAAAAAACGCATAGGGTCCCCCCTATTTTCATTCTCAGCCAAATACCAACCAAACAGTAACAGCCTGACGTTCCCAGGGTGGGCGAGGACCATTGTTACTGGCCCTCCCCAGCCTAAATAACGCCAGCCTGTTACCGCCTAGGCCCAGGAGCGCCATTTTTGACGCTCCAGGCCTGTTGGTACCGGCTCTTCCCGGCACCCCTGTGGCGTTGGGTACCGGGGTAATAATAGGGGGTTAGCACTAGCTGTTTTTGTGGCTAGCGCTAAGCCCAGGTTAGTAATGGACTCTGTCTATAAGACAGCTTCCACTACTAAGCCTGTCTAGTAAAGTAAGAAAAAAACACAACAGGTTTTAAAAAATTTTTATTACAAAAAACACTCCCCCACAAGCCCTCGTTAACCATTTTATTAAAATCAAACAAAGAAAAACGCTGGTCATCGAAGTAGTCCACCGAATCCGAAGGAGTCCACAGGATAAACGGATCTGAAATGAGAAGAAAACAAAAAATGGGTTAGTACATTTATTATCACCTGCTCACACATCTCCCGCCCCGCACGACTACAACTGCCAGCATGCCCTTACAGTAAGGACATGCTGGGAGTTGTAGTTGTGTGGTGCAGGAGATGTGTGAGCAGGTGATAATAAATGTGACAAGCTTGTCCCCTGCCCCCAGCTGCAGGACTACAACTCCCAGCATGCCCTTACAGTAAGGTGGGGCGGAGGCCGGGCACAGTGTTTCCCAACCTGGGACTTGTAGTTTTGCAACATCTGGAGGCACCCTGGTTGGGAAACACTGTTTTAGGCCAGTGTTTCCCAACCAGGGTGCCTCCAGATGTTGCAAAACTACAAGCCCCAGCATGCCTGGACAGTCAAAGGCTGTCTAGGCATGCTGGGAGTTGTAGTTTTGCAACATCTGGAGGCAACCTGGCTGGGAAACACTGGCCTAAAACAGTGTTTCCCAACCAGGGTGCCTCCAGATGTTGCAAAACTACAAGCCCCAGCATGCCTGGACAGTCAAAGGCTGTCCAGGCATGCTGGGAGTTGTAGTCTTGCAACATCTGGAGGCACCCTGGTTGGGAAACACTGGCCTAAAACAGTGTTTCCCAACCAGGGTGACTGTTTTAGGCCAGTGTTTCCCAACATCTGGAGGCACCCTGGTTGGGAAACACTGTTTTAGGCCAGTGTTTCCCAACCAGGGTGCCTCCAGATGTTGAAAAACTACAAGCCCCAGCATGCCTGGACAGTCAAAGGCTGTCTAGGCATGCTGGGAGTTGTAGTTTTGCAACATCTGGAGGCAACCTGGCTGGGAAACACTGGCCTAAAACAGTGTTTCCCAACCAGGGTGCCTCCAGATGTTGCAAAACTACAAGTCCCAGCATGCCTGGACATTCAAAGGCTGTCTAGGCATGCTGGGAGTTGTAGTTTTGCAACATCTGGAGGCAACCTGGCTGGGAAACACTGGCCTAAAACAGTGTTTCCCAACCAGGGTGCCTCCAGATGTTGCAAAACTACAAGCCCCAGCATGCCTGGACAGTCAAAGGCTGTCTAGGCATGCTGGGAGTTGTAGTTTTGCAACATCTGGAGGCAACCTGGCTGGGAAACACTGGAATAAAACAGTGTTTCCCAACCAAGGTGCCTCCAGATGTTGCAAAACTACAAGTCCCAGCATGCCTGGACAGTCAAAGGCTGTCTAGGCATGCTGGGAGTTGTAGTTTTGCAACATCTGGAGGCAACCTGGCTGGGAAACACTGGCCTAAAACAGTGTTTCCCAACCAGGGTGCCTCCAGATGTTGCAAAACTACAAGTCCCAGCATGCCTGGACAGTCAAAGGCTGTCTAGGCATGCTGGGAGTTGTAGTTTTGCAACATCTGGAGGCAACCTGGCTGGGAAACACTGGCCTAAAACAGTGTTTCCCAACCAGGGTGCCTCCAGATGTTGCAAAACTACAAGCCCCAGCATGCCTGGACAGTCAAAGGCTGTCCAGGCATGCTGGGAGTTGTAGTCTTGCAACAACTGGAGGCACCCTGGTTGGGAAGCCTGCGCAACTTACCGGCTTCCGTAGGATCCAGCGCTGCACGACACTGCCGCGCGACGATCTCCGACAGCGATCGTCGCTGGAGCCTCGGAAGGGTAAGTGAACCTCTTCGCCGGTCCCCTTCAGCTGTTTAGTTTTGCAACAGCTGGAGGACTACAGTTTACAGACCACAAACCAGGGATCTGCAAACTGTGGCCCTCCAGCTGTTGCAAAACTACAACTCCCAGCATGCCTGGACAGCCAATGGCTGTCCAGGCATGCTGGGAGTTGTAGTCTTGCAACATCTGGAGGCACCCTGGTTGGGAAACACTGTTTTAGGCCAGTGTTTCCCAACAAGGGTGCCTCCAGCTGTTGCAAAACTACAACTCCCAGCATGCCCGGACAGCCAATGGCTGTCCAGGCATGCTGGGAGTTGTAGTCTTGCAACATCTGGAGGCACCCTGGTTGGGAAACACTGTTTTAGGCCAGTGTTTCCCAGCAAGGGTGCCTCCAGCTGTTGCAAAACTACAACTCCCAGCATGCCCGGACAGCCAAAGGGTGTCCAGGCATGCTGGGAGTTGTAGTCTTGCAACATTTGGAGGCACCCTGGTTGGGAAGCTTGCGCAACTTACCGGCTTCCGTAGGATCCAGCGCTGCACGACACTGCCGCGCGACGATCTCCGTCAGCGATCGTCGCTGGAGCCTCGGAAGGGTAAGTGAACTTCTTCGCCGGTCCCCTTCAGCTGTTTAGTTTTGCAACAGCTGGAGGACTACAGTTTACAGACCACACACCAGTGGTCTGCAAACTGTGGCCCTCCAGCTGTTGCAAAACTACAACACCCAGCATGCCCTGACAGCCAAAGCCTATGGCTCTCAGGGCAGGAGCCCGGGCTGACATTACAGTGCAGCCGCCCGGGCTCCTCATACGGTCTCCCCGCTACCCCCCTTGTCTCCCGCCCGGGCTCCTCATACGGCCTCCCCGCTACCCCCCCCCCCCCCCTTGTCTCCCGCCCGCGCCGCTCAGCTCCCGCTGCTACAAGACTACAACTCCCAGCGTGTCCTCACTGTAAGGCCATGCTGGGACTTGTAGTCTTGCAACAGCAGACAGATGGGAGTTGTGTGGCGCTGGCAGGTGAGAGGGGGGGATATAAATCACTGCAGTGTCCCGGTAGCGCAGTGAGGGCAGCGGGGAGAAAGTATGTCGGAGCCCGGGCGGCAGCAGCTTTTCCTGCTCCATGTTGGAGCTGGAGTAAATTTAGTCAATTTTTATGGCCGTTGCGACAGTTTATTGCGCAACTGCGACTGTCTCAGTTAATAAATTCCTGACCACTGCAAGTCAAAACTGAAAACTTGCGTAAATTAAGCGGGAAATTTTTTTTTGACTTTCTAGCTCTTGCTAGGGAAAGTCGCACAATTTATAGGGTAGGCGCAATTGCGACAATTTTGCGCCAAAAATAGTCAGAAAAAACTGACTAAACCCCTTAGTAAATGCCCCCCTTAGAGATTGGCTGGTGACAGGTTCATCCACCTTTTTATATAACGACTAAACTAATATGGGGCATGGAACATCTTAGCTATGAGGAGCGATTAAAGGAGTTACAATTGTTTAGTCTTGAGAAGAGACGTTTAAGGGGGGATATGATAAATGTATATAAGTATATTAATGGCCCATACAAAAAATATGGAGAAAAACTGTTCCAGGTAAAACCCCCCCAAAGGACGAGGGGGCACTCCCTCCGTCTGGAGAAGAAAAAGTTTAGTCTCAAGGGGCGACACGCCTTCTTTACCGTGAGGACTGTGAACTTATGGAACAGTCTACCTCAGGAACTGGTTACAGCAGGAAAAACTAACAGCTTTAAAACAGGATTAGATATTCCTGGAACAAAATAACATTAATGCTTATGAAGAAATATAAAATCCCATCCCTTCCCCAATATCGCGCCACACCCCTACCCTTCAATTCCCTGGCTGAACTTGATGGACATATGTCTTTTTTCGACCGTACTAACTATGTAACCTATCCTGTTTATAAAACATGTCTTGGCCATTGTATAAATAAAGCACTTTCTGCTTTTTGTCTCAAACCAATTCTTCATAGATTGTAAGCTCTTGAGCTGGGCCCTCACTCCTCTTTAAAATAAATAAAAAATTAAAATGAATGTGTAATATTATAATGTCTGATATTTGTCCTTCTTTGTACCCACAAAATTGTAAAGCGCTGTGGAATTGGTTGGGGCCAATTCAATAATCATAATAATCTGTGTAAGTAAAGTTTTTTTTCTTTCTGTAAATATAACTCCATTATCCATCTTCAGGGCCGGTTTTAGGCTTAATGTGGCCCTGGGCAAAATTGAAATTGGTTCCCCATAAGTCATAATAGTGCACTAACCAGATTTACACATTTTTGATCACTTCAAATACCATAAAAAATATCTAAAAAGCAATTGAAAAGTCCCATCAAAACAAAAACGGTACTGATAAAAACTGCAAATCACAGCGGAAAATAGTACAATTTTAAGCATACTCATTTTTGTACAAAAACAAAAGTAGTAAAAAAAAACTATTTAAATTGGGTATTGTTTTAACCCTATGGACCTACAAAATAGAGATAGTGTGTCGTTTTTGCTGAAAGGTTCAGTGCGTAGAAACAGATGCCCCCCAACTTTTACAAAATGGTGTTGTAATTTTGAGGTTCTGAACCAGTGCGTGGTATGACACGACATGCCTGCTACCCATCACCACTGCTCTTTGTGGCAGAGGGCACCACCACCATCGCGCATGATCCTAAGGTGGTGAAGGTGGTGTGATGGAGTTCCATGCGCCCAAGACAAATTTGTGTCCGCTCCTCCCCTCGGGTCTCTGGACATTTCCAAACCAGCTCTTCAATATACATTCTTTGCCTCCACCTCCTCGCTCTGTATTACTGGCTACTGCATTTGACTGCTGCTGCGGCCTCTGATCCTCCCACCTGCTTGACTTCCATCATCCTGCCAGTTTTCTCACTCCCATCATCCTCACACTAGGGCCCCTTACACACTGCAGTTGCTACCCATCGAGAACGGCTGTTTAAGTGCCATTATTATTTTACGGGAATAGCGGGAGAAAAAGACGGAACAAGCAGTAATTTTTCTCCCGCTATTTCCCCGGGCTCCCCCAGCAGCTGTCACACTGCCGTGTGCTAACAGCAGTGGGAAAGAAGCCTAACCACACTCTCATCATCCTCCCACTGTCCCCAAACACACAGAGACATACAGTGGTCCCTCAACATATGATATTAATTGGTTCCAGGAGAACCATCATATGTTGAAACCATCATATGTCGAGTACATATGTCTATGTAAAAATGGTAATTGGTTCTGGGGCCTTAGAACCATTGTATGTTGAATACATATCTCAATGGGAAACTGCTAATTGGTTCTGGGATGACCATTGTATGGGGAGTGTTTAACAAACCAGGGTGCCTCCAGCTGTTGCACAACTACAACTCCCAGCATGCATGTAAAGCCATTGACTGTCTGGGCATGCTGGGAGTTATAGTTTTGCAACAGCTGGAGGCACACTGATAGGGAAACATTGATGTATGGGGTGTATAGTGTGTATATGTATTGTATGTGATGTGTGACATCGCATACAGTACTGTACAGTTCTTTAAATACCTTCAGGGGGGACAGAATGTCCTCCATTACCATCCTGCCGACTACAGTTCTATAGGAAAGGAAGGGGAGGGCAGCCAGCAGCTCATTGGATGCCTGCAGCAAGATGCTGCAGGCTATTGGCTATAGCTGCACTGGGGGGGTGGGGCTTACACGGAGCTCACAGTGGAAGCCTGTATGAGTTAGCAGGACAGCATGTGAGTAACAGGAGGCAGAACGGGGCACACGGGCACATTAAACAACTATCTGTCAGTTGCTGAAGTTGTCAGCGCTGTCAGATAGCTGTTTGTAGGATGGCCCCGACACACAGCAGCATCATATGTCGATGCTGCCTTCAACATACGATGGGCTCTGAGAGGCCATCATGTGTTGAAATGATCATATGTCGGGGTCATCATAAGTCGGGGGGTCACTGTATACCCATCTATCCCCAAGAGTATACCTTTATAGAAATTGCATACTATACTTATACACTCACAGATCTTTATTTGGAGATATATGAGAATAATCATGTTGATGTAATAATAATTTAATAAATATTTATACATCGCTATATGCATTTTTATATGTACACACACACACACATATATATCAGTGTTTTCCAAACATTGTATTGAAAGCTTTTGTAAAACTACAATTCCCCGCATGCCCAGAAAGGCTAGACACTCTCTAAAACACTTGTATGTAAACACTAATGTACATGGGAGCTGGAGTTTTACAAAAAGCTTTCAACACATTGTTTTATAAACACCTAGATATATATCAGTGTAAAATTACACCTCACAGCAGGCCCGCACAGGATATGGATGTCTGGGCATGCTGGGAGTTGTAGTTTTGAAACAGAAGGCAACACACTGTATGGAAAACACATGAAGAAGAAAAAATATATACATATTTTTTTTTTCTGTGTTTTCCAAATAGTGTGTGCCTGCCAGCTGCTTCAAAACTACAACTCCCAGCATGCCCAGACAATCATATCCTGTCCGGGCCTGCTGGGAGGTGTAATTTTGTAAAATCTATCTAAGCACTGTTTTGTTAACACTGATAGAGATATATATATATATCTCTATCTATCTATCAATTTATATATTGTGAGGCCTTCGATATTTGCTAATAATAAACTTTAGGAGTCAATTGACACATCCAAGATAGCCGGTGATGTGAAGCTGTGGAGGTAATAAATGTATATTGAAGAGCCGGTTCGGAATTGTCCGGAGACCTGTTGGGAGGAGCGAACGGAAAGTTGTCCAGGGTGCATGGAACTCCATTACAGTGTCCCTAGAATAAATGGGGATGGGGGGGGGGGGGGTAGTTTGGCCACCGCTGTGATAAATGCGGCACTAGGTCTGGGCCATATTGGCCTAGTAACATAGTTCATAAGGTTGAAAAAAGACCTGAGTCCATCAAGTTCAACCTATAACCTTAATAAGTCCCTATTGAGTTGAGTTGATCCAGAAGAAGGCAAAAACCCTCATACTAGAGGTAAAAAATTCCTTCCCGACTCCAAATATGGCATCAGAATAAATCCCTGGATCATCGTTCTGTCCCTATAAATCTAGTATACATAACCAGTAATGTTATTACTCTCCAAAAATGCATCCAGCCCCTTTTTGAACTCTATTACAGAGTTCACCATGACCACCTCCTCCGGGAGAGAATTCCACAGTCTCACTGCTCTTACAGTAAAGAACCCCCGTCTGTGCGGGTGTAGAAACCTTCTTTCCTCTAGACATAGAGCATGCCCCCTTGTTATAGATACAGTCCTGGGTATAAATAGATCATGGGAGAGATCTCTGTACTGTCCCCTGATATATTTATACATAGTTATTAGGTCTCCCCTAAGCCTTCTTTTTTCTAAACTAAATAACCCTAATTCTGATAATCTTTCTGGGTACTGTAGTCCTCCCATTCCCTGTATTACTCTGGTTGCCCGTCTTTGAACCCTCTCCAGCTCCACTATATCTTTCTTGTACACTTGTGCTCAGTACTGTACACAGTATTCTATGTGTGGTCTGACTAGTGATTTGTACAGCGGTAGAATTATTTCCTTGTCGTGGGCATCTATGCCCCTATTGATGCACCCCATGATTTTATTAGCCTTGGCAGCAGCTGCCCAACACTGGTCACTACAGCTAAATTTACTGTTAACTAAGACTCCCAAGTCCTTTTCCATGTCAGTCGTCCCAAGTGTGCTCCCATTTAATACATAATCCCAGCCCAGATTTTTCTTCCCCATGTGCATTACCTTACATTTATCAGTGTTGAACCTCATCTGCCACTTCCCAGCCCAAACCTCCAACCTATCCAGATCCATTTGTAACCATGCACTGTCCTCTATAGTGTTAACCGCTTTACAGAGTTTAGTGTCATCTGCAAAGATTGATACTTTACTATTCAACCTCTCTGCAAGGTCATTTATGAATATATTAAATAGGAAAGGACCCAAGATGCCAAGATGGACCCCTGTGGTACCCCACTAGTAACAGTCACCCAATCAGAATAAGTACCATTAATAACCACCCTCTGTTTCCTATCATTGAGCCAGTTACTTACCCACTTACACACATTCTCCCCCAGCCCAAACCTTCTCACTTTATGCACCAACCGTTTATGTGGAACCTTATCAAATGCTTTGGAAAAATCCAGATATACGACATCCAGCGATTTGCCTCTGGTCCAGTCTGGAGCTCACCTCCTCATAAAAGCTGATCAGGTTAGTTTGACAGGATCGATCCCTCATAAATCCATGCTGATACGGGGTCATACATTTATTTTTATCAAGATATTCCAAAAAAGCATCTCTTAGGAAACCCTCAAACAATTTACATACAACCGAGGTTAAACTAACAGGTCTATAATTCCCAGGGTCACCTTTTGACCCCTTCTTAAATATTGGCACCACATTTGCCATGCGCCAGTCCTGGGGAACAGTCCCTGTCACTATAGAGTCCCTGAATATTAAAATTGTTTAGTGACAGATACACCATTACATATCACATACAGAAAGAAAAAAATATATGTGTGTGTGTGTGTGTATTTGTGTGTATATGTATATATTTGTGTATATGTATATACATATGCACACACATATACACAAATATATACATACAAATACACACACACACACATATATATATATATATATATATATATATATATATATATATATAATGTGTATATACAGTACATGCTGTACAGACACAACACACTATAAATGCATATAGTTCACATCACACATGTTCACACACTAGATCTTAAGGCCTCTTGCTGTCCAGGCATGCTGGGAGTTGTCATTTTGCAACAGCTGGAGGGACCCTGGTTGGGAAACACTGCACTAGATGTCAATATACTTGCTTTTACTGAGAGCTTGCTGGGGGCAGAGAATACTATAGCAGCTAGGTGTTGATGGCCGGATTCTGTGCTTCCTGGAGCCTGCAGGCTATCTCACCCATCGGGCAACAGGCACACTGTGCAAATCTACCAGCAGGAGGGGGAGGAGGAGTTGGTGGGGGGTTGTTAAAGGAGCCGGACTTTCCCTGCCAGCACTACATGAATGGCCTCTGCTGAGAGCTTTTAAGAAGCAGCGAGGCTCACTTCTAAATGGTGCTGGCTGCATTCCCACACATTCCCTGAGCTGCAAACACTGTAGCAGCCTGCAGGGGGCCCCCTGGGGGATGGGGGACCTGGGCAATTTCCCGGTTTGCCCTGCCTTAACACCGGGCCTGTCCTTCTTCATTAATTTATTTTCACTATCCCTGATTCCCTAACACTCCTTTCTAGGCATTTTGTGTTATCTTGCTTATCTCTGTATATTCTTTGTTTTTAGACACCTTGAATGTGTTGGCAAATTAGAGCCATTCGGCCCATTTAGACTGCCCAATATCTCTAATAATATCTTAGGTTTGAGAAAGGCTCAAGTAGAGCTGAAAGGCATCATGTGAGTGTCTTTGTGTGGATGTACTGCTACCATAAAGTGAGTGTGGACCATTACATTGCCTCACATGATAACAGGCAGTGAACAGCAAGTTGGGGTATGTTCACACTGCAAAATTCCATGTAGAATTCTGCAGAAAAATTCAGCTGGAAATTCCGCCATAATAGACTGCTTAAAGGGGTTATCCAGGAAAAAACTTTTTTTTATATATCAACTGGCTCCAGAAAGTTAAACAGATTTGTAAATTACTTCTATTAAAAAATCTTAATCCTTTCAGTACTTTTGAGCTTCTGAAGTTAAGGTTGTTCTTTTCTGTCTAAGTCCTCTCTGATGACACGTGTCTCGGGAAACGCCCAGTTTAGAAGCAAATCCCCATAGTAAACCTCTTCTAAACTGGGCGTTTCCCGAGACGCGTGTCATCAGAGAGCACTTAGACAGAAACGAACAACCTTAACTTCAGAAGCTCATAAGTACTGAAAGGATTGAGATTTTTTAATAGAAGTAATTTACAAATCTGTTTAACTTTCTGGAGCCAGTTGATATATAAAAAAAAGTTTTTTCCTGGAATACCCCTTTAATAATTTTAATGGGATTCCACAGTGACAATATTCTGTTTTCTGCATTATGTCAAAATGTTAGACTAGTCTTATATTTTACGGAATGCCTCAGGGGATTCCACTAAAATCAATGGGGCTTGAATTTTAGCGGAATTCTGGATAACGTAAAGTGATTTGTACTTTTGACAGTAGTCACAATGGATATCATATGCGCACAATTTAGTTAAAATGACAGTGACCATTTAAGGTTAACACATAAAAAAACATAAACATATTTGTAGAAAGTTTGGCTATGGTACCTTCATATAGCAGATTTGTTTTAGCAGAAGTTGAATCTGGCCTTAAGATTTTACCTCCAATGTACATAACGAAAATGGTTTCTAGGATCCCAGCAGTCATGAGACTCATTGTACCAATAACGAACAATACTGCAACAAGACAGAGAAGAAATTCAGACAACATATAAACTTCCACAATACATTTGTGCTGTCTGGGTATGATGGGTGTTGTAGTTTTTTTTTTATTACAGGAAAGAAACTGGAAAGAAGATTTTTTTAATTTTTTTTCCAATAAAATGGCTACTGAGGGGTATGTATTTTTTCTTCTTTGAATAAAGGTTTTAGGCTATGTTCACACATCAGAATTTCCGTGCGAATCCCGCATTGGAATCCTGCATGGAGATTCCGCTGCAGCAGAGTCCCGTTGAATTTAACGGGAATCTACTGCGCTGTGCATGCGGCAACATTTTTCTGTCATGGAAATTCCGATTTCCGTGTCTGCAGAAAGAATGAACCTGTCCATTTTCTGTGGACTCCGTACGGAATGCATTGCTGTCTATGAGACTGCGCATTCCCACGTGGTCCTAGCCCAATTTGCGGAATGTCCACACAAAGATTTTTTGTGCAAACATTCCGAGATATGAACATGGCCTTAGAGACTTGTACAGTATCCTGTGCATATTTGATGTGCAGGATTTGAAGCTGTGTTCAGTCATTTAGTTTACATTGAAATCTGCAGCATCAAATCCTGCACATCAAATATGCTCAGGATATTTTACATGTGAATACACTCTTAAAATAAAAATATATACTGTATGTGTATTTACTTTTTACTTATTTTTTGCTTAGAAGCCATCTAATAGATGGCATCCATTACTATGCCAGGGCTTAGCATTAGCCCATAAAATGGCTAGCACTAACCCCCTT
This sequence comes from Hyla sarda, assembly GCF_029499605.1. Lineage (NCBI taxonomy): Eukaryota > Metazoa > Chordata > Amphibia > Anura > Hylidae > Hyla > Hyla sarda. The sequence goes on along the minus strand of NC_079201.1, from coordinate 35,830,908 downwards.
ATTATTGCCCCAGTATCCAATGGCACCAGGGGTACTAGGAGGAGCCTGGTACCGGCAGTCCCTCACTGTCATAAATGATGGTTTTGAGATTGAAGCAGTAGCAAACTGGTAGTATTAGGCTGGGGAGGGCCAAAATAAATGGCGCTTCCACCCTAATGATGCCAGACTGCTACTGCTGGGTTTTATTTGGCTGGTTATTGAAAATAGAGGGGACCCCACTGAAGGCATCAAAACTATGAATTAACACATGTGGAATTATAGACATAACAAAAAAGTGTGAAACAACTGAAAATATGTCATATTCTAGGTTCTTCAAAGTAGCCACCTTTTGCTTTGATTACTGCTTTGCACACTCTTGGCATTCTCTTGATGAGCTTCAAGAGGTAGTCACCTGAAATGGTCTTCCAGCAGTCTTGAAGGAGTTCCCAGAGATGCTTAGCACTTGTTGGCCCTTTTGCCTTCACTCTGCCGTCCAGCTCACCCCAAACCATCTCGATTGGGTTCACGCCCGTTGACTGTGGAGGCCAGGTCATCTGGCACAGCACCCCATCACTCTCCTCCTTGGTCAAATAGCCCTTACACAGCCTGGAGGATAGTTTGGGGTCATTGTCCTGTTGAAAAATAAATGATGGCCCAACTAAACGCAAACCGGATAGAATAGCATGCCGCTGCAAGATGCTGTGGTAGCCATGCTGGTTCAGTATGCCTTCAATTTTGAATAAATCCCCAACAGTGTCACCAGCAAAGCACCCCCACACCACCACACCTCCTCCTCCACACCAGCACACCTGTGAAGTGAAAACCATTTCAGGTGACTACCTCTTGAAGCTCAACAAGAGAATGCCAAGAGTGTGCAAAGCAGTAATCAAAGCAAAAGGTGGCTACTTTGAAGAACCTAGAATATGACATATTTTCAGTTGTTTCACACTTTTTTGTTATGTATATAATTCCACATGTGTTAATTCATAGTTTTGATGCCTTCAGTGTGAATCTACAATTTTCATAGTCATGAAAATAAAGAAAACTTTGAATGAGAAGGTGTGTCCAAACTTTTGGTCTGTACTGTATAGAAAAAAAAAATAAAAGTTTTTTCCTGGATAACCCCTTTAAAACATTAATGGAAACAGTCAAGTTTTCTCCTTACCGATTATCGGAGGAGCATCGGAGGATGCGGGTAATAAATCATTAAGTATAAGTGTAAGAACAGATATTCCCAAGAGCACAGTAATCTTGAAACTGATTTTTTCATTGTATGATCTGGGAATGTAGAAGCTTAAAAGATCCAGAATCAGCAGAAAGAAAGAAGGTAAGATTAAGGCAAAGACGTAAAGGCTTGACTGCCTCTGTATAACCACCTGTGGAATGACAAAAAGTCCAAAATGAACATAGCATACATGGACTTCATCTTCAAACACAAACCAGTTCCTGCATTTTTTACTTTAAAAGATCCCTAGCTAGAAATCATCCTCCTCCTATTCTCTACCTTTCCATTCTGTACTGTACATGGTGAAGTGGAAGATAGCCTATCAATTTTACAGTCCAGAAAAACCCTATAAGTGCTCTGGGAACAGGAGTTCAAAAATATCCTTTAAGGCAGCCATATGAAAATATCAAAACACAAACATCTGTGACCATTACCTACGACTTTTTGCTCCTGGTTTTGAAATATTGTGGGTTGGCACAATTTACAATGCATTCTAAAAAGTCTGACAACCCTTTCACTGTTTCACATTTTGTTACGTTGTGGCCTTGTGCTAAAATAAAAAAGAAAATTTGAAAATCAAGTTTCCTCCATCCTCCTCCTTCCTGCACTCACACTAAGTGTATTAAAAAGGAAAAACTAAAATTTTGCTAAGTGTTCATACGTTTTGCTATAACACTTGAAATTTAGCTCGGAGGCCTCCCATTTCTCTTTATCTTTAAAATGTTTCTACACCTTGACTGGGTCCCCTTTAGTAAATTAAGTTGATATGATTTGGAAACATCCAGCCCTGTCTATTAATGTCACACAGCACTTTTTTGTTCTGATATGCATTGCCAAGCCATGAGGTAGAGCTTAATTGTATACTCTGACCCTAGACATCTTAATCTCTATCCAAAGAATAGAAGATAAGATGTCTGATCACGGGGGTTGCCACTGGGACCCCCTGCAATTTCCCAATCACCGGCGCGGCAACCCAGTCATCTGGTGCACTGAGCACACTCCGCTCCTTGACGAATCACCGGCGCCCACTGCCATCACACCTCTTCCATTCATGGCTATGGGAGGAGGTGTGACGGCTATGTACTAGCTCCAAGCTTATCGTGTTCAAAATGCTGTGGCACAGGCCCTGAGATCACAGGGGGTCCCAACAGCCCCTTTGGATAGGGAATAAGATTTCTTGGGGCGGAGTACCCCTGCACTGAAAGTTCCCTAGAGCACAGTGGCCTCCATATTTCTGAAATGAAAGATGTTTGAAACAGCCAGGATTCCTAGAGCTGGCTGTCCCACCATAATAAGCAATTGGGTAAGAAGGGCCTTGATAAGAGAGATATCCGATATCTGTTATACTGTAAATATGGAGGCTGCAGATCCCATCTGATTCAATTTTACATGATTCCCATTGTTGTGTATGTTGCTGCACAACCACCTTGGAAAGCAGAAACATTTGTTGATCTGCCATATATCCCGGTGGTTTTACACTATGAAGTTCTTTTTTTCTCCTACTCCATGTGACAGAAAACATTTTTGTGCCCTTCTTCAACGTATTGTAAGCAGTCAAGCGATGAAGATAATGTACACTTATTTATGCCAAAGCAACACATGTCAAGCCTGTACCAGGCTCTAAGTCAGGCAATACCTTGGTAAGAGAGGAAATCACCCAGCGGTCACTCTGGTTTAGCTCTAAATATCCTGTGTGCAGATGGGAGAAACTTCCAGAAAGTACTCCACAATCTGGACCTGATGGCAAAGCGGCCAGAAAGATGGCCACCCGGAGTTTGCAAAAAAGCTTGAACTTGTTGGTCTCAATTCTAAGTGTCATGTTTGGAGGTAAACCTGGCACTAAATCACCTGCTTAACATCATCCCTAAAGTGAAGCATGGTGGTGACAACAGTGTCTGGGACTGGGAGACTGGTCAGGGTTGAGGGAAATCTAAAAGGAGCAAAGTACAATGATATTCTTAGTGAAAACCTGATCCAGAGTGCTTTGGACCTCAGGCTGGGCCAAAGGTTCACCTTCCAACAAAACAATGACCCTAAGCACACATCCAAAACAACAATGGAGTAACTTAGGAACAACTCTGTTAATGTCCTTGAGTTGCTCAGCCAAAGCCGTGCTTTAAATCCAGACAAGCATCTCTGGAGAGGAGAAAATGACTTCCTACTGACGAGTCCCATCCAACCTTGATAGCGCGATAGCATTTGCTAAGAATAATGGCAGAAAATCCTAAATTCCAGGTGTTCAAACCTCATGGCATCATTCCCAAGAAGACTGGAGGCTGTAATCACTGCCGAAGGTGCTTTAACTAAGTACTATATAAAGGGTCTAAATACTTATGTCAATACAATATTTTAGATTTTCCTCTTCAATAAATTAGCAAAGATTTCAATTTTTACTTTGTCATTATGGGGTATTAAGTGCAGTTTGATGGGATAAAAACAGATTTTTCTTTATTTTAGCACAAGTTGTAACCATAACCTACACTTATCCTTTTTACATTGTGGCTTTCACAATATGTTGTGGGTTGGTACATGCGAACTTGAGCTGTGATACATATGCATGGCTATTCACTTTATACTCAGGTCGGGTGTTCTCTTTATAGAGCTATATAGTGCTGTATTGGTGATCGTAATGTATATAGTGTATGCAATACACATCAGTATTGAACATGAGAAGGGAGTGTGACGGATCCTAGAGTCACCCTACCTACTTGGATGGACTTTAGGACATCACTATTTGTACCCCTCAGTTTATGTTGTCCAGTGACCTAAAGCTCAGAGTTAAAATACTTTTATTTACTGTTTTCATACACTTTCTGTGCACAATACACCTTTTGCACTCAAGGCACTGTATAGGGAGAGCTAATTACCTTTGTTGGATTATCTCCCAGACTATCTGTCACCTGTATTGCCTTTATTGGATTATCTCCCAGACTACCTGTCACCTGGATTACCTTTGTTGGATTATCTCCCAGATTACCTCTCACCTGTATTGCCTTTATTGGATTATCTCCCAGACTACCTGTCACCTGTATTACCTTTGTTGGATTATCTCCCAGACTACCTTCCACCTGTATTGTCTTTACTGACCTTCCCCCCTGTGATGTCCTTCCTATAAAAAGAGACACTTGTTCCACAATAAACAGTTCTGATTTTATACCTGTAGACTGGTGTTGCCTGGTTCTTCAGGTACAAGGATGCAATAATCTCTAGTTCTGCCTGGGGATATTGCCTGTGATATGCTGGGGATTGTCATCAGGAAGGAGAAGTCACTTTTGGCAGAGGCAGTCCGTCACAGGGAGTCTGCTGATAACATAGTGTGCCACAAAAACAGAGTAGCGCACCATCAATCAATTTGGTGGCTGCTACATCTGTATATGTATTTTATATGTAAATGTTGTTTGTTATATGTACATGCATCTTTCATTTCACTGTACAGTAAACAACAGTGTTATGATAGTAAGAAGGCTGCTGAAAAGTTACAGAATAGAAATTGTGAGGCTCAGTGTAATTGGACTTGGCTTATTTCTGAAATACGAATTCTGTCTTCCGTCTGTCTTGAAATTCTGACTGAATTACCAGGGTAGCAGCTTCTACAGGGCCCATTATATAAAACAGTCCATCTGCACTCAAAGGTAAAAAGCAGCAATGACTCTGGATTAATGGGGGGGGAGGTATGAAAACTTTAATGCTGATCAGGAGACCAAAGAAAGTACATTATTGCAGTGCTCTTATCGTCTTCTGCATCATCCCTATTCTGTGGTATCACTTTTTTGCATTATTTATGTGTGGTAATGTCACTCACATCTCTTATATTACTTTTTATTTTTTTATTCAGGTAAACAGAATATATCAGCACATTGTTCAGGATGCGTTTTGGCCCTTTCACAGTTCTTGCCAACTACTTCATCATTAATTAATGATCATTAAAGGGGTAATCCGGGCAAAAATATTTTATCCCCTATCTAAAGTCTCTCAGCAGCTGGCCCCCCGCGATCTCCCTGTAGCACCCGCATTCTATGGGGACGTGATGCCACGCCCCCTCCATTCATGTCTATGGGAGGGGGCGTGATGGCCGTCACACCCCCTCCCATAGACATGAATGGAGGGGGCGTGGCGTGACGTCACGTCTCCAGTCCCGGAAACCCGGAGGTTTCCGAAACTGAAGACGCACCACCCATATAGAATGCGGGTGCTACAGGGAGATCGTGGTGATCTCAGCAGCTGGCCCCCCGCGATCAGACATCTTATCCCCTATCCTTTGGATAAGGGATAAAATGTTTTTGCCTGGAATACCCCTTTAAGGCTGCAAACGTGCTGAAAAACATCATATGAAAGACGGTGATATATGCTGAATTCCTAAATAAAGGAAAATGGATATTCCAAATACATTTTTTTTTATTCACATATACAATATGTCTACTTTATGTTTTCATCATAAAATTGACGTGTTTTTACTTTTGGAAGACACTAGAGGGCTTCAAAGTTCAGCAGCAATTTTCCAATTTTTCCAAAAATTTTGAAACTTGCTTTTTTTCAGGGACCAGTTCAGGTTTGAAGTAAATTTGAAGGGTCTTCATATTAGAAATACCCCATAAAAGACCCCATTATAAAAACTGCACCCCCCAAAGTATTCAAAATGACATTCAGTCAGCGTTTTAACCCTTTAGGTGTTTCACAGGAATAGCAGCAAAGTGAAGGAGAAAATTCACAATCTTCATTTTTTACACTCGCATGTTTTTGTTGACCCAATTTTTGAATTTTTGCAAGGGGAAAAAAGGAGAAAATTTTTACTTGTGTTTGAAACCCAATTTTTTTTTGAGTAAGGACATACCTCATATGTCTATGTTAATTGTTCGGCGGGCGCAGTAGAGGGCTCAGAAGGGAAGGAGCGACAAATGGTTTTTGTGGGGCATGTCACATTTAGGAATCCCCTATGGTGCCAGAGCAGCAAAAAAAAAACACATGGCATACCATTTTGGAAACTAGACCCCTCGGGAACATAACAAGGGGTAAAGTAAACCTTAATACCCCACAGGTGATTCACGACTTTTGCATATGTAAAAAAAAAAAAAAAAAAATTCCCTAAAATGCTTGGTTTCCCAAAAGTTTTACATTTTAAAAAAAGGGTAATAGCAGAAAATACCCCCCAAAATTTGAAGCCTAATTTCTCCCGATTCAGAAAACACCCCATATGGGGGTGAAAAGTGCTCTGCTGGTGCACTACAGGTCTCAGAAGAGGAGTCACATTTGCCTTTTTTGAAGGAAATTTTGCTCTGGGGGCATGCCGCATTTAGGAAGCCCCTATGGTGCCAGGACCGCAAAAAAAAACACATGGCATACCATTTTGGAAACTAGACCCCTTGGGGGAACGTAACAAGGGGTAAAGTGAACCTTAATACCCCACAGGCGTTTCACAACTTTTGCATATGTAAAAAAAAAAATTGTGGGGGGGGGGGGGGGGGACATCCAGCTGTTGCAAAACTACAACTCCCAGCATGTACGGTCTATCAGTGCATGCTGGGAGTTGTAGTTTTGCAACCGCTGGAGGCTCCGTTTTGGAAACAGTGGCGTACCAGACGTTTTTCCTTTTTATTGGGGAGGGGGGCTGTGTAGGGGTATGTGTATATGTAGTGTTTTTTACTTTTTATTTTGTGTCAGTGTAGTGTAGTGTTTTTAGGGTACAGTCGCATGGGCGGGGGGTTCACAGTAGTTTCTCTCTGGCAGTTTGAGCTGCGGCAGAAAATTTGCCGCAGCTCAAACTTGCAGCCGGATACTTACTGTAATCCTCCGCCCATGTGAGTGTACCCTGTACATTCACATTGGGGGGGAACATCCAGCTGTTGCAAAACTACAACTCCCAGCATGTACGGTCTATCAGTGCATGCTGGGAGTTGTAGTTTTGCAACCGCTGGAGGCTCCGTTTTGGGAACAGTGGCGTACCAGATGTTTTTCATTTTTATTGGGGAGGGGAGGGGGGCTGTGTAGGGGTATGTGTATATGTAGTGTTTTTTACTTTTAATTTTTTGGTAGTGTAGTGTTTTTAGGGTACAGTCGCACGGGCGGGGTTCACAGTAGTTTCTCGCTGGCAGTTTGAGCTGCGGCAGAAAATTTGCCGCAGCTCAAACTTGCAGCCGGATACTTACTGTAATCCTCCGCCCATGTGAGTGTACCCTGTACATTCACATTGGGGGGGGGGGGGGAGAAACATCCAGCTGTTGCAAAACTACAACTCCCAGCATGTACGGTCTATCAGTGCATGCTGGGAGTTGTAGTTTTGCAACCGTTGGAGGCTCCGTTTTGGAAACAGTGGCGTACCAGACGTTTTTCATTTTTATTGGGGAGGGGAGGGGGGCTGTGTAGGGGTATGTGTATATGTAGTGTTTTTTACTTTTTATTTTATTTTGTGTTAGTGTAGTGTTTTTAGGGTACAGTCGCATGGGTAGGGGGTTCACAGTAGTTTCTCTCTGGCAGTTTGAGCTGCCGTAGAAAATTTGCTGCAGCTCAAACTTGCAGCAGGATACTTACTGTAATCCTCCGCCCATGTGAGTGTACCCTGTACATTCACATTGGGGGGGAACATCCAGCTGTTGCAAAACTACAACTCCCAGCATGTACGGTCTATCAGTGCATGCTGGGAGTTGTAGTTTTGCAACCGCTGGAGGCTCCGTTTTGGAAACAGTGGCGTACCAGACGTTTTTCATTTTTATTGGGGAGGGGGGCTGTGTAGGGGTATGTGTATATGTAGTGTTTTTTACTTTTTATTTTATTTTTTGGTAGTGTAGTGTTTTTAGGGCACAGTCGCACGGGCGGGGGTTCACAGTAGTTTCTCGCTGGCAGTTTGAGCTGCGGCAGAAAATTTGCCGCAGCTCAAACTTGCAGCCGGATACTTACTGTAATCCTCCGCCCATGTGAGTGTACCCTGTACATTCACATTGGGGGGGGGGGGGGGAGAGAAACATCCAGCTGTTGCAAAACTACAACTCCCAGCATGTACGGTCTATCAGTGCATGCTGGGAGTTGTAGTTTTGCAACAGCTGGAGGCACACTGGTTGTGAAACTCCGAGTTTGGTAACAAACTCAGTGTTTTGCAACCAGTGTGCCTTCAGCTGTTGCAAAAGCTACAACCCCCAGCATGTACGGACAGCGGAAGGGCATGCTGGGTCTTGTAGTTATGCAACAGCTGGAGGCATACTACTTTGGCTGGGGATGCTGGGGACTGTAGTTATGCAACAGCTGGAGACACACTGGTTTGCTACATAACTCAGTGTGCCTTCAGCTGTTGCAAAACTACAACTCCCAGCAGTCACCGACAGCCAACGGGCATGCTGGGAGTTGTAGTTATGCAACCAGCAGATGCACTACTACAACTCCCAGCATGCACTTTAGCTGTTTGTGCAAGCTGGGAGTTGTAGTTGCACAACAGCTGAAGGTACACTTTTCCATAGAAAAAATGTGCCTCCAGCTGTTGCAAAACTACAGCTCCCAGCATGCCCTTTTTGCATGCTTGGAGCTGTTGCTAAGCAACAGCAGGAGGCTGTCACTCACCTCCAACAATCCAGCCGCATCACATCAGTCCCTCATCACATCAGTCCCTCGTCGTCGCTGCGCGGCTGCTGCTCCTGGGGCCCCGATCCCAACATTAACGTCGGGGATCGGGGTCCCCAGCACCCGGGGTGCACGTCCCGCATCTGCTCACGTCCTCCGGAAGAGGGGCGGAGCGGGTTACATAGTTAGTACGGTCGAGAAAAGACATATGTCCATCAAGTTCAACCAGGGAATTAAGGGATAGGGGTGTGGCGCGATATTGGGGTAGGGATGGGATTTTATATTTCTTCATAAGCATTAATCTTATTTTGTTCCAGGAATGTATCTAATCCTGTTTTAAAGCTGTTAATTTTTCCTGCTGTGCCCAGTTCCTGAGGTAGACTGTTCCATAAGTTCACAGTTCTCATGGTAAAGAAGGCGTGTCGCCCCTTGAGACTAAACTTTTTCTTCTCCAGACGGAGGGAGTGCCCCCTCGTCCTTTGGGGGGGTTTAACCTGGAACAGTTTTTCTCCATATTTTTTGTATGGGCCATTAATATACTTATATACGTTTATCATATCCCCCCTTGAACGTCTCTTCTCAAGACTAAACAATTGTAACTCCTTTAATCGCTCCTCATAGCTAAGATGTTCCATGCCCCATATTAGTTTAGTCGCACGTCTCTGCACCCTTTCCAGCTCCGCAGTGACCCTTTTATGGACAGGCGACCAAAACTGAACAGCATATTCCAGGTGAGGCCGTACCAATGCTTTATAAAGGGGAAGTATTATGTCCCTGTCCCTTGAGTCCATGCCTCTTTTGATACATGACAATATCCTGCTGGCTTTGGAAGCAGCAGCCTGACATTGCACCCGCAGTGACACCCGCAGCAGGCGCCCTGATTGGTCGGCTGGGAAGCCGTCCGACGAATCAGGGCGATCGTGATGTGGCACCAGTGCCACCTCACCCCTGCAGGCTCTGGCTTTCGGGGCCGTCGGAGCGATTTCAGCAGGCATTGGGCACCGGCTCCCCTCCAGCTAGCGGCAGGGGGCCGGTAATGGACAGGACGTACTCAAACGTCCTGAGTCCTTAAGGACTCGGAAAAGGGGCCGTTTGAGTACGTCCTGCGTCCTTAAGGGGTTAAGACTGTTTATTACGACATTCTGTGTTTTTTTTTTTAATGCTGTGATATTATTATAATTTTTTTTTCTGCAGTCACTTTACTGTGTTTTATCTGCACTTTGACAGGACTTCGTGGATAGTCTTTGTACAGTAAAATTACTGGATACATTATTCCAGTACTGTGACTTCACCATGTACATTATCTCACTACTGTGACATCACTCCCCTAGATAAGTAAAATGAATGGCGATGTGTACGCAGGAGGAAAGGTGAGTTGAATTTTTATAAAAATTTTTTTTTTGGGGGGGGGAGTGACCTTTCTAACTACTGGGGAACTGCAATACCTTACTACTGGGGGCTGCAATATCTAACTACTGGGGGGTGGGGGGGCTGCAAAAATATTTAACTTGACATGCCCTACAAGTTTATCTACTTTAGTTAAGATGGAAATACCCCTCACTGTTTAGTGTTTAATCACTGTATTGTGACAATGTGTTCGTGGTCTCTTTTTTGTGACATCCTTGTGTATAATCTCTATGCTCTCACAGTATTGTATTGTTGTATTGTACTATGTGCACTGTCTTTGTGCATTGAGAAAAGCAACATTTCACAGATGAGAGCAAAATAATCCATGGCTTTCATGCTCTGGACTTGCTGCAGCAAGTAGATATAGTAAAGACAGGTTACTTTAAGTGTGGACTTGCTGTGCTACCCAATTGGTTTTGGAGCAGAATATAAGTACAGTCTATGTTTTCAACCTTTATCTCATTTCAGGATAGGGAAGCAGGGTACCTGGTCTTTTCACAAGAGTGCTCCTACTGTGGGTGGTGGCTGGCCCAGCAGACCATAGACATTGGTACATGGCACCAAAGGGTCACACAAGGCCAAGCAAGGTTTGTGAGTCAATAAGTCAAGCAGGGGCCAAATAGATTCCTTCACAGGAACCCTTGCTATAGCATAAAACACAATAGTGCTCCGTCATTAGACAGTGGATATGGCTATTGGCTATGGGGTCCCATGATGCCCCTGGAAACAGCCACACATGAAAATATATTGCTCACTATACAAACAAACAAACATTTTGCGACAATTATTGTTAGTGTTGTGTGCCCCTAGGTATTTTCCCAAATAAATTAAGTATTACAATTGTGGGGTTTATCACCACTGAGCAAGATAAAAAGCTGTAGTGATCAACTAATCCAAACATCATTAAGAATTATAGATATATTTATGAGAAGCTTTATAAATGGATCAGAACTACTCTCTGCATTATCTTACGACATAACTAGACAAATACATAACAACAACTAGCAGTGACTAATCCCAATACCGTGCACAGGAGGGTTGAGTAGCCATTCAGTGGCTTTTCTTTCACAACTAAATCTAGAGGATGCCACTCTCCATGGTCAACAACGAACTTTTCCTCTTCACTGCGTATCTCAGAGGAATTCTTCAGAGACTTCAAAACAATGCTGCTCTCTAAGAAATACAACATCTTCATTTGAGACATTAAAAGAAAGTTAGACAACAGAGATCTTACTTTATACAGATATTCCTACTGAAAATTGTTAATTTCATAATTGCAAGGTGATGATTATTGGTGAGGGGAATGAGAATGAAGTGTTATACAGAAGCCATTAATTATGCCCTGTAATACTTTACTAGTAGGTCCATTTGATGGCTTACATATCATAGAGGCACGACAAGTGGTTGATAGGGGGCCCATTGTGAGTAGGGGCATAGCACTGATCGGTCCTGTCCCAATTTCTGCTGGGTTGTGTGGGAAAACTTGTACGGGGATCAGCTTCAAAGAAAAACTAAGTTGTTAACAAACATACTTGCCAATGCTACAGCCTTCATTGGAAAATCCTATGAACTAGACAACAGAATGGACAAGATTTATGCAACCCCTACCCAAAACATGTCAAATTTGGAGACATTCATAGGGTCATTTCTGGTTATTTCCAGAAGCAGGGATTAAATATCTCTATAATGCTCCTTTTATATGATGACCAGTGTGATGAGGTTGCCCATTTCTCTTTGTGACACTGAGTGGGATGAATAAATGTGAGATTGAAGCATTTAACAACATGGCAAGAACAATTTCTATCCCATAATAAATATACAGCTCCTACACAGACTGATGTGTCTCCATGGCTATAGACAGCAGATTGAACAATGACTTCTCACAGACAACTTATTGGTCTCACTGTTTTCACCATATGATTTTTTTACCTTAAAAATACTCATATCAAAATGAATCACTATACGTGCACCCTGTAAAACAATACACTGTTGCGCTCCAGCCTTATGGCCCACCATTAATATGTGTTATGTTATTGTCCACAAAATAGACAATAAAGGGGTACTCTGCCCCAGATATCTTATCCCCTATCCAAAGGATAGGAGATATGATGTCTGATCGCGGGGGCCCCACCGCTGGACCGGCACCCTGCCATCATCACTACAGAACACACACTCTGTGCGTGATGATGGGCGATGTAGGGGGATGGAGCATCGTGATGTCATGGCTCTGCCCCCGTGACATCATTACCCACCCCCTTAATACAAGTCTATGGGAGGGGGCCTGACAACCACCACGCCACCTTCCCTAGACTTGTATTTAGGGGGTGGGGCCGTGACATCACGATGCTCCGTACCCTGCATCGCCCCCTCATCGCGCACAGAGCCAGCGTGGTCTGTAGTGATGACAGCGGGGCAGAGATCGCGGGAGTTCCTAGCGGTGGAACCTCAGCGATCAGACATCTTATCCCCTATCCTTTCGTCACTAAGAGGCTTCAGGAGGGAGGTAAGTTGCTTGAAGGAATGCTGCAAGGCACCTGTAATGTCTGTTTATTTGTCTTTTGCCATTTTCTGTTTTCGATTCTGTTCAGACATGCAGTTCATGTCTGAACAGTTTCTGTGTTAACTTCTCTCTGGTAATGTGAGAGTTAATGCTTTCAGTCCTTCAGCACTGGGAGGGTATGTAAGACCTCTTCAGGTGCTGCTCTGGGCTGGTAATTTCACCAGGTACTCTGACCATGTTTCTTTATGCACTTTTGTCTGTCTGAGCACATTTCCTGGGTTTAACCATGGTTCTCTCCTGTCTGTTATTGATATCTGGATTTTAGCCTGCTTTATTTGGTACTTTGTCGTGTTTTAGTATTCTTGCATTGCATATACACTTCTCAAAAAAATTAAGGGAACACTAACATAACACATCCTAGATCTTAGATAGTTGAATGTGCTGACAACCAAATCACACACAAACTATCAATGGAAATCAAATTTATCAACCCATGGAGGTCTTGATATGGAGTCACACTCAAAATCAAAGTGGAAAACCACACTACGGGCTGATCCAACTTTGATGTAATGTCCTTAAAACAAGTCAAAATGAGGCTCAGTAGTGTGTGTGGCCTCCACTTGCCCTTATTACCTCCCTACAACGCCTGGGCATGCTCCTGATGAGGTGGCAGATGGTCTATTGAGGGATGTCCTGCCAGACCTGGACTGATGCCTGATGAAGCTGCGCATGTATCATGGCTCTGTGACTCCTTGCTCCGCTCAGCCCCACGAATCCTGGTTTTAACGAAGCTTTTCTTTGAATATACTCTATCTATGTCCAGGAAGGCTGCAGACGGTTCTTACCCAACTACACTCCTTTACCATTGTTGTGTATGTTGTTGCACAACCTCCTCTGGTAAGCGGTACTGAATCTTCCTTTGCTTTACCTTTACCGTCTACGTTACTCCACAAGGAGCGCCTTTTCTTGCTTTTTTATTTCAGACCTGGACTAAAGCATCCAACTCCTGGACAGTCTGTGGTGCAACGTGATGTCCCAGATGTGCTCAATCGGAGTCAGGTCTGGGGAGCGGGCGGGCCAGTTCATAGCATCAATGCCTTCCTCTTGCAGGAACTGCTGACACACTCCAGCCACATGAGGTCTAGCATTGTCTTGCATTAGGAGGAACCCACGCCCAACCGCACCAGCATATGGTCTCACAAGGGGTCTAAGGATCTTATCTAGGTACCTAGTAGCAGTCAGGCTACCTCTGGCAAGCACATGGAGGGCTGTGCGGCCCCCCAAAGAAATGCCACCCCACACCATTATTGACCCACCGCCAAACTGATCATGCTGGAGGAAGTTGCAGGCAGCAGAACGTTCTCCATGGCATCTCCAGACTCTGTCACGTCTGTCACATGTGCTCAGTGTGAACCTGCTTTCATCTGTGAAGAGCACAGGGCACCAGTGGAAAATTTGCCAATCTTGGTGTTCGCTGGCAAATGCCAAACGTCCTGCATGGTGTTGAGCTGTAAGCACAACCCCCACCTGTGGACGTGGGCCCTCATACCACCCTCATGGAGTCTGTTTCTGACTGTTTGAGTGGACACATGCACATTTGTGGCCTGCTGGAGGTCATTTTGCAGGGCTCTGGCAGTGCCTCTTCTGCTCCTCCTTGCACAAAGGCGGAGGTAGCGGTCCTGCTGCTGGGTTGTTGCCCTCCTACGGCCTACTCCACAACTCATGATGTACTGGCCTGTCTCCTGGTAGCGCCTCCATGCTCTGGACACTACGCTGACAGACACAGCAAACCTACTTGCCACAGCTCGCATTGATGTGCCATCCTGGATGAGCTGCACTACCTGAACCACTTGTGTGTAGACTCCGTCTCATGCTACCATTAGAGTGAAAGCACTGCCAGCATATAAAAGTGACCACAACATCAGCCAGGAAGCATAGGAACTGAGAAGTGGTCTGTAGTCACCACCTGCAGAACCATTCCTTTATTGGGGGTGTCTTGCTACTTGCCTATAATTTCCACCTATTGACAATCATGTGAAATTGATTGTCAATCAGTGTTGCTTCCTGAGTGGACAGTGGGATTTCACAGAAGTGTGATTGACTTGGAGTTACATTGTATTGTTTAAGTGCTCCCTTTATTTTTTGAGCAGTGTATTTAGTGTTCCTAGTTTAGATCCATGTTCAGATTGTTTTGCCTGAGTTTTGTGAATCTTAGTCTATGTTCACAATATGCCTTTGTAAAGTCCTGTTTGACCTTGTTGGGTCCTGGATCTCCTGGGATAGAATGCTGTTCGAGCTTTGTGCTAATCCATCTATCTAGGAGTATATTGTTGTCTGTGCCCGTTTTTCATGTATTTTTTTTTATTTATGTTTCCTCCTTGGCTGGTATCTGTTCCACACTGTTGAGTGTGACGCTAGCAAGGAGTCCATTTGGAGTTAATATTGCTGTCCACTCCTTTTATGGAGTGCAGTGTCTTTCTGTCTAGTGTGAATTATGCTCTTGTTATCCTGACCTGTTTAGTATGTCATATCCTGCCTTGATTTATCTGTTTGTTGCTTTGTAGCTTTCCGGTTATGTTCCTGACTTGTTTTCCGACATGTACAATTTGTTTTGTTTGACTCTTACGCCCATGCACTTTAGCGCACTATAGGGTCCATCCTCGTGGTTGTCGATCCGTCCTTTAGGACAGCAATAGGAAGGGATAGAGGTTGTAGGGACAGCTCACTACTCCCTGCCGTCCCCTCTCATGTCAGAATTACCAGCCTACATACTTGCTATGGTGCCACTTCCATTCTTGTATTCCTGGACTCCTGTTTTCTAGTGGACCAGATGCAAGGACCTTTTTGGCCAGTCCTGGAAGCTGCAGTTATGGCATTCCTTCATTCCTGTGCCAAGCATCTGTGCCAGGTGGCAATCGTTTGGCCACTTGGGCGCCCAGACATTTTTTTTCTTTTCTTATTCTTGTTTTGTTTGTGTGTGGTTTTTAGAGGTTCTGGTGGCCCCTCTTTAAAGGGGGGGGGGGGGGTACTGTACTGTCTGTTTATTTGTCTTTTGGTATTTTCTGTTTTGGGGTCTGTTCAGGCATGCAGTTTATGACTGAACAGTTTCTGTGTTAACTTCTGTCTGTTATTGTGAGAGTTAATGCTTCCAGCCCTTCAGCCCTGGGAGGGTATGTAAGACCTCTTCAGGTGCTGCTCTGGGATGGTAATTTCACTGTCTTAGCACATTTCCTGAGTTTGACCATAGTTATCTGTCCTGACTATGTTTTTGATATCTGGATTTTAGCCTGCTTTGTTTAGTACCTTGTCGGGTTTTAGTATTCATGCATTGCATATACTTAGTGTTCCTTGTTTAGACCTGCATTCAGATTGTATTCTGTTTTGCCTGGGTTTTGTAAATATTAGTCCATGTTCACATTATGCCTTTGTATTAGTCCTGTTTGACCTTGTTGGATCTTGGATCTCCAAGGATAGAATCTTGTTACGAGCTGTGTGCTAATTCGTCTATTTAGGAGTATGTTGGAGTCTGTGCCCATGTTTCATGACAGCACCAAAGTTAGTGAGTATGAGTAGGTAATTTTCTTATATACTACAATATTGCTTTAATTGTGTAAATCAAAAAGTTTGTAATTTTTCCCAATCCAGTCCAAGATGTTTATGAAATACTAAAAGCCGTAAAGGAAAACTTACCAAGATGCATAGTACTGGTAATAGTTACAGAACATTTCTGAATATCAAATGGAAAGTAGTAAAAATCCAAAATACACGTGCTTGTCAAACGCATTGGTTTAAGAGCTGTAATAATTCCCTCATGGCTCACATTGGCATACCTCATCCAAGGGGACGCATCCTCAACAACTCTACAGAAAAATACAAAATGAAACCACAACTCAACAAGATAAAAAAAAATTCAAACCACAGACTAGTTGTGCTTCATTCTGTAAGTTATAATAATAATTCTTTATTCATATAGTGCACACACATACTGCAGTGCTGTACACTGTCAATTAAAATTGGTCCCTGTCCTCAGTGGGATTCACAATCTAAATTCAGTATGGTTTTGGAGTTTAGGAGGAAACCTGGGTACCCAGAGGAAACTCAGGCAAACACTGGAAGAAAAAGCAAACTTGTTGCTGATGTGGTCCTAAGTGGTATTTGAACCTAGGACCCCAGCACTACAAGGTGTCCTGGAATGGCATATGGCATTATCAGCAGCATTTCTGAATATCTCATTTACTGCATTCACAGTGACCCCAGAGGGATTTATTTTTGATTCCTCATCGTTTCACCAAAAATAGGAATTGTGCCCCAAGAATAAAAAGCAGACTTTTGTTTTAAACATTAACTTTTTAGCAAAACAGTGCTAAAATAAGCATCTTTTTTAAAGAAAGTTTACCAGAAAGTTATATGACCATTCAGGAGGGATCATGTGTTACATTCTTACTTGGTTTCAATGGCTGCTGCATACTACTAAAAAGGTTCCATGAAAAAAAACGCTTGTAATTACCATAGCCAGTGAACTTTTGAAAGGGAGCTTAAATGTATAATTCGGTGTTAAGTATTTTTTTATTCTTTGAGCTTGCGTAGGACTCATTCTTCCCAAGAAAAATAACATAATAAGCTCCCATACTGAGTGGTTATGCCAGGAGTACGCAGTGTGACCGCTGAGCAGTGCCGTCTTCAATTATGAACCCACCTCACCAGAGATCGCTTAACCAATGCTGGATGTTCCTTTGGACATAGTGCCCCCTGGTAAGGTTCTGTATCAGTTCCCCTGACCCCCCCCCCCCCCCATATATACTCACACTTAGGACACATACTGCCTACACTCAGAGCACATACAGCTTACATTTACACACAGGGTATATACAGTCCATACTCACACAGGATCCTCAGTCACCATGTGTAAAACCATAAAGACCGGAGGGGCAGGGCCGAGCCAAGCAGCTCAGTGTAAGCGGCCTCGCCCAAGCACATGGTGCTCATGGCTCCTGCTCTACAGCCAGTAGATAGAGAAGAGCGGCTGTGAGTACAGACTAGAGCGGCTGTGAGTACAGACAGCGTTCCTTCTGGTGAAGGAGGACTGCAGCACTCCATATAGCTGTACTGACCCTATATTTCAAGCCATGCAGCACAGCAGGCTCAAAGGGCAGCTGCTTGGGCCCTCCAGGAATCACAGGGTTTAGGGCAACTGCCCCTTTTGCCCTGAGTTAAAGATGGCCATGCTGTGGAGGCTGTTGTTTGGCTGCAGCAATCACATGACATCTGCTGCGGAAGTAAAACTGACTGGAGGCAGAATGGAGGAATCAACACTTGACAGAGGGGGAAATAAGTAATAGTTTGTAATTTTAATGCATTCGGGGCCTTTATTTTAATTTTTATAGAGACATACCAAATATTTTTAGTTCTTGGGTCTGAGTGTTCAGACTCCACTGTATTCACAGAGGACAATCAAATGCCAGGTGAAATACAGCGAGTTAAGGTAAACTCCCCAGTACATGTCATCTGTCTAACCCAGGAAGAAGTACAGTGCCACCTATAAATAAAAATCAAAATAGACAAATTACCAGGTCCAGATGGCATTCACCCCCGTGTTCTAAGGGAGTTAAGTAATGTAATAGACAGACCCCTATTTTAATATTCAGGGACTCTATAGTGACAGGGATGGTTCCCCAGGACTGGCACATTGCAAATGTGGTGCCAATATAAAAAAACAAAGGGCCAAAAAGTGACCCTGGGAATAATAGGCCTGTTAGTTTGACCTCCATTGTATGTAAAATGTTTGAGGGTTTTCTAAGAAATGGCATTTTGGAGTATCTTGATAAAAATAAGTGTATGACTCCATATCAGCATGGATTTATGAGGGATTGGTCCTGTCAAACTAACCTGATCAGCTTTTATGAGGAGGTGAGCTCCAGACTGGACCTAGGTCCTGTCACGATCCCGGCTGGTAGGAGGTGGATCCTCTGTGCCAGAGAGGGATTGGCGAGGACCGTGCTAGTGGACCGTTTCTAAGTCACTACAGGTTTTCACCAGAGCCCGCCGCAAAGCGGGATGGTCTTGCTGCGGCGGTAGTGACCAGGTCGTATCCACTAGCAACGGCTCAACCTCTCTGACTGCTGAAGATAGGCGCGGTACAAGGGAGTAGACAGAAGCAAGGTCGGACGTAGCAGAAGGTCGGGGCAGGCAGCAAGGATCGTAGTCAGGGGCAACGGCAGGAGGTCTGGAACACAGGCTAGGAACAAACAAGGGAACGCTTTCACTAGGCACAAGGGCAACAAGATCCGGCAAGGGAGTGCAGGGGAAGTGAGGTATAAGTAGGGAGTGCACAGGTGGAAACTAATCAAGGTAATTGGAAGATTGGACCAGGCACCATCATTGGTGCACCGGCCCTTTAAATCGCAGAGACCCGGCGCGCGCGCGCCCTAGGGAGCGGGGCCGCGCCCGCCGGGACAGGACCGACGGAGAGCGAGTCAGGTACGGGAGCCGGGGTGCGCATCGCGAGCGGGCGCCACCCGCATCACGAATCGCATCCCGGCTGGAGGCGGTACCGCAGCGCACCCGGTCAGGAGATCTGACCGGGGCGCTGCAGCAACGAGGATGAGGCGAGCGCTCCGGGGAGGAACGGGGACCCGGAGCGCTCGGCGTAACAGTACCCCCCCCCTTGGGTCTCCCCCTCTTCTTGGGTCCAAAGAACCTGAGGAACAAAAACTCAATTCTTTCGTGATGAGGTCCGATGCACATTAGGAGGGGTTCCGTGCGGTAACGCACGGCACAGTCCAAACTTTCATTGTTAACACAATTGATGTAGAGGGGTCTGGCGAGACTGGTCACAGGGATGTTGAACCTGTTGATAAGAGAGGCCAAAAAAAAATTTCCTGCAGATCCGGAATCCAAGAAGGCCATAGTAGAGAAGGAGAAGGTAGAGGCAGATATCCGCACAGGCACAGTAAGGCGTGGAGAAGCAGAGTTGACATCAAGAACTGTGTCACCTTTGTGCGGAGTCAGCGTACGTCTTTCCAGGCGGGGAGGACGGATAGGACAATCCTTCAGGAAGTGTTCGGTACCGGCATAGTACAGGCAAAGATTCTCCATGCGGCGTCGTGTCCTCTCTTGAGGTGTCAAGCGAGACCGGTCAACTTGCATAGCCTCCACGGCGGGAGGCACAGGAACGGTTTGCAGAGGACCAGAGGAGAGAGGAGCCGGGGAGAAAAAACGCCTCGTGCGAACAAAGTCCATATCCAGGCGGAGCTCCAGACGCCATCCGGAAAAACGCATGTCAATGCGAGTGGCAAGATGAATGAGTTCATGTAGGTTAGCAGGAGTCTCTCGTGCGGCCAGAACATCTTTAATGTTGCTGGATAGGCCTTTTTTAAAGGTCGCGCAGAGAGCCTCACTATTCCAGGACAACTCGGAAGCAAGAGCACGGAACTGAATGGCGTACTCGCCAACGGAAGAAACACCCTGGGCCAGGTTCAGCAGGGCAGTCTCGGCAGAAGAAGCTCGGGCAGGCTCCTCGAAGACACCACGGACCTCAGCGAAGAAGGACTGGACTGTGGCAGGATCATTGCGGTCCCAGAATGGTGTGGCCCCAGACAAGGCCTTTCCAGAAAGGAGACCACGGCAGAGTCTAGAGTCCTCATCAAATTTGTCCGGCAGGGACAAGCAGGGGTTAGGAGCGGCCGGTTGCTGCGGAGGAGTTGCAGGAGCCGGCGGAGGAGATGGTTGTTGCAGTTGCAGCTGCTGTAACTGTGACTTCAGTTGCTGTGTCACGGTGGACAAGTATGCCAGCTGGTGATTTTGTTGGGTGATCATCGTGGAAATGTCGGCAAGACTTGACAGCGGCACCTCAGCGGAATCCATGGCCGGACGCTGCGGAGGAGTTGCAGGAGACGGCGGAGGAGATGGTTGTTGCAGTTGCAGCTGCTGTGTCAGTGGCAGCAGCTGCTGTAACTGTGATTTCAGTTGCTGTTTCACGGAGGACAAGTATGCCAGCTGGTGATTTTGTTGGGTGATCATCGTGAAAATGTCGGCAAGACTTGACAGCGGCACCTCAGCGGAATCCATGGCCGGATCTACTGTCACGATCCCGGCTGGTAGGAGGTGGATCCTCTGTGCCAGAGAGGGATTGGCGAGGACCGTGCTAGTGGACCGGTTCTAAGTCACTACAGGTTTTCACCAGAGCCCGCCGCAAAGCGGGATGGTCTTGCTGCGGCGGTAGTGACCAGGTCGTATCCACTAGCAACGGCTCAACCTCTCTGACTGCTGAAGATAGGCGCGGTACAAGGGAGTAGACAGAAGCAAGGTCGGACGTAGCAGAAGGTCGGGGCAGGCAGCAAGGATCGTAGTCAGGGGCAACGGCAGGAGGTCTGGAACACAGGCTAGGAACAAACAAGGGAACGCTTTCACTAGGCACAAGGGCAACAAGATCCGGCAAGGGAGTGCAGGGGAAGTGAGGTATAAGTAGGGAGTGCACAGGTGGAAACTAATCAAGGTAATTGGAAGATTGGACCAGGCACCATCATTGGTGCACCGGCCCTTTAAATCGCAGAGACCCGGCGCGCGCGCGCCCTAGGGAGCGGGGCCGCGCCCGCCGGGACAGGACCGACGGAGAGCGAGTCAGGTACGGGAGCCGGGGTGCGCATCGCGAGCGGGCGCCACCCGCATCGCGAATCGCATCCCGGCTGGAGGCGGTACCGCAGCGCACCCGGTCAGGAGATCTGACCGGGGCGCTGCAGCAACGAGGATGAGGCGAGCGCTCCGGGGAGGAACGGGGACCCGGAGCGCTCGGCGTAACAGGTCCTATATCTTGATTTTTTCCAAAGCATTTGATATGGTTCCATATAAAAGGTTGGTACATAAAATGAGAATGCTTGGGATGGGGGTAAATATGTGTAAGTGTGTAAGTAACTAGCTCAGTGATAGGAAACAGAGGGGGTTATTAAAGGGGTTATCCAGGAATAGAAAAACAGACCTAATTTCTTTCAAGAACTGCTCCCTGTCTGTCTCCAGTTTTGGTGTGGTTCTGCAGCTCAGTTCCATTAAAGTGAATGGAGCCAAGTTGTAATACAACACACAACCTGGGGACAGATGTGAAGTTGTTTTTGAATAAATTATTTTCTCTATTCCTGGATAACCCCTTTAATGGTACTTTCTCTGATTGGGTGATTGTTACTAGTGGGGTACCACATGGGTCAGTTTTGGGTCCTGTTCTTTTTCATATATATATATATGTATATATATATATATATATATATATATATATATATATATATATATATTTATTAATGACCTTGTCAAGGTATTGTATAGTAAAGTATCTTTGCAGATGGTACTAAGCTCTGCAAAGTGGTTAACACAAAAGAGGACAGTGCACTGTTACAAATGGATCTGGATAGGTTGGAGGTTTGGGCTAGGAAGTGGCAGATGAGGTTCAACATTGATAAATGTAAGGTTACGCACATGGGGTGTAAAAATCCAGGCTGGGAATCTGTTTTAAATGTTAAACACTGGAAACGACTGACATGGAAAAGGACTTAGGAGTTTTAGTTGACAGTAAATTTACATATTGTGACCAGTGTCCTGCAGCTGCTGCCAAGGCAAATAAAATTATGGGGTGCATCAAAAGGGGCATAGATGCCCCGAAATGGAAATAATTCTACCATTCTACTCACCGCAGTCAACTGGAATTCAGTAGATAGTAGATCCGTGACACCACGGTGGTCTGGAGCTGGAGATGTAGTGGATCCGCTGGACCTGTGTGGCAGATGACGCAGGCTGTACCAGGGAGTGGACTCTAAGGTGCCGCTGGTTTTCACCAGAGCCCGCCGCAAAGCTGGATGGACTTGCTGCGGCAGTCGGCACCCAGGTCGCTACCCCTGGCATGACGCAACCACACAGGCGGCTGAGGGGAAGCGTGGAACAGAAAGGATGAGGCAAGACTAAGTCAGGCTAGCGGGAGGTCAGGGCTAGCGGCACAGAAGTGTAGTCAGTAGGGTAGCAGAAGGTCAATAGGCAGGCGGCTGGAATCACAGTCAGGTCACAGAATACAAGGTCTGGTACATGGCAAGGGAACACTGAATACAGCTTTCTCTCAGGCACAAAGGCAAACAAAGATCCGGCAGAGAGTGGGGGGAGGTGTAGAAACTTATAATGAACGTGCAGGTGCAAAACATAATTACGGGCGCACTGGCCCTTTAAATCCGAGAGCTCCATCGCGTGCGCGCCCTGGGAGGTGGAAACGCGCACCGGAGCTGTGAGGAAACAGCAGGGGACCGAGGTGAGTGATGGGCTGGGATTCACATGTGGGCGCATCCCGCAGTGCAAATCCCAGCCCCCCCCCCCCGGCCAGAGGAGGAGAGGGGACAATGCACTCATGGCCCAGACGTGCAGCCAGAGCGCAAGATGTCACAGTAACTTTGGTCTCCCCCTTCTTTTGGG
This sequence comes from Hyla sarda, assembly GCF_029499605.1. Lineage (NCBI taxonomy): Eukaryota > Metazoa > Chordata > Amphibia > Anura > Hylidae > Hyla > Hyla sarda. The sequence continues at coordinate 35,807,812 of NC_079201.1, read as the reverse complement.
ACTGAGATTTGAGGAGATCACGATCCAGAATGTTCTCCTCAGGCTCCCAAGATCTCTCCTCAGGACCAAATCCCCTCCACTCGACCCAAAAACATTTCTTGCCACATACTGTTTTTGAAGCCAAGATCTCTTTAACTTGAAAAATATCAGAGGTACCGGAGACAGGAGTGGGAGCGATGTTATTTCTTTGAGAGAATCGAATGACAACTAGAGGTTTGAGGAGAGACACTTGAAAGGAGTTAGGAATGCGTAGAGAAGGGGGTAGACGGAGTTTGTATGAAACAGGATTAATTTTTTGTAAGACCTCGAACGGACCTAGGAGTCGAGGACCTAATTTGTAATTAAGTTAATTTTGAATTGAATGTATTTAGAAGACAACCACACTTTATCACCAGGAGAGAAGGATGGAGGAGGTCTTCTTTTCTTGTCTGCCTGGGTTTTCCTGCGGGAGAAGGCCAGGGATAAAGATAAAGACTGCCAAGTCTGTCGCCAATCACAGACAAGTCTACAGCTGGGAGACTAGAAGAAACTGATACAGGAAGAGGAGAATCTTTATGATTATAGGAAAATTCGGCCCAAGGAAGATCAACCCAGTCATCATGACGAGCTGAGACAAAAAACAAGTCTCCAAAATTTGATTTACCCTCTACACCTGACCAATGGACTGGGGGTGATAGGCAGAGGAGAAATCCAAGCTGATGTCAAGGCAGGAACAGAGAGCTTGCCAAAATTTAGACACAAACTGAACTCCACGATCCAAGACAATACTTTCTGGAAGACCATGCAGACGGAAGATATGGAGTAAGAAGTGCTTCGCCAGTTGTGGGGCTGATGGGAGACCGGGAAGATGAATAAAATGAGCCATTTTAGAAAACTGATCAACCACAACCCAGATGACAGTGTTGTTATGAGATGGTGGAAGATCGGTAATAAAATCCATAGCAATGTGAGTCCATGGAGCCTTAAGAATGGGCAATGGCTGCAAGAGTCCTGCGGGCCTCTGTGGAGAGGTCTTGTCATGAGCACAGGTGGCACAGGAACGTATAAACTCAGAGACATCGTGTTCCAGATTCGGCCACCAATAATGTCGGGAGATTAAAAGAGAAGTCTTACACACTCCTGGATGACCAGCCAATAAAGAAGAATGACCCCATTTCAAGACTTTGCATCTCAATCTGACAGGTACAAAGGTTTTACCAGGAGGTACCTGCAGAAGATTGGCAGAAGCTGCTGAAATTAGACAGTCAGGAGGACCAGAATAATGAAGAAGTAATACAACAATCATTCAGAATGGAAGACTGTAGCAGACAGAAGCAGGAAGGAACGGAATAAGTAAACAACTACTTATTGGAATGATGCGAGGAGCAGTTGTCACAAACATGTTTGTTTAGTGCAAATCTTACACATGTAAGAACACAAATGATGGCTAACACAAACACTCCAATCATTTACACACGGGTACAAACTAATAGAGTAACAGACTGAGTACTGACTAAACACCCAACCAGACAGAAACCCTTGGGGGCTACTCAATTTGCTCTGCAGGTGTACAGAGGTAAAGAGATTCTATTTATAAGGTTGGGAAAGCTCAAGCCAGATCAACACTAAAACCAAGGATGGATCCACTCTCCAGGCAAAACCCCCAAGTCTTCTCCTTGTTACCAGAAACGAAAACAGGAGATGATAACATGGTGGATGTCAATCCTCCATGCGTAACACTGTGCAGGGAACCACAACACCGCAACATTCACAGAAATAAGACTGTGTTCCTGTTCCCTGCTTCATCTTGGTGCATAGAGACACTGAAGGAACTGCAGCACTACGTAAACTTCAATCCCTTCATTTTGAAGTGTTGTTGTCATCTATAAAAATATTTCACATGTCACAAAGATGTCAAAACCTTAGATTGGTTGGATCAGATGTCTAGATCTAAGCAATCTAGAGATCTGAGGGTATTTCAGCACTGAGACCCCCTACCGATCTACACTTTGAACATGTCTGCATAACAAGTCAAAAGTAATTTTTTCTTTATTTTTTTTATTTTTTTTAATAAATGACAGTAATGCTGTAAGGAGCAGTGTGGGTTCTTGCAGTAAGATCCCCACCAATAAGTAACTGAAGGCATATTCTAGCCATATGTAATCACTTACTACAATGGGAACCTGTATCATTGTTCTTAAGGTTCTGTTCATACTTGCTATAAGGTGTTGTTGTTAAAGGGGTACTCCGGTGGAAAACTTTTTTTTTTTTTTACCAACTGGTGCCAGAAAGTTAAACAGATTTGTAAATGACGTCTATTAGAAAATCTTAATCCTTCCAGTACTTATTAGCTGCTGAATACTACAGAGGAAATTATTTTTATTTTGGAACACAGAGCTCTCTGTTGACATCATGACCACAGTGCTCTCTGCTGACATCTCTGTCTATTTTAAGAAATCCCCATAGAAGACATATGCTGCTCTGGACAGTTGCTGAGATGTCAGCAGAGAGCACTGTGTTCCAAAAAGAAAATAATTTCCTCTGTAGTATTCAGCAGCTAAGTACTGGAAGGATTAAGATTTTTTAATAGAAGTAACTTACAAATCAGTTTAACTTTCTGGCACCAGTTGATTTAAAAAAAAAAAAAAAAAAAAAAAAAAAAAGTTTTCCACCGGAGTACCCCTTTAAGTTTCCACAGGTGTTTCCTGCATTTTCTGTGAAAAAATTAACTAGCCATGATGCTAGTGTAAACAAAGCCTACTGTAAATATATATAGCTATATACGTAAAATATTTAGATTATTTGGCAAATACTGCTTTTCAAATAACATTTTCTTACTGTTCAAGGAAGTATAGATCCGGCACCCAGAAGTAGGACAATGGTACTGTTATATGGCTTATATTACAGAATTGTTGAGGATCCCATGACAAGAAATCATTTTTCCACATCTGCAGATATAAATTGCTATATTTAGAGAGCAAAGCAACACATGTATTTTTAATAAAAACCTAAGAAATCAAAAAATCTTACCGTATATATCCAAAAATATGTTGATAAGGTCTGTGTCTTCTCAACCTAGGGTGGACATAGATAGCACATAGTTATATTTACTTACTTTTATTGCTGTAAATCTCTTGAGCGTTTATACTTTTTAGTATATTATTTATTATATTTGTACTTATTCATTTGAGAGTTGTTAATATTAACCAGCAGTAGCCAACTGTGCCCCCTGATCATGTTATGAAGGCTGTTATTTTTTTCCTTAGTCTTCCTTTTACCCCACTGCCCATTTTCTTCTGCCTTCTTGGGTATTCCTCAGCAAGTGTAATCACTCTTTTTCCCCAGAACATCCACTCACCACATCTAGGATGGAGATAAACACTAAATCCACTGTGATCAGTAGCGGTTCTGTCCAGTTATTCTTTGGCATAGTCATTAATAACAGGTCTTCACGTTCTGTGATATTGAGATATTTAGCCACATCATAGTGCTTGCATGTCTGTTTTAGCAAGGCACCTGGGATGTAATCTAGAAAGGGTAATGAAGAAGAGAGAAGACCAACAGTTGTGTGTGTTTTCATACATTTTAGCCATAGCAGGCTAAACATAAAATATAATGTATAATAACAACATTTAATGGCTCTGAGGAGCTACATTACTACCAATCTTAGAACAATAAATAACAAAAATATTTATATAAACCACAGCCATGTAAATGATAGAAGTGCTCAATTGTCCAACTGTGCAAGGACACCCCCAATTGGCAGGGAGAATGGTCACAGTCAGTTGTAAAGTAATTTAAACATTTTTAGAAGAACAGAAGAATGGCACAAGGCAGATTTGTACGAAAAGAGAATTCAGCATTTTTTGTTTTAAAGGGAATAAAAGTGTTAGAAGAGCTACCAGATCCTCTCTACAAATAAATCTAGCATATTTGTTATTTAATTTACATTCATTCACTCTATCCACGTTATCAATCAGAAAATACTCCAACGCTGCTAAAAACCAAAACATTTAATTGAAAAGCGATATACATACCCAAAAATAGGTACAAGACCAGCAACCTCATTGTTCAAGCCTTAGAGACAGTTATCAGTGAAGGAGTGAAGGAGCATTTATACTGAGCAGTAAGAAACCACCAGAATATCTGCATCCATTTTCAGTCCCTTGTGTATTGTGCTCACATTCCCTTTTATTGATCTTGCTCATCTCCTGTTAAAGTACAATTTTTTTTTAGTTTTTTTGTTCTAAAGACATTTTAAAGCAATTTAGGATGTATCAGATTTCCAAAAATTACTATAGCGGATAACACTAGAAAAATGTCCTTTTTCCCTGTCTGCTGCCCCGTTCTATGCGTGTCCTGCTTTCACTTTGAAGCTGCCATGTATAGCACATGCGCGTCTCCCTGCCAACTTCCCTGCTCGAGGAACGGGGGTTGCGATCATATGATTGCATTCTTACAGATATACATTTATATGGCCATACTTTTTTTTAGAAGTTTTACTGTAACTTTCTGGGGGTGGGGCTTGGCCTCCTTATTTAAGGCAGGCTTTCTTCCTTATGCACTTAGATGTCCTCCAGAGAATCCAGTGGGGCTCTACGCAAGTCTTTGGAGAAAACCAGGCAGCTTTCTTGTAGGAAGGGTAATATTCCTCTTCCTGATTACAGTGACTTTACCACTTGTGGAGCATGTCACCCACCACCTCCACTGCCTTCTTCGGGTGAACCCAATATCAGAAACATGTACCGTATGTCTGGGTGAAAGATTTTGTCACTGGATCCATTTAAAATCTTAAATATTTTCTTAGTACACCCAAGAAACGCTCACGCTATAGTCATCCCTCCCCTGCTCCTATGGAGGTGGATAGTCATGATAAGGATTCTTACTCCGGTTCCTCTGAAGATGAAGAGGAGGTGGATGTCTCCAAATACTATTTTCCACAGGAAAAATCTCAGAAGTTGATCAGATTTGTGCAGGCTGAGAGCCAGCCAAGTCCTAAACCCGATGCTCCTTCCACGTCTAAAGGGCTTAGAGCCTTTCAGATGGATGACCTTTTCTCCGCTCTAATGTCAGCAGAGTGGGAGAGACCAGTTACTTCTAAGAGATATAAGATGATGCTTCCCATTGAAGAGTCTTAGTCCAGATCTTGGGCCAATCCACCTAGGGTAGATATGGCAATCGCCAAAATGTCTAAGCGCCCTATTATACCCTCAGAAGATGACTCTAATCTCCGTGATCCTATGGATCGTCGTATGGAGGTGGCTTTTAACCTATATTTCTGGCTCTAACCAGAGCTCTGTAGCCATTGCTTCCAGTAATGTGGCCTTGTCCTTAAGGAAATGGCTGAATAACCTACAAGAAGACATTAGTTCCATGGTTTCTAGAGAAGATCTTCTGACTTCCTTTGGAAAAATCTATTTTTCGGTTGATTTCCTATGTGACGCTTCTTTACAGCAGCTAAAGTTTGGCGCCAAGACCATGGCCCTATTTACAGCGGGGAGAAGGGCGCTTTGGGTGCGACCCTGGCCGGGTGACAGCTCCTCCAAATTCCAGCTTTGCAATATAATTTTTTTACCAGGCAAGGCCCTGAACTGGAAGACGGAAATACATAAATATGTGGAATTAAGGAGAGACCGATACAACTATATTGATGTGGATTATGGTTGCTATAATGATGGATTATAATATTGGTCTATATTGATCACCCTTGTGAATTGCTTCTTCGATATGTACACTGCCATTATTTTGAATATATGGTTATTATTTGGTACCCCCTATTGTGACTATGTAACTATGGAGTATGAATGTGGTAGTAGGTGAATGGTTGGTGCTGGGGTGTGTATGGGAGGGTGTGTGATGGGAGTGAATGGGTTTTTTGTTGTGTGTGTGGGAAAGGGGGGGTTTGGGGGTCACTTTTGGTTAGTTTTTGGGTTGAGCAAGTGGTGGGGATTTTTTGTGTGTATATGTGTGTGACTTGGTCCTCCTAGGGCACCCTAATTGATGTGATGGGTACACTTGATTATGGATTTTTTTCTGAGCACTTGTATATATATGTATTGATATTGATCACTTTTTAGATGTTATAATAATTTTTTGGGGGGTATACGGTATGGGATACTAGGTTTGTTTTATTAATAGAATATGGGTATTGTGTACATATTGTGAATTGAATCAATGGATAGGGGTGGATAGATCAGGTAATGTATGAGGGGGTATTATTGATCCATCTATAGGGGGTTTATGGTAATAATTTATTGGTAATATATATATATATATATATATATAATATAGATTTGATTGGGTGGTGTCATAGTTTGGTTTATGGATGGTTTGGGACGATATGGTCACTATAATATGGATTTATTATGTTTTGGTGATGCATGTATTTATAAGTTTATGCATATGATTATTTCATGTTTAATTTAATTTTATTATTTATTATTGTTGAATTATGGATTATTTATTATGTGATATCTAATATGTATTGAGTATTATGAATTGTTAATCACTAACTGTTATAATTTATTAGTTATGAATTATTATATATCTTGAATAAGAGTTTTGATTATTATATATATGATTTGAATATTAATATTTGCCCCCGAACTGATCACTATGATTTTAGAGTACTTTATATGAACTGGGTATGCCCCCAGATGTAAAATTAATATTAATAATTGTTCTATGTATGACCCCTAAGGGGAATGGTACAAACCGGTTCTATTGTTGTGAATAATTAGTATATCGGTTATACATATATGAAATGTATATATATTTTATATGCATATGGCTATTTCTCTCTGAACCAACGGTAATTGGTAATAATTATATGTTCACTCATTGGGGGTTTTCCTTATATTACGTACTAATATGTGGTGTCATCTATTGGCCATCCAGGGAATTGTATTTTAATGAACTATTTGGGTTTCCCAGTCTGGGTCCTCTGTGTGCGCTCGCATCGCGATCCCAGGCGGAAGTTCGGATCCCTATGTGTCACGTTTGGGCGGAAACTGTCATGGTCACATGACGGTGGACACCCTGTGACGCGACGGGTTCCGGATTCCGCTTCCGGGACGCGATCCGTGCGCCGGCGATGGAGGCATATATAAGGAGCAAAGGGGTGAGATGACAGCACCTCCTGACGAAGTGGGGAGACCCTCGAAACGACGTCCGTTGAGGCTGCACTGTGTCCCTGGATGGCCTGTGGGAACATGCCTATTACAGGTAGTGTTTAATGAATATATAATATATTTTTTGATTGATTTTGCGTTGATCTTGTATTGATGTATACACTACCGTACTGATATATAAGAGGGATATTATATTTTATGCAGTGTTCCTTTTATTTACAACCTTGATAATCAGGACCAGGGCACTAGTGCTATTCTGGGGTATATGTTTTTTAGGGGTGGGGTTGTCTGTCCTTTCGTTTGTAATTGTTTACCTAATAAAGTTTATACTATTTTTTGCATGAATCTTGCATTATGGGTGATTATTTTATGGTGACAATTGTAGGAGTATTACCATAGGTGGTTTTTGTTGCCATTTCTATTGGTGTCACATTTCAGAGGAAGAGTGTAGGTTATATTATATATTAAGACCCTGAACTGGCCCTGAATTGGACTCGATAATGAAAGAGCTTTCTGATAGAAAGGGTAAATCCTTACCCTTAACTCCATCCTCCTCTAAGAGAAATAATAGGAGGAACTCTCCTCCAAGTTGGAGAAATAGACAAAACCGATACTCCAGCCATGGCAGGACCTCCAGAAGAGGAGATCAAGCAAAAAGTGCTTCTGAGCAGAAGAAGTAGAGTAGGATACTCCAGTAGGCAGCCGCCTATCTTTGTTTTTTCCTGCATGGGAACAGAGAATAAAGGGTCCTTGGGTTCTCGAAATAATAGAGAACGGTTATTCTCTTCCCCTTGTTGTTTTTCCTCAAGAAAAATTTCATGTGTCCGTCATTTTGCAGGAACCAAAGCAGGTTTTGTTAGAAAGCTCGATTCTAGAGCTAATTTCTTTGGCCACATTGGAGCCTGTTCCCCCCCCTTAGAAGAAGGCAAGGGAATATGCTCTTCGGTTTTCCTTGTACCCAAGCCTTCAGGGAAACATCGCCTTATAATCGACTTAAGGTACTTGAACCGCCACATTCTATAAAGAAAGTTCAAGATGGAAACCCTCTGTCAAGCCTCTACTTTCCAAGGAAGAGTTTATGGCATCCCTAGATCTAAAAGATGCCTACTTTCACATCCCTATCCATCCAGAACACCGGTAATTCCTGAGTAGTGTTGCTCGCGAATATTCGCAATACGAATTTTATTCGCGAATATCGCATATTCGCGAATTCGCGAATATTCGCGAATATAGCGCTATATATTCGTAATTACGAATATTCGTTTTTTTTTATTTTTATTTTTTCACAGTACACATCACAGTGATCACCCCTCTCTGCTTCCAGCTTGTGTGGTGTAAAGAAGGCTCTAATACTACTGTGTGAGACTGGCGTGCGGATTTTCGCATATGCGAATATTTGCATATGCTAATTTTCGAATATGCGAATTTTTGCTTGTACAGGTTTTTGTATGTGCAAATTTTCGCATATGTTAATTTTCGCAAACGCGAATATTTGCATATGCGAAAATACAATGCGAATATTCGCGAATATATGACGAATATTCGTCCATATATTCGCGAATATTCGCGAATTCGAATATGGCCTATGCCGCTCAACACTATTCCTGAGAATTGTAGTGAGAATCAGAGGTATTCTTTTTCATCTTCAGTACAAAGTTCTTCCATTTGGGATCACATTCACCCCACTTTGTGTTCACCAAGGTGGTGTCCTCCATGATGGCGGTTCTCAGATTGTCAGGGATAAGAGTTATCCCATATCTGGACGACTGGCACTTAATAGCAAGCTCAGAGTCGATACTTCTGGACCATGTCAGATTAACTCTAGACTTATTCCAGAGCTTGGGTTGGCTGATCAACTGGGAGAAATCAGATTTGACCCAAACAACAACCAAGCAATTTCTAGGTTTCATCATCACCTAAACACAGATGAAGCTGTATCTCTCTGTGGCCAGGAAGAATCGTATCCTAAGAGGACACCTCGCAAAGTCTCTCTCAGAACCCTGATGAGCTTCCTGGGTCTCCTGTCTTCTGCAGCAGAGGCTGTTCCTTGGGCCCTGTGGCACCTAAGGCCCCTTCAGTCAGAAATCCTGCACCTCTGGAACCATTCACTCTCGGATTTGGACTCCCCCCACATTCTCTCATCCAACACCAGACAATCTCTCCATTGGTGTTCCGAGATACGAGATGGGATGCCTCTAATTGATCCAACCTGGACAATTGTTACTACAGATGCCTCCGGTTCAGTTTGGGGCGCCCATATGTTGGATGTCACGATTTCCGGAGGTTGGAGTCCAGAGGAACTGGCTCTTTCTTCAGACACCAAAGAGTTGAGAGCCATATTTTATGTTCTGAAACATTTCGAGCCTCTCCTCTTGAGGAGGGCAGTCCGGATCAAGTCGGACAACATGGCCTCGGTGTTCTGTATCAACAAACAGTGAGGTACCAGATCCAGTTCACTTCTTCAGATAGTGGGAAACATCTTCAATTGGGCAGAATCCAGGATAACAAGGTTATCTGCTGTCCACATCAGAGGATTCCAGAACACTTTGGCGGATCACCTGAGCAGACAGCTCACAGTCACGGGGAGTGGTCTCTATGTCCAGAGATTTTTCAGCAGCTCTGTCACCGTTGTGGACTTCCAGGGGGACATCTATGCTGCCTAATCTGGGTGACATCTATACTGCCTAATCTGGGGGACATCTATGCTGCCTAATCTGGGGGACATCTATGCTCCTAATCCGGGGGACATCTATGCTGCCTATTCTGGGGGACAAGTATGCTCCTAATCTGGGTGACATCTATGCTGCCTAATCTGGGGGACAAGTATGCTCCTAATCTGGGGGACATCTATGCTGCCTAATCTGGGTGACATCTATGCTGCCTAATCTGGGGGGCAACTATGCTCCTAATCTGGGGGACATCTATGCTGTCTAATCTGGGGGACATCTATGCTGCCTAATCTGGGTGACATCTATGCTGCCTAATCTGGGGGACATCTATGCTGCCTAATCTAGGGGACATCTATGCTGCCTAATCTGGGGGACATCTATGCTGCCTAATCTGGGGGACATCTATGCTGCTTACTCTGGGGGACAAGTATGCCCCTAATCTGGGGGACATCTATGCTGCCTAATCTGGGGGACAACTATACTCCTTATCTGGGGGACAACTATGCTCCTAATCTGGGGGACATGTATGCTCCTAATCTGGGGGACATGTATGCTGCCTAATCTGGGGGACATGTATGCTGCCTAATCTGGGGGACAACTATGCTCCTTATATGGGGAAAACTGATGCTTCTGGCCTTGGGTCTATAATTTTTTGAAGTTTAGAAGTAGCTAAATACATGCTTAATGCAAATGTCAACATTGATCTTTAAATGTAAGGGGTTATGAAACCCTCTTGGGTACTGCGAATGACTGCTCCAGATTAATTCTGTGTCTTTCACAAACTACTTGCCTCCCTGGTGCCTCAGGCCTTGGGCCTATAATTTTTTGAAGTTTAGCAGTAGCTAAATACATGCTTAATGCAAATTTCAACATTGATCTTTAAATGTAAGGGGTTAAGAAAACCTCTTGGGTACTGCAAATGCATGCTCCAGACTCATTCTGTGTCTTTCAGGAACTACTTGCCTCCCTGGTGCCTCTGGCCTTGGGCCTTACATTTTTGGATGTTTAGCAGTAGCTAAATACATGATTAATGCAAATTTCAACAAGGATCATTAAATTCTCGGCGCTCTGCCAGGGCCTTCTCCTACCCTGCCTGGGCAGATCCGAGGACCTCAATAACCAACTCACTAACTAATCCAATCGCTTATAGCGACGGGCGGTGTGTACAAAGGGCAGGGACTTAATCAACGCCAGCTTATGACCCTCACATACTGGTAATTCCTCATTTTAAGGTTAAATAATTGCAATCCCAGATCCCTATCACGAACTGGTTTCAGCGTGCAACACGCACCTGTCCTTGAAAGATAGAGACACCCTAATCCGTTCAGTGGAGCGCTAGAGCGGCCCAGGACATCTGAGGCCATAACACACCTGTTATTGCTCGATCTTGCAATTGATTGGGCAAGGTAAGGGGTTATTAAAGCCTCTTGGGTACTGCTGAGGCCTACTCCTGACTGCTCCTGGTGCAATGTATGGGGTAATTAAACACTCTTGGGTAGTGTTATTGTTAAATTTACTGATCATTTTATCAGTAATAAAATTTAATTTTGCAGAATGCTAACCGTTACACAACGAAACGCTTTTTGCGTGTGATTTTTTAATGAAAAAAATAATATATATGGAGAGGGATTTGCTTAATCATTTTTGGCGATTAGATTTGGCAATCCTTTTGTGATCTGATCTTTTGGAGACAGATGCGCTTACACACATGTAATCATTTTTTTAACCAAATTTCAAACATTGTGTGGTTTATTATTTTTGAGAAGAATGTCTTTTGGTGGTCCACCGTCCTGCATTATAGAGTCTTCTGAACTGCTGTATATGCACTTGTTTTTAAAAAACAGGTATTTTGTCAGACAATTTCAATAAAATTTTGCGTTTTTTTTGTGGTGGATTGTGAAGCCCGGGTGTGTACTCGTGCATCAGCCAACTCCAGGCTTTGTCTTTCAGGCAATCTATGGGTTCCTGATGCCGCAGAGGTGGGGCCTGGGTCTGGGAATGAAAAATTTTTGGATTGCGGGTGCTACCAAAAAAGATGGACACACCCTAATCCGTTCAGTGGAGCGTGCCTGCGGCCCCGGACATCTGAGGGCATAACACACCTGTTATTGCTAGATCTCAGGAGAAGGGGGGGTTCATTATCGGGAGAAGAGAGTTGCAGGTTGCCCTTCAGTCAGCAAGGCAGTAGCATGGTTGGCAGTCAGCGTGGTGTGGCAGTAGTGGAAATTCTGGAGCCAAACGTGCCCGGGGGAGACCACCTGCTTCACGGCAGCTCACCTTTATGGGAGTTAGCGGGTTACCAGCACCGGTCGATGAAAGATAGAGACACGCTAATCCGTTCAGTGGAGCACGCCTGCGGCCCCGTAAATCTGAGGGCATAACACACCTGGTATTGCTCGATCTCGCAATTGATCGTGCAAAGGTAGGGGGCTATTAAAGCCTCTTGGGTACTGATGAGGCCTACTCCTGACTGCTCCTGGTGTAATGTATGGGGTAATTAAACACTCTTGGGTAGTGTTTTTTTTTTTATTTACTGATAATTTTATCGGTAATAAAATAGAATTTTCCAGAATGCTAATCGTTACGCAACGGAAAGCTTGTTGCGTGTGATTTTTTTATGAAAATTTAAAAAAATTTATAAATACGGACAGGGATTAACTCTGCTTTATGATTTTGGGCGAAAAAAGTCCTTTGGTGATCTGATCTTTTGGAGACAGATGCGCTTACACACATATTGAATTAGTTTTTGTAAAAAAATTTCAAACATTGTGTGGTTTATTATTTTTGAGAAGAATGTCTTTGGGTGGTCCACCATCCTGCATTATAGAGTCTTGTGAACTGTTGGATATGCGTTCTTACACAAAGGTATTTCTTTAAAAAATTTCTAAAATGTTGTTGTTTTTTGGGGGGGATTGTGAAGCCCGGGTGTGTACTGGTGCATCAGCCAACTCCAGGCTGTGTCCTTCAGGCAATATATGGGTTCCTGATGCCGCAGAGGTGGGGCCTGGGTCTGGAAATTTCTAATTTTTGGATAGCGGGTGCTACCTGTGAGAAATCTTTGTAAACAATTTCATATATTGTGTTGTTTTTTTTGGGGGGGTGGGGGGGGGGGGATTGTGAAGCCCTGGTGTGTAGTGTACTAGTGCATCAGCCAACTCCACACTGTGCCATTCAGCCACTATATGGTGTCCTCATGCTGCCAACACCTCCACGCTGTGCCATTCAGCCACTATATGGTGTTCTCATGCTGCCAATACCTCCACGTTGTGCCATTCATCCACTTTATGGTGTCCTCATGCTGCCAACACTTCCACGCTGTGCCATTCAGCCACTATATGGTGTCCTCATGCTGCCAACACCTCCACGCTGTGCCATTCAGCCACTATATGGTGTCCTCATGCTGCCAACACCTCCATGCTGTGCCATTCATCCACTATATGGTGTCCTCATGCTGCCAACACCTCCACGCTGTGCCATTCAGCCACTATATGGTGTCCTCATGCTGCCAACACCTCCACGCTGTGCCATTCAGCCACTATATGGTGTCCTCATGCTGCCAACACTTCCACGCTGTGCCATTCAGCCACTATATGGTGTCCCCTTGCTGCCAACACCTCCACGCTATGTCATTCAGTCACTATATTGTCTCCTGACACTGATGCCACCACCAGGCTCTGTCATTGCGCTGCTGTGCGGCAGTGATTCTAAGAGCCATGCCGGTAATCTGCATGCTATTCTGAATAACAGTTTTATTTCACTACCCCAGCACACTCCATATGCGTTTTAGCAAAGTGTTCTATACCCCTATAGAGGCTGTATGTAGGCTAGAAATAGCCTTTTTTAGTATCGATTCGCCGCGACCAAATACAGATCGAAACAAACTTTTCGGGAAAATTAGGCGAATCGGCCTAATCGAATTTTTGAAAAGTTCGCTCATCTCTAGTTGGGATGTCATTACATATGTGTGATGCTGGTTAGGTACATTTGTGGGTTTTTTTTTTTTTTTTTTTTTTTTTTTTTTTTTCAGCAGGTCCTCATTGCCTCCTCCTCCTCCGTTTGGGGTCATTTATCATACTGCAAATTTTCCACTCATTATGTATGTATTGTTGTTTCCAGGTTCCGGTCTACCATGCTCATTTATTGTAAAATATTGTTGGTATCTGTTATTAGTTATGTCATTACAGTGGAAGTTTACGTTCTATTCCTTCATCCTACGGTCCCTGGAACCTTTCTTCCATTGTCAGTTCAGTGTATGTATTTATTTTGGTTAGGGGGTAACGTCTCATGGTGGCGCAAATCATTCGTTTAGTGATTTCATGGTTATTTTCTCAGGCAGATTATCTTCAGGTTCATCTCGCTTTCATCACACTTTCAGAATCCAATATTTTCATGGAGGTTGTAGGGTGGTTTGTGGTTTGGGCGATTGTTTATTTTCACAGTACTGCAGTTATTTGTCGTAAGTATCACAGCTCCGATAGGGTGGTTGTTATTTCCGTTGTCACCTCCAAGGTGTAGAACTAACTACGTTCTTTCTTTTGCTTACTTAGAGGTTGGTTTGCCGGGTCAAACCTCGATGCCTCATGTTATATGGGTAGTGTATATGTAAGGACTAGTGGGTGGGACTTGGGGAGGGAGCCAGTTAGAAATGGGTTGCCCTCGTCAATCCTCGCGCCTCATAATCTGGCTTAGGTAGTTCACTTGTCTTGTCTTGGCACTCACTAGAGGCAGATTGCTTGTCAATCCACGCGCCTCACGTTTGTCTTCTCATGTCTCTTTTAGTGGACAGTTAGGCTCATGGGTATTATTGTTTTTCAGGAGATGTCTCTGTGTTCAGAATCCATGGAAGGAACTGCTGTGCCCCTGTCACCAGCCAGATCACATTCCATTCCCAGCCACAGCTAGGAAGGCGGAGCTTTATAGAATTCTGTGCTCTCATAGCACTCCGGGGGCTGGTGAGCAGTCGGACAGGGATAGTGGGACATTGGCTCAAATTCATACCATTCTCAGTACATTAACAACTTCTATGCAAGACATGCAGAATAGAAAAGGCAAACCTCGAGGCACGATCCAGCTCAGCCACTTCTACAGTGGTCGCAGGACCATCAGTCTCTACCGGGCCTGTAGAGACTCCTCAGGTGGCGAGCACTTCAAGTGTGGCAGTCACGGTTGTGGCAGTTCCGGCTCCTACTCCTGAGTCGCAGGCGGTGTCCTCGGTTCCTGAGGTCTCAGCTCCGGTGGCCCCTCTAAGTTCCATGCCAGGTATGTCCTCACCTCCGGTCAGTTTGAGCCCTGCACAATTTATTCCTGAGGCTATCAGGAGAGATATCTTGGATGGTAAAGATGTCAATTTGGCATCACTCCTTTTGATATTTTAGATAACAAAACTTTCGCTTGTGGGACCCAAGGCTGAGCAGGAAATTGAACATTCCAGAATTTGTTCTAGCCTTTGGGCTATTCAGGGATGTTCTGTGCTCTGCTCACCCAAGCAGGAGAGGTGAACTTGATCAATATCTACATAAGCTGGTCGACCTAGGCTATAAGTATGGAGGGTATTCTTTTTAGAACTACCACCGATCATTTTTGGCAAAGGCAGCGGCTACCCTTTCACAGTTTAAGCAGGGCACCAATTGGGCGATTTTGGACACCGAATTGTTTTGCAGACATTTTGCGGGTCTCTGGGCACCTCTATGTGGGGTTTGTCAATCCTCGACACACGCTACCAATTGGTGTTCGGCTTCTGTTGAGGGCACATCTGTGACTGAAGGGGAAGCAGTAAGAAGTCAAGCAGGTCCTACGGTTGACAAACTGGGTAGGCCAGTACATTATCTGGGCAATGCCCAGATATGTAATAACTTCAATCTGTCAGCCTGCTGCTTTAGTCAGTGTAGGCTTCTGCATATCTGCTCCATTTGCCATAGGGCCCACCCTAAAAGTCAGTGTCCCAAGAGGTCCAGTGCTGACGCATGACTAAGTGGGGTTAATCATGAGGGGCTCAGGTCATTTCTGTACGACCATCCATCGCCAGGTTCTGTGGACTTCCTTTGTGAAAGATTCATATTTGGTTTTGACACGGGGATGATTTGCGTACCTCATGATACATAAGAGTGCAGAAACCTGCAGTCGGCGGAGAATTGCCCAGAAATAGTTACAGAACTTCTTAACAAGGAAGTATTCAAAGAATTTGTGATCGGTCCATTCGAAAGGGCGCCTTTCAATCAATGGAGGATTAACCCGATCGGAGTTGCGTGTGGAAAGTTCTCTAATAAACACTGATTAATAGATCATTTGTCCGCACCTCATTCTTGCAGCAAACCTAGCATCAATTCCCTTATACCTTCTGAGGAAGTCACATTAAAATACATGTCAGTTGATGCAGCAATTCAGCGCATTCTGCAGTTAGGGGCAGGTACATGGCTTTCAAAAGTTGATATTTCAGACGCCTTTAAGTTGTTGCCTATACAACCTGATCTCTGGCCTTGGCACGGCATAAAGTGGAACGGACAATATTATTTTGCTACCTGCCTGACCTTTGGGGCTAAAAGCAGTCCGTGGTTATTCGATTCATTTGCAACAGCTCTGGAATGGATCCTAGTCAACCACTGGTCGTGTGAGAATGTTCTTAATTATTTAGATAACTTCCTGCTGCTGGAAGCCCCTGCCCGTTAGCCTAGGGATTTGGGGACTCTTTTGTCTGTCTTCCGGAGCCTCAACATTCCTTTTGCGGACAGGAAGGTCGAAGGGCCTTCTTTATCCATCACCTTTTTGGGAGTCATCCTTGACACTGTAAGATTGGAGGCTAGCCTACCTCAGGACAAGTTAGACAGGATTTGTTCAGTCCTACACAGGTTCTCTCATACTATGGTGACTAACCGACAACAGCTTCAGAGTCTGTTGGGGATGCTAAATTTCGCAGTCAGAATTATCCCTCAAGGGCGAGTATTCGTCTCCAGACTTCTGGCCCTGTTACAATCTGCCCCTGATCCTGACTCCCTGGTGGTGCTTAATCAAGCAGCTCGGGCAGATTTGATTATGTGGGACCACTACTTGTCTAACTAGAATGAGATTGCCATGTTTATCCCGCAGGCGGATTAATTCTCCCCAGTGGTAAAATTGGACGCTTCAGCTTCAAGTGGCTATGCAGTCATTTTCAAGTCTCATTGGTTATGGGGGGATTGGCCTTCAGAGACCCTCCAATGGCCTGAGTTTACCACCACCTCAGCTCTCTTCGAAATTGTACCAATTGTGGCGGCTGCGCAAACCTGGGGTCATCTTTGGCAAGGTCAGACAGTAGTAGATCTAAATTACTGAGCATCATGTCCTTTCTGAGGAAACTAACTCACACTGCGTTAATTGGTAAATTTCATATAGAGTGTGTGCATATCGAGGGGGAAAAAAAAATTTAGCAGCTGATGCTTTGTCACGCTTTGACTTCCAGGCTTTCCGTCAACTTATGCCAGAGGCGGATCAGATGGCCACTACACCACCTCCATTCAACACTCTGATGTTGGATTGAGTGTTCTGCATTCAGGAGCAATTAATCTGATAAATCAGTCCTTTGCCAAGACTACGGCTAGATCATATGGGACAGCCTGGAAAGCCTTCCTCAGATTCCAACAGTTGCATCCTTCTCCTTCACCTTTTAACATCCAATATGTCCTAGCCTTCGTATATTTTTGCCACACTTCACTAAAATTGTCACACAACTCCATCCGATTGTACTTGGCAGGGGTTCAACATTATCATTCCCTCAGTCATCCCAGTTCTCCTTCTATTGTCAGTTCTCATGCAGTAAAAGCCGCCCTGAAGGGTATTTTGAAGTCTGAGAAACCTAAACCTACAGCCAGGGTGCCGTTATCACTGACCACCTTCCAGCAAGTCAGCATTATTCTTGACAATAATCCGTTTGGTTCTAGTGGAAGTCTGGTTATCAAGGCCGCTATGTACTTAAGTTTCTATGGGTTCCTCCGGCCAGGAGAGTTTACCAGAACCAATTATGGGTCAGATTCACTTCTGATTAGACATTTGATTCCCACTGATACAGGATTCCACCTCCTGCTTGATCACTCAAAAACTCAACAAGTTAACCAAACTTGTGTGGAATACTTTCCTACAAATAACCCTTGGTACCCAGTGAGAGTGCTGCATCAATTACTAGGGTCGCTTAGTGGTCAAGCCCCGGAATCTCCTTTACTCCCTTTCCCGAAACTAGCTCTGACTACTAAAGATTTTGTTAAACACATTAGAATTTGGGCACGTAATTCTGGTATCAATCCTGAAACTATTACAGGACATTCATTTAGAATAGGGGCTGCTTCATCAGCCTCCAGGCACGGAGTTCCTTCTCACATAATTAAAAGATTGGGTCAATGGAATTCACCGTGTTATCAGCTGTATATCCCGGGGCTTTCAATGTGTTGGCTAGTGTATAAATTCGCTTGTTAAAAATTTCAACATTCAATAAAATATTTCTTTACCTACAAGTTGGTGTTTTTGCCCACTTCTTATATCAGGCTAACCTATTCGGCCGGGCGGGCACACACCAGGCCTATGTTAGTTTAGGGAAGGTCACACACATGTTCTTGGTAAGAGTCTGACCATAAAGTTAATAATGGTGCTGGAGCAAGGAGCCTAAAATGTTTGTCTTGCAGATTCTGGGAAGACAAGTCTTGACTGGGAGAGGCCTTATGACAGTACAGATGGAGAAGAATAAAGATAAACAAAGAAGACATCAGCTGTAATTCACTTGGAGAAGACGTCAGCTGTGATTCTCTGGATGTAACTGTAAGCATCTATGTGGTTTGTACCTCCTGTGTATTGTTGGTGTCTACCTGTATATGGGCACTGTAGCAGGGGAATCTTGGTCTTAGCCTAGAGGATTTTATTCTGTAGCAGTGTGGGCATATTGGTCATTTTGTGGTTATGATGTGGCAGTATATATTGTTCTTGCTATACAGGATTTGGTCAGTAACAGAAGGATGGTGATAATATTCCTAATATTCCTCCTTGTATACTGGTATTATTGGTAATATTGGTCTCAGTATACAGGATTTGGTCAGTACCAGTATAATGGTAATATGTATGGTCAGAATATTCCTCCTTGTATACTGATATTATTGGTAATATTGGTCTCAGTATACAGGATTTGGTCAGTAACAGTATAATGGTGATAATATTCCTCCTTGTATACTGATAATATTGTTCAGTATACAGGATTTGGTCAGTGACAGAATAGCGGTAATATGTATTGTGATAATATTTTCCCTTTTTATACTGGTCATATTGCTATCAGTACCGTATATACTCGAGTATAAGCCGAGTTTTTCAGCACGATTTTTCGTGCTGAAAACGCCCCCCCTCGGCTTATACTCGAGCGAACTCTCCGCCTGTCAATCCCTTCATCAGTGGTCTTCAACCTGCAGACCTCCAGATGTTGCAAAACTACAACTCCCAGCAAGCCCGGACAGCCATTGGCATGCTGGGTGTTGTAGTTGAAGACCACTGCGGCCTTCGTCATCATTCAGCCCCCCCCCCCCTTTTGTACTCACCTCCTCTCGGCGTGAAGTTAGAGTGAGCTGGTCCGGGCCATCTATACTGCAGGGACTGTCCGGTGGGGATGGTTAGTCGTTGCGGGCTGTCCATTTTCACCGGGGGGGGGAGCCTCTTCTCCGCGCTTCGGGCCCGGCCCCGGAGTAGTGAAGTTGCTTTGAGGACGACGCACAGGGATGTTCATGCTCCCTGTGCGTAGTCGTCAAGGCAACGCACTAGTCCGGGCCCGAAGTGCGGAGAAGAGGCCCCCCCCCCGGTGAAGATGGACAGCCCGCAACGACCAACCATCCCGACGGGACGGTCCTTGCAGCATAGATGGCCTGGACCAGCTCACCCTAACTTCCCGCCGAGGGGAGATGAGTACAAAACAAAGGGGGGGGGGGGGGGGGGCTGGATGATGACGATGGCTGGGCTTGCTGGGAGTTGTAGTTTTGCAACATCTGGAGGTCCGCAGGTTGAAGACCACTGATGAAGGGATTGACAGGCGGTGATGACGAAGGCCGCAGTGGTCTTCAACCTTTAATTTTTGGAAGTTTAGCAGTAGCTAATACATGCTTAATGCAAATTTCAACATTGATCTTTAAATGTAAGGGGTTATGAAACCCTCTTGGGTACTGTGAATGCCTGCTCCTGACTCATCCTGTGTCTCTTTCAGGAACTACTTGCCTTACTGATGCTTCGGGCCTTGGGCCTTTAATTTTTGGATGTTAAGCAGTAGCTAAATACATGCTTAATGCAAATTTCAACATTGAACTTGCAATGTAAAGGGGTTATGAAACCCTTGGGTGTACTGCTGATGCCTGCGTCTGTGTCTTTCAGGAATTACTTGGCTTACTGATGCTTCTGGGCTTAGGCCTTAAATTTTTGGATGGTAGCACTACCTAACATGTATCTTCAATAGAGATTTCAAAGTTCACCTTTTAATTTTAGGGGTTGTGAACCCCTCTTGGGGACTCATGCTGCTTCCTGCTCCTCTCTGTCAACCTGTTGGTCCTATGACAGTGTGCTACTATGCCTCCACATCCTCCACTGTGTCCTAAGCCTCCACTGCCCGGAAAAGTCTCAGTGGCCCTTCAGCATACCATGTGTGCAGGGCATGGCGGTGTCACGCTGTTCTTCACATGGTTTGCCTTGGCGAAAAGTCTTGGAAACAATGGCCGGTCAGGGCAATGGAGACATTGCACCTACATCTCACGGCCACATGAGCCCTGTGGGGGCTTGTTCGATTTGGTCCTTTGTACCCACACGCTGGGGTCCGGGACACTCAAACTTTGATTTAAATTTCAAATAAAAAAAATCAGACATTTCAATGGTCTCCTCATGCTTCAGCCAACTCCAGGCTGTGTCATTCAGGCAATATATGGTTTACTGATGCCACTGCTGGGCCTGGGTCTTGGAAATTCCAATTTTTTCATAGGTACCACCCGCTATCCAAAATCTTCTTCAAAAATTTCAAAAATTGTTATGTTTTATTTTAGGGATTGTGAAGCCCTGGTGTGTACTCACGCATCAGCCAACTCCAGTCTGTGTCATTCAGGCAATATATGGTTTACTGATGCCGCTGCCGGGCCTGGCTCTGGGAAACTCAAATTTTATTATAGGTAGCACCCGCTATCCAAAATCTTCGGTTTAAATTTCTAAATTCATCTTTTAATCTTAGGGATTGTGAAGGCCTACTGCCTACTCATACTGCTGGCAAATCTGGGCTGTGCCATTCATCCACTATATGGTCTCCTCATGCTGGCAACACCTCCACGTTGTGTCATTCAACCACTATATGGTGTCCTCATGCTGCCAACACCTCCATGCTGTGCCATTCAGCCACTATATGGTCTCCTCATGCTGCCAACACCTCCATGCTGTGTCATTCAACCACTATATGGTGTCCTCATGCTGCCAACACCTCCATGCTGTGCCATTCAGCCACTATATGGTCTCCTCATGCTGCCAACACTTCCACGCTGTGTCATTCAGCCACTATATGGTCTCCTCATGCTGCCAACACCTCCACGCTGTGCCATTTAGCCACTATATGGTGTCCTCATGCTTCAGCCTCATCCAAGCTGTGTCATTCAGCCACTACATGGTCTCCTCATGCTGCCAACACCTACACGCTGTGCCATTCAGCCACTATTTGGTCTCCTTATGCTGCCAACACCTCCACGCTGTGTCATTCAGCCACTATATGGTTTCCTCACACTGATGCCACCACCAGGCTCTGTCATTGTTCCGCTCTGCGGCAGTGATTCTAAAAGCGATGCCGGTAATCTGCATATAATTCTGAATAACAGTATTATTTCACTAACGCACCACACTCCATATGCGTTTTAGAACACAGCAAAGTGTTCTATACCCCTATAGAGGCTGTATGTAGGCTAGAAATAACCTTTTTTAATATATTTTCGCCGCAAAAAAATTCAGATCAAAACTAACTTTTTCGGAAAATTCGGTGAATCGTCCGAATCGAATTTCTGATAAGTTCGCTCATCTCTAGTGACCAGGATACGTACACTTGCTTGCACTCTTCAATGCGTTCAGGTGCTGTTCTCTTGAGAAAACTCTCTCTCTCTCTCTATATATATATATATATATCTCTATATCTATTATATACCGTATTTATCAGGGTATACCATGCACCGGCCTTTTTTACCCAAATATCCTTGTTAAAAGTGACGAAGTGCTGGTATAATGACGCAACACTATGAGGCTGGTATGTCATTTTTTCCAGGGCTGGTTTTCACACCCAGTCCGGCCCTGCTGGTAGAAACCATAAAACAGAAGCTATCTCATCTGGAGCAGCTGTGCCCAGCAATACTTTGCGTGTGACACCTTAAACTATGCAGTCAGAATGTGGGACGCTCAATCCTTAGTTTTTGCAGTGAAATGTGCCATTGTCTCAGATCATTAAAGGAAAAGTATCATGAGGAAAAACGTATCCCATATCCAAAGGATAAGTTTCAGATTGCAGGGGGTCCGACCGTTGGGGAGAGCTGGGGCCCCATACAGGAGACGGACCACATGCAATCTAAAACGTATCCTCTATCCTTTGGATCCTATCCTATCCCCATGATACTTCTCCTTACAAGGAGAACTGCAGCCTAATATAACTTGTCCCCGTCCGCAGGTCTGAATGCTGGGACTCCTCACAATCTCCTGTACGGGGCCCCGGCTCTGCCACGGCTCTCCACATGCAGGAGGCGTGTCGGACGCATAATGACGCCACGGCTGACCCGCCCCCTCCATGTATCTCTATGGTAGAGGCGGAAATGCAGCATTCATGCATCCCCACCTCTCCCATATATCCCTCTTAGTGAGGTCGATGATACGAGCATTAGCTGCGGCAGCATCGGTCCCCGTACAGGAGATCGCGGCAGGTCCCACACTTATCCACTGTCTATGGCTTAAGTACTCCTTTAACCCTTTCCTGACCCATGACATACATGTACGTCGTGGGTCGGCTCCCATTCTATTCACGGCGTGGCCTCGCATCATAACGGGTCGGGCCCGGCACCTTGCAAAGGCCCGGACCCGTGGCTAATAGCGCGCGGCACTGATCACGGTGCTGCGCGCTACTAACCCTTTAGACGCGGTGTGAAAGTGAAAGTAAACTAATGCCGGTTAGCTCAGGGAGCTGTTCGGGATTGCTGTGGTGAAATCGCAGCATCCCGAACAGCTTATAGGACTGCCGGAGGGTCCCTACCTGCCTCCATGCTGTCCGATCGCTGAATGACTGCTCAATGCCTGAGATCCAGGCATGAGCATTCAAGCGACAGAATCATTGATCAGTGGTTTCTTATGAGAAACCAGTGATCAATGCAAAAGATCAGTGTGTGCAGTGTTATAGGTCCCTATGGGTGCTATAACAGTGCAAAAAAAAAAGTGGAAAAAAAAGTTAATAAAAATCATTTAACCCCTCCCCTAATGAAAGTTTGAATCACCCCCCATTTTCCCATTTAGAAAAAAAAAACTGTGTAAATAAAAATAAAAATAAACATATGTGGTGTCGCTACGTGCGGAAATGTCCGAATTGTAAAAATATATAGTTAATTAAACCGCACGGTCAAATTCCAAAATAGCATATTTTTGGTCACTTTTTATATCACGTAAAAAATGAGCCCTCATATCGCCCCTGTAGAAACTGCTTTGTTTTTGGGGTGCCTTACTAATTGATTGAGGACAACTGAATCTTTATAGGGGTTTATTACAAACTACACATATACATATAAATACAAAGGGGGATCCTAACTAATTAAGGGATAGGGGTGCAAGGAAGAGGGGAAGGTGAAAGGAAGGGGGCAGGAAGTGCTCTCTCTATCTCATCATCCTATAAGTAACATATATAGCAGTCATCCACACACATAACCCATACATTGCCCATCCCAAGATATCTCCATGGCCAATCAGAACAGTTACAGTTTATTTGCATTGCAATCAGTTCTTGTCCTTTTGATGTCTTCTTGAGTGGGGGGGGTCTTCTTTGTTGTCCCATACTGTGTTGACAGATATCCAAGTTTCCTCGAGAATCACACCTTGGTGGGCTGACAGGATGATTTGCAGTCCATTGTATCCAACACGGCAGGGGCTGGTTTTATGGCTTATATTATTGGAGGTAACAGGAACTGTAGCTCACCTCCATTCTTATCACTCAGGTTTAAGGCTTATTGTATGGCTTTAAACAGGATGAAAGCAAATGATTGTCTAATCAGCTGTTTGCATCAACCACAATTCTTGAAGCCAGTCCTGCAGACACCCTACACCATTCCATCCATGAAAATTCCACTGCATTCCAATATATTCGAGTCCATAATAAAAACACATCAAAATTATATTAGTGTGGCCAATGTTGGCTGCAACAGCCCCATACGCAGAAAAATAAAAAAGTTATAGGGGTCAGAAGAGGACAATTTGAAACGTATACATTTTCCTGCATGTAGTTATGATTTTTTCCAGAAGTACGATAAAATCAAACCTATATAAGTAGGGTACCATTTTAACCGTATGGACCTACAGAATAAAGAGAAAGTGTCATTTTCACTGAAAAATGTACTGTGTAGAAACGGAAGCCCCCAAAAGTTACAAAATGGCGTTTTTTCTTCAATTTTGTCGCACATTGAATATTTTTTTCCGTTTTGCTGTAGATTTTTTTGGTAAAATGACTGACGTCATTACAAAGTAGAGTTGGTGGCGCAAAAAATAAGCCATCATATGGATTTTTAGGTGCAAAATTGAAAGAGTTATGATTTTTTAAAGGCAATGAGGAAAAAACGAAAATGCAAAAACGGAAAAACCCCGGGTCATGAAGGGGTTAAACACATGCACAGACCCTCCATCCTCTCCCCTGCTTGTTTGTACTACCACCTATATGCCGAATAATATTTTTTTTTTACGTTGCACATAGGTTAGAAAATTTTTGTGCCATAAATTCATCAGGAGAACATACATCCTTTTTTTTTTAAGAAGACAAAAAATATGGTACATAAGGGATAGTAACATTAACCCCTTAAGGACGCAGGACGTAAATGTACGTCCTGGTGAGGTGGTACTTAACGCACCAGGACGTACATTTACGTCCTAAGCATAACCGCGGGCATCGGAGCGATGCCCGTGTCATGCGCGGCTGATCCCGGCTGCTAATCGCAGCCAGGGACCCGCCGGCAATGGCCGACGCCCGCGATCTCGCGGGCGTCCGCCATTAACCCCTCAGGTGCCGGGATCAATACAGATCCCGGCATCTGCGGCAGTTCGCGATTAAAATGAACGATCGGATCGCCCGCAGCGCTGCTGCGGGGATCCGATCATTCATAACGCCGCACGGAGGTCCCCTCACCTTCCTCCGTGCGGCTCCCGGGATCTCCTGCTCTGGTCTGTGATCGAGCAGACCAGAGCAGGAGATGACCGATAATACTGATCTGTTCTATGTCCTATACATAGAACAGATCAGTATTAGCAATCATGGTATTGCTATGAATAGTCCCCTATGGGGACTATTCAAGTGTAAAAAAAAATGTAAAAAAAAAGTAAAAGTAAAAAAAAAGTGAAAAATCCCCTCCCCCAATAAAAAAGTAAAACGTCCGTTTTTTCCTATTTTACCCCCAAAAAGCGTAAAAAACATTTTTTATAGACATATTTGGTATCGCCGCGTGCGTAAATGTCCGAACTATTAAAATAAAATGTTAATGATCCCGTACGGTGAACGGCGTGAACGAAAAAAAATTTAAAAAGTCCAAAATTCCTACTTTTTTAATACATTTTATTTAAAAAAAAATTAGAAAAAATGTATTAAAAGTTTTTTATATGCAAATGTGGTATCAAAAAAAAGTACAGATCATGGCGCAAAAAATGAGCCCCCATACCGCCGCTTATACGGAAAAATAAAAAAGTTATAGGTCATCAAAATAAAGGGATTATAAACGTACTAATTTGGTTAAAAAGTTTGTGATTTTTTTTAAGCGCAACAATAATATAAAAGTATATAATAATGGGTATCATTTTAATCGTATTGACCCTCAGAATAAAGAACACATGTCATTTTTACCAGAAATTGTACGGCGTGAAAACAAAACCTTCCAAAATTAGCAAAATTGCGTTTTTCGTTTTAATTTCCCCACAAAAATAGTGTTTTTTGGTTGCGCCATACATTTTATGATATAATGAGTGATGTCATTACAAAGGACAACTGGTCGCGCAAAAAACAAGCCCTCATACTAGTCTGTGGATGAAAATATAAAAGAGTTATGATTTTTAGAAGGCGAGGAGGAAAAAATGAAAACGTAAAAATTAAATTGTCTGAGTCCTTAAGGCCAAAATGGGCTGAGTCCTTAAGGGGTTAATGTACTGATTTTATGGCCATAAAATGTTAAAAGAACGCAAACTTTAAAAAAAAAAAAATTTAAATTAGTGGCAAAAGTTTTAAAATAAAAATAGTATAGATAGAATAGATCAGTATTTCCAACCAAGGTGCACTCTGGTAGGAAAACACTTGTTCATTCATTTATTTATTTATGTAATGAATTAATTATATGAATGAATCAATAAATAAATCAATATATAAGTATATCAATGTGTGTGTGGGTGTATATATATGTGTGTATATATACACACACATATAGATAGATAAATTGATTCATTGTTCGTGCACAGTGAATCAGTTGTGAGGCTCCTTGCTTTCCACATTGTGTGTACTGACCGCGTGGCCTAATGGATAAGGCGTCTGACTTCGGATCAGAAGATTGAGGGTTCGAGTCCCTTCGTGGTCGTCTTTTTTAGTTTTATGTATTTTGCACGCTTAATCATTTACACACATTATTTGCGAATGGTTCGCACCACAGTGCACATTACTGCTCTGAGCAAATAGAACAATCTGAATCTAAACCCAACTGTTCAGATCGTGCAGTGTTGTGTTTGTACATGTCAAATAAGGAATTTGCAACAGAGAACAGTGTGAAGCCCCAGTGGCCTAATGGATAAGGCACTGGCCTCCTAAGCCAGGGATTGTGGGTTCGAGTCCCATCTGGGGTGGCAAATTAACTTTTTTTTTTCTTTATAAATCTGTTACTTACTTCAAGCTTGATTATGTTTAATGTTTTAAAGTGTCCACCACTCCCTGATTCCACAGATTATTCTGTCGTTCACATTCTAAACCTTGGCAGACTGCTGTGTATGGATAGTGCTCTATTAAAGTCCTCAGAGCAGCTCCACTAGGGGGAGTCATGGCTCAAATGACTCATTATTATCTTTAGTTTCACTGCGCACTCTTATTTATTCCCTATAGCAGTGTTTTCCAAACAGTGTGTCTCCAGCTGTTGAAAAACTACAACTCGCAGCATGCCTGGACAGCCAACACGACTTGTAGTTTTGCAACAGCTGGAGGCAGTTTGTTCGGAAAAGCTGTTCCCAAGCTGTGGGTCTCTAGTTGTTGTGAAACTACAATTCCCAGAATGCCCTCGCAGGGGATGCTGGAAATTGTAGTTTTGCAACAGCTGTAAACTGTGCTTTTTTTTGATTAAAAATAACTTTATGACCATTGATTGCTAATAAACATACTATGTACTGCTTCTATGTTTCAAGTGATCTCTAATTTGTGATTTTCCACAGTAAGGCCGGGTTCACATATCCAAAAATGTGCAGAATCTCCGCCCAGAAAACACATTCTGTCCATTTAAATGATCCGGCGTGCACTAGGACCGCTCGGACATGCGTTGTCTCATAGACAGCAAAGCATTTCAGAGCGGAATCTGTAGAAAGAATAGACAAGTCTTTTCTTTTTGCGGATGCCGGAATTGGGATTTTCGCACCGGAACATCTGCCGTGGAAATTACATTGTGTGAACAGTGCAGCAGAATCCCAATGGTACTCTGCTGCAGCGGAATGTGCGTGTGGAATATTCCTGCAGACATTCCGCCATGTGAACATAGCCTAACAGCGAGAGTATATAGCACTTTATATATTACGTTTTAATTGCACATACAATTGCATTAGTCTGCTTTGATCCTAATCTGATTGGCCCTTGTATGATGGGTCCAGCTGCAGAGGTGGAGCTCCAGTCTACACAGGAAACATGTGACCACCACCCCAAATTAGCAAACAACCCTTCTCGCTCTCGTTACATCCGAGCTCTGCCCACTCCTGTCACATGATCATCGTCATTTTGTTCTACGTGGCTTCTATTGTGCTACAATGTATGATTGTGACATTATAACAGGTCGTACAGGTAGCACCTAGGTCTCAAGCCGGGGACCTCCAGCTGTTGCAAAGCATGCTGGGAGTTCTAGTTTTGCAACAGCTGGAAGTCCACAGTTTGGAAATCTGCGCAGAATACTGTACGTGTGAATAGATCCTAAAGGTGTGTATTATTTTTCAAACTCGCAGCGAGTTTGAAAGGGGCAATTTTCGTCAGCAGAGACTACGCTATGTAAAATCCTCCACAGACCGTTGAAGCCAAAAGGGTCTGTGGCGGATTTTGAACAGCAGACATTCTGCAGCTGAAAATCTGCTGGGGACAGCCCACGAAGAGCCCGCCCCTTTCAAACTCATAGCGGGACACGCACTGCGAGTTTGAAAGATAATACACTTATGTGAATGCATCCTATGGGCACGTTCACACGAGCCAATTTGTTTGCGAGTTTCCCGCTGCATGTTTGAAAGGGACGGACTGTCCGCGGGAGATTTTCAGCTGCGGAATTTCTGATGCAGAAAATCCTTCGCAAGCCCCAATAGGATCTGTGGCGGATTTTCCGCAGTGGAAATTCTGCAGCCGAAAATCTGCTGCAGACAGCCGCGGAGAGCCCGCCCCCTTTCAAACACACAAAGGGAAACCCGCAAATAAATCCGCTTGTGAGAACGAGCCCTTAGATTGGATATTTTACAGGACAGGCTGCCCTGTCATCCTGTTACCCTCCAGGCTCAGCAGCTACTCCAAGCTCTCAGGTCCCCAATATGGAACTGGAGTGATGAGCGCTCTTATCACTCACTTGAGGTGAGCGGACATCAATCAGAGACATCAGTCCTTGTGGTAATTTTTTCTTGCATTCACAGGCCTTGCCGCAGGGTTTAAATCTCCTGCTGCCCGCATGCCAATCTGAGCCGTTCATCCTCTGCGGGGAGCTTCAGATCATTGCTGAGAGCTGCCCATGTCATGCACTGGGCCCCCATATATCCCATTATGCTAGGTTCACACCATGTTTTCTCTGTTCGTCGCAGGTACCTTTTAGACATGTGCAGGAGAAAATTTTTAGTTTTTTTCGTTTTGTTTTTTATAAAATTTTCGGTACAGCAATGTTTTCAGTTTTGATTTTCATATACATTCGGTATTCGGGTGTCCAGGTTTCAATTTTTTTCGGATACATTCGGTATTCGAGTGTCCGGTGGGTTAATTTTTTCGGATACATTCGGTATTCGGGTGTCTGGGTTTGATTTTTTTCGGATACATTCGTATTCGGGTGGGTTTGATTTTTCGTATACATTCGGTATTCTGGGTACATTCGGGTAAATCTTTTTTAAGCAGGGGACCATTATCGGGAGTGTGTGCAGGAAAAGAGGGCAGCCGCAGAGATCGGGACATTGGAAGACAGGTAAGATAATATAATTTTATGTGATTTATATGAATACATAATGTAATGTTGAATGAATGAGTAAATGAATGAATGCTGTATGAATGATCGATGTGTTTGATCGATGTGTTTGATTGTCGGGTGATTTATGTATAACAATCAAACCAATCGATCAAACTGTTGCAAAACTACAACACCCACCCAGCATGCGGCTGTCTGGGCATGCTGGGAGTTGTAGTTTTGCAACAGCTGGAGGCACACTTTGGCAAACACACGCATTCACGCAATGCTTTTTAATTCATTTTCAAATTCCGCTGGCTTCTGTCAGAAATGGGTTACCAGGTCAATGACATGCATAGTAATTGCCGTGGGAACATTTTTCATTCATAAAACCGCAGACTTAATTGGATAATTGCAGTGTAGAATGTTTGGTGTCCTAAGCATTCTACACGGCAATTATCCAATTAAGCCTGCAGTTTTATGAATGAAAAATTTTCCCACGGCAATTACTATGCATGTCATTGACCTCAATCACCCGACAATCAAACACATCAATCATTCATACAGCATTCATTCATTCATTTACTCATTCATTCATTCATTCAACATTACATTATGTATTAAAGGAGTAGTCCAGTGGTGAACCCAGTGGTGAACAACTTATCCCCTAGCGGGGGGTTCGACCGCTGGAAGGGGGCGTGTCGACCTCCGCACGAAGCGGCGGCCGACACGCCCCCTCAATACAACTCTATGGCAGAGCCGAAGCGCTGCCTTCGGCAATCTCCGGCTCTGCCATAGAGATGTATTGAGGGGGCGTGTCGGCCGCCGCTTCGTGCGGAGGTCGACACCCACTATCTGGCCGGAGAGCCTGGCCCCCGTACAGAGAGATCGCAGGGGGCCCCAGCGGTCGAACCCCCTGCGATCTCAAACTTATCCCCTATCCTTAGGATAGGGGATACGTTTTTCACCACTGGACTACCCCTTTAATAAATTATTAATACATACAGAAATGTTGAATGAATGAGTAAATGAATGAATGAATGCTGTATGAATGATTGATGTGTTTGATTGTCGGGTGATTGAGGTCAATGACATGCATAGTAATTGCCGTGGGAACATTTTTCATCCATAAAACCGCAGGCTTAATTGGATAATTGCAGTGTAGAATGTTTGGTGTCCTAAGCGTTCTACACGGCAATTATCCAATTAAGCCTGCAGTTTTATGAATTAAAAATGTTCCCACGGCAATTACTATGCATGTCATTGACCTGGTAACCCATTTCTGACAAAAGCCAGCGGAATTTGAAAATGAATTAAAAAGCATTGCGCGAATGCGTGTTAGCCAAAGTGTGCCTCCAGCTGTTGCAAAACTACAACTCCCAGCATGCCCAGACCGCCGCATGCTGGGTGGGTGTTGTAGTTTTGCAACAGCTGGAGGCACCCTAGTAACAGTAAAGCAATAACTAACAATCAGAAACAGTGTAGCGCAAGGAACAATAAAAAAGTTAGAAAAAATTCTTTACTTTCGTTTTTTTACCGCATGCATTTGGTAAATAATTAATGCATTTGTTTTCGGATAACGAATGCATTCGTTTTTTTACCGCATGCATTCGGAGAATAACGAATGCATTCGTTATGTTGCTATTTGTTTTATCATTGCTATTCGGAAATATTCGAAAAATGTTTTCGTGCATTCGGTACGGCCCGAATGCACGAAAACGGAAAAATTCGGTAAATTTGACATTTGTGCTGAACCAAATTGCACATGTCTAGTACCTTTTCAGTGGCCCAAACAGAGTCATCTTGTTACCCAGCTAGTAACGCTATTGAGCCCTGTTAAATTACCGTATACTAGCGGATATTGGCCTGAACAAACTAACTAGAAGGTAGTTTGCCCCTTTGAAATAAATGGCACCCGCTGCTGTACACCACTAAGAAAAGGATACTGACAAACACCTTAGATGGACTGAGAAACGCAGTGCTAACCCGGACATTTTTATACACTAGCCCTGATTCCAATAAACACAACTCAACAACTCCCAGCAAGCCCAGACAAGTAGTCGTTTTCATCGTTTTCAAAGTTCACAAGGTTGAAAAAACAGACAAGAGTCCATCAAGTTCAACTTAAACCCTACTGTGTTGATCCAGAGGAAGGCAAAAAAGAACCCATTAAAGGGGCTGTGCGCTGCCCTGACTTTTGGAGCTCCACTCACAGCGTCCGGGAGTTCATTACTCCGAACGCTGTGTGCAGGCTTCCGTGTTCGCGGCCGCTGGGCGTGACGTCACGCCCGCCCCCTCAACGAAAGTCTATGGGAAGGGGGCGGGCGTGACGTCATGAGGGGGCGGGCGTGACGTCACGAGGGGGCAGGCGAGACGTCACGCCCGGCGGCCGCGAACACTGAAGCCCGCACACAGCGTTCGGAGTAATGAACCTCCGGACGCTGTGAGCGGAGCTCCCAAAATTAGGGCAGCGCACAACCCCTTTAAGCTAATGCCAATTGCCAATACCTGGGGGTCCTGATTTCAATATGGCGATCAGAATAAATCCCTGGCTCAACATTCTATCCACGTAAATCTAATATCCATAACCTGTAATATTATATTTTTCCTGAAACAATACAATCCCCCCTTGGACTTGTTCATTGAGTCAGACCTCACAACATCACGTGGCAGAGAGTTCCATAGTCTCACTGCTCTTACAGTAAAGAATCTCTGTCTGTGATGGTGGTGAAACCTTTTTTCCTCTAGACGTAGAGGATGCCCCCTTTCATGGTTACCGGCCTAGGTATAAAAAGATCACAAGAAAGATCTCTGTATTGTCCATTCATGTACAGCCAGTTCAGCTATGTCACAATACTCCTGATGTAAAATTGCCACAGGGTACAAAAATGACCGTTTCCACACACCCGCAAAAATGCTAGAAAAACCTGACAAAATGCAGGAAAAGGCTGGTGACAGTTTTTCTGGTGTTTTTGCTGGTGGACAAAAAACCTCAATGGAATCCGAGCCTCAAAGCAATAGAGCAAAATCCCTGTGTCCACTTTTATTGTGAGGTGCAGCTCAGGCGTACAAATAGAACTGTGTGGAGATTTAGAACTTTGCACAAAATTTATCATGTTCCTTGCACAAGGATGGTACATTTGGTGCAACTGCACTAAATTTAGACCAACCAAAATGATGTACAAAAAACTTTTATCTACACCAACATTGATAAATTTTCCCTATTGAAAGAAATGAGGTCCATGCTTGTATATGTCGGCATTCCCATTTTGACAGAATGTATAAGGCCCGATTGTGTGGCCTATGCTACAGTTTTCATTTTACTGTGGGAATCAATGTCCTATTGTATGGCTGTAGCAGTCAGTAATATACTGTATATATGTATATCAATGTATGTATGTATGTTCCAGCTAGAGAAGAGCGAATTTTTTTAAAAATTTGAATCAGCCGATGGTGGTGTAGAACCCTTTGCCTTTCCTAACTCGCATTGGGAGTGTGCTGTGTTAGTGAAATAATACTGTATGACATGCAGATTACAGGCATTGCTATTAGAATCACTGCCGCAGAGCGTCTGGATGTGGCAGATTTTTTATGTAATTTTTATTTCATTTAATTTGAATTTATGAACATTTTTTGATTACCCATTCTGGTGAGCATCGAGCTGGCAGTCCGCCGCGAGGCGAGCTACCACCTGTTCCAGCCCCTGCCTCTCAGCGCACCCCCATACTCTGAGTGTCCACTTGAAAAGGGAGGGTCTGCAGTACCAGCAACTTGGACAGGAGCAGATTCAGCTTCTGTGCCATTGGATAAGTGGGCGCATAAAGCTAGAAGTGTCTGCAGTGAAAAAGCTTGTACTTATACCTTAAAATCGAGCTGCCGGTCCTCCACCAGGCGAGATACCACCTGTTCCAGCCCCTGCCACCCTGACTGTGAAAGTGCAAATGTTTCATTTAATCAATTATGGTTCATTGTTATCGCTCCAACCTGTTTCATTGGATTCTTGTGGTAATTCCATAGGTAATATATGATTAATGATGAGCGGCATATGCCATATTCGAATTAGCGATTTTTCGCGAATATGACGACGAATATTCATCCCATATTCGTGAAATTCGAATATTCGTTATATTCGTGAAGTTTTTTTGAATAGCGAAATTTCGCTATTGCGAATGTGAAATTAATAGCAAAATTTCGCTCGACAGCGCATGCGCGCTATAACATCATGCGAGGGACATTGCTAGGGACGTTGCTAAGCTCTGACAACTGTGCTTGCAGAACTCTCATTGGCTCACAGGCATAAGCAGGGCGGAATTTCCACGAATATTCGCATTGCGAATATTCGCATTGCGAATATTCGCAAGCATAAACCTTTCGCCTCATAGTCTCATCCCTGGGTCTTTAATGAAATGATACAAGCATTGCATTTATCAGTCGAAGGAGATCCCTACAATGTGCTCCGTTTTTTAAACAGTTTAAAAAAAAGACGAATATTCGTAATAGCAAATTTTTATCGCGAAATTCGTAATATTCGCAAATATGCGATATTCGCAACGAATATTTGAATTGCGAATATTCGTGAGCAACACTTTATATGATGTCGAAGACCGTAGGGCCTTTTTTAAATTTAAGATTTATATTAGATTCCCAGTTAATGTCCTGGCGTTTATTTGAACTAACACTGTATGAACACAAAAACCAATCTAACAAGGAGTCACATGGTGGCACAATGACAGAGCCTAGAGGTGGCAGCAGCCCGACGAGACCATAGGGTCTCACAATAGAAAAGATTAAAGATATTTTGTAAAATTTTTATTGAAGATTTTAGATAAATTACAATTTCTAAGGTGCCAATAGCATAAGGAGACCATGGTGGCACAATGACACAGCCTGGCAGCAGCATGAGGAGACCATAGGGCCCTCACAATTCCAAAGAATAAAAGATAAATTTTCAAATTTTAATTGAAGATTTGCGGTAGCTAGTGCTACCATAAAAATGTTTAGGTACTGTCCCAGCAGCATGAGGAGACCATATAGTGGCTGAATGACACAGCCTAGAGCTGATGGCAGCATGTGGAGACCATATAGTGGCTGAATGGCACAGCCTGGATCTGGCGGCAGCATAAGGAGACCATATAGTGGCTGAATGACACAGCCTGGAGTTTGTGGCAGCATGAGGAGACCATATGGTGGCTGAATGACACAGCCTGGAGTTTGCGGCAGCATGAAGAGACAATATGGCGGTACAGTGACACAGCCTGGAGGTGGCGGAAGCATGAGGAGACCATATAGTGGCTGAAAGACACAGCCTGGAGGTGGCGGAAACATGAGTAGACCATATAGTGGCTGAATGGCACAGCCTTGAGTTGGTGGCAGCAAGGGGAGACCATATAGTGGCTGAATGACACAGAGTGGAGGTAGCGGCAGTATGAGGAGACCATATAGTGGCTGATTGACACAGCGTGGAGGTGGCGGCAGCATGAGCAGACCATATGGTGGCTCAATGACACAGCCTGGAGTTTGACTCAGTTTGCCAAGGCAAACCATGTGAAGAACAGCATGACACCGCCGTGCCCTACACACATGGTATGCTGAAGGGGCACTGAGACTTGTCCGTGCAGTGGAGGCTGAGGACATGGTGGAGGATGAGGAGGCGGATTCGCACACTGTCACAGGACCAACTGCCTGAGAGCGTGGAGTAGGAAGCCACGTGACCTGTCCAAGTTGCTGTTGTGGCTGTGCAGGAACCCCATTCACCCAGTGGGCCGTAAAGGACATGTATTGTCCCTGACCATAGTTACAGCTCCAGACATCGGTGCTGCTGTGCACTTTGGTATACACCGACAGGATCAAGAACTGGCCCACCTTCTTTTCCACAAAATTGTGCAGGGCTGGTACTGCTGTCTTCGCAAGAAAATGAAGGCTTGGGACTCTCCACCTCGGCACAAGCCATCAGTTCTCTGAAAGGTGCAGAGTCCACCACTTGAAAAGGGAGGGACTGCAGCACCAGCAACTTGGACATGAGCACATTCAGCTTCTGCGCCGTTGGATGAGTGGGTGCATACTGTTGTCTCTTGGACATGGCCTCGCCGATGGATTGCTGGCGGAATGACTGACAAAGTAGGAGCAGCAGGAGCATCTGGAGCGACATAAGGAGTGTATGACACACAGCTCCCTTCGGCTGAGGTGGTGGAGCCTTGGCTGGCTGAAACAGGGAGTGGCGTGCCACTGGGTGATGCAGCAGGCTGGACCACCACATCAGAGCCACGGTTCTCCCAGGCCGCTTTATGGTGGCACAGCATATGTTGACGCAGGGCCGTGGTGCCATCATTGGGATTCTGGCCAAGCTTCACCTTCTGCCGACACATCTTGCATGTGGCTATGTTAACCTCCTCCGGATGCTTGATGAAAAACTGCATCACCGCCGAGTAGCTGATTTTCCCACCAACAGTCCGCACTAATTGACTGCTACTGCCGCCGTCTCAAGGAATCCCTGTTCCACTACCTCCCGGGAAGCTAGGCTGCCAAGAAGCAGGTGGTCTCCCCTGGGCATGTTTGGCTCCAGAAATTCCACTTCTGCCTCCTTGCTGGCTTAGTTGCTGCCTCACGGGCAACCTGCATCCCTCTTCTCCTGATGATGAGCTCTGTGCTCTCTCCTGTCTGACAGGACTCCTCTGTGCTCTCACCTATCTGATAGCACTCCTCTGTGCTCTCCCCTGTCTGACAGGACTCCTCTGTGCTCTCTCCTGTCTGATAGGACTCCTCTGTGCTCTCTCCTGTCTGACAGAACTCCTCTGTGCTCTCTCCTGTCTGACAGGACTCCTCTGTGCTCTCTCCTGTCTGACAGGACTCCTCTGTGCTCTCTCCTGTCTGACAGGACTCCTCTGTGCTCTCTCCTGTCTGACAGAACTCCTCTGTGCGCTCTCCTGTCTGACAGAACTCCTCTGTGCTCTCTCCTGTCTGATAGGACAGAAAGGAGCACAAAGGGGGACTATCAGACAGGAGAGAGCACAGGAGTGCTAGCCCACCCTCACTTACTGGACTTTGTCCATGCCTGTGCTTCAGCTCTGACAAAGTCATGATTTCTATAAAAAGGAAATAAAATTTTCTTATGAAGTATATTAGTAAGGTTAATGTTTTGTCAAGATATAAAACATATACAACACATTTTTGTGTCGGACAGTGCCCATTTAAAGTGTCAAAACATTTAAATTAGACAAAAAAGATGAAGTGGTTGCTTGTATGTTGGCTTTAGAATAAATGTATACAAAACAAATTTATTTTCTTTGCATACCTAAGATTTTATTTATTTTCATGCCTGTAATAAACTTGCTCATTTGCCTGTCACTCTGTTATCTGTTTTTACCAGGCATTTACAACATAGAGCATACCCATAAAGTCCACTTTTCAAGCTTTCCATATACAAGTTTATTATGTTATTTTTTTTTTGTCTTAAATCTTAGT
Source organism: Hyla sarda (assembly GCF_029499605.1). Taxonomy (NCBI): domain Eukaryota; kingdom Metazoa; phylum Chordata; class Amphibia; order Anura; family Hylidae; genus Hyla; species Hyla sarda. The sequence goes on along the minus strand of NC_079201.1, from coordinate 35,770,978 downwards.
TGTACTCAAGGTGTGGATACCACATGCTTGACCATTCTTTCACCAGCAGTCCTTATAAATTACATATTGGCATCAGAATTTCAGATTTGGGCACAAGACAAGGCTTCTTTTGCCACAAGAGGGAAAGCCCTGTCAGTCCTGTGTTAGTCCAAGCATATACTGCGACTCCGTTTTACTGATGAATTGATCTTTTTCTGCCGCAGGCGTTCTCTGTTCATATTTTCCAGCCTGTAAATAAAATATAATAACTATTACACACAACAGAGAAAACAAACAAAAAAAAAAAAACACTAGATAACATGGACCAAGTTACTGATAGTCTGAGCTCTTTTTGAAAGCTTTATTTATATAAGGTGTTGGTCCTGCCTGGGTTTTACCTAATAAGACTAGAAGCACCCGAGGGAGGTGTCCAAAGCATACATGCCCTTTAAGACCTTTAGGACAAAGGGTGTAAATGTATGTCCTTTCCTGGTCTATAAAGTGCGCTCGTGGGCAGGTCCCAGCTGCTATCAGTAGACTGGCTAATGTCGGACATCACTGATTGGGCCGATGTCCTGCATTAACCCTTTAGATGCCACAAAGTTGATAGCAGCGTCTAGATGAAGAACAATGATTTGCAGTTTAGCTCTGGGAGCTGATCAGGACCACAGAGACGAAATCACGGGGTCCCGACAAGCCTAAAGCATAGACTGAGGTCTCTTAGCCTCTGTCCGATCAATGCTCCTTCACCGCAGGCACCTTTAACAACCTGTAGTAATGGAGCATCCATAACACTGATCAAGGCTGTGCTATGTAGATGCAACAGATCTTGCAACAGCAGTACACCAATCTAATACTGATGGCCTATCTTTAATACAATCTTAACTGTTGCCCACAAAACCCCTTTTAAATAGGATCTTACTAGTAGTCCTGTTTTAACAACTATACCTTGACCTACCAACCCTGCATCAATACAAAACATGTATATGGTCACTTAACTGCAATGTAGTAAACCTTAGAACAACATAGAAACATAGAAGGTGTCAGCAGATGAGAACCATTTGACCCATCTAGTCTGCCCAAAATTCTGAATACTTGCATGCTGAAACTCCTTTACTGCATTTGTAGCTACCGCTTCTACAGGAAGGCTATTCCATGCATCCACTACTCTCTCAGTAAAGTAATACTTCCTGATATTACTGCAGACACTTTGTCCTTCTAATTTGAAACCATGTCCTTGTGGAATTTTTTCTTCTTTTAAATATCCTCTCCTCCTTTACTGTGTTGATCCCCTTTATGTATTTAAAAATAACTTGGGTGAATCAACATATAAGGCTGAGATAATACATTGTAGCCTCTGGCCCAGAGTGTGCCACATGGCCAAGAACTTCACTTCAACACGACAAGAGATTTACTGCGAGCTGCTGATATTCTGGGACAAGTAAGGTCAGGCACACAGCATTTCAGGTAAAAAGTGTATGTTTTTTGAAGCCCATTTCTCAGCTGTATAGCAACAACTGCTTTGTGGCCAAAGCCCCTGAACCCAAACTAATAAATCACAGTGCCATGTGACTGAACTTAGTTTCAGAGGCAGTTGTTTTCTGCTGGGCCCATCAGAAGTGTCTGGTTGTGCAATCTGACTATGAACAGGAATAACAAATCAAGGCAGATACCTATCTCTATACACAATACAGACAATAGCATAAATAAAAAGATGCGTACCAAGCTATCCAATATATGACTGTACCTGATTTGCCTCAGTTTAACATCCTCCTTCGACACAGGCTTTGGCCTCTCGTTTGCTTCAGAAATCATTGCTTGGATTTTATCCAGGCAGTCAGCCAAGTTGCGCATCTGGTACCGGCTCACTTGTGAGGTGACTATTAGTTCTCCATCACGGTTTATTCGGTTTTTATGCTAGACAATGGAGAAGATGACAAAATGGAATAAGCCATAATATCTAAAGTAAAGGATTTTCTTATGCACGGCTTGTGCACCTCTATGATGTGCAGATAAAACTGAAATCAGACAAAGTGCTGTATTCTGATGGCTGTAATGCAGCACAATTTGGGTGTGCATATGTTTAAAGAACAGAATGGAATCATGTCAATATCAAACAGGTCAACCTTTTCCCAGGAATGGTACGAAAATGGTTCTCCTGCTTTTTTCCCATCTGGATATGATACAATTTGGCTCCTGTACAACATCATGTTATAGCCTATTAAAAAAATACATGGTATTTTCTCAAAAATAAATAGCTGATGGTTGGCTGAGCATCCCAATGGCAGCTACAGCATTTCACCTATGTGAGTACACCCCTCAAATTTTTGTAAATAGTTTGTGATAGCACTGAAGAAATGACACTTCGCTACAATGTAAAGTAGTAAGTGCACAGTCTGTATAATAGTGTTAAATATTGTGCCCCCTAAAAATAATAACACACAGCTATTAATGTCTAAACCCTGGTAACATAAGAGAGTACATCCCTAAATGAAAATATCCAAATAGGGCCCAATAATCCCTTTTCCCTGCACGATGTCAAGTGACCCACTAGAGTTACAAGGTCTCAGGTGTGAATAGCGAGCAGATGTTAGCGCTCTAACACTCTGTAGTACTGGTTACTGGAAGTGCAACGAGGCACCTTAAGAACTGTTGCTCTATGTAAACATAGCCTAGGCTATTAGAAGATTGCCAAGACCATGAAGCAGAGCTGCAGCACAGTAGGCAAAGCCATACAGTGGTTTCACAGGACATGTTTAGAACTAGATTTTCCATGGTCGACCAAAGAAGTTGAGTGCATGTGCTTTATAACCAGAGGTTGTCTTTGGTAAACAGACATAAGTGCTGCCAGCATGACTGCAGAGGTTCAAGGGGTGGGAAGGGGGGGGGGGGGGGTCAGCCTATCAGTCCTAAAACCATATGCCACATGCTGCATCAAATTAGTCTGCATGGCTGTTGTCCCAGAAGGAAGCCTCTTCTAAAGATGAAGCATAAGAAAGCTTGTAAACAATTTTCTGAAGACAAGCGGACTAAGGACAAGAATTACTGGAACCATGTGCTGTGGTGTGATGAGACCAAGATTAACTTATTTGGTCCAGATAATGACAAGCGTGTGTGGTGGCAACCAAGTGACGAGTACAAAGACAAGTGTGTCTAGCCTACAGTCAAGCATGGTAGTGCGAGTGCCATGTTCTGGGCCTGCATGAGTGCTGCTGGCACTGGGGAGCTACTGTTCACTGATGGAACCACGAATGCTGAAAAATACCAGAGCATGATTCCCTCCTGGAGATTGGGCCATGGGGCAGTATTACAACCCCAAACATCTCTAGGACCCCACTCTGCCTTTCAAAAAAAGCTATGGGTAAAGGTGATGGTCTGGCCAAGCATATCTCCAGAATGCAGGGTCTCTAACATCCACCAGCTCCATGATGTTGTCATGGAGGAGTGGAAGAGGACACCTGAGAAGATCTGGTGAACTCCATGCCTAAGAGGCTTAAGGCAGTTCAGGATAATAATGGTGGCCACACAAAATATTGACACTTTGGGCCCAATCTGGACATTTCCACTTAGGGGTGCACATTAATGGCTGTGTGTTGAGTTATTCTGAGGGGAGAGCAAAATTATTATTATACATGTTGTACTATCACTTTACATTGTGTTGTCATTACTTCACTGTTGCCAGATGAAAAGATAAATTATTTACAAAAATATGAGGGATGTACTCCTTTATGTAAGATACTGTTATGTGTAAAGCCAGCTTAAATGTCAAAAGACATTTAGAGTTAATGCGTAATTTATAAATGGAGATAAAAAGTTCACACTTTAATGTTTTCTTCTAAAAAAAAAAAAAAAAAACACTAGAAGAACAGTAGATATAAAATAAATATATCAACAAATAAACCTCTACTTACTTACAGCACTCCCGTGGGGCCTCCAGTGTCCTGCTATGGTCCCTGGCTGCGGTCCTCTTCCTGAAGAATGAGGTTGGGACCCAGAGGGTCATACTGTGGATCAGTCAATCACTGACTGCAGCGATGTCCCCTCTTGGCCAGTGATTGGCTGAGTGGAAGTATGGCACTCTGTGCCCCGAGGTCATGCTTTCTATCAGGATCACAGCAGGGCACTAGAGACACCTGATAACCCATTTAAATCAATCGAGAAGACATAAAATGCAGCAACACCACCAGGAAAGATGCAGACAGCAGTTGACCATCTTTAGGTTAGTCTTATGGGTGAACACTTCAAGCAATGATCCAAGAACCAAGTAGTTACCTGCACAGAGATCTTCTGCCTGGCAACTTCAGGGATCCAGTCAGCTGAGGCCAGGTGGAACCTTATTTCAGCCTTTGTGTTAACTGAAAAAGAAAATGACCAAAATTATAGAATCCAATTTTCTGGTCAATGGGTATCCTCCAATTATGTGCTCAAATTCAAAAGCTGAACAGACAGAACTGCAGTATAAAGCATTGTAGACCAAAGCATCTGATGACACAGGCAGGTGGGGTTCAGGCCACCAGGTATTGACTAGCCTCTGCATCATTTTTTGGTACATTCATGAGTCCGCATCAGATTTGGATTTGCTACCATTGACTTCACATTACCCAAAAAGCAAAAGTATGGCAGTAAAAGCATTCTAAACATTTACAATTACCTTCCTGTTACACTCTTACCCCATGTCCTCTTTCTTGGCACAAGAGTGGGTGGGCTTTAGCAGCTTACTACAGTTCCCACCATTCTCTGCTGCAAGTTACTCCATGAAGTTCTCTGTTCCTTTAATTTCCAGGCTTTTAAAATTCCAGCCTTTTGTACCCTCTTACGCTGGAGCCTTTCATCTTTGCTCCTAGTTTCCATGCTTTACTGTTTCATAGACAAAAAGCTCATACTCCAATAACCCCTAGTGGTGCAAAACATTATGTGCGACCAGCAAGGTGAAGCTATAAACATTATATTTTGGGACAGTAAGTGGTGAAGGATTATTTGGGAAACCAATAAAAATATTTAGTTACTATAAAGTGAAGAATTTGACTTAGTACTGGATTCTTTCAAATACAGTAACATTTTGTATACTGATCTACCTGTTTAATTTCAGATGTCAAGAGACAGGGGAAGATTTTTCAAAACTTGTGCAGAGGAACAGTGGAGCCTATCGCTACCATTCAGACTTCAGCTTTTATTTTTAGAAGGATTTTTTGAAAGCTGGAATGTGATTGGATGCTATTGGCAACTGGTGCACTGCTCCTCTGCACAAGATTTGATCAAATTCACCCCATTGTGTGTGTTTTTTTTTAAAGCTTCCCGTTAATGCTCTGCATTAAAATAAACTGTTACTTACCCTCACAGTTAGCTTTTGGAGCAGATGTCATGTGACCACCACAGCCAATAAGCAGCCTAGATGGTCACACTTCATACCCCTGTAATCAGCTGCAGTGGTCAAGTGATGTCTGCTCCTAAAATAAGACCAACGTGCCCTCCGAGAGGGGTATGGGGCTCAGTGTGGGATGGGAGAGGAAGTAACTGTTTGTTATTTTAATGCAATTGGGGTCTTTTACATTTTATTTAAATATGGATAACTCCATTAAATACTCTCTGTTATGTAACTGACCTGTGTTATTTAGTTAAATGCCAGGGTTTTGCAGTGGAACCTGCCAATAATAAAGGGCATTTCAGCTTTCTTGGAATAGTCTTCCCAATCTCTTCCACCGCCGCCACGCCTATCCTCTCCTTTCAGCGCCGGGATAGCTGTGTAGTAAGATGCAGCGCATGCGCACCTCCTTCCTCTAGTACTGCACCTGCGCAGTGAGCGCATAAGCAGCGTGAGTAATTCCTCGCTCTGTCAATGCAGGGTGGTGGCGCATGGATGTCTGGAGGGGTGGATGCGCTGAAAGGAGAGGATAGGTGTGGCGGCGGCAGGGCTTTGCGAACCCCAAGCCACGCCTATCCAACTGTGCCTGACCGCTGGATAAATGTATTTTATAAAAGGAGGAGGAAACCCATCAAGGTATTGTTACACTGACATTATGTAACAACATTGTAGTAGTCTGGGGGGCTAAAATATCATGACAGTTGCGCTTTAAGGTCCCTATAAGGTCCCTACAAATGGTAATTTAGTGGGTACATTGGAACCCACAAAAAAAAAAAAAAAAAAACCTTAGACAAATGAAAGGCCAAAAGACTCCCTGTACTACATTGTAAATTCTGTCAAGTCATCTATCCTAGAAGGACTCATCACAGAAAAACTTCATTCTTCATGTATTTTTTTTCTCATCAGTGTGTACGGCTTCTCACCTTTATTGACGTTCTGTCCTCCAGGACCGCTGCTCTTGCTGTATGAGATGCTCAGACGATCTGAAAACACATTTGGTTAAGAAAAGCTACCAGGTAAATCCCTTAAAGGGATTATTCCAAGACTAATGTGTCACTGTCATTTAAAAAAAAAAAAAAAAAAGACCGCCGCCAATTGGTAGAATGAACAGGAAGATGCGCTCAGCCAGGTGATTATATCCCTCATCAATGCAGGAGACAGGCTCCATAGGCATTACAGAATCCTACTCCAGAGAGGAGAGAGATGGCGAGACAAGCACTTATAGCGTTTCTCCCCACTCGTTCTAACAATCAATGGGGGTCACAGCACCCAGCTCGAACCAATTAAAACTTTTCACAAGTATACATGTCAAAAGTTTTTTTTTAATATTTATATTGACACTTATAAAGCTATCCCCTATCCCACCCATCACAAGAACAGGGGTGAATGGATTATCAAAATGCTCGGTTGCTGCATCATTCACTCTCTATGGGACTTCTGAAGATAGATAGATACAAACAAAGAATAAGTTGGCCAGCACTATTAATTCCAAACTATTGTAAAAGCCTGGCTTGCAGGTGCAGGCTGCTGGGCTAAATATACAGCAACAAATGAATACAACAGCACACTGCTAGCACTAAGATATAGATGAAACATGAGTATATAGATAGAACATGAAAAGCTATACAGCTGTAATGCAATAAATGAACATATCTTCATTTATTGCATTACAGCTGTATAGCTTTTCATGTTCTATCTATATACTCATGTTTCATCTATATCTTGGTGCTAGCAGTGTGCTGCTGTATTCTCCTGTTGCTGTATATTTAGCCCAGCAGCCTACACCTGCAAGCCAGGCTTTTACAATAGTTTGGAATTAATAGTGCTGGCCAACTTATTCTCTGGTTGTATTACACATACGGGGCAGTGGCTACCTCCATGTTGGCTCTTGCACCCCACCCACCTCTATTAGGTGTATATAAGGTGCCTTGGATGTTTCAGACCTTGCATGCCTGCTGTACTGTTCACACAGAGGCATATTCACAGTGTAGGGTCCGTCCCAGAATGAGGTCACCTTACCGTGGTGGGACGGTCCACGCTATTTGGCACCAAATTTGCAAGCCAAGTACCTCATAATTTCATAGTTTCATATCTTCATTTATTGCATTACAGCTGTGTAGCTTTTCCTGTTCTATCTATATACTCATGTTTAATCTATATCTTTGTGCTAGCAGTGTGCTGCTGTATTCTCTCCTGTTAATAGATAGATAGATAGATATAGTGCTGTATGAAGGTACAGATCTCCTAATATACTCCACTTGTACAGCATGTTATAGTACAAACCTCAAATAACTCACCTACTGGAATGTCTATAAGATCCTGTATGTTCTCCTGTAGTAATAACAAATCAGAAAGGATTAGAAGGAAAGTAAATAACTTATAATGGAAACTGATAGCAGGTAGATGTGGGTGACCCTGTATCTAACAATTCTTACCAGGGGAAATCTGTACAGCCGTTCAGGAGATATTCGTTAGTATGATAATTTCTTTGTACATGGCGGCTGCTCCTCTATGTGCAATACCTTCTCCTGCCCACTACTGAAGCCCTATCCATAAATATACCTATGGAGGGGGCAGGAGAAAGCATTGAAAAGGAGGAAGAAAATACCATGTTAATAACTAAACAAATATGTCCAGAATGGCAGCATTCCTTTTCTTCTGGTAAGAAGAGTTAAAAACGGGGTCCCCCACATTATCTACCCGTATATTCAGGTTAGTGAGGGTTGCCCTGCTGTCAGTTTCCCTTTAATACTGTTCATATACAGAATTCATTGACAAGTGGTACAGGATAAGCTACCTATGTAGAACACTAATACTTACCCATATCTCACTTCATGATCATGTAACTACTGGTCATTAATACTAATGTGAATAGGTGTCTTATAGAGATGAGCGAACTTACAGTAAATTCGATTCGTCATGAACTTCTCGGCTCGGCAGTTGATGACTTATCCTGCATAAATTAGTTCAGCTTTCCGGTGCTCCCGTGGGCTGGAAAAGGGGGATACAGTCCTAGGAGAATCTTTTCTAGGACTGTATCCACCTTTTCCAGCCCACGGGAGCACCTGAAAGCTGAACTCATTAATGCAGGAAAAGTCATCAACTGCCGAGCCGAGAAGTTCGTGACGAATCGAATTTACTGTAAGTTCGCTCATCTCTAGTGTCTTTTATCAATGTCATAATCGTGTATATTAGATATCATTTCCTTATACACTAACGGATCAGACGCAAAGAGGTATTTTCAGGATTTCTAAAGCGACTGCACAAGATCAGGAAAACGGAGCAACTTTTGTCCATTACATGAATGGGTTAAAGGGGTATTCCAGGAAAAAAAAAATTTTTTTTTTAGATCAACTGGCTCCAGAAAGTTAAACAGATTTGTAAATTACTTCTATTAAAAATATATTAATCCTTCCAATAATTATCAGCTGCTGAAGTTGAGTTGTTCTTATCTGTCTGGAAACAGTGCTCTCCGCTGACATCTCTGCTTGTCTCAGGAACTGCACAGAGCAGAATAGGTTTGCTATGGGGATTTGCTTTTACTCTGGACAGTTCCTGAGACAGGTGTCATCAGAGAGCACTTAGACAGAAAAGAACAACTCAACTTCAGCAGCTCAAAAGTACTGAAAGGATTAAGATTTTTTTAATAGAAGTAATTTACAAATCTGTTTAACTTTCTGGAGCCAGTTGATATATAAAAAAAATGTTCCCCTGGATAACCCCTTTAAGATGCAATACTAGACAAAGCATGTAAACAAGGATGGTGCGGTTTCTGGAAGTAAGTAACCATGTTTTATAGATTGTTGCATTTCCCAGTCCTCACGATGTACAGTGGTCCCTCAAGTTATAATATTAATCGGTTCCTGGACGACCATTGTATGTAGAAACCATTGTATGTTGAGACCAGAACTCTATGGAAACCTGGTAATTGGTTCTGAAGCCCCCAAAAATGTCCTCCAAAAATAGGAAAAAGTGAGGATTAAAGAAAAATAAGAAGATAACTAATATAGATAAAGCAAATCCTTACATATAAAAGTAATAAAGATCTGCAGGGAGCTGTAAATCACTGTCTATGTCAGTGTTTCCCAATCTGGGTGCCTCCAGCTGTTGCAAAACTACAACTCCCAGCATGCCCAGACAGCCAAAGGCTGTCCGGGCATGCTGAGAGTTGTAGTTTTGAAACAGCTGGAGGCACCCTGATTGGGAAACGCTGGTCTATGTAGAGGACAGGAGCTTCTTTGGGGTCCTGTACAGTACACAGTGTCCTAAAAATGTAAAATGGAGCCGCCCTCACCTGGTGTCCAAAGGAGAAGCTAACCTTGGTACAGGACAGAACATGTAATACCTCCCTGTACTGTAGGGGGCGCTACCAGACACCAGTCAGTGCATACACTTCAGTAATACAGGTAAAGAGTAGTACAGAACATGTACTACCTCCCTGTACTGTATGGGGCGCCACCAGACAGCAGTCAGTGCATACACTTCAGTAATACAGGTAAAGAGTAGTACAGAACATGTAATACCTCCCTGTACTGTAGGGGGCGCTACCAGACACCAGTCAGTGCATACACTTCAGTAATACAGGTGTTTTACCAGTGAAATGCCCATTCTGATTGGTCAGGTCTTCCAGCCATTGACACGTTTCACAGATCTGGACTGTCTGTAGTATTGTATGTTGAGTTTGGTTTCAAGTTACAATGTTCCAGAAATGACAATTGTATGTTGAAACTATTGTATGTTGAGGCCATTGTAAGTTGAGGGATCACTGTATATCACTGATCATAAAGCTCTATGACTGTGATCAGCAGCCGCAATTACATATGACATCACAAGGACACGGAGACTGCGGCAATTACGTATGACATCACAAGGACACGGAGACTGCGGCAATTACGTATGACATCACAAGGACACGGAGACTGCGGCAATTACGTATGACATCACAAGGACACGGAGACTGCGGCAATTACGTATGACATCACAAGGACACGGAGACTGCGGCAATTACGTATGACATCACAAGGACACGGAGACTGCGGCAATTACGTATGACATCACAAGGACACGGAGACTGCGGCAATTACGTATGACATCACAAGGACACGGAGACTGCGGCAATTACGTATGACATCACAAGGACACGGAGACTGCGGCAATTACGTATGACATCACAAGGACACGGAGACTGCGGCAATTACGTATGACATCACAAGGACACGGAGACTGCGGCAATTACGTATGACATCACAAGGACACGGAGACTGCGGCAATTACGTATGACATCACAAGGACACGGAGACTGCGGCAATTACGTATGACATCACAAGGACACGGAGACTGCGGCAATTACGTATGACATCACAAGGACCCGGAGACTGCCGCAATTACGTATGACATCACAAGGACACCGAGACTGTGGCAATTACGTATGACATCACAAGGACACCGAGACTGCCGCAATTACGTATGACATCACAAGGACACCGAGACTGTGGCAATTGTGTAACACAAAGTCTCATGTACAGATAAACAGTAAGGGGGTACTCTCGCTAGCTGTAGTAAGATTACAACTTTAAGGATGCCTGGACAGCCAACATGCTGGGCGTTGCTGTTTTACAAGAGCTGGAGCCATATTTGTTGGGAAACAGTGCATTATGGCAGTGTTTCCCAACTAGGGTGCCTCCAGCTGTTGCAAAACTACAACTCCCAGCATGCCCGGACAGTGTTGTAGTTTTGCATCAGCTGTGGGCTCCCTGGTTGGGAAACGCTGCATTATGGAGCTGACCTTCGTAGTATAACATGAAGACATCACATGCTATACAATACGGTCCTCCAATGTCACCCCGTGCAGGGCGCTGCCTCATTGGTGGAGCCGCCTGTCAATCACACACAACATCCCTCCCCGCGGGCCGCTCACCTCTGAGCTCCGGTGTACACTGTCTGGATATAACTTGTCTAAGCTATAGGCGCTCTGAAAATAGCGAATGCCAAGGGCACCAAGAGAACGGAATACCGACAACCGCGGGAGCAGACCGGCGATCGCCATGTTGACTGGAAAGCACTTCCGGGCTGTAAGTGCAACCTGCTAATCTTACGTCTGGAAACAAGAGCTGTAAGCACTTAGTTCCGCGCCTGAGGACAAAGGCTGCTCAGCTTTCTCTTGTGGTCTCTATAGCGGACGCTGAGGCAGTGGTACAGTACATTGTTAGGAGATGTCAGCTGTAATCTGATTGCATTTGCTTTTATTTTTATCCGTGAGGCCCGTGAAGAGCTGCGCATCAGAGGAGGACACACTGGGGGAGATTCATCAGGGGACATACAGTGGTCCCTCAACATACGATGGTAATCCGTTCCAAACGGACCATCGTTTGTTGAAACCATCGCATGTTGAGGAATCCGTGCAATGTAAAGTATAGGACAGTGGTCTACAACCTGCGGACCTCCAGATGTTGCAATACTACAACACCCAGCATGCCCGGACAGCCGTTGGCTGTCCGGGCATGCTGGGTGTTGTAGTTTTGCAACATCTGGAGGTCCGCAGGTTGAAGACCACTGTTAGAGGAAGGCGTACTCACCTATCCCCGCCGCTCCGGACCGTCATCGCTGCCCGGGATGTCGCCGTCCATCGCTGTCGCCGCGTCCCCAAGGTGAGGCCTCTGCTTCCCCAGCATCCGCGCGCTCCGTCGCCGCCATCACTTCACTACGCACGCCGCTCCTATTGGATGACGGGATGGCATGCACAGCGACGTGATGACGTCGATGGAGAGCGCCGTCGATGCAGGGGATCCCGAAGAGGACGCGCCGGAGCCCCGAAGACAGGTAAGAGAGATCACCGGAGCTCACGGGGCACCGTAAACTGCTATCCGGTGGCAGCTGAAGCGGTCAGCGCTGCCGGATAGCCTTTTATGCAATGGCCCCGACATAAAAAAGCATCGTATGCTGATGCTGCCTTCATCATGCGCTGGCCTCTGAGAGGCCATCGCATGTTGAAATGATCGTATGTTGGGGCCATCGTAGGTCGAGGGGTCACTGTACTAAAAGGAATGACTGAGAGGAATGCACATAGGAGGGAGTTCATCAAGCTTATGTACACTGTTTTCCATAGTGTAAGTGTTTTTTCTCTCCTGACTCGGGTGAAGGGCTGGCTGTGCAGATACTGGGCCTTCGTGTGGCTTGTGCTCCTGGTGACGGGGCTGCTCCTCCTGTATCACTTCAGAGCGGCGTTGCACCTGTACGAGGCTGCCGTGACTGTTCTTCCATGTTTTTGTACAACCTTTGGACCTGAGGAAGAGGGGATCACACCCTTCGAAATGCGTTGTCCCATCCCCTGTGATACAGCCTGTTCTATTTCTTTTATATAATAAAATCCACTTGGTTTTACTACATCCGCTTGGATTTTTACCCTAACCAGGACACTCGCAAGGAGAGCGCCTGAGTGCACCTATATCTTCTGCTGCCGAGCAGATCACAGCCTCTTCCATATTTCATTTTTTTACCACTTTTTCCCCCTAAATGTACTAACCCATTTTTTGTATGCTTTTTTTTTTTCTCATTTCAGTTCCGTGTATGCAAAGGACAACTTCGGACTACGGTGACCAGCATTTTTTTTTTGTTTAATATTGTGGGGGAACTATACTGCCAACCAAATGTGGGGGCCTCGTATTGACGTTCACTCACGTCACGCTCCCAGAATTCATGGACCGGTGTTACTACGTCCTTTTTTGGATGCGGCCCACATAAACGTAAACCTTGTTTTTTTGGCCCATGTTAGCCTTTTTTTCCTCATCACCTTCTAAAAATAATAAGGCTTTAAATTTTGCACCAAAAAAATCCATATGATGGCTTATTTTTTGCGCCACCAATTCTACTTTGTAATGACATCGGACATTTTACCACAAAATCTTCGGCAAAACGGAAAAAACATTTTGTAACTTTTGGGCGATGCAGTACATTTTTCGGGTAAAATGACACCTTATCATTATTCTGTAGGTCCATACGGTTAAAATGATACCCTACTTATATAGGTTTGATTTTGTATTACTTCTGAAAAAAATCATAACTTCATGCAGGAAAATGTATACGTTTAAAATTGTCCTATTCTGACCCCTATAACTTTTTTATTTTTCCATGTATGGGGCATTATGAGGGCTCATTTTTTGCGCCGTGATCGGAAGTTTTTATCGGTTCCATTTTTGTTTTGATACGCTATTTTGGACTTTGGAATTTTTTTGCGCGTATGCCATTGACCGTGCGGTTTAATTAACGATATATTATTATAGTTCGGACATTTACGCCCACGGCGACACCACATATGTTTATTTTTATTTACACAGTTTTTTTTGGGAAAAGTGGGGTGGGTGATTCAAACTTATTAGGGAAGGGGTTAATGATCTTTTTTTTTTTTTTTTCACTTTTTTTTTTTTGCAATGTTATAGCTCCCATAGGGGACTATAACATGCAGTACATTGATTCAATACACTGATCACTGCCATTGCATTGCAATGGCAGGGATCAGTGTTATCGGCAGTTGATTGCTCAAGCCTGGATTTCAGGCTTAGAACAATCAATCGCCGATTGGACGCGCATGAGGCAAGTACGGGACCCTCTTGTTGCGTTCTAGCTGATTGGGATATCTCGATTTTACCGCAATGGTCCCGATCAGCCCGATCGAGCTGCCGGGAAACTTCTACTTTCACTTTAGACGCGGCGATCATAGTTCATGCCGGACATCAGCACGATCGGCGATGTCCGGCATTAGCCACGGGTCCTGATTGCTTATAGCAACCGGGACCAACCGGTTATGATGCGTGCTCACCTGCTGAGCGTGCGTCATACCTCAGGAGCCGCTTATGGACGTGTATAAACGTCCATATGCGTTAAGGGGTTAATAACTATATAAAATGTATTTATCCCTATAAATGTAGAAACAATTCTTTAAAACATGTTTGAATATATGATTACTTCTATTAACCCCTTCCCGCAGAATGGCATATATAAACGCCGGGTTGTGCAGTGCGTTCGCGCATCCCGGCGTTTATAAATGACATTCAGTTAACCCGGCGATGCGCAGCATCGCACGGGTTAACTGGCAGAAGTCCCGCTGTTTCCAGCAGGGGACAACTTCTGCTTCACCCCCAGGACCATCCATTGATGGTCCTGGTCAGCGATCACTGTGATTGGTCCCTGTGGACCAATCACAGTGATCTGGGGTGAAAGTTCAGATCCCCCGCACTGCCCGCCCCTGGAAGTCGGGCAGAACGGGGGACGATGGCTGCGGGGGCTCGCGGGGACCTGCGGCATAGGAGGGGAACATCAGGGGACCGGCGGCCTTACCTGGCGGGACCGAGGAGCAGCGGCAGGACCGGCCACGTGGACGAGCAGCGACGGGACCGGCAGGTAAGTATATGGTCCTCAGAAGCAGCAGTGAAGATCTTCACTGCTGCTTCTAGGAGTCTGAAAACTACAACTCCCAGCATGCCTAGACAGCCTTTGGCTGTCTGGGCATGCTGGGAGTTGTAGTTTTGCAACATCTGGAGGGCCCCAGTTTGGAGACCATTGTATAATGGTCTCCAATCTGTGCTCTTCCAGCTGTTGCAAAACTACAACTCCCAGCATGCACTGACTGTCCAGGCATGCTGGGAGTTTTAGTTCAGCAACATCTGGCCCTTCAGATGTTGCCGAACTACAACTCCCAGCATGCCCTTCAGCTGTCTGGGCATGCTGGGAGTTGTAGTTTTGCAACAACTGGAGACACACTGGTTGGGAAACATTGTCTGTTTCTAACTCAGTGTTTCCTAACCTGTGTGCCTCCAGCTGTTGCAAAACTATAACTCCCAGCATGCACTAACAGACCATGCATGCTGGGAGTTGTGGTTTTGCAACAGCTGGTGCACCCCCCCCTGTGAATGTACAGGGTACATTCACATGGGCGAGGCTTTTACAGTGGGTTTCTCGCATCTTGAGATGCAGCAAATTTTGCGCCGGGAAACTCGCTGTAATCCCCCGCCCATGTGACTGTACCCTAAAAACACTACACTACACTAACACAAAATAAAATAAAAAGTTAAAAACACTACATATACACATACCCCTACACAGCCCCCCTCCCCCAATAAGAACGTCCGGTACACCACTGTTTCCAAAGCAGAGCCTCCAGCTGTTGAAAAACAACAACTCCCAGTATTGCCGGACAGCCGTTGACTGTCCACGCATGCTGAGAGTTTTGCAACAGCTGGAGGCACCCTGTTTGGGAATCACTGGCGTAGAATACCCCTATGTCCACCCCTATGCAAATCCCTAATTTAGGCCTAAATGCACATGGCGCTCTCTCACTTTGGAGCCCTGTCGTATTTCAAGGCAACAGTTTAGGGCCACATATGGGGTATCGCCGTACTCGGGAGAAATTGCGTTACAAGGTTTGGGGGGCTTTTTCTTCTTTAACCCTTGGGGTCTAAATGTTGGGGTCTACACCAGAATGTTAGTGTAAAAATTTTTTATTTTTTACACTAACATGCTGATGTTGCCCTATACTTTACATTTTCACAAGAGGTAAAAGGGAAAAAAGCCCCCCAAAATTTGTAACGCAATTTCTCCCGACTACAGAGATACCCCATATGTGAGCGCAAAGTGCTCTGGGGGCGCACAACAAGGCCCAGAAGGGAGAGCGCACCATGTACATTTGAGGTGATTTGCACAGGGGTGGCTGATTGTTACAGCGGTTTTGACAAACGCAAAAAAAACAAAACCCCACATGTGACCCCATTTCGGAAACGACACCCCTCACGGAATGTAATGAGGGGTGCAGTGAGAATTTACCCCCCACAGGTGTCTGACGGATCTTTGGAACAGTGGTCCGTGAAAATGAAAACTTGTACAGCCCACTGTTCCAAAGATCTGTCAGACACCAGTGGGGGGCAAATGCTCACTGTACCCCTTGTTACGTTCCTCAAGGGGTCTCGTTTCCAAAATGGTATGCCATGTGGTTTTTTTTTGCTGTTCTGGCACCAGAGGGGCTTCCTAAATGCGATATGCCCCCCGAGCAAAATTTGCTCTCAAAAAGCCAAATATGACTCCTTCTCTTCTGAGCATTGTAGTTCGCCCATAGTGCACTTCAGGTCAACTTATGGGGTACCTCCATACTCAGAAGAGAAGGGGTTACAAATATTGGGGGGTATTTCCTGCTATTAACCCTTGCAAAAATGTGAAATTTGGGGGGAAACACACATTTTAGTGGAATTTTTTATTTTTTTTTTACATATGTAAAAGTCGTGAAACACCTGTGGGGTAATAAGGCTCACTTTATTCCTTATTACATTCCTCAAGGGGTCTAGTTTCCAAAATGGTATTCCATGTGTTTTTTTTGTTGTTCTGGCACCATAGGGGCTTCCTAAATGCGACATGCCCCCCGAGCAAAATTTGCTCTCAAAAAGCCAAATATGACTCCTTCTCTTCTGAGCATTGTAGTTCGCCCATAGTGCACTTCAGGTCAACTTATGGGATACCTCCATACTCAGAAGAGAAGGGGTTACAAATATTGGGGGGTATTTCCTGCTATTAACCCTTGGAAAAATGTGAAATTTGGGGGGAAACACATTTTAGTGAAAAAAAATATTTTTTTTTACATATGCAAAAGTCGTGAAACACCTGTGGGGTATTAAGGGTCACTTTATTCCTTGTTATGTTCCTCAAGGGGTCTAGTTTCCAAAATGGTATGCCATGTGAGGGTTTTTTGCTGTTCTGGCACCATAGGGGCTTCCTAAATGCAACATGCCCCCCAAAAACCATTTCAGAAAAACGTACTCTCCAAAATTCCCTTATCGCTCCTTCGCTTCTGAGCCCTCTACTGCGCCCGCCGAACACTTTACATAGACATATGAGGTATGTGCTTACTCGAGAGAAATCGGGCTACAAATATAAGTATACATTTTCTCCTTTTACCCCTTGTAAAAATTCTAAAATTGGGTCTACAAGAACATGTAAGTGTAAAAAATGAAGATTGTGAATTTTCTCCTTCACTTTGCTTCTATTCCTGTGAAACACCTAAAGGGTTAAAATGATGACTGAATGTCATTTTGAATACTTTGGGGGGTGCAGTTTTTATAATGGGGTCTTTTGTGGGGTATTTCTAATATGAAGACCCTTCAAATCCACTTCAAACCTGAACTGGTCCCTGTAAAATAGTGAGTTTGAAAATTTTGTGAAAAATTGGAAAATTGCTGCTGAACTTTGAAGCCCTCTGGTGTCTTCCAAAAGTAAAAACTCGTCACTTTTATGATGCAAACATAAAGTAGACATATTGTATATGTGAATAAAAATTTTTTTTATTTGTAATATACATTTTCCTTACAAGCAGAGAGCTTCAAAGTTAGAAAAATGCAAAATTTTCAAATTTTTCATCAAATTTTAGGATTTTTCACAAGGAAAGGATGCAAGTTACCACAAAAATTTACCACCATGTTAAAGTAGAATATGTCACGAAAAAACAATCTCGGAATCAGAATGATAACTAAAAGCATTCCAGAGTTATTAATGTTTAAAGTGACAGTGGTCAGATGTGCAAAAAACGCTCTGGTCCTTAAATGGGCACTGTCATGAAGTAAAAAAATTGATATGTTGTAGTACTTAAGTACTACAACATATCTCTAATATACTTTAATTAAAAAAAGTGATTTTAAACAAGTTTAAAATCACTTTTAAATTCGGCCACTAGGGGTCGCCCTCCTAGTGGCCGAATGCATTCAGCAGTGACGTCAGTACTGGATTTCGACTCATTTCAGCCTGGCAATGAGTCGAAATCCAGTCACTGCGGTGCTCGCTCCCGCCTGTCAATCAAACAGGCGAGAGCGAGCACGCTGATAGCTGGGGCTGCACTGCCCACTGTCAGGCTGCACCACTAGCCTCGCAAGTGGCCCCGCCCCCGTTACCCTGTCCGGAGGCAGCGCGCGCACTCATTGCTGCGCTGATCCTCCGGATGGGCAAGTCTGATCTGAGGTCTTATAAGGGGAGCGGAATGCCTTCTTTTCGGGCGGTTGGAGGGAGGGGGTTGTTGCACGGCGGGGTCTGGGGGTGATGGAGTTTGGGGGAGCGGAATGTCTTTTTCGGGTGGGCGGAGGGAGAAGTGTGGGGGGTGTTGCGCGGCGGGGCCTGGGGGAGCGGGATCTGTGGCAGCTGCGGCTGAGACTGTTTTCACCACAGGGTGCCTACAGTTGTTTCCCCACTACAACTCCCAGCATGCCCTGACATCCAATAGATGTCAGGGCAGGCTGGGAGTTGTAGTGGTGAAACAGCTGGAGGCACCCTGTATAGTTGAACTAAGGGCGGAAGTCAGGCCCCCCAGCAGGCGTCAGTGACGTCATGCCTGCCGGGGAAGTCTGCTTGGTAGTGAGTACACTACCAGGCAGAAAAAAAAGCATTTTTAATATAGTAAAAAAAATGTAAAGGCAGGCAGGTGGTTAGGGATAGATGGGCAATAGGCAGGGACAGAAAGAAAAAAAAAGGGATGGTGGGAGCTACACTTTAAGGCCAAAATGGGCTTGGTCCTGAAGGGGTTAATAAAGCTTTCTAAAATGATACATTACTATAAGACATCCTGCTATGCAGACATGTCGCGACATATTTACATATTATTCAGGGGAGCCCCACACTATACACATTTACATCCATTTAGGAGACTACATGCATGAATGTGAGAGAAAGGGGGGGGGGGGCGAAGCTATGCAGGTAAGGGGGCGTGGCCTAGTGAGGCTCTGTTAGAAAAGGGGGCATGGCACCTGTCACTTTACTTCCGGTGGGCGGTTTGACGAAAGGTATCCCCCCCTCACTACTCTGATCAACTAATCACATTGAAGGAACTCAATGCATTTAGGCATGTAGACATGGTCATGATAACTTGCTGAAGTTTAAACCGAGCATCAGAATGGGGAAGAAAATGGTATTTAAATGACTTTGAACGTGGCATGGTTGTTGGTACCAGAAGGGCTATTTTCACACACAACCATCTCTAGGGTTTTCCGTGTTGAGTAGCTTTGGAAACACTTTATTTCCATTTAGAAAAATACAGGTACACCACAAACCTACACGAACATAAAAACGTGGCTTAGTTTCTCATACATAACTTCTCATTGATGGCTCTTATTTCTTGCAAAAAAGTGGAGTGGCTAATTTAACTATGTTGTTCTGGGAGGAAATAATAATCTTTTCCACCAATAATATCTTTTCGGAACGCATACAGTGGTATGAGAGATTTATAGTTGACATTACAATTTGAAGTTTACATATAGCACACATTTTCAAAACATGGAGGGGGATTTATCAAAACCTGTGCAAAAAAGTTGACTAGATGCCCATTGCAACCAATCAGATTGCTTCTTTCATTTGTTAAAAGGCCTGAAAAAAAAAAAAAAAAGCGATCTGATTGGTTGCAATGGGTAACTTGGCAACTTTTCCTCTGGACAGGTTTTGATCAATCTCCCCCATGGTCTTTCCTTGAGGGGGAGTGTCGGGTTTAAAATCTAAATCCTTATCTTTTTGCAAACATGGAGGGACATTTATCAATGTTTGCTTATGTATTCTTTTTTTTTTGTAATTTTTTCCTTACTTTTTTTTTGCTTATGTGTGACTTATTTATCAACTGGTTTCAGCCTGTTGATAATTTTCTTTCACGTAAGCAATTTTTCCTTTTTTTTACTTTGGTAGTAGCTTTTTCTGCTCCATCTTTGAGCTGGAGTAAATTTAGTCAATTTTTAACCCTGTTTAAATACCTGACTACCCGTAGTCCATTTAAAAATTATTACTACGTAGTAAATTTTTGGAAAACTTGCTTTTCTCGCTTTCCAGTCAAAATGTCGCACGGAAAATCGCGTAGTCGCAGTTGCGACAATTTTGAGACAATTATAGTAAAGAAAAACTTACTAAACCCGTTGATAAATGTCCATAATGGTGCTCAGGGCAGATAGTAATCCCCCCCCACACACACACACACACATGATAAGGTCAATTCCAGTTGGGGAATTTCCAAATCAATAGAATGGCTAAAATAGTGAAAAAGGATTTGTTGTGACTAGAGATGAGCGAACTTACAGTAAATTCGATTCGTCACGAACTTCTCGGCTCGGCAGTTGATGACTTTTCCTGCATAAATTAGTTCAGCTTTCAGGTGCTCCGGTGGGCTGGAAAAGATGGATACAGTCCTAGGAGAGAGTCTCCTAGGAATGTATCCACCTTTTCCAGCCCACGGGACCACCTGAAAGCTGAACTAATTTATGCAGGATAAGTCATCCACTGCCAAGCCGAGAAGTTCGTGACGAATCGAATTTACTGTAAGTTCGCTCATCTTTAGTTGGGATCCACAACAAGGGTTGTGAAGACATACACAAAAAACTCCTTGTTAGAAAAGCTCATTGGCAATGTGTTTAAAACATTCGCATGATAACAGATCTTATTATACGAAAAGAGCTGTTCCACTATTGAATTAATTACATGTTCTGATCTTTAATTCCTCATAACATAAAATAAAAAAATCCCATTCACCTTCTGCCGATACTGCAGAGCTGCGCAGGACTTTTCTGGCTGTGTCCAGTGCTGTTGAATGGATCATTTTTAAAATTGCAGGTGTTGTTGTTTTAATTATTAACCCCTTAAGGACCCATGACGTATGCATACGTCATGGTCTTTTCCTGGTCTCCGCCGCTCACCCGGCGGAGATGGGAACCGGATCCCTGCTGAAATCCTTCAGCAGGCATCCAGGGCAAACGCAGAGGGGGGCCATGTAGGCCCCCCATGTCGGCGATCGCCGCAAATCGCAAGGGAAATCGCCCTTGCGATCTGCGGCGATACCGGGCTGATCGGGTCTCTGGGACCTGACCGCCCGGTAATTTCGCATGATCCCGGCTGTCACAGACAGCCAGGACCATGCTGAAGTATAGGAGCGAGGTGGCAAGCCTGCCACCTCCTCCGATCCCCTGCGATTCTTCGGTTAGTTAACCGACCAATCGCAGGGGGGGGGGGGGGGACGGTTACTTCCTCCCGCCCTCCCCGGCCCCTGGAAGTCCGGAGAGGACGGGAGGAAGACCGGAGGACGGGGGAGTGCTGGGGCCCGGCCCCGGTACTTACCTCGTCCCTGAAGACCCGGATCCCAGCGATGAAGACGGCGGCGGCGACAGGTGAGTGGAACTTCAGCCGCGGTCGGGCCCTTTACAGCAATGCACGTCGCCATAAAGCGACATGCATTGCTGTATTGGGACCCTGTATACTACAACTCCCAGCATGCCCAGACAGCCCTTGGCATCTGGGCATGCTGGGAGTTGCAGTTTTGCAACATCTGGAGGTCCGCAGTTTTAGGACCACTGTGCCCTTCCAGATGTTGCAAAACTACACATCCTCAGCATGCCCTTACTGTCCAGGCATGCTGGGAGTTGTAGTTCTGTAACATCTGGCCCTTCAGATGTTGCAGAACTACAACTCCCAGCATGCTTGGACAGTTTTGGCATACTGGGAATTGTAGTTTTGCAACATCTGGAAGGGCACAGATTAGGAACCACTGTATTAATGGTCTGCAAACTGTAGTCCTCCAGATGTTGCACTACAACTCCAAGCATGGTGGGAGTTGTAGTTCGGCAACATCTGGCTCTAAAGATGTTGCCGAACTACTACTTCCAGCATGCCTGAGAATGTTTGGGAGTTGTGGTTTTGCAACAACTGGAGGCACACTGGTTGGGAAACATTGTCTGTTTCCTAACTCAGTGTTTCCCAACCCGTGTGCCTCCAGCTGTCACAAAACTATAACTACCAGCATGCACTGATAGACTGTGCATGCTGGGAGTTGTAGTTTTGCGACAGATGGCGACCCCCCCCCCCCCCCCCCCCCGTGAATGTACAGGGTACATTCACATGGGCAGGGGGCTTACAGTGAGTATCAGGCTGCAAGTTTGCGATGCAGCAAATTTTGCGCGGCAGCTCAAACTCGCAGCGGAAAACTCACTGTAACCCCCCGCCCCTGTGACTGTACCCTAAAAACACTACACTACTCTACACTAACACAAAATAAAAAGTAAAAAACACTACATATACACATACCCCTACACAGCCCCCCCCCCAATAAAAATGAAAAACGTCAGGTACGTCACTGTTTTCAAAATGGAGCCTCCAGCCGTCGACTGTCCAAGCATGCTGGGAGTTTTGCAACAGCTGGAGGCACCCTGTTTGGGAATCACTGGCGTAGAATACCCCTATGTCCACCCCTATGCAAATCCCTAATTCAGGCCTCAAATGCACATGGCGCTCTCACTTCGGAGCCCCGTCGTATTTCAAGGCAACAGTTTAGGGCCACATATGGGGTATCACCGTACTCAGGAGAAATTGCCTTACAAATTTTGGGGGACTTTTTCTACTTTCACCCCTTATGAAAAGGTGAAGTTGGGGTCTACACCAGCATGTTAGTGTAAAAAAATAAATTTTTTACACTAACATGCTGGTGTTGCCCTATACTTTTCCTTTTGAAGAGGTAAAAGGGAAAAAAGCCCCCCCAAAATTTGTAATGCAATTTCTCCCGACTACGGAGATATCCCATATGTGGGCGCAAAGTGCTCTGGGGGCGCACAACAAGGCCCAGAAGGGAGAGTGCACCATGTACATTTGAGGTGATTTGCACAGGGGTGGCTGATTGTTACAGCGGTTTTGACAAACGCAAAAAAAACAAAAACCCACATGTGACCCCATTTCGGAAACTACACCCCTCACGGAATTTAATGAGGGGTGCAGTGAGAATTTACACCCCACTGGTGTCTGACAGATCTTTGGAACAGTGAGCTGTGCAAATTAAAATTTTTGTACAGCCCACTGTTCCAGAGATCTGACAGACACCAGTGGGGGGGGGGGGGGGGGTAAATGCTCACTGTACCCCTTGTTATGTTCTTCAAGGGGTCTAGTTTCCAAAATGGCATGCCATGTGGGGGTTATTTTGCTGTTCTGGCACCATAAAGGCTTCCTAAATGCGACATGCCCCCCGAGCAAAATTTTCTCTCAAAAAGCCAAATATGACTCCTTCTCTTCTGAGCATTGTAGTTCACCCGCAGTGCGCTTCAGGTCAACTTATGGGGTACCTCCATACTCAGAGGAGATGGGGTTACAAATTTTGGGGGTATTTTCTGCTATTAACCCTTGCAAAAATGTGAAATTTGGGGGGGAAACACATTTTAGTGAAAATGTTTTTTTTTTTACGTATGCAAAAGTCGCGAAACCCCTTTGGGGTATTAAGGCTCACATTATTCCTTGTTATGTTCCTCAAGGGGTCTAGTTTCCAAAATGGTATGGCATGTGGGTATTTTTTGCTGTCCTGGCACCATAGGGGCTTCTTAAATGCGACATGCCCCCGAGCAAAATTTGCTCTCAAAAAGCCAAATATGACTCCTTCTCTTCTGAGCATTGTAGTTCGCCCGTAGTGCACTTCAGGTCAACTTATGGGGTACCTCCATACTCAGAAGAGATGGGTTTACAAATTTTTGGGGGTATTTTCTGCTATTAACCCTTGCAAAAATGTGAAATTTGGGGGGAAACACATTTTATTGAAATTTTAGAATTTTTTTTTTATATATGCAAAAGTCGTGAAACACCTGTGGGGTATTAAGGCTCAGTTTATTCCTTGTTACATTCCTCAAGGGGTCTAGTTTCCAAAATGGTATGCCATGTGTTTTTTTTTTTTTTCCTGTTCTGGCACCATAGGGGCTTCCTAAATGCAACATGCCCAAAAACCATTTAAGAAAAACATACGCTCCAAAATCCCCTTGTCGCTCCTTCCCTTCTGAGCCCTCTACTGTGCCCGCCGAACACTTTACATAGACATATGAGGTATGTGCTTACTCAAGAGCAATTGGGCTACAAATATAAGTATACATTTTCTCCTTTTACCCCTTGTAAAAATGTAAAAATTGGGTCTACAAGAACATGTGAGTGTAAAAAATGAAGATTGTGAATTTTTTCCTTCACTTTGCTGCTATTCCTGTGAAACACCTAAAGTGTTAAAATGCTGACTGAATGTCATTTTGAATACTTTGGGGGGTGCAGTTTTTATAATGGGGTCATTTGTGGGGTATTTCTAAGATGAAGACCCTTCAAATCCACTTCAAACCTGAACTGGTCCCTGAAAAATTGTGATTTTGGAAATTTTGAGAAAAATTGGAAAATTGCTGCTGAACTTTGAAGCCCTCTGGTGTCTTCCAAAAGTAAAAAACATGTCAATTTTATGATGCAAATATAAAGTAGATATATTGTATATGTGAATAAAAAAAAAAAATTTGGAATATCCATTTTCCTTACAAGCAGAGAGCTTCAAAGTTAGAAAAATGCAAAATTTTCAAATTTTTCATCAAATTTTGGGATTTTTCACCAAGAAAGGATGCAAGTTACCAAAATTTTTTACCACTATGTTAAAGTAGAATATGTCACGAAAAAACAATCTCGGAATCAGAATGATAACTAAAAGCATTCCACAGTTATTAATGTTTAAAGTGACAGTGGTCAGATGTGCAAAAAATGGCCGGGTCCTAAGGTGTAAAATGGCCTGGTCCTTAAGAGGTTAAGGCACCTGCGGTATTTAATTGTTAACTACGATCAGTGAGGGGAATTTATCAAACAATTTAGTCATCTTTTTTTGTCTAAATCTGTCGCAGGAAAAGTCGCAGGCTGGTCCCGTGCGACTTTTCCTGCGACATTTCATTTACACTGTTTAATTTTCATGACCACAACTTGATCTGACATAGATCACTTTGTGTAGTAGTCACTAATTTATCATGTGCGACTTTTCTGTGAAAAGTCGCAGAAACGCCAGACGGACCAGTTATTGAAGAAATCACAGGGCAATTCAACCCTGCCCTATATGTCTCCATGCAACAATTGTATTAAAGGGGTACTCTGCTGCTCAGCGTTCGGAACAAAATGTTCTGAACTCTTAGAGCCGGCGTCGGGGGCAGTGACATCACGAGCCCTCGGCGCCGGTTCTAAGCGTTTCGAACATTTTATTCCGAACGCGGAGCAGCGGTGTACCCCTTTAAGGGCCAATGTGACTTTTAATAAAATTGTCTCACGGCCCGCCACTGCTCTGCGACATTTAAACAGAGCAGTTCAGCGGGTATTCATCAATATCCATGCGCAATTTGATATATTTGGCGCACCCACGTCACTTTGCCCGCACCTAT
The DNA here is from genome assembly GCF_029499605.1 of Hyla sarda. NCBI lineage: Eukaryota > Metazoa > Chordata > Amphibia > Anura > Hylidae > Hyla > Hyla sarda. The sequence goes on along the minus strand of NC_079201.1, from coordinate 35,745,448 downwards.
TTTTTCATCTAAACTGAACTAAAAGCAAGTTCAGTTTTAATCAATGCCCCTCAGTGTGTTGTCTGTCATCAAGAGTGCGCATGCACTTGGAACGTTCGAGACGGTAAACAGAACATTGTGGTGTGCAGTCTTGTACTTTTAATTGGGATGAACTAAAGCCTTTAGGGTAGGGTCCCACCTAGTGCATCCGCAGCATATTTCACCCTGCAGATGCGTTAATGACTGTCCCTAGAGTGTGCCTCCTGCTGTTGCCTTGTGCCCTGCTTTGTCTGCTCATAGCAGCAATCAGCCGCTACAAACAGACACAAAGTGATCTGCAAGTCGCATGTGCTGTGTGCTCGCAGACATCGCGGTCGCTTCTCTTGCTCCCTAAGCTAGGCCGAAACTGAATGCGATATCTGGTAAGTACACTGCATATGCGTGTGTGACTTGTAGATCACCATGTCTGCTCGTAGCAGCAGATTGCTGCTACGAGTAGACAAAGCAGAACACACAGGCAGAGCAGGAGGTACACTCTAGGGATAGTCAGTAGAGCATCCGCAGTATCAAATACGCTGCGGTTGTGCTATGTGTGACCCTACCCTTAACGTTTTTACTCCAAGTGCTTGATCGATCCTGTCTTCTTTCTGGACATACAAAGTAAACACTTGGATAGTTGCTGATCCAAACACTAGTTACGGAGGTGAGCTGTAGATCAAACATACAGTACAGACCAAAAGTTTGGACACACCTTCTCATTCAGAGTTTTCTTTATTTTCATGACTATGAAAATTGTAGATTCACACTGAAGGCATCAAAACTATGAATTAACACGTGTGGAATTGTAGACATAACAAACAAGTGTGAAAATATGTCATATTCTAGGCTCTAGCCACCTTTTGCTTTGATTACTGCTTTGCACACTCTTGGCATTCTCTTGATGAGCTTCAAGAGGTAGTCACCTGAAATGGTCTTCCAACAGTCTTGAAGGAGTTCCCAGAGATGCTTAGCACTTGTTGGCCCTTTTGCCTTCACTTTGCGGTCAAGCTCACTCCAAACCATCTCGATTGGGTTCAGGTCCGGTGACTGTGGAGGCCAGGTCATCTGGCACAGCACCCCATCACTCTCCTTCTTGGTCAAATAGCCCTTACACAGCCTGGAGGTGTGTTTGGGGTCATTGTCCTGTTGAAAAATAAATGATGGTCCAACTAAACGCAAACCGGATGGAATAGCATGCCGCCGCAAGATGCTGTGGTAGCCATGCTGGTTCGGTATGCCTTCAATTTTGAATAAATCCCCAACAGTGTCACCAGCAAAGCACCCCCACACCACCACACCTCCTCCTCCACACCAGCACACCTGTGAAGTGAAAACCATTTCAGGTGACTACCTCTTGAAGCTCAACAAGAGAATGCCAAGAGTGTGCAAAGCAGTAATCAAAGCAAAAGGTGGCTACTTGGAAGAACCTAGAATATGACATATTTTCAGTTGTTTCACACTTTTTTTGTTATGTATATAATTCCACATGTGTTAATTAATAGTTTTGATTCCTTCAGTGTGAATCTACAATTTTCATAGTCATGAAAATAAAGAAAACTCTGAATGAGAAAGCGTGTCCAAACTTTTGGTCTGTACTGTATACATTGTAGAATTTTTAGAGGGCCTCACATGCTTCCATTAATGGGTGACAGTGTAAAGCCCCTTGGACTGACACCCCTATAAATGCAGTGGTCTGTACAGACTGCACCATCTATTGGTTAAAATGAGGGAGTGTGGCTGTGTTTGACAGTAGGCTCTAGCAGCCTATTGCATGGACTAAGCCTACTAAGACAACCTGGTGCATTCAAGGATTACTCCACTGAAAACATTTTTTTTAAATCAACTGCTGACAGAAAGTTAAACAGATTTGTAAATTACTTCTATAAAAAAATCTTAATATTTCCAGTATATCAGCTGCTATATGTTCCACAGTAAGTTCTGTTCTTTTAGAATTTCCTTTCTGTCTGACCACAGTGCTCTTTGCTGACACCTCTGTCCATTTTAGGAACTGTCCAGAACAGGATAGGTTTGCTATGGGGATTTGCTTCTGCTTTGGACAGTTCCTGACATGGACAGAGGTGTCAGCAGAGAGCACTGTGGTCAGACAGACAAGAAATTCAAAAAGAAAACAACTTCCTGTGAAGCATACAGCAGTTGATAAGTACTGGAAGGATTTAGATGTTTTAATATAAGTAATTTACAAACCTGTTTAACTTTCTGGTACCAGCTGATTAAATTTTTTTTCCAGCAGAGTACTCCTTTAAGGGTAGGGTCACATGTAATGGATTCACCGTTGACCCGACCCTATATTGTGCCGCCAGCTGTTCCTCCTGTGTCCTGCTCGCAGTGTCAATGTGCTGCTCCAAGCAGCCACACAGAGACATTCGAGTCACCGCACGCATGCGCAGTGTACTCAGACATCGCGCCTGATCTGCGAGGTCTATGAGTACACTGCGACTCGCAGGCCCGTGTGGCTGCTTGGAGCGGCACATTGCCGCTGCGAGCACGATACGGGGGAACAGCTGGAGGCACAATATAGGGTCGAGTCATAGGTGGATCCGCAGCGGATCTGTTCCATGTGATCCTACCCTAAACGGGTATGCCAGTACTATAGTATATAACTTATCCCCTATCCGCAGGATTTTATAAACATGGAATCTCGACCTTGGGCCTCTTACACTACAGAATCTACACCGGAAGAAACTCCAGGCAGGGAGTCATGTGTGGCAGCCTCCAATCATAGCAAATGTGGTGCCAGTATTAAATAAGGGGCCAAAAAGGTCCCAGGGAATGTAAAACTGTATGTTTACAACATATGTAAATTTTGTAAGTGTTTTCTAAAAAATGCCATATTGAAGTATCACAACAAAAATAAATGTATGACTCCATATTAGCATGGATTTATGTGGGTTTGGTCCTGTCAGACTAACCTGATTTTTGAGATACTTTCATGAGTTGAGCTCAAGACTGGATTGGGACGAATTGCTTGATGTCGTACATGTTGATTTTTCTAAAAAAAAAATTTATACTGTGTCACATAAAAGGTTGATACATAAAATGAGAATGCATGGGATAGAGGAAAATAGGGGATATTTATCGAAACCTGTGTAAAGGTAAAGCTGACCAGTTGCCCATAGCAACCAATCAGATCGCTTCTTTCATTTTTCAAAGGCTGGTTGCTACGGGCAAATTTTCCTCTGCACAGGTTTTGATAAATCTCTAAAGTGGGTGGGTGGCTCAGTCATAGTAAATAGAGGGTGTTTATTAATGGTGCATACTCTGGGTGACTTACTAGTGGTTTGGGTCCTATTCTTTTTAAAATATTTATTAATGACCTTGCATTATATAGTAAAGTGTTAATTTTTGCAGATGATACTAAACTGTGTAAAGCAGTTAACACAATAGAGGACTGTGCACTGTTACAAATGGATCTGGATAGGTTGGAGGTTTGGGCTGAGAAGTGGCAGATGAGGTTCAACACTGATAAATGTAAGGTAATGCACATGGGGAGGAAAAATCCGGGCTGGGGATATGTGAATACTGGATACGACTGACATAGAAAAGGACTTGGGAGTTTTAGTTAACAGTAAATTTACCTGTAGTGACCAGTGGGGGGGCATAGATGTCCACGACAAGGAGATACTTATTCCACTGTACAAATCACTAGTCAGACCACACATATAACACTGTGTACAGTACTGGGCACAAGTGTACAAGAAAGATATAGTGGAGCTGGAGAGGGTTCAAAGATGGGCAACCAGAATAATATGGGGATTACAGTACCCAGAAAGATTTTCAGAATTACGGTTATTTAATTTAGAAAAAAGACAGTTTAGGGGAGACCTATTAACCATGTAGAAATATATCAGGAAAGTACAGTGATCCCCCGAACTACGATGGCCCCGACATACGATAATTTCAACATACGATGGCCTCTCAGAGGCCATCGCATGTTGAAGATAGCATCAACATACGATGCTTTTGTATGCCGGGGCCATCGCATAAACGGCTATCCGGCAGCGCAGACTGCTTCAGCTGCCACCAGATAGCCGTTTAATGTGCCCCGTGTGCTCTGGTGAGTGTCACTCACCTGTCCCTGCCACTCCGGACCGTCCTCTGCGGCTCTGCTGCATGGCCGTCGCTCTCCTTCGTCGTATTCACGTCGCCACGCACGCCATCCCGTCATCCAATAGGAGTGGCCTGCATAGTGACGTGATGACGGCGATGGACAGCGACGATCCAGGGCAGCGGTGACGGTCCGGAGCAGCGAGGACACTCCGGGGACGTGATGACAGCGACGATCCAGGGCAGCGGTGACGGTCCGGAGCGGCGGGGACATGCGAGTATAACTTTCTATATTACTATTGCACGGATCCCTCAACATACGATGGATTCAAGTAACGATGGTTCATTTGGAACGAATTACCATCGTATGTTGAGGGACCACTGTACAGAGATCTCTCCCATGATCTATTTGTACCCAGGACTGTATCTGTAACAAAGGGGGCATCCTCTACTTCTAGAGGAAAAAGGCTTCCTACACCAGCACGGATGGGGGTTCTTTACTGTAAAAGCAGTGAGACTATGAAACCCTCTGCCAGAGGAAGTGACCATGGTGAACTCAATAAAAGAGAACAGAAAGGGACCTGGACGCATTTCTGGAGAGTTATAATATTACAGGTTATGGGATAGAACATTGATCCAGGGATTTATTCTGATGCCATATTTAAATGTGGGAAGGTATTTTTCTCCCTTTTGTGGGACAAATGACATCAGCCTCATAAGTTTATTTTTTTTTAACTCCCTCTGGTTTAACTTTAGTAGGCATATAGGCAGAACTTGATGGACTCTTGTTTTTTTTTCAACCTTATGAATCGGTCAGACATGCTGAATTTTTGCTGCCCAACCCTTTTTTGGGGAGGGATAAGTCATAACGGTCAGAGCTGTGGCTTACCTATCCCCTGGGTAAAAAATAAACACAGACACAATTCTCTGTTATAGTCTAGTATATTTATTACCTTAAGAATAAAGCAACTTTACATATAAGAGTAACTTAAAGTTCCCATTTGTATGGCCTGCTTAAGTCTAATACTGAGATGTCGCTGTCATTCCAGATCATTACAGTAAGGGCATGGATAACACTAACCTCCAGGAGGAGATCATCACCCCAACCTGAGAAATTTGCAGATATATAATGGTATTTACATGTCATCCTCTAAAGTCCAATACCTGAGCATCACTCACAGAAGATATTGATGCCAATGGTCCTATGGACATCCTGTACAATGTTGAAAACGTGAAGAGGCAAGTGATCATATATAAACTAATTTTAAACATTATATTACAGAATAAATAATATTCAAACCCAGGACACAACTTATGTCAAAAATAGTAACAAGCTGACCAACTGAGTAGAAGTAATACTTTCCATGGCAGCAGTAAATGCTCCAGCAGGGTTATAATAATTCCAAACACATTGCTAATACTGGTGGGTATTGTCAACCTTAAGCGCTCCAAAATTATAGGCCAAGTTCTCCTGCCCACAGACATTACATATGTATCTTACATATATATTATGTTCTTTGTCACTGAGGAAGGGACCTTGGTTGGTCCTGAAACGCCATTATTTTTCATCGCTCCATCTCTAAACAGTGTTCCAGTTTGCTAGCTCTATGAGCTTGAGGATTTTTAGAGCAAGGTTTGCGCTGCTGTCATTCGCCATACTTATAGCACAGCAACAAGTGGCTTTACATCTCTATGCTGGCACCTGCCCAACTACCTCCACAGTGAGCCCAACATCAGGACGGGAGATCCCAGCTTGCCAGCACGGCTGGTCTGCGGTTTCAGTTGGCAGAGGCTGCGAATCTAGGGCTGGAGCTTGGTCAGTGGTGATTAATCACTCAGACACTGAAGGGGTGAGCGGCACAGTGTGCCAGCTGATATATTCTTTATTTGGAAAGCTGATAGAGACTATTCGGCCATGCAACCTATTGCATATTGCAGACCCCAGCACATGAAACGGAGTGTGTACAAGAGACAGTGCACCAACTGTGCAATTGTATTGTTATGGCTACTATCGCAGTGGACAAAAAGCATATGTGAACACTGTCTGATCACACTGCATTTTAATTTTGGGCAAACTGTAATTATTCCATATTTGAGGATCCGAGTTTGACATTAAAACAGCTTATTATCATCCTTACTGACACTAGTCTCATTGTATTTATACTGTCAGTGCACCAGTTGTCATTCAAATATTTATGAGGCAGTATATACTTTGTAAATGATTTAGGTTTAAAGGGGTACTCTGCTCCTAGACATCTTATCCCCTATCAAAAGAATAGGGAATAAGATGTTCCGATAGGGGGCACCCCGCCACTGTGGACCCCTGCAATCTCGGCTCCGGCACCCCAGACATCCGGAGCACGGAGCCTCCAGCTCTGCACTTGACGCTCTAAACGAACACCGGCTGCAGCAGGGAGATCGCGGGGGTCCCCTGCGATCAGACATCTTATTCCCTATACTTTGGATAGGGGATAAGAGGTCTAGGAGTGGAGTACCCCTTTAAGGTTTTAGCTATTATCATATGTACCTAGTCGTAGGGTGCTGCATCCGCATGGGCCCTTTTCGGAATGTAGTATAATTCATACTCATCTGCCCTGATCCCTCACTTCTGATGATCAGATAGCTCCTAGTCTCTGATGCTCTGGGCTTTTCGCTGCATCTGATGATTTGCTGACCCTGCAGAAAATGCCCTGTCAGCCAATCACTGAGTAATTTTCCTGAGCATGTAGTTCCTGCCAGGTTGGGACAAAATAGGAGCAGAAGGAAGCGGAGAACCCCAGGGCTCTGAAGCAGTCAGAACGGCAGAGGTGGGGAAACGGGGAGAGTTTTATTTTAGCAGAACCGGGGTCCTTTCTAAAGAAAACTTTTTCAGACAAGCCCTAAATATCCTATTAAAACAATGTAAGAAAGAAGATGCTGTTTTCAAGCAAGTTTGTAGATTAAACATATCCTATCATGTTGAGCCAACTGCACCTATATCTCCATGGTAACAGACTACAAACTGTGTAGTCTGATGCTGCAGTTATTCTGCCATGCCATGGCACCTACTGCTTGCTAGACCTCTTGCTACCTATGTTACCTACCTATGAGGTGAAAGTATGACTAAAGGATTATACTATACAGAGTTTGTAATCGGTTAGCATGGAGCCATGAAAATCTGCATAAGAGTGGTAACAAAAAAGCAATAAGGAATTTTTAACCAAATCTTCTAGCAAATTTCCTTCATTTTTCAGACTTAGCCCCATTGCATCATGTCCTGCTGCAGATTTAGCATGGTATGTTCAATATGGAAAAATCATAGCTGCATTTTTTGGAAACACTTACGGTAAAGATAAAAAATAAAATAGAACCATGTAACAATCGGCCTACAACAAAAAAATAAGTTGGGTGCTTGGCAGATCTAAATTAAAATCCAATTCCTATTTTGCTTGTTAATAAAGCCTGGCTCTAACTATTGTGATAGCAGCCTCTGTACACTGACTTACATGTAAAAAAGACACTGCAATGAAAATACCTAGAGATTAGTGAACTTACAGTAAATTCGATTCGTCACGAACTTCTCGACTCGGCAGTTGATGACTTTTCCTGCATAAATTAGTTCAGCCTTCAGGTGCTCCGGTGGCTGGAAAAGGTGGATACAGTCCTAGGAGACTCTTTCCTAGGAATGTATCCACCTTTTCCAGCCCACCGGAGCACCTGAAGGCTGAACTAATTTACGCAAGATAAGTCAACACAACACAACATTTCTGCAACACAACATTGCAATGGAAAAGGCAGTTCCAGCTCACCCAGGAGACCATGGCCAGAGCACAGAATCCGATGCTGGATAGCATAACAGTAATGCAAAAGGAAAAGGATGGATTCAGCTCTGAAGATTTCCTTTTGCACAACATATTCTTGTTAAAATAGCTTCCACAGTCTTCTATCAAAAGTCAAATTACATCCTGTTATTGAGGGATTCTGTAAACAGTTCTGAGCTATCAAAACTACTGGCAGCCCTATACAGAGGTCGGGGAGGAAAGTAGGACGATACCTGGTGCCTCACTCTTGTCATGCAACTTGCATGCCTGAGAAAAATTATGTATCCCCTGGTTTCTGCCATGGCAAGTGTCCATGAGGTGGGCTCTTCTTGTAAAGTGCAAAGAGCTCCCTGTATTATGTTTCCCTAGCCCCTCCTTCAGCTATGATCGACAACTCTAGCATCCAATCAGGAAACTGTTAGAGAAAAACTGTTCAAGGTTAAACCCCCCCCAAAGGACGAGGGGGCACTCCCTCCGTCTGGAGAAGAAAAGGTTTAGTCTAAAGGGGCGACACGCCTTCTTTACCGTGATGACTGTGAATTTATGGAACGGTCTACCTCAGGAACTGGTCACAGCAGGAACAATTAACAGCTTTAAAACAGGGTTAGATACATTCCTGGAACAAAATAACATTAATGCTTATGCAGAATTATAAAACTACATCCCTTTCCCTTATCCCCTTACACCCTTCACTTCAATTCCCTGGTTGGACTTGATGGACGTATGTCTTTTTTCAACCATACTAACTATGTAACTGTCATAGAGGGGGTGCGGGGACATTCTCAGGGCACCTAATGACAAGAGCCGGCCTCATGGACACTTTCCATGACACAACATTTTACTCAAGCAAGTTAAAACACCATGACATCGGATAACGTTACAGAAGTTTTGATGGCAAAAAAAATGCTGACAGACTAGTTTTGTATATAGTGAATAAAACGTAAGCTGGGATGTGCAAACTGGATCTGCGTAACATGTTCAGGAGAGAAGCAATGCTATTGAAACATACAACAAATCGCCATATCTTCTTGCATACAAGTTTGGGCTCTGACAGCACATCCACAGCATTATAACAGCTTAAATGCTGGAAACATGGCTTTAATAGGTTGATCATATAACGTAATATGTTCATATGTTTCTGGAAGTCCGGTGAGCTGCACAGCAATGTGTCACAGTGACAGGTCCAGAGATGCTGTAAAAGTAGAGAGTCGGGCCCAGGCCCTCTTTACCTGCAATGTTGGATAGATCATGGTTAGGATTCCTACCCTTTAAAGTTGTAGTTTATAAAAAAAAAGGTACAAGTGGCCTTTGTCCTGGTCACTGCAGCTGTTTTTTTCGGTAGTTTTAATAGTTAAAAGTTCGACCTGGGTTTGCAAGGGGAAGACACACTCACAGACACACAAAGGTAAAAGGATATTACATTTAGCAGCAGAATGCAGAGAAACTCTGCAGAGCTTTAAAACACTGATGATGCAGATCATCTCTGCTTGCACAGCCAATGCCACAGCAATGGACCTAGCCAAAAACCTTCTTATACAGATTGTATGCCCCAGAACAGGCGTGCTATATATACCAGTATTGTTAGTACCAGTCAGAAATATATAGGCCGACAGTGACACTGCTGTTTATATCTATAGTGTTGTATACTACCTTTAGCTACATGGTAAACAATTAGTGTTGCTTCTATTTAAAGTGAACTAATGCATGTCAATTTCTAGGATATAGGATAAATACTAGGTATTGTTCTAGATTACGTACCCCCCCCCCAAAAAAAAAAAATCTTTCTTGGTTAGTCAGGACAAGTTAAAGGGTGAGTTGGAGAAGGTCAGCCACAAATTAAAGGGGTTATCCAGGAAAAATTTTTTTTATATATCAACTGGCTCCAGAAAGTTAAACAGATTTGTAAATTACTTCTATTAAAAAAATCTTAATCCTTTCAGTACTTATGAGCTTCTGAAGTTAAGGTTGTTCTTTTCTGTCTAAGTGCTCTCTGATGACACGTGTCTCGGGAACCGCCCAATTTAGAAGCAAATCCCCATAGCAAACCGCTTCTAAACTGGGCGGTTCCCAAGACACGTGTCATCAGAGAGCACTTTAGGTTAAAGCACAACTTTAACTTCAGAAGCTCATAAGTACTAAAAGGATTAAGATTTTTTAATAGAAGTAATTTACAAATCTGTTTAACTTTCTGGAGCCAGTTGATATATAAGAAAAAGTTTTTTCCTGGAATACCCCTTTAAGTACCTTTCCTAGTGTTATATATATTTGTTACTATTACCCACGAGACTGATCTATCTGAGCTGCAGATTTTGCCTGTTTTTAAATGCAGCTTTGCTATATGAGAGACCTCTACATTAATAATGCATTGGCTGTGCAGATCAAAGCTTATTCAGAAGATTGGCTACTGGGCTATTCATAGGTGAACACAAGAGTGTTCAAAAAGGAGTGCACCAATGTCAGTGGGTCTGTTATGGGCAGTGAGAAAAGTGCTCCGCAGGCAACCACTGGGAGTACATAAGAGTGCAGGGGGTGCTTAGTGTAAGCAACACTATAAATTTGGTCATAATAGGTCTCACTTCCCACCAGGTCCCTTTTCAGCACTAACATCTTGCTTGGTTCTCTGGATGCGATTAAATATCTCTTTAAACAGCGCCTTGTACTCAGGCTGACTCTGCTCCAACCGTCGGTCAGCAGCCTCCAGCTGCAGCGTAAGTGCTCTCTCAGGCTCTACTTCCTCGGCAGGAAGGTCTCTGCTGGAATTGTCTCTTGACACGGGACGAGAAGTCTGCACGCCAGCATGACAGAGATTGTCCTCATGTTTCCTGCATTTGGCTAAAAGCTCCTCATATCGTTCCAGCAGTGCATGATATTGCTCATCCACTTCTCGCAGAATAGACATTCCCCGGCGCCTGGTGTTGTTGGCATGTAGGGTATAATTACCTTCATGCCGGCTGGCAGCATCTCTCCCAACAATATCACTCAGTGCTGTGTCGCTGCAGCTTTTCCTGACAGCAGAGTTTGGAGATGCTGGATTCTTGCTCACATCTTCACCCCCCTCTAAAGGCTCGGGGTCATCAGTTTCTGGAGTCTTGTTAAGGGGTTCCAGCAATGCCTGTGAAAGGCTATCTCCACGGCTTAGGAGATAACGCTTTACCTGTGTGGACATATATATGAAATGTTTAACTATTACAGTGACATGAACATAGCTGAGATAGAAAGAACTCATGTTGTCATCAAATATTCTAATCTACACCCACTGTCTGCCTCCCTGTATTCCCAGAATAAAGATACAAAGGCCTCTTTGACTGAATGATTGCTCTTTGTACAATTGTCTTTTTACATACACAATTACAGTACTTGTCCATAGAAGACAATGGTAGAGATGTATCAAGGCAATCACATTATAACTGCAATGGAAAAAAAATAGTCTTCAGAATAAGCAAAACGTCCATGGATGCTTTTGCCTGGGCTGATTCACAAGACAGTTTTTTTCCCATGTCTGAGAGCAAAGGAGAAATTTTGAAAAAATAAAACCACATATCATAATGGCTCTATTATAAGCAATGCGTCTAAGATTATGTTCACACGGCAGAATGTCCGTGCAGAATTCCGCACTGACATTCCAAAGATTTCAATGGGATTCTGCTGCACTGTTCACACAATGGAATTTCCAATTCTAGCATCTGCAGAAAGAATAGATACCGTATATACTCGAGTATAAGCCGACCCGAATATAAGCAGAGGCCCCTAATTTCACCCCAAAAAGCCCCTATGGTGCCAGAACAGCAAAAAAAAAACAAAAAACACATGGCACACTATTTGGGAAACTACACCCCTCAAGGAATGTAACAAGGGGCCCAGTGAGCCTCAACATCCCACAGGTGTTTGACAACTTTTTGTTAAAGTAGGATGTGTAAAAAATATTTTTATTTCTTTTCACAAAAATACATTTTTTCCCCCAAATTTACCATTTTTACAAGAGGAGAAAATGCCCCCCAAAATTTGTAACCCCATTTCTTCTGAGTATGGCAATACCCCATGTGTGGACGTAAAGTGCTTTGCAGGCGAACTACAATGCTCAGAAGAAAAGGAGCGCCATTGAGCTTTTTGAAAGCAAATTTTGCTGAAATGGTTTTTTTTGGGGGGGGGGGGGGGGGGGGATGGGGGATGTCACTTTTAGGAAGCCCATATGGTGCAAGAACAGCATAAAAAAACAAAAACAAAAAAACAGCACACTATGTTGGAAACTATACCGCTCAAGGCACATAACAAGGGGTACAGTGAGCCTTTACACCCCACAGGTGTTTGACAAATTTCCGCTAAAGTTGGATTTTCAATTTCACAAGGGGTAGTAAGAGAAAAAGCCTCCCAAAATGTGTAACTCCATTTCTTCTGAGTACCCCATATGTGGATGTAAAGTGCTCTGCGGGCGAACTACAATGAGAGAAGGAGCGCCATTGAGCTTTTGGAGAGAGAATTTGGTTGGAATAAAAGTCTGGGGCCATGTGTGTTTACAAAGCCCCCGTAGTGCCAGAACAGTGAACATGTGATCCGATTTTGGAAATTACACCCCTCACAGAAAAGGAGAGGGGTGTCGCCCCCCAAGATTTGTAACGCAATTTCTCCCGAGTACAGAAATACCCCATATGTGGCACTAAACTGTTGCTTTGAAATACGACAGGGCTCCAAAGCGAGAGAGCGCCATGCGCATTTGAGGCCTAAACTGGGGATTTTTATCCGCCACCAAAATACCCTACGGCAGCGTTTCCCAAACAGGGTGTCTCCAGCAGTTGCAAAACTACCAGCATGCCTTGACAGTCAGTGGCTGTCCGGCAATACTGGGAGATGTTGTTTTTCAACAGCTGGAGGCTCCATTTTGGAAACAGTGCCGTACAAGACATTTTTTATTTTTATTGGGGGGGGGGGGGGGGGGGGAAGGTTACTGTGTAGGGGCATGTGCATATGTAGCGTTTTACTTTTTATTTTGTGTAGGTGTAGTGTAGTGTTTTTATGGTACATCACACGGGCGGGGGTTTACAGTGAGTTTCTCGTTGGGAGTTTGAGTTGCGGCAGAAAATTTGCCACATCTCAAACTTGCAGCAGAGAACTTGCTGTAAACCCCCGCCCGTGTGAATGTACCCTGTGCCTGCTGAATGATTTCCTGTACGTCCTTGGTCCTTAAGTGGTTAAGCATTCATGGAATAGGTATAAGGCTATCCTTCATATAAGATAGGGCCAGTGACTAATGGGAGGACTTTGTCTTGTACAGGTGGTGGTGCCGCATAATGATCAATTAAAAACATAAATATAAATATTCAGACCCTTTGCTATGACCCTCGAAATTTAGCCCTAGAGTCCTTCCATTTCTTTAAATAATTTTGGAGAGGTTTCTACACGTGATTTGGAAAGACACCCCCTGTCTCACAGGTGACATATCAGAGCAAAAACCAAGCCATGAGGTGGACAAAACTGCCCGTAGAGCTGAAACACATTATTGTGTAAAGGCACAGATCGGGAGAAGAGTACAAAACATTTTGTGCTACACTGATGGTTCCCAAGAGCACAGTGACCTTCCTAATTCTTGAATGGAAGAAGTTTGGAACAACCAGGACTCTGCCTCACATAACTGAATTAGGGAGAAGGGGGAAAAAAACCAATAGTCACTCTGGCTGAACTCCAAAGATCTTGTGTGCAGATTAGAGAAACCTTCTGAAGGATAACTATCACTCCACCAATCTGGGCTATAGAGTACAGTGGACAGAAAGAAGCCACTGCTCAATATAAGACACATGAAAGCCCACCAAGAGTGTGGAAAAAAAATCACCTTACGGACCCTTCGACTTTAAGAAACAGTCTAAGCATTATGCTGTAGGGGTGTTTTTTAGCGGCTGGGACAGGAAGATTGATCAGGGTTGAAGGGAAGCTGAATGAAGCAAAGTACAGAGATATTGTTAATGAAAACCTGATCCACAGTGCCCTGGACCTTAGACTGGGGCAAAGGTTCACCTTTCAACAAAAATCCTAGGCACACAACCAAGACAACACAGGAGTGGCTTAAATACAACTCTGTGAATGTCCTTAAGTGGACCAAACTTGAACATCTATGAAGAGACCCGAAAATGGCTTCCACCGATGGTCCCTAGCTAACCTGACAAAGCTTGAGTGGATCTGTAGAGAAGAATGGTAGAAAATCCCCAAACCTTGTGGCATCATCCCTAAAAAGACTGGAGGCTGTGATCACTGCCACAGGTGCTTCAACTAAGTACCAAGTAAAGGGTCTGAATACAATGGCAATTTTTTTTTTTCAATCTTAGCCCAAGAACGCAACATTACAAAATTCCTTCCAATAGAGATTTGTTCTCGGCAATGCTATATGATTGCACCTGCAGTAAAGTCCCACTCCTCCTTCCGATAGCTAATGAAACCAGGTGGTGGACTCTGTTATCTTATAAGTCACAAACAGCATAATCCAGTAAGAGAAATAACCAGGGCACTCACCCGATATGTAGAACTTCAATTTTCTTTATTCAGAATGTTGCATACAAAAGCATATGTACAGTACAGAATACGGGTGAACGGACTGGACAGGGGGCAGTAGATCGGGGAAATGGTGCCGTTTCGCGCTATGCGCTTCAACTGCCCACCATGTCATCACGCTGGATCCACGTTTAAATCACCCCTGATTATCTGTTGCCCGGGAAATCATCAACAAGCAGGTAAGTGCAATTAAAAACATAACAAAACCAACTTGTGATATAGGGAACTATAATAATGCATTTAACTCTGTCCGTTCATTGAGACCTATAGGTCCCATAGCTTCTAATCTAAGGATCCATTTGATTTCTTTTCTTAACAATATATCATTTTTATTTTCACCATTCCGAGCATGCCCAGAACGGCAAATTGGAAGTCAGCAGAGTCACCAGCATGCATGTCATTCATGTGCCGAATGAATCTCCTTGCCCCCACGCCAGTTCTGAGAGAATGAACATGTTCCCGGATCCTAGAAAACAACAGGCGCATGGTATTCCTTATGTAGAATCGTTTGCATTTACAGATATCCTAACTAAGTTCTAGGCTCAAATGTGGTAACAGTAACCAGCAGAATTTTGAGTTACAGGCTAATGAATTACAAAAACGACTAGAGGTTATGCTAAGAATATTTTCCAGGCAGCAAGAGAGTGTGGATGAAATACAGAGAGAACAGTTGTTGAGGACAAAAATGGAAAAAAAAGGGAACCAGAGATTAGTGTTCTCTTTTGAAAACACCACTCAATAATGTAATAAGAAGTGCCATCTTCAATAACTGGCACACCTTGCAGGAGGATACAGATTTGTTAGGGGCAGTAAAACAAAAACCTATAATAACATATAAAAGAAATAGAACAATAAGTGATTATTTAAAAAAGCAATCCAAGAAAAATATAGAGCAAATAGATTGGTTGTCTGAACAAAGACCTAGAGGTAATTAATGTGGTTCATGCTCTTTTTGTTCCATGAATGCAAAATGTAAAACCTTAGACTTGGAAGGACATAAGATCTATATAAATCAATGTATTACTTGTCGATCCTCATATATTGGATATGCTCTTATCTGTAAATGCAAACAGTTCTACATAGGGAAGACCACGCGCCTGTTGTTTCATAGGATCCAGGAACATGTTCATTCTCTCAGGACTGGCGTGGGGGCCAGGAGATTCATTCAGCACATCAATGACATGCATGCTGCTGACTTCCAATTTGCCGTTCTGGAGAGAATTGAGCATGCTCGGAATGGTGAAAAAAAAAAAAGATATATTGTTGAGAAAAGAAACCAAATGCATCCTTAGATTAGAAGCTATGGGGCCTATAGGTCTCAATGAACGGACAGAGTTAAATGCATTATTATAGTTCCCTATATCGCTAGTTGGTTTTATAAGGTTTTTAATTGCACTTACCTGTTTTTGATTGTTTCCCAGGCAACAGATAGTTAGGGATGATTTAAACGTGGATCCAGCGAGATGACGTGGTGGGCAGTCGAAGCACATAGCGCAAAACGGCACAGTTTCCCTGATCTACAGCCCCCTGTCCAGTCCGTTCACCCGTATCCTGTACTGTACATATGCTTTTGTATGCAACATTCTGAATAAAGAAGATTGAAGTTCTACATATCGGGTGAGTGCCCTGGTTATTTCTCTTAGTGGATTGTGCAGCATTACAAAATGTGAAAAAAAATAATGAAAAGGTCTGAAGACTCTCCAAATGCATTGTAATCGATGCCAAAATAGCTTTTTGTTGCCCCCCCCCCCCAAATAAAATGAAACAAACAAACATTTTTGCCACATTTATGTCGGAGACAAATCTGCAGTGACCTAGTGTCTGCTGCAATTTATTCCTACAAGTGTTACGGTGCCTTCCATGTGTCATATCTAGCCCCAGCTTTAAATGGATCTTGACTTCTGATTGAATAGGATTTTTCTTTTCTACTCAATGCACTCACTTGTTTCATCTGCTGTAATTCTTGTAGTTCATTCTCTAGTTCTTTTATACGCATCTTGCAGTTGTCCATTTCACATGCTCTTTGTTCCAGCTCAGCATACTCTTGGATGACAGCCTGGTACTCTTGTTCTGCCCTCACCTTACGTTGCCGTTCCTCTGCTACCTGTGCCCTCAAAACATTTACAGCCATCTGCAAACGCTGATTTTCCATCTGTAATGGTCTTTGAGTCAGATCCAGGCAGGAAGCATGTTTGCTGACTGTAGCCTCATACCTGTACACAAATCAACAAAAACATTGGGACAAGATTATTACTATGTGTAATCATTTTACCATGGTCATGATTATATTGGAAGATGGTTTCACACGGATCTGACATAGTTTTTTCTGGCATTTTTTTTTTTACCCCTGCCACTGCAGTTTTTGAGCCAGTCAGCAGTGGATTCAGGAGGAAGGAGAATAAACTTCTGGCTGTGTAGTACATACAGCATCAGCACAGCAAGAAGAGAGCTACACTAAGCAATAACACTTCTGCTGAGATGAGAGGAAAGCCTTAATTTACCTTGCATGTACAGTGCAGATCCTCTGAAGAACAGACACAGCTAGAAGATACCCAGTCACTCCCTTTCTTGCATAGAACACAAGCTAAGCCCCCCTGCCCCCCATTACCTAGGCTTGTTGTCAGTATATGCCAATAACCAATAACCATTTAAAATTATGGTAAAGCCAATATACATGTCTTAAATATATGTTTGTTAGAAATATAGGTCAGTTTCTTTTACAATCATGAAAAAAAAGGAAAAAACTAAAAATAAATGTAATTATTATTATTGTTGTCAGATCTTAGTACTTACCAGTTGCTGGAGCACAGTTCACGTACACAAGGAAAGGTGTGGATAGTACGACGTCTTTCTCTTTTTTCCCTTCTGGTTCTTACTTTTTCCATTCCTTGTAATTCCTCAACCTGTCTCTGCAGATCTTCTACTTGCCTCTGTAGACCATCTATGGTATCAGTTAAACTAGAAATACAAAATATGTATGGTCATGTCTGTTAAAATGATGTATTACAACAGATTTAATCGGACACACTGTGCTGGCCTAAAGTGCTGACCGTACATAAAACTATTATTTCCAGTCTATATGTGACACCAACTAGACAATGATACATCCACAGCTTCAATATACTATGCCAGTCCATAAGGGCGTATAGTTGTATTTGCCTGTATTTGTATACGGTATACACTCTCGCTCAGTATAAACACACCCACAAATTTAGCTTAAATGATGGGACAGACACAGGAGGTATCCCAGCCTCCATTATTCTGGAGATTGGAGCACAAGGAAGAAGTCTTCGATAGTGGGATATTCATCGTGAGCCAAAGGATGATGTGGGTTGACTGAGACACTTCGGCCTAGTAACAGCTATTCAGGTTCCCATGTCTTCACTATTTTAAAGTTAAAGCAGTATTCCTTTCTCAAGATGATTTCCACCATCCACATGATAAGGTATAACAAGCTGTTCAGGGGAGGTACAACCACTGGGATCCCACTGATCTGGAGAATGGGAAAATTGTCCCTGGAATGGGCCAGCGTTCCGTTTATACCCTATGGGGCATCAAATATTGTTGCTGCACTCTGTTTATTCCAGGGGACATTTCACTTCCATTCTATATATGAGTGCAGTCAGGTTTCCACCATTTAGCATGTTATACCATAACCTGGGGATACCATGCAGAGACGGAAAAACCCCTTTATTCACCAAGATGTCATTGTTACACACCATCACCTACTCTGAGCAGTACAGATTACAGGAAAGCAGCTGTTTGGCCCCATCCATGGCAGGTACATCGTAGAATACCATCAAATAACATTTTGAGATAGCAATACCCTTTACACCCCTTTCAACAGATGGATTCTTCAAAATCACACTAAGGACTGGAAGAGACTACTTTTCTTTATTACTGTTATTTCTACAGTCTTTAAAGGACGTCCTTCCACTATGACAAGTCTAATATTTTAAAAATGAAGCTTTTTACAATGCAGTCTCCTTCTCATCAATAGCGAGTCTGACAAGGCTCCTAAATGTAAGGTTTTGCTATTGAACCTAAACAATGACATCCAATTAGAATATAGTTAGGTTCCTCACATATTGTCACACCTTGCCGTTTTCTATTTCCTCAATGTGTCTTTTTCCACTTCCTTACCTTTCTATTTTTTGTTGTGCCACCTTGTTCTCCTGTACAAGGCTCACATTGGTGGCTTCTAGGTCTCGTGCTACAGTGTCCAGTTGCTCATATACCTTGGCGTGTTGCTCGTTCACCTGGCGGAGCATTTCCAGCTGTTTACTTAGGTACTGTAGCGCCAGAAAGAATACAAAAATAAGAAAGTGATTTGTAGACTGTGATAGTGGCAGCATTTTACCTGTTTATAAGAGGGGTTTACTGTTAATAAAAACTTATGACATGTCAAATAGCCATACCACAAAGGTCAAAGAGATGTGATGGAAAGTAGACTCTAGGATCTCTTTAAAGCGTAACGCCAGTCACGCTCGGGTAGCAGGATATGCATTTAAAGTTTTGTGGAACCCTCGTAGCCCGAGATATGCCTGAGACTGCAACGATCAAGATACTTGCATGGGACTTCCGCCAAATCTGTATCCTGACCACTGCAAGTCTTTTGCTACGAAGGTGCTGAGAAATGTATACATATCCTGGTGCCAGAGCATGAATGAAGTTACACGTTAATCCTATAGAGGTCCTTGGGATGAAAAGGAAGTACAAGTCTTGACGTCCCCACCATTCAGATGTTTAAAGTTCAATAATGTTTTCCTTTTACCAGACAGTATATACTACCCTTCAAGATTTGTGTTGTGCAGCTCTCAGCGGTCCGCCGCCACATCATGATAACTTATGACCAGTTTGCGATCGTACTTATGACCAGTTTGGGATCAAGATTCCCTTTGTCCTCTAAAGAAATATGTACTCCTCATACATTTACAGGATCAAGCACAATTTGTATTAGTGCAGTCGACTGGGTTGAGGCAGCAAAGGGCCCTAAGTTATTAATAAGGATTTTTTTTTAAACAAGGGTCACCTTGCTTCTAAATGCTGCTTTCCGTACAAAAATACTAAAAAAAAAAAAACAAAAAAAAAAAACGGTGCAGCTGTTCGAAAGCCGTTCTTGTACATGGAACACTTTCTTCTAGCTGCTCCGGATGATGTCATCACCTCTATCATGCATATTAATCTCTGCTTCAATCTCACGGCATGATGGAAGAGGTAACATCAGTAGGAGCAGGTGGGAGAAAGCACTGCTCAAACAGCGGCCCAACGCCATTGCGCAGAATAAGAAATTTACTTTTAGCAACAAGATCAATATCTCCAGAATGTCTGCACCGATTTGCATATGGTGAACATTGTCAGATTCCCTTTTTATGTAATGTGACAGTTTTTCAAGCTTTTTTTTTTTT
This sequence comes from Hyla sarda, assembly GCF_029499605.1. Taxonomy (NCBI): domain Eukaryota; kingdom Metazoa; phylum Chordata; class Amphibia; order Anura; family Hylidae; genus Hyla; species Hyla sarda. The sequence continues at coordinate 35,725,620 of NC_079201.1, read as the reverse complement.
TTTTAAATAGGAATAGAGCGCAATTTTAATTCTAATTTGGAAAGGGGTTGATTTAAATTTTTTTTTTTTTTTTATTTTTTTATTTTTTTTACACATTTTAAGTCCACCTAGGGGACCAATATTATGGTATACATGGAGTTGTATCTACCTATTGCCACCCTGCAGCTGGCCACCACAGCTCACCCAGTTTCCTGAAGAGGCTATATGTCTGGTGCAGTAGCCATATTGGAGACATAAAGAGAAGTAACTGTTGTCACACTAATATTTTGTAGGGATCCAGCTGCTGAGACTCCATTGATCGCTAGATTGAAGGGACAGAATTGCTCCCCTGAACGCTGTGCCTCTTCAGTTCTGCTCTGCTTTCCTTAGAAAGCAGAGTGCCTGGACTACGGACTGAGTTAAGTCTCATATACTCTCAACATGTCAGTATACTTATCACAACTTCTGAAATTTCATAAATTGTTTAAAAGTCCAGGTTCACTTCCTGATCTGAGGAAGGGAGGGCACCTCCCGAAATGCGTCATCTCATGTTTGTTATTTTATATTGCTAATAAAAGTGGTTCCACCGTGAACCTTAAAAATATCTCTCTGTCCATCCTCATCATTTGGAGGGAGTCGCAGCGCCATCGCTCAAGGGTTCTTTTTCCCGAAGTTTCTCCTACTCTGCATCCAGGCCAGCAGTGCAGCTGGATCCTGAAACCTGAAGAGGCAAGCAGCGGCTACTCCGACTCTCAGTACTCCATTTTCTCTGGGGTGACAGGCGTATATTCATCAAACCCAAGGTGAGCGGCCATCTATATGGTCCTTGGGCCTATCCTCTTTTCTCACTGCCTTGTTACTGAGGGCAATGCACTAGGCGCCGGTATCGGTCTTTTTTTCCTCCACAGGTTCACTTTAAGACTGTTCCCCTGAAAACTAAAAACTCTAAGCTGACTCAAATCCATTGGAGCCATTGACTTCTGACAACAAAATGCCACCACAGAGGCCCCAAACATTAATGTGAACAGTGTCAAGACACTGTATATGTACAAACTGTCAATGATCAACTATTATTTCTTGGATAAGCTGCGGGCAGCCACTTATTTCCCGCTACAGCAACTTTATGGGTAATATAACATTACAGGCAAGTCGTTCACATAATTCTTTATTTACTTATGGGTGCTGCCCTATTACCTCAATCTCCTGGACCTGGTCTTCGTTGCTCAGGTACATCTGTTGCAGAGATACTTCTAATTCCTTGTTGCGCTCCAGCAAAGTCTTCCCCAGTTCTGCGGCCAGATGCAGATCTAATCAGATGAGAATAATATAATGGCTCATAAATTGCATTTTTTATTACTGGGAATATAAAACATAGCTGTATGATACATGACATTAATTCTATTTAATTACACCCCTGGAAAACATATTCTAATATGAATGTCCCTGCCCAAGTAATAGTCATATCTTACAGCCAAGAGTTCTTTAATCAGAAAATGTATTACTGTTTTAGACTGTCAGGCACCACACATCCATAATTCATTGAAAACACAATGGAAGCTCTAAGGTAATGAGATTCTGAAAGTACAAAGAGGATACGTAACAATGGTCGGCTGGATCTTAAAGAACAAACATGCTTTTAAATAATGCCTTATTGCTGAGGAAGGGCTTCTTCACATCTGTTATTATTTCCATTCTTCCTTCATAACAGCAAACCGAAAAAAGATTGCGGTGCCGGATCGGTCATATGACAGAAACCAAAGTAGTGCTACAAACTAGGGCTGGGCGGTATGACTAAATGTGTGTATCACAGTATTTTTTAAACTTTTGGCGGTTCCACGGTATATAACGGTATTTCCTAGCCCCCCCATATTAGTTATCAGCCCACATCCACATCGGGGTAAATACTCGCATATCACCCGCATGCACTGCCCTCTTTGTCCTCTTTGTTGCAGCCGCCGGTGCTAACACTCCATACTGTACAGTATCCCTATGCCCAGGCTGCAAAAGGTAAACAAAATAAACTTTAACCCACCTACGTCGGCCTTACGCTGGGGACGGGAAAGTCGGACAGCCGCCAGCCTATGATTGGCCGCAGCGATGTTCTGCCTCGGCCGGTGATAGGTTGAGCCCACTGTCACGTAAGGAGCCGGCTTTTTACATGAAAGTGGGCTCAGCCTATCACCGGCCGAGGCGGAACATTGCTGCGGCTGGTGATAGGCTTACGGATGTCTGACCTTCCCGTCCCCAGGAAACAAGTGAGGCCGGTACCGAACCAACGGGAGGTGAGTTAAAGTTTATTTTGTTTATTTTTTGCAGCCCGGGAATAGTGATACCGCACAGTATAGAGCAGTGGTCTCCAACGGCTGTCCGGGCATGCTGGGAGTTGTAGTTTTGCAACATCTGGAGGTCTGCAGGTTGGAGACCACCGGTATAGAGTGTCAGCGCCGGCGGCCGCAACAAACAGGTCGAGGAGGGCAGCGCAAGCGGGTGACATGTGAGTAGTACCCTGATGGGGACAGCACTGGGCTGGGCTAATAATTAATTGGGGGGGGGGAGCAGAACAGTGCTCGCAGGTCACATATGATTAGTTCCCCGATGGGGGGACAGCGCTGCGCTGGGCTGATTCATTCATTCCCGAGGGGGAGGGGCCAAACCGGTATTGCGGTATGGGTTAAAATTCATATCGTGCAGCACTAAAATTTCGGTATTCGGTATGAACCGGGATTCTGCCCAGCCCTACTACAAACTTTATTGAGATCCACTGTTTTTTTTGTCATTTTACCAGCCAAGAACTGCGTGCTGCACTCATTTTGCATGAGATTTTTTAAAGAAACTGTGATGGAGGCTCATAAAGTAACATCAGACAGGCCCAAGAACAGGTTTCCCTATATACATAGGAGTGTTTTGGGTCTTTGGAACTGGAGCAAGGTTTTGCAGACCAAGTCTTATTACATCAGCTGTATTTACCTATTCCTCAGTCCACTGCAGCTCCTATTTGTCTCCTTTTGGTCCCTGGCTTCTGTCAGCTTGCAAGCGAGCACTGGCAACAGGACCTGGACGCTTTAGCCAGTGATTGGCGGAGCCAGCAGGTCCTGCTCTCCGTGCTTGTTTTGGAAGCAGGCAGAAGACAGAAGCATCAGAGGACAAGAAGAAGCTGAATGGAAGCTGCCTAGGAAGGTAAGCCCTAGCAATATACAATTTATTGCAAGATGCAAGAATACCCCTTATTGCCCTCCCTTAGCTTTATATGCAGCCTTTGTAAATGGGTGATCATCAAGGAGATTTAAAGGGGTATTCCAGGAAAAAAAAAACATTTTTATCAACTGGCTGCAGAAAGGTAAACAGATTTGTAAATTACTTCTATTAAACAATCTTAATACTTCCAATAGTTATCAGCTGCTGAAGTTAAAGGAGAACTCCGGTATGGAAAAAAAAAAACATAAGCATAGGGGATAAGTGTTAGATCGCGGGGGGGGGGGTCCGACAGCTGGGGCCCCCCGCGATTCTCCTGTACGGGGACCCGGCTCACTCCTGCTCAATGCAGGAGCCGAGCGTTTTCGACCACAGCCGAAGCTGCGGCCGACACGCCCCCTCCAAGCTGCGGCCGACACGCCCCCCTTGGGCAATCGGCCGCAGCTTCGGCTGTGGTCGAAAACGCTCGGCTCCTGCATTGAGCAGCAGCGAGCCGGGTCCCCGTACAGGAGATCGCAGGGGGCCCCAGCTGTCGGACCCCCCGCGATCTAACACTTTACCCCTATGCTTAGGATAGGGGATAAGTTGTTTTTTCCCACCCATACCGGAGTTCTCTTTTAAGTTGTTCTTTTCTGTCTGACCACAGTGCTCTCTGCTGACACCTCTGCTTGTCTCAGGAACTGTCCAGAGTAGGAGCAAATCCCCATAGCAAAACTCTAATGCTTCGGACAGTTCCTAAGACAAGCAGAGGTGTCAGCAGAGTGCACTGTGGTCAGAAAGAAAAGAACAACTCAACTTCAGCAGCTGATAACTACTAGAAGGATTACGATTTTTTTAAAGAAGTAATTTACAAATCTGTAGCCAGTTGAGATAAATATATATATATATCTAAGTTGTTTTCCTGGAATACCCCTTTAAGTAACAGCATAAATGTAGATAGGAAAAGAAGAAACTAAAACCAGCAGCTTGGTATGATTATTTTATTTATTGCAAAATGTACTTTCTGCTTGACAGGAACAAGTTAATACCTGAGCACCTTACACAAAATGTGTTTGCGTCATGGAGTATGAAATTGGGGAGGTGTGCACTTTTTTGGGGGAGAAAAGGTGGCTTTTCTATATATTTTTTTATCTCTAGTTTTAATTATTTTATTTTTGATTTTCATTTACTGACTGATTTGATAATTCATTCTTTTATTTATTTTCCTTACTGTTGGGGCATGGGTTAGCAGGAATCAACATGTATTCATTTTGTTGCTTTCCTTTAGGTCACTGGTTTTCAGCATCAGGACTATTGATCTAGTTTCCCCATTCATGGAGTGAACATACTACAGAGTTGATTTCTTAGTTCATGTTTGCTTTCCCAAGCCAGTGGCTCTCCAGCTGTTTAAAACTACAACTCCCAGCTTTGCTGTACAATCTTTAGCTGTCTGACCAAGCTGGGAGTTGTAAATTAACAACAGCCGGGGAGCCAAAAAGGTCAGCAACTGCCGAGCCGAGAAGTTCGTCACTAATTGAATCACTGTAACTTTGCTCATCTCTACTTTTTACCAATAAGAGCTTTTTATCATGCAGTGTAGCCGAATGTGCCGCCGGCTTGTTAACTTAATAAATGCGGATTGCAGCGGGTCTCTGGAGAATTACCTGCTGCGATCTGCACCTCAGCCCCTAGACAATAACTCCCATCATGGACGGAGTCTGTCCATGATGGGAGTAGTAGTCCTAAAAGTCCCGCAGCCAGGGGATGTGCATGTGCCATCCCTCATTGCTGCGGTACTACAACTACTCCCATCATGGGACAGACTCTGCCCATGAAGGGAGTTTTAGTCCAGGGGCTGAGGTACAGATCGCATCGGGTCATTCTCCGAAGGCCCGCTGCGATCTGCATTTATTAACTGTAAAAGCCGGCGGAACATGCGGCTACACTGCGCTGGCCGCCGGCTCCTGTATATCTCTCTCATAATTCCTAATCCCCGCTGCCAGGAGACAGGAGCTCCGATTGGTGAATAGCTATTCACCAATCAGCGCTCCCATCTCCCGGGCAGGGATTATGAAATGTGATACAGCATACAGGAGCCGGCGGCAGTGCAGTGTAGCCGCATGTTCCGCCGGCTTTTACAGTTAATAAATGCAGATCGCAGCGGGTCTCTGGAGAATGACCTGCTGCGATTTGCCCCTCAGCCCCTGGACTACAACTCCCATCATGGGCAGAGTCTGTCCATGATGGGAATAGTAGTCTTAACTGTCCAAAAATAGTTAATATAATTCTCAGATGCTTTAGAACACTTTTTTTTTTTTTTAAACCACACAGTTAATAAATTCAATTCTACAGTAGAAAGTGCTCTATGGTAAACTTAACTGTAGACATGGTTATGAAGAATTCTATCAAATTTTGCGCAAAAAAAAAATAAAAAAATAAAACTCTTGACAAAAGAAGCTCTATATACAATGATAAATTCCCCCCATGCACTTATGGCACTTTTTCTGGATTTTGAGATGTCATTAATGAAGTATAACGTAAAAGTAAAACGTGCAGCAGCAGGTAAGATGACAACAGTGACAGGAGGTGCAGCAGGAGGGAGGGTGACAGCAGTGGCAGGAGGTGCAGTAGGGGGCCAGGGCTGGCTGAACAGAGTTGTTACAAGGGGCAGGCTGCAGGGCAGGGGAAGAACGCCAAGCTGGGTGTACAGTCCCCCCTCCACACACGCATGGCAGGCTGGGAGGACGCACATACTGAGGGCCAGGGCACAGCCTCCACTACCACTTTGGCTCCTCTGTGGCCACAGCAAGAGTGTTAAAGGGGTACTCCGGTGCTTAGACATCTTATCCCCTATCCAAAGGATAGGGGATAAGATGCCTGATCACGGGAGTCCCGCCGCTGGGGACCCCCGTGATCTTGCACGCGGCACCCAGTTTGTAATCAGTCCCCGAAGCGTGTTCGCTCCGGGGATTGATTACAAACGGTGTGCCGCGTGCAAGATCAAAGGGGTCCCCAGGGGCGGGACTCCCGTGATCAGGCATCTTATCCCCTATCCTTTGGATAGGGGATAAGATGTCTAAGCACCGGAGTACCCCTTTAAAAGATGGCAGCACAGAAGCCTCGCTCGGAATAATAGAAAGTGATGGAGGAGCTGCTGCCAGGGGCAGCACCTAACAGTGTCACTCTCTGTTCTGAATTTCTCTACAGATTTATCATGTATTTATGGGTACGTTCATGCATGTATATTTTTGCTGCAGATTATGCTGCTCAATGCCCATTGACTTCAGAGGGAAGCAAAATCTGCTATAGCAGATCTGCAGCAGAAAATACACATGTGAACGTACCCTGTCAGGTTTTTTTCTTGATTTTGAACTTAAAAAGACGAAGCAGTTGAGAAAGTCAAAAAGTCCTGACTAATTCATGGTGTCATGTGTGCAATTCGTGTTCTGTGGAGCCATTATGGGACAATTTGTGACAGGAGCACATCAAACACAAACCAAATACACTAACCAACAAGTAGACTGCTAGTACATCCGACTGAATATGAACGCATAATCCTCATACGTAGAGGTCTATTCACACGGCGGAATCCACCTCAAAGGAAAACCCCATTCACTTTTATGGGTTTCTCCACTCCTGTTGACACTTCAGAATTTCCGCTAGCGGAATTCCATCAACGGGAAGGTGGAAACCCATAGAAGTGTACGGGGTTTTCATTTCAGGCGGAATTCCTCTGGTGGAAATTCTGCCGTGTGAATAGACCATAAAGGCAAAGTTTCCCACCCAATGTGTCTCCAGCTGTTGCAAAACTACCACTCCCAGCATGCCTGGACAGCCATACAGTGGGGATCAAAAGTTTGGGCACCCCATGTAAAAATTTGTATTAATGTGCATAAAGAAGCCAAGGAAAGATGGAAAAATCTCCAAAAGGCATCAAATTACAGATTAGACATTCTTATAATATGTCAACAAAAGTTAGATTTTATTTCCATCATTTACACTTTCAAAATAACAGAAAACAAAAAATGGCATCTGCAAAAGTTTGGGCACCCTGCAGAGTTAATATCTTGTACTGGCCCCTTTGGCAAGTATCACAGCTTGGAAACGCTTTTTGTAGCCAGCCAAGAGTCTTTCAGTTCTTGTTTGAGGTATCTTTGCCCATTCTTCCTTACAAAAGTCTTCCAGTTCTTTGAGATTTCTGGGCTGTCTATCACGCACTGCTCTTTTAAAGTCTATCCATAGATTTTCTATTATGTTGAGATCAGGAGATTGTGAAGGCCATGGCAAAACCTTCAGTTTACGCCTCTTGATGTAATCCCCCGTGGATTTCGAGGTGTGTTTAGGATCATTATCCATTTGTAGAAGCCATCCTCTCTTTAACTTCAGCTTTTTCACAGATGGCATCAAGTTAGCATCCAAAATCTTCTGAAGTGTTATTGAATCCATTTTTCCTTCTACTCGTGAGATGTTCCCTGTGCCACTGGCTGCAATACAACCCCAAAGCATGTTCGATCCACCCCCATGCTTAACAGTTGGACAGAGGTTCTTTTCATTAAAGGGGTATTCCAGGCCAAAACTTTTTTTTTTATATATCAACTGGCGCCGGAAAGTTAAACAGATTTGTAAATTACTTCTATTAAAAAATCTTAATCCTTCCAATAGTTATTAGCTTTTGAAGTTGAGATGTTGTTTTCTGTCTAACTGCTCTCTGATGACTCACGTCCCGGGAGCTGTGCAGTTCCTATGGGGATATTCTCCCATCATGCACAGCTCCCGGGACGTGACATCATCATTGAGCAGTTAGACAGAAAACTTCAGAAGCTAATAACTATTGGAAGGATTAAGATTTTTTAATACAAGTAATTTACAAATCTGTTTAACTTTCCGGAGCCAGTTGATATATATAAAAAAGGTTTTGCCTGGAATACCCCTTTAAATTATGTTCCCCTTCTTATCCAAACGTACCTTTGCTCATTCCGGCCAAAAAGTTCAATTTTAACCTCATCGGTCCACAGAACTTGTTTCCAAAATGCATCAGGCTTGTCTATATGTTCATTTGCAAAGTTCAAACGCTGATTTTTGTGGTGAGGACGTAGAAGAGGTTTTCTTCTGATGACTCTTCCATGAAGACCATATTTGGATAGTGGAATAGTGTACCACAACTCCAGTGTCTGCCAGATCTTTCTGGAGGGATTGTGCAGTCAAACGTGGGTTTTGAATAGTTTTTCTCACAATCCTGCGAGCTGTTCTGTCTGTTATTTTTCTTGGTGTTCCAGATCTTGCTTTCACTTCCACTGTTCCTGATGACTGCCATTACATTCCGAACAGAGGATATTGACATCTGAAAACGTTTTGTTATCTTCTTATAGCCTTCTTCAGCTTTGTGAGCGTCAACTATTTTCAGTTTCAGATTTCTAGACCACTGCTTAGAAGAACCCATGGGGCTGATTGTTGGGGCAAGGTCAGATGAGTCTGGGCATTTAAAACCTTTGAGATTGACATCACCTGGTCTTCCCACAATCTATGACACTGGCAGGTCTCAGCTTTGCAAAGGGGGCAGTGCATGCTATAAATTCTGCAGGGTGCCCAAACTTTTGCAGATGCCATTTTTTTGTTTTCTGTTATTTTGAAAGTGTAAATGATGGAAATAAAATCTAACTTTTGTTGACATATTATAAGAATGTCTAATCTGTAATTGGTGCCTTTTGGAGATTTTTCCATCTTTCCTTGGCTTCTTTATGCACATTAAGGGTGCGTTCACACGGGCGTATTTGTCAGCGGATCCGCTGACAAAGGCCCCTAAAGTGCTACCCTCTTTGTGCCTGCTAATAGCGGCAATCAGCCACTACCAGCAGAAACACAGCGATGTGCGAGTTACCCTGCAGTGTACTCTCACACATCGCGGCCGCTCTCTGTGTAGCTCAGGGAGCCGGGGAGAGCGGCCGCGATATGCGGGATGTGCGGATACACATCGCACATCACAGTGTGTCTGCTGGTAGCGGCGGATTGCCGCTATTAGCAGGCACAAAGAGGGCAGCACTTTAGGGGCCTTTGTCAGCGGATCCGCTGACAAATACCCCTGTGTGAACGCACCCTAATACACATTTTTACCTGGGGTGTCCCTGTTGTTTCCCAACAATGGTGCCTCCAGCTGTTGCAAAACTACAACTCCCAGCATGCCCGGACAGCCAAAGGCTGGAAGTTGTAGTTTTGTACCAACTTAATGCACCTTAACACTGCTGTTCCCAAATACAAAAGAACTTTAAGGCATGTTCCTACGTTGGCCTTACGCTCTTCCTGGGGACGTGAACGTCGGAAAGCCGTCAGCCTATCACCGGCCGCAGCGATGTTCAGCCTTGGCTGGTAATAGGTTGAGCCCACTGTCATGTAAGAAGCCAGCTTCTTACATGACATCGGGCTCAACCTATCACCGGCCGAGGTGGAACATCGCCGCGGCTGTTGATAGGCTGACGGCTTTCCGACGTTCACGTCCCCAGGAAGCTGGTCCGGACCGACGGGGAAGGTGAGTGAAAGTTTATTTTGTTTACCTTTTGCAGACCAGGAATAGGGATACAGTATAGAGTGGTCTCCAACCTGCGGACCTCCAGATGTTGCAAAACTTCAACTCCCAGCATGCCCGGACAGCCAACGGCTGTCCGGGCATCCTCGGAGTTGTAGTTTTGCAACATCTGTAGGTTGAAGACCACTGGTATAGCGTGTCAGTGCCGGCGGCCTCAACAAACAGGAGGACAAGGAGGGCAGCGCTTGCGGGTGACATATGACATATCAGCTGGGCTGATAATTAATTGGGGGGGAGGGCAGAACAGCACTCGCGGGTCACATATGATTAGTTCCCCTATGTGAGGACAGCGCAGCGCTGGGCTGACAATTCATTCCCGAGGGGGAGGGGCCAAACCGGTATTGCGGTATGGGTTAAAATTCATATCGTGCAGCAAAAAAATTTCGGTATTCGGTATGAACCGGTATACCACCCAGCCCTACTCTGGCTGTTGTGAGACTACAACTCCCAGCATGCCAGACAGCTGAAAGCCGTAGGCACACTAGGCGGGAAAGACTGCACTGCTGTAAGACGCCCCCTTAGAGATGTAAGTAGATGGATGGACCCTCTTAATTCCAATACACTCCTTACCTTGCTCAAGATCATGGTGGTCATACCAAGGCTCGTCCTCCTCACTGTGGAACTCTTCCATTCTTCCTGCTCCCAACATTGGTCCGGTTGGATAGCTGGAACTCTCACTGTAATACTGACACTTTTTTTTTTTTTTGGCCCCTATGATAACTCTCCCTGTCACTCAACCCAACCCTACCTGGTACAAAGGGGTTTCCAGATTCCAACGCAAGGAACGCCCGGATCTATGTTATGAGTGGACCCATGCACATTGGCCTAGGCGTCCATCATTAGCCGGTCATACGTGTCGTTAGCGTGTAACTATGTGACCGCCAGCTCTCTTTGTCCTAGATCAGTTGGGGCACTACGCGTTTTAGGGTCTGTTCCTATAGGGGCACTGCAGGCATTGTAATCCTGCTGTAACAACAAAGCTTTATCTTGCACCTGGAGAGATTTGGTGCATTCATAAGAATGGGCAGCCCAATGCTAACCCAGAGGGGGACAATCTATGGTGCAGGCCCTGGCACTGAGTACAATGCCCAGTATATGTGGGTGCAGTATGGCACATGAAGTATTACCAGCACAGCAGGGTAACATTATATAACACTATATAGAATGCCCTACAGGAGCTGACCCCCCCATACACCTGCACGTATCCCAGCGGCTTGTCAGGCTTTTCCCGGTGCTGGTCCTCTATCCCGGTTTTCCGTAGCATCCCGTCACATCCCTGGGCCTGGACCGGCTAAGCCCCGCCCCTTAACATCCAAGCTGGGAAACAGCTGATTGGAGGGCGCGGCCTCCTCCCCCGCCGACATCATCATCCGGGAATCCTGCATCCTTAACCCCTGCGTGGCTTCAGGGTCACTGCAGTAACGTGTCATGCATAACGCGCGCACACATAAACGATATTACAAGCGGGCCTGACCTGTGGGCGGGGCTACTTTATATGGGCGGGGTCTAACGAGGTCACCGTGGCCAAGAGAGCAACAACACATACGCCAGCAGAGTGGGCGGGCCCCGGTGACGCAGTAGGAGGGCGGGGCGTTGCATCCTGCGTTGATTGACTGATCCGGTTCCCTACCTGCTGCAGGCGGATCTGGTCAAGGATCTGGACCGGGCCGTGAACCGGAGCCGGTACCGGGATGGGGAACTCGGACACCAAGCTGAACTTCAGGAAAGCCGTCATTCAGCTCACAACGAAAACCCAGGTACCGGGGGAGGGGCCCGGCCGGAGTTCATACCTTTAGCCATAGAGCAGGTGTATGCATGTTACATATGGTGGACGTGCATGCGCTGCAATGGATCCGGTCCTCCAGCTGTAAGACAGTCACTGAGATTGTTCTATATGTGTCCCTGTAACCCATTGTTTCCCAACAAGGGTGCCTCCAGCTGTTGCAAAACTACAACTCCCAGCATGCCCGGACAGCCAAAGGCTGTCCGGGCATGCTGGGAGTTGTAGTTTTGCACCAACTTAAGGCACCTTAACACTGCTGTTACCAAATACAAAAGAAAAAAAACTTAAACTTTACATTTATTTCTGTCGGGGGCTTTTTTTTTCTCGAAAAATGTTCCAATTTCTATTAACAAAAAAATGTATGATAAAAAAAAAAAATAAAATCTCTATACCAACAATTCTGTTGGACATTTTTGACCTAACTTAAAGGGGCACTCCAGTGTTTAAAAAGTGGCTGACTTAAAGGGGGCACTCCAGCGTTTAAAAAGTGGCTGACTTAAAGGGGGCACTCCAGCGTTTAAAAAGTGGCTGACTTAAAGGGGGCACTCCAGTGTTTAAAAAGTGGCTGACTTAAAGGGGGCACTCCAGCGTTTAAAAAGTGGCTGACTTAAAGGGGGCACTCCAGTGTTTAAAAAGTGGCTGACTTAAAGGGGCACTTCAGCGCTTAAAAAGTGGCTGACTTAAAGGGGCACTCCAGCGTTTCAAAAGTGGCTGACTTAAAGGGGGCACTCCAGCTTTTCAAAAGTGTCTGACTTAAAGGGGGCACTCCAGCGTTTAAAAAGTGGCTGACTTAAAGGGGCACTCCAGCGTTTAAAAAGTGTAATTGAGCCAAGTCAGCACCTGTATTGTCTATAGGAGCATTGGAGATACACAAGTGCAGTACCTGTGTATATCCGGTGTTCCCATGGAGGATGCACGGTGTGTGTGTGCCGTGATTCTGACCCGTTCTTGAAATCATGGGGGGTAACAGAGGTTGAACCCCCCCCCCCCCAAAAAAAAACAAAAAAAAAAAACTCTAGGATAGGATAACCCTATTGTGTGGGGAGGGGATACGTTAAATACTACAGTTTCGCTTTAAGATTTGTAGGAAAAAAAAATGCATGCTTATCATGTTAAAAATGCAGTTTGTGGTGTTTAGAGATGAGTGAACTTACAGTAAATTCGATTCGTCACGAACTTCTCAGCTCGGCAGTTGATGACTTATCCTGCATAAATGAGTTCAGCTTTCAGGTGGGCTGGAAAAGGTGGATACAGTCCTAGAAGACTCTCTCCTAGGACTATATCCACCTTTTCCAGCCCACCGGAGCACCTGAAAGCTGAACTAATTTATGCAGGATAAGTCATCATCTGCCGAGTTGAGAAGTTCGTGACGAATCGAATTTACTGTAAGTTCGCTCATCTCTAGTGGTGTTGCTGGGTATGGCACTGTCTAAAATTTCGTCAGACAAATATGCGCCAAAATGGTGTTGCAGAAGCTGAAACTGACCTGTGGAAATGGGAATAGCAAGTCTCTCTGTGCCTGTCGGTCAATGTGCTTGTGTCTCGCTCTATATAGATAGATCATTTCCATTTAGTTTTTCTAGTGCAAACAGGTTTGTTGTGGCTTAGCGGTGGACTTGTTGCAGTTTTCCCATTTAATAGGAAGGTTACATGTGGTGGACACATTGCAGACTTAAAGGAAATCTGTCATCGGTGTCACCTGCACTGATGACAACAAATACTTACCTGGTCCCGTTCTGTGCTATCGTTCTCTAGCTATCCTCTTCAGTATCTTCTGCTCCGGAGCACTTGGGGCAAGGGAGGAGCTTAGTGAGGTCACCGCTGCTGTTCTCTGCTGAGACCCACTGCTAGAAAACAGCTGCGGTGACCTCACTAAACTCCGCCCATGCTCAAAGTTGGGCCTGGAGTGGAAGATGCCAGAGAACGACAGCACCGAACGGGACCAGGTAAGTATCAATATCATCAGTTTCACCCGCACTACCTGTCTGTACCGACAGGTTTGAGCAGGTGACAGATTTCCTTTAAAGGAGTACTCCAGCGCAAAATAACTTATCCCCTATCCAAAGCCACAGGTGGGTAAACACCGGTATATTGCCTATATGAACCTTTTACACATAGACATGATACTGGGGGACTGTCTATTATTATACAGGGCCACTGTGCAGATGGGGTGTGTGTCTCTATCTCCCTCTATATCTCTATCCACACACACACACACACACGTACGTTCCTCAATTACAATATTAATTGGTTCCAGGATGACCATTATATGTTGAAACCATTGTATGTTGAGACCACAGTTCTATGGAAACCTGGTAATTGGTTCCGAAGCACCAAAATGCCCCGACGTCAACAGGTGGGGGTTGTGCTTACAGCCCAACACAGTGCAGGACGTTTGGCATTTGCCAGAAAACCCCAAGATTGGCAAATTCACCACTGGTGCCCTGTGCTCTTCACAGATGAAAGCAGGTTCACACTGAGCACATGTGACAGACATGAGAGAGTCTGGAGACGCTGTGGAAAACATTCTGCTGCCTGCAACATCCCCCAGCATGACCGGTTTGGCGGTAGGTCAATAATGGTGTGGGGTGGAATTTCTTTGGGGGGCCGCACAGCCCTCCATGTGTTAGCCAGAGGTAGCCTGACTGCCATTAGGTGTCGAGATGAGATCCTCAGACCCCTTGTGAGACCATATGCTGGTGGCCCTGGACTCCTCCTAATGCAAGACAATGCTAGACCTCATGTGGCTGGAGTGTGTCAGCAGTTCCTGCAAGAGGAAGGCATTGATGCTATGGATTGGCCTGAATCTGATTGAGTACATCTGGGACATCATGTCTCGCTCCATCCACCAACGCCACGTTGCACCACAGACTGTCCAGGAGTTGGTGGATGCTTTAGTCCAGGTCTGGGAGAACATCCCTCAGGAGACCATCCGCCTCCTCATCAGGAGCATGCCCAGGCGTTTTAGAGAGGTCATACGGGCACGTGATGGCCACACACTCTACTGAGCCTCATTTAGACTTGTTTTAAAGGGTACTCCGGTGGAAATTTTTATTTATTTATTTTTTTTAAATCAACTGGTGCCAGAAAGTTGAACAGATTTGAAAATTACTTCTATTAAAAAAAATCTTAATCCTTCCAGTACTTTTTAGGGGCTGTATACTACAGAGGAAATTATTTTCTTTTTGGAACACAGTGCTCTCTGCTGACATCTCTGTCCATTTTAAGAACTGTCCAGAATAGGAGAAAATCCCCATAGCAAACCTATGCTGCTCTAGTCAGTTCCTAAAATGGACAGAGATGTCAGCAGAGAGCACTGTGTTCCAAAAAGAAAACAATTTCCTCTGTAATATTCAGCAGCTAATAAGTACTGGAAGGATTATGATTTTTTTAATAGAAGTAATTTACAAATCTGTTTAACTTTCTGGCACCAGTTGATTAAAAATAAATGTTTTCCACTGGAGTACCCCTTTAAGGACATTACATCAAAGTTGGATCAGCCTGTAGTGTGGTTTTCCACTTTGATTTTGAGTGTGACTCCATATCCAGACCTCCATGGGTTAATAAACTTGATTTCCATTGATAATTTTGGGGTGATTTTGTTGTCTGCACATTCAACTATGTAAAGACGAAAGTATTTCATACGATGAGTTCATTCATTCAGATATAGGATGTGTTATCTTAGTGTTCCCTTTATTTTTTTGAGTGGTGTATTTGTTGGAAGTTGTTGAAATAAAAATGTTTGCTTTCTTTAGATCTTCCCTTTTTCTTAATTGATTATAAGGCTATGTTCACATGCCCAAATTTCTGCATGGAGTTCCGCATGAAAATTCTGCATGATTTCGGAGACCTGTTCACACCGCGGAATTTCCGCTGCAGGAATTCCATTGAAGTGAATGGGCAATAAATTTCTGCGCAATTTACTGCAGAATTTTCATGCAGAAATTCTTCCGTGGTAGCCTAAGGCGAATTTTCTACTTTTGGAAAACTGGCACTGCAGTTTTTGAGCCAAAGCCAGAAATGTATTCTAAAAGGAATAGGACATAAAAGGAAAGACTTATACTTCTCCTCCATCATGGATACATTTCTGACTTTTGCCTCAAAAACTGCAGTGACGGTTTTCCTAAAACTGCCAGAAAAAAAAAAGGGCTTAGAAAATAAAGGGCTAAGTGCAATAAAATACTTTTTAGACAAAGATGAACTAATAGGCGACATTCAATCCCAATTTTTACTAGATTCAATGAAATTTATTTAGAATCATAATATCTTTTCTTTTAAAGGGGTTCTCCGGTGCTTAAACATCTTATCCCCTATCCAAAGGATAGGGGATAAGATGCCTGATCGCGGGAGTCCCGCAGCTGGGAACGCCCGGGATCATGCACGCGGCACCCCGTTTGTAATCAGTGCCCGGAGCGTGTTCGCTCCGGGACTGATTACCGGCGACCGCAGGGCCGGCGGCGTGTGTCGTCACGCCTCCGCCCCCGTGTGATGTCACGCTGCGCCCCTCAATGCAAGCCGACAGGAGGGGGCGTGATAGCTATCACGCCCCCTCCCGTAGGCTTGCATTGAGGGGCGAAGCGTGACGTCACACGGAGGCGTGACGTCACACGCCGCCCGCCCTGCGGTCGACCATAATCAGACCCGGAGCGAACACGCTCCGGGCACTGATTATAAACGGGGTGCCGGGTGCATGATCCCGGGGGTCCCCAGCTGTGGGACTCCCGCGATCAGGCATCTTATCCCCTATCCTTTGGATAGGGGATAAGATGTTTAAGCACCGGAGTACCCCTTTAATGATGTGATTTATCGCCAGACACGGGGCTGTGCGATGGGCACACGCTTTGCACCCAGTTATGCAAATTTATATATGGGTCTATATGAGAGTGTGTCCATCGCACAGTCCCCCTGGTTTTTAAATGGTAATATTTTATATTTTAAAGGGTACCTCTCATCAAATAAACTTTTGATATATTTTAGATTAATGAATGTTGAATAACTTTCCAATAGCATGTTAATGAAAAATATGCTTCTTTCTATTGTATTTTTCCCGATCAGTCCTGTCAGCAAGCATTTCTGACTCATGCTGGAGTCCTAAACACTCAGAGCTGCCAGCCTGCTTTGTTCACAGCCAAACAGGCTGTGAACAAAGCAGGCTGGCAGCTCTGAGTGTTCTCCTTTGTGAACAAAGCAGACTGGCAGCTCGTAGTGTTTAGGACTCCAGCATGAGTCTGAAATGCTTGCTGCCAGGACTGGTAGGGAGACCCCTAGTGGTCATTTCTTCAAAGTGGAAAATTAAATAGAAAGAAGCATATTTTTTAATAACATGCAATTGTGAAGTTATTCTGCATACATTAATCTATAATATATCAAAAGTTTTTTTGATGAGAGGTACCCTTTAAAAGATTTATAGATGATTTATTTATTTTATGGAAGGGTACACATGAAGATGCACTGATATTTGTAGAATTTTTAAATAATAATGATTGGGGCCTGACATTCACTATGAATTTTTCTTTCACCTCCACTGTCTTCCTTGATTTAGAAATTTTTAAAGGTATTAACCAGAATATATGCACTAAAACGCATTTTAAGAAAGTGGACGTGAATAGCTTTCTGGGATTTGACAGCTGCCACTTTCCAAAATGGCTCACAAATATTCCTTATGGCCAATATAGGAGGATAAGGAAAAACTGCACTTTCCCAGAAGACTACAGAGAACAATCAAAAATATTGTATAAACGCTTTAGGGAGAAAAAAAAAAACCTAAAAAAATTCTGAGTAATGCATATAAAAAAGCCAATGAATTACAACAATCAGAGCTAATACATTATAATGGGAAAAAGAATAAAAAGGAAAACCGTGCACCTAGGTTTAATTTTATCACAACTTACAATAATAGTGCAAAACAAATAAGAACAATTATGAATAAATATTGGCCCATAGTTATGAAAGATCCGATTTTAAATACATTACTCCCAAAACGCACCCTTCTTACTTTAAGGAGAGCTAAAAGGAACCATTTAGCCCCAAGCAAATGAAAAATAGAAATATAACAAAACAATGTATAGCTAAACCCACAACCATCGGTACCTTTCGTTGCGGTAAAAAAACAGTGTTTATGCTGCGAGTGGATCAGCACCCCTCCGTGCAGTTCAGTCACGTTTTTTTCTACTGGGGAAACCTTCATCTGAAAAGAAAAACTAGACTGCTCATCCATGTATATTATATACGGTACCTTTTAACATGTAGATGCGGCCTTCAATACGTAGGCAGGACAATTCAACATGCACGTGCCCGCACAGTGTTTCGAGACACATTAAATCTCCGCACAATAGCGATTACACATGCATCAAACTCTGTATCCTGGAAAGTATCCCTTTTGACCAACCAGATCGTTTCCAAAAGTTGGTTAATAGGGAATCCTTTCGGATTTTCTCATTAAATACATTGTGGCGAAGAGGACTTAAAGGGGTAGTCCAGTGGTGAAAAACGTATCCCCTATCCTAAGGATAGGGGATAAGTTTGAGATCGCAGGGGGTCCGACCGCTGGGGCCCCCTGCAATCTCTCTGTACCGGGCCCCGGCTCTCCAGCCAGATAGCGGGTGTCGACCTCCGCACGAAGCAGCGGCTGACACGCCCCTTCAATGCATCACTATGGCAGAGCCGGAGATTGCCAAAGGCAGCGCTCCGGCTCTGCCATAGAGTTGTATTGAGGGGGCGTGTCGGCCGCCACTTCGTGCGGGGGTTGACACGCCCCCTTCGCGCGGGCTGCCGGGGCCCCGTACAGGAGATCGCAGGGGGCCCCCGCGATCTGCAACTTATCCTCTATCCTTAGGATAGGGGATAAGTTGTTCACCACTTGTTCACTACTGGACTACTCCTTTAATGAGACGATTGAAAAAAACATATTAAAATCTAAAATATAAAAAATACAAAAAACATGTTAAAACATGCTTTCTAATAATTGATGAAGCTCCCCCTAGAAAAGAGATATAGGGAGATTGCAGTATAATTTTAAATAACTTTTATGTTGATTAATTGTGATGTCATTTATATGTAAATGTATGTAAATTATGATGTCATTTCCGGTCACAAATACGTATGTAGTGGCAGATTTTTAACCTATAACATGTCTGAAGAAGAGGACAGAGCGTATTTGAAACGCGTTACATGTATTAATAAAGAAAAAGATTTCATTTATCTCAGTTGTGGACAGCGCTGCAATTTCCCAATCTTCTGTACCGGTTGGTGCACAATACCTAGAAAAAAAAAGTGGAAACTTAGCCTAAGTCTGCCCACCTTATTTTGTCTTTGGGTTTTCTATTCATCCTGATCCCTGAATGGAAAATCTGTACACATAGGGGGAGATTTATCAAAACCTGTCCAGAGGAAAAGTTTCCCATAGCAACCAATCAGATCACTTCTTCCATTTTAACAAGGCCTCTGCAAAATTAAAGAAGCGATCTGATTGGTTGCTATGGGCACCTGGGCAACTTTTCCTTTGTACAAGTTTTGATAAATCTCCCCCATAGGAACTGGTGGTGGAGATTTATCAAAACCTGTCCAGAGGAAAAGTTGCCGAGTTGCCCATAGCAACCAATCAGAACGCTTCTTTCATTTTTCACAGGCCTTTTTAAGAATGAAAGAAGCGATCTGATTGGTTGCTATGGGCAACTCAGCAACTTTTCCTCTGCACAGGTTTTGATAAATCTCCCCCTGTGTTTTGCAGGAAACCTACCAAAAAACCCTAAATGTAAATTCACATGATTTTTCTTTACTACCATGGTATCATTTCTCCCAATGAGGCTGGGTTCACACTACGATTTGAACTACGGCTCCCGTATACGGCTGGGAGGAGGGGTGGGCGGGGCTTAATCACGGCGCCCGCACTCAGCCGTATTCGGGAACCGTAGTTAATGTCTGTCTATGAGCCGACCGGAGTGAACCGCAGCCTCCGGTCGGCTGCTTTTTCGGCCGTATGCGGTTTCCCGACCGCAGGCAAAAACCGTAGTGTGAACCCAGCCTGACTGAAGTGTTATGGTGGCCTTATAACCCAGAATAGTCTTGGATGTTTTTTGTTTTTGTTTTCTTTGTTTTTTTGTTTTCTAAACGTACACATGCCTAATATGGCACTCAAGGCCTGTTAGGGGCCTACGTCATTTATACAGGATGAAGAAAACCCTTACATGCTGTATTATTGTATTTATGTATTAAGGCTTTTTTTCATGTTAGGTTTTTTTTTGCAGCCGCAGGTAACCATTGCGATTTGACGTTTTTTGGTGGGCAGCGATTGGACTTGGTCATTGCTGCAAATTAATTCAGACATTTGACGCTAAAACATATTTTTTGTTGCAGTTTTTGAAGCAAAAGCCTGGAGAGGAGTGGAATATATGGACACGTTATGCCTGTTTTTCCAGCTGGCCACCTTTTAAGGAGAGGGGGATGGGGATTCGCTTTCCTTGTTACACCTGTTATACCCCCGCAGCAGAGGAAAGGCCTGTAACAAGTTTCTACAGCCATATATTTGGCATATGCGATTCCCCATCTCCTCTGGTTTTATCCCACCCCTCTATATGTGATCGGTTTTCATCTGATTCAGCTTTATTGTCCACACAAAGGTAGCAGAGGGCTGCAGCATTGCTGTCCGCACAGATCCCTACACCCACAACTTTGTTTACTCATATGGCAGCTGCAGCTGTCTGATACAGCGTGTGTGCTGTGTGCGTCATGTCTGCGTCACCGCTTTGTACCGACACAAGTCTTCTCATTCTCCTGCTTTACTAAGGGACCAGGAAACACTTGCTGACAGCTGCCAGTATGCTTCACTCATATTTGAAGGTTCTTTTTAACTGGAAACGCGCTTCTTGAATCACGTGATTTGTTAAAGGGATAAACAGGGCAGAGAAAATTTCAGCCCCAAAAAAGTAAATAAAATGTTTTATTGCTGGTAAAAGGGCTAATATATATAACTGCACAAAAAATGGCTTGTACTAGACTAGCTGATGTTTTCGGCTAGTGGTCTCCACAGTGTGGACCTGCAGCTGTTGCCAAACTACAACTCCCAGCATGCCCAGACAGCCACTGGCATGCATGCCCGTTTTGGCACAATCTCCCCAGCCCTTTTCTCCGTGTCTGTAGTGAAGCTCCCAAATAGAGATGAGCGAACTTACAGTAAATTCGATTCGTCACAAACTTCTCGGCTCAGCAGTTGATGACTTTTCCTGCATAAATTAGTTCAGCTTTCAGGTGCTCCCGTGGGCTGGAAAAGGTGGATACAGTCCTAGGAGACTCTTTCCTAGGAATGTATCCACCTTTTCCAGCCCACCGGAGCACCTGAAGGCTGAACTAATTTATGCAGGAAAATTTATCAACTGCCGAGCCGAGAAGTTCGTAACGAATCGAATTTACTGTAAGTTCGCTCATCTCTACTCCCAAACACTGATGTAAACGTGTCCTAACTGGGAAGGACATCGGGTATACAGCCCTCTAATGCTTACTGCACATCGGAACAGGGTCTGTTAAGACTTAGCAGGTCCTGCAGCTTCCTAATATTCATCGATCCTGTAATCATTGGGATGTAAGCAGGAAATATGGCTGCTTCCTGTATACTATACACAACGATTGGGAAGCAAGGAATGTTTATAAACTATATCTGCCTCCTATTTGGAGAGTCTTGCTGTCTCTGGCAACCGAGTCTTGGTTCACCCAGGTCCATGCAGCTGCAGACTGTGCAAGGATGTTCACAAGTACTTGCAGAGCCAAATGCGGACCTGCCTTATGTTTCCAGTTGTCTGGCAGTCCGCAAGTAGTTAAAGGGGTATTCCAGGCAAAAACTTTATTTTATATATCAACTGGCTCCGGAAAGTGAAACAGATTTGCAAATTACTTCTATTAAAAAATCTTAATCCTTCCAATAGTTATTAGCTTCTGAAGTTTTCTGTCTAATGCTCAATGATGATGTCACGTCCCGGGAGCTGTGCATGATGGGAGAATATCCCCATAGGAACTGCACAGCTCCCGGGACGTGAGTCATCAGAGAGCAGTTAGACAGAAAACAACAACTCCACTTCAGAAGCTAATAACTATTGGAAGGATTAAGATTTTTTAATAGAAGTAATTTACAAATCTGTTTAACTTTCCGGAGCCAGTTGAGATATATATATATATATATATATATATATATATATGTATATATATATGTATATATATGTGTGTGTGTGTTTTTGCTTGGAATACCCCTTTAAGAGTGGAAATTATTCTATATTGTTAAACCTGAATGACCAAACCTTGAGGCTTTTTATGGTTTTGGAGACGCTTTAAATGGGCATTGAAGGTTTTCCACTTCTGTTCTGAATGTAATTCTATTGTTTTGTTGCTCCTTGCAGCCAGTTGAAGCTACAGATGATGCCTTCTGGGACCAGTTCTGGTCTGACTCTGCCACCTCTGTGCAGGATGTCTTTGCTTTGATCCCAGCTGCTGAGATTCGTGCAGTACGAGAAGAATCGCCATCAAACTTGGCCACATTATGTTACAAGGTTAGTATTGACAAACCCCTGTTGAAACACTTGGATGTCAGGTGGTATTTAGAGATGAGCGAACTTACAGTAAATTCGATTCGTCACAAACTTCTCGTCTCGGCAGTTGATGACTTTTCCTGCATAAATTAGTTCAGCTTTCAGGTGCTCCCGTCGGCTGGAAATGGTGGATACAGTCCTAGGAGACTCTTTCCTAGGACTGCATCCACCTTTTCCAGCCCACCGGAGCACCGGAAAGCTGAACTAATTCATGCAGGAAAAGTCAGCAACCGCTGAGCTGAGAAGTTCGTGACAAATCGAATTTACTGTAAGTTCGCTCATCTCTAGTGGTATTCCTTTTATTTCATGAACGTCTAAGAACTTTGGGTTTTCCTTACATATTTAATATCTGTGCCCTGCAGGCAGTGGAAAAACTGGTGGCCGGTGCCGACAGCGGATGTCACTCGGACAATGAAAAACAAATGGTTTTAAACTGTGCTCGCCTGCTGACTCGTGTACTGCCATATATCTTTGAGGACCCGGACTGGAGAGGATTCTTCTGGTCATCAGTGCCTGGTGCTGGGCACAACCAGGTAACCTGCCAGAGAAATGATTTGCCTTACTACTTTGTTGTATGTACTTGTATTAAAGGGGTACTGCGGGGTCGAGTAAAAGATGATGCACAAGCGTATAGCATTCCTGACCTGTCTGCCTCGGTTCTGAAACCACCAAGAATGCATTTGTTTTATTGCTCTATAGATTCTTTTCCCATTTAAGATAATCACTCTGCTTCCTGATTGAGCGGTTGCTCGGTACTACAATTCCCAGAATGCATTGATTTTCATTAGCTGGTATTCACAGGCCTTCCACCCTGCTTATTGTGCCTTGCATAGGTATTCGCCTCCTTGGACTTTTTTATTATTATTTTATTTAAATCATTGTAGACTATAGAGAATATTTTGGCTGTCAGTGAAGTAATATTACTGACAACCTCTCTGTGATCGCTAAGAGGAGGACTCGGCCATTAGCATGAATTGAATAAATGGAGAACGTAAGACATGCACTGATGGTAGGGCTGGGCGGTATGACCAAATATGTGTATCACGGTATTTTTGTAACTTATGGCGGTTCCACGGTATATAACGGTATTTCTTTCACCCCCCCCCCCCCCCAAAAAAAAAAATCATGTTACCAGCCAGCGCTGTTCTGCTCCCCGCAATTAATTATCAGCCCAGCGGGGTACTACTCACATATGTCAAGCACTGCTCTCCTCCTCTATGTTGGGGGCTGCTGGCGCTGGAACTCACTGTACGCCAGTGGTCTCCAACCTGCGGACCTCCAGATGTTGCAAAACTAAAACTCCCAGCATGCCCAGACAACCAACGGCTGTCCAGGCATGCTGGGAGTTGTAGTTTTGCAACAGCTGGAGGTCCGCAGGTTTGAGACCACTGCTGTAAGCTGTATCCCTATGCCCGGCTTCTTGCATGACAGTGGGCTCAGCCTATCACTGGCCGGGGCGGGGCATCGCTCCGGCCGGTGATAGGCTGACGGCTGTCCGACGTTCCAGTCCCCAGCGTAAGGCCAACGTAGGTAAGTTACAGTTGATTTTCTTTATCTTTTGCAGCCCGGGCATAGGGATACAGCGCACAGCAGTGGTCTCCAACCTGCAGACCTCCAGCTGTTGCAAAACTACAACTCCGGGCATGCTGGGAGTTGTAATTTTGCAACAGCTGGAGGTCTGCAGGTTGGAGACCACTGGGATTACAGTGAGTTCCAGCGCCAGCAGCCCCCAACAAAGAGAAGGAGGGCAGTGCTTGACATATGTGAGTAGTACCCTGCTGGGCTGATAATTAATTGGGGGGGAGCTGAACAGCGCTGGCAGGTCACATATGATTAGTTCCCCGATGTGGGGACAGCGCTGCGCTGGGCTGATTCATTCATTCCTGAGGTGGAGGGGCCCAACCGGTATTGCTGAATGGGAAAAATTCATATCGTGCTGCCCAAAAATTTCGGTATTCGGTATGAACCGGTATACCGCCCAGCCCTAACTGATGGTAAACCTGACTTTTTGGACCACAGGCCACAAATTGACTAAAATTAAGGCTTAGCCTTTTGCTTCTTGTAAAAAGCCCCTTCACTAAATGAATAACGTGATTCAACCTAGATGTTAACTTGGCTTTTGTCAGAGGGGTAGGATCTAACCAATGCCTAGTGACTAACCTCCAGGCTTGATATAAAATATGGCAAATAAAGTATTTCCATATACCCGATGTATTAAACCAAAAACATCCCTCCAGAAAGGACTAATATGAGAGCATTCCCATATGGCATCGTCCACTGCACTGTGGGGACAACGGGAATCGGGACATAACCTAAATTCTTCCAACAGACGTCAACTATTGTGTTCTCGTTATTGCTTGTGTCTCAATAAAATATTTAGCAATTTTCAGTACTTTTTAAGTGGTGATTAAATAAGTCATTTGAATTCCTGTTTGTATTAGAAGTAGAGATGAGCGAATTTACAGTAAATTCGATTCGTCACGAACTTCTCGGCTCGGCAGTTGATGGCTTTTCCTGCGTAAATTAGTTCAGCCTTCAGGTGCTCCGGTGGGCTGGAAAAGGTGGATACAGTCCTAGGAAAGAGTCTTCTAGGACTTTATCCACCTTTTCCAGCCCACCGGAGCACCGGAAAGCTGAACTAATTTATGCAGGAAAAGTCAGCAACTGCCGAGCCGAGAAGTTCGTGACGAATCGAATTTACTGTAAGTTCGCTCATCTCTAATTAGAAGCAAAATGGGCAAAAAGTCCAAAGGGGGAGTAAATACTTGCAAGGAACTGTACCCCTCCTCTCACAGCATTCCCAGTGCTGCTGTATAACCTTAAAATACACCTGATTCTTCCCTTAAAGGGTTACTCTGCTGCCCCAGCATTCAAAATATTTTGTTCCGAACGCTTGGCAGCAGGGTCGTGATGTCACACCACGCCCCCTCATTGCAAGTCTATGGGAGGGGGCGTGATGGCCACCACGCGTGACGTCACACATGTGGACCCCCCACGATCAGAAGTCTTATCTCCTATCCTTTGGATGGGGATAAGATGTCTAGGGGCAGAGTACCCCTTTATTGTCCCAATAAAAATGTGTGTATGACAGTGAGATGGTGATGTAGACTGTAGGGTCTGATCACCGGTGGTGACATCACTCGGGAGGGGGCGGGGCTGGGACGGGAACGACAAGATCCAGCCACTCCTCCTGAGACAGCAGATGATTGTTTTGTCTCAGGAGAGAGGGGGGAGCCAGAGAGCTCCTGAGACAACACCACACTGAACATAAAAGGACTACACAAGTTTTTGTCGAGAGTATTTCAAACAAAATCCTACTGAAGCCAGAACAGCCTGTGACCTCAAGTAAAAAATATGTCCAGTCCTGACAGGTCTATTTAAATACCCTTTTCTGATACTGGATTAACCCTTTAGAGTCTATTCACACGTACAGTATTTCTGCTGCAGAATTCAATGTAAACTGACTGACTGAACACAGCTTGAAATCCTGCGCATCAAATCTGCGCAGAATACTGTACGTGTGAATAGACCCTTAATGTGTGCTGCATATTATTTATCACAAGGAGTTTACTTCCAGCCCATGTCTTTTAGGATGATGAAGATGAGGATGATGGATCGCGTCCCCTGGCGGAATCTCTCCTCCTTGCCGTTGCTGATCTTCTCTTCTGTCCTGATTTTACAGTGCAGAGTCACAAGAGGAGTGGGACGGTGAGAGCTACCCCCGACTAGTTTATTCTTAAAAATACTTTCTCAATTAGAGATGAGCGAACTTACAGTAAATTCGATTCGTCACAAACTTCTCAGCTCGGCAGTTGATGACTTTTCCTGCGTAAATGAGTTCAGCTTTCAGGTGCTCCCGTGGGCTGGAAAAGGTGGATACAGTCCTAGGAGACTCTTTCCTAGGACTGTATCCACCTTTTCCAGCCCACCGGAGCACCTGAAGGCTGAACTCATTTATGCAGGATAAGTCATCAACTGCCGAGCCGAGAAGTTCGTGACGAATCGAATTTACTGTAAGTTCGCTCATCTCTATTCTCAATGTTTATCTAAGTTTTTACAAAGTGTTTTTTCCTCTGTTAGACCTGTCATGTTGGTATGTCATGGCGTTGCTTGTTCTCCCAGTTTTTCTCAAATGACATTATATCAGCACTTGTGTGCCCTTTTTGTCACACCCATTCTGCCTCCTATATAGGAAAGCAAGGTATGTACATGGTGCCCTACCTTCAGTTCAGTGGGGATAGGAGATATGTAGGAACTACCCTGCTTGGACCTACCACAGCAATTGCACAGATCACTGGAGCTCACAGTCTGTAGCAATATCTTTTAAATGATATCTGTCACCATCAATGAAATTTAATGTATTATTGAGTAGCCTATTTGATAAATTTTTCTAATATAATTCTTAATAATTTTTTTTTAAACTGTTAAATTAACTCCTTAAGTTTGGCCCCCAGGTGTCCTGCTTTCAGATTGTCTCCTGCAGCAGCCTGACAGAGACAAGTCAGGAAATGCAGGTGGGAGCTCAGCTCAGTGTACAGAGTTAGAGATGAGTGAAGTTACAGTGATTTGATTCGTCATGAACTTAGCGGCTCGGCAGTTGCTGACTTTAGCACGCATAAATTAGTTCAGCTTTAAGGTGCTCTGGTGTGCTAGAAAATGTGGATACAGTCCTAGGAGACTCTCTCCTAGGACTTTATCCACCTTTTCCAGCCCACCGGAGCACCTGAAAGCTGAACTAATTTATGCAGGCTAAAGTCAGCAACTGTCGAGCCGAGAAGTTCGTGATGAATCGAATCGCTGTAACTTTGCTCATCTCTATTCAGTGTATAGAGCTTAATATTTCAGTTCCCTTTCCCTTTGAGCTCAGCTAGACTGTAGAGCAGGGTTTCCCAACCAAGGTGCCTCCAGCTGTGGCAAAACTACAACTCCCAACATGCTGGGAGTTGTAGTTTTGCAACTGCTGGAGGCACCCTGCTTGGGAAACACTGCTGTAGAGTCATAGGGGGAGATTTATCAAAACCTCTGCAAAGCAAAAGTTGCCCATAGCAATCAATCAGATGGCTTCTTTCATTTTGCAGAGGACTTGTTAAAAATGAAAGAAGTGATCTGATTGGTTGCTATGGACAACTGGGACACTTTTTTTTTCTCTGGACAGGTTATAATAAATCTCCCCCATAATACCTTCAGTGCATACTGCTACATATTGTGCTGAATATTTTTGCTCCTTTTGCAGCTGCTGGGCAGAGCTGACACACTGTAAAGTTCAGTGCACGGAGCTGAGTGGGTGTGTGCGGTCTCATCCAATCCCTCACTGAACTGCTCTAGGCTGTGGGTTCAATGCAATATAGCAGAGTAAAGGAGAAAGTTCTCCCCAGCAGCGCTTCAGATGATGTCATGCCTGCTGGGCAAGGCCCCTTCCAAGTCTGTGGAAAACACAAAGGCACTCCCTTGTGTGAATCTGTTTCAATACGGCATGGGTGATGATGATGACAGTTGCTGAGCTGTACTAAAACCGGCACAACTCGCGATTATAGAAAACTTGGTAAATGTGAACTTCATCTGCTGGACCTTCCCCCAATCCACGCTCACCGGCATATATATCACACAATAAACCACGTTTTCCTCGGGGATAGCAGGGCACCAACGATGAAATGGTTAAAATCCAGGATAAAATAAATTCTATTTATTTGTGCACATGACGGACCGGCTTCTTCTTCAGGCATAGGGTACACAATAAATGACATATTGTACCATCCCCTCCTTATTCACATAGTCCCCTCATATTAATCTATATTATCCTATACTGTAGTACCCTCAATCACTTTAAGCCCCTCTGGGGCCACAGTATTAAAGTTGAAAATCTAATAGGATTTGCGATCAATAGCTGAAACCTACTGGGGATAAAAAAATCAGGAATGTTCTCAATAACCCATAGCTGGAAACTAGAGATGAGCAAATTTACAGTAAATTCGATTCGTCACGAACTTCTCGGCTCGGCAGTTGATGACTTATCCTGCATAAATTAGTTCAGCTTTCCGGTGCTCCCGTGGGCTGAAAAAGGTGGATACAGTCCTAAGAGACTCTTTCCTAGGTCTGTATTCACCTTTTCCAGCCCACCGGAGCACCTGAAAGCTGAGCTAATTTATGCAGGATAAGTCATCAACTGCCGAGCCGAGAAGTTCGTGACGAATCGAATTTACTGTAAATTCGCTCATCTCTACTGGAAACCTTCCAGTCGCTTCCGTATGTCATGTAAACATGCCATGAAATGCTTTGTCGTAAAATTATTCCGAATATTGGCACAGTGTCTTCATTCTTGAACATACCGTCTGCACAGTGTGTCCGATGTATTGGACTCCACAGCGGCAATAAATAAACTACATATTGGGAACTACAAGAATAGTTATTTTTAACAGGAAATACTTCCCCCGTGGACACAGTGAAAAGTGTGGTATTGCCCAATTCTTGAATCCAAAAACAGTAAAGGCAGCAATTTACTTTACAACGGAAAGTGCCCGGACAATGGTCAGACAGGAAACTCCTGACCATTAACCCCTTCCCTCCGTCGGCCCTTTCCGAAATGGGAGGTAATCTACTTGGTGCAAGAAGACAAATTTTTAGATTTCGGGCCCTACGGTAAGTTATACCTGGTATTTTAGGGATCTTTTCCCTGAGAATGGGGTCTGTGTAATACTGACCATTAATCCTTCTAAATTTTTTAATCTTAAAACTCAAACTATAAAAATCGTTGTAAAATTTTTACTTTTGATTGAATTTGTTATTTTTTTACGTAGAGGTGTTGAATTGTCCATAAATTTAATCCTCCGGTTTTAAACCCAATGGGGACTTAATTTCCCTCCAGTTATGCAAATTTCTAAATGGGGCATTTCGAATCCCAATTCATTGCACAGTCTCGGTCTGATGATGTGTTCTCCTATATACAAGATTTATAGACCATTTTTTTTTTTGTTTGTGTGAATTTATTCACCATTTTGGATTTGGAATGTTTAGGAATTGGGAGGGCAAGGTGTCAACAAAAACGCATTTAAAAAAAGTTGATGTCAACAGTTTATTGGACTCTTCGAGTTGCTATTTTACATAAGTGATTTATAATATCCCTCATGGGCAATATCTAAGAGTCTAAAAAACTGTAGTAATGATTCAGATTTTAATAAACAATCTAATATTTTATGTAAAAGATTTATGGAAAAAGGTTATGCTGTCCATTTATTAAAAACCGCTCACAAAAAGACAATGGTCCAGATTCATCAAACTGTGAGAGGGAAAAATAGTGATTTTTCCACAGCAACCAATCACAGCTCGGCTTTCACTTTACCAGAGTTAGTAAGCTGAGCTGTGAATGGTTGCTGTGGAAAAAAACAACTGGGAGGATTAAAAAAATGTATCAAGATCATAACAGGTACTCTTTAAAGGATAAACATGTTATATTCTCTAGAAAAAAAAACATTTTTTATGGCGTACCTGCACCTTTTGTGATGTAAGAATCTGAATCTTGTTTCTCTGTAGGATGCCGCAGAAGACATTCACACGCTTGACAGCTGCGAGTACATCTGGGAAGCTGGTGTTGGCTTTGCTCACTCACCTACACCCAACCACACGCATGACCTCAACAGGTAGGTTAGCATCCTTCAAGTGCAAAATAAAACTGAAAATAGAACCATATGCAGAATATTTTCTAGTGACTGTGAACAAATTGTAAGTAAAATGTTCTCCTTTG
The DNA here is from genome assembly GCF_029499605.1 of Hyla sarda. Lineage (NCBI taxonomy): Eukaryota > Metazoa > Chordata > Amphibia > Anura > Hylidae > Hyla > Hyla sarda. Next base: position 35,695,795 of record NC_079201.1, on the reverse strand, counting down.
GGGTAACCATTAAAGGGGTTCTCCACCATAAGGAGATTTTAGTACGTACCTGGCAGACAGTAATGGACATGCTTAGGAAGGATCTGCGCTTGTCTTGGGGCTAAATGGCTATGTTGTGAGATTACCATAACACTGTGGGTAGCTTTTTGTGAAATTGTGTTTTTTCTGTTTGAATTTTCTTCTTTTCCTACATATCCCATAATTCCATTTTCCTCCTTCCCACACATCAGCCACCGCACCCATTGAAACATAAATGAGCTTCATCCATTCAATAGACCTGTGTTTTTCAATCAGGGTGCCTACAGCTGTTACATTAGTTGCAGATTGATCTCTCCCCCACCAAGCGATTGCTCCACCCATTGAAGCAGACAGGCTCCCTGTCATCAGCTGACTAGTGAGTCAGGTCTCGGACGCATTTTCTATGCTGTTAAAAATAAATATGTGGGTGAAAATCACAGAAGAATTGTGAGAAAACAGTCACACACAGATACAGACACTATATTATGAACTATACGAACATCACAGCCCCTATAGCAAAGTCAAATAAAATAAAAAAAAATCCTTGAATACCCCTTTAAGGATTTGCTCCTCCCAAATACTCCTTGGCTAGTAATGTTCATGATGCTCAGTATGGTTTTCTCAAGATGCAGGGGCAGTCAACATAGTCTTCCCTAAAATAATGTTAAGGGGAATCCATGAAAGACTGTGTCCGGCTTCTTCCAGAACAATATTGTAAGTTTTTGATCACAAACATGGTAGAAAAAGACAATTTATGAAAAAAAATTGATTGATAAAAATAAATCCCATTCTTCTTTTTCTTTTAGGACAGAACTTCTCAAACTCCTACTGACGTGTTTCTCTGAGGCAATGTATCTTCCGCCTTCATCAGAGAACAGTGGTACAAGCAATCCCTGGGTGCAGTTTTTTTGCTCCACAGAAAATCGGTATGTGCATGAATAGTAGATTATAATATTGGTGTACTCAGTAAACTGCTCAGTTTGGAATGGAAAACATTGAATTTAATGTTCACCTTTCAACATCTATGATTGGCTCATAATGAAACATAGATTTTACATTTATTCTTTTATTGATTTGTTACCTGTGGTGTATTTTTTTTTTTTCTGCCGTTAATCTTTTAAAGAAGATTGGAGGGGTTAATATGTATTCAGCAGTGATTGATGTCAAGGAAGTGTTTGAGTGACAAATTGTTCTGCAATACTGCCCCCTGCATGATGTTAAAGGGAGTGATTGGAGATATAAATGTTTGTATGTATGGCTGGGGGGTGCATTAAACATAGAATAAATCATACTTGCCTACCCTGATTCAGCACCTCACCGCTGCTTCTCCCTTGTTCTGAAATTCGTCACAAACTTCTCGGCTCGGCAGTTGATGACTTATCCTGCATAAATTAGTTCAGCTTTCAGGTGCTCCCGTGGGCTGGAAAAGGTGGATACAGTCCTAGGAAAGAGTCTCCTAGGACTGTATCCACCTTTTCCAGCCCACGGGAGCACCTGAAAGCTGAACTAATTTATGCAGGAAAAGTCAGCAACCGCCGAGCCGAGAAGTTCGTGACGAATCGAATTTACTGTAAATTCGCTCATCTCTATGAGTTGTCTCAGCAGGCACTACCCTTTTAACCCATCACTGACTAAGGCAGGGCATATTTATTTATTTTGCATAAATCAAGAGCATTTCATAAATGCTTGTATGTAATACTTTGTGCCATCAAAACAGTAAGTACCTTGGTGGAACCTGAATGACACCATTACAAGTCAGAAAGGTTTGCTGAGTACTTCTGTCCACCATGCTGTAAATCCATTATAAACTGCAATGAACAAGACTTATGAACATTTTGTATATAGAACGGGCAAGGCACATGTTGCCACTTGGCATCTGCTATGACATAATTAGGGAAAATCTAATTGACAAGGTTTATGTAGGTAACTAATGTATTTACAGCCGACACTGCTAAAGTCCCCAAAGTACAATTATGTCTTGTTTACCCTTAACATTTAGGTTAGATTAGCTTCTGTGGATAGGCATGAATGCTCATGGTGGCATAACTCCTTTCATATTAACAGGGTTATGGGGGGGGGGGGAGGGGGAACTATGCCCATTCTGTAACTCATGAAAAAATAAACCTCTACTCACCTCCTGTTCCCTCAAGGTGACTCCTGTATCCTGCTGTGGTCCCTGATGCGATCCTTTTCCTGCTTCCGGGCCCAATACATCACTCTGAAGCTTAGCGAATCACTTGGCCAGTGATTGGGTGAGCAGTAGTGTGAACTGTTGTGCCCAGTCTTCTTCCTGGTGCCTGATCCCAATGTGTCATAGGTCACTCAGCCAATCACTGACCAAGACAGCACATAACTGCGGACAGCAATTCGCTGAGCCTCAGCGTGACTTCCCGGGCCCAAGGCGTTACGCTGCAGCTCAGGATGAAAATCGCATCGGGGACCAGAGCAGGACATTTGTTTTTATTTATTTTTTTTTTTTTCACGCAGTGCTTCTGAGAACCATAAGGCCACATTAAGGCTATGTTTACATGGTTGAATGTCCGCATGTAAAATTTCTGTGCGGACATTCCACTGACAGAGGAGCGCTGGCAGAACATGCCGACACTAGGACCACCAGAAAATGCTCTCTCATAGACTGCAATGCATTTCTTTGAATAAGCTACATGTCTATTCTTTCTGCGGACGCCGGAATTGGACTTTCCGCGGCAGAAACATCTGGTGCTAAAATTCTGCCATGTGCACAGTGCAGCATAGTCCTATTGCAATCAATGCGACTCTGCTGTAGCCGAAGGTCCGTGTGGAATTCTTTTGTGGAATTCTGCATGGAAATTCTGTTGTGTGAACATAGCCTTACACTATGGAATCTCCGTCTGAAGATATTCCGGGCGGAGGTTCCGTGTGCAGCATGCACTAATGATATCCGTCTGTGCCAGGACTGCCTGGACAGAACATGTTGTTTCCTTCATTGCAGCAGAATCCCTTTGAAGACATAGTGTGAACTTTTATATATATATATATATATATATATACATAATTTACTTTTACATTATATATTTTTTTATTTTTTTCTTATTTCATAGTACATTTTATTTGTGGGTGCAACTAGGGAAAAAAATCAACAATTTTTACACAGATGGTAAAATGCAATAAACTTATCTGCGCACAATAAGTCTTGCCCCTTTAAAGTACAAAAACGAGAGCCTAAGCTGCAAAATCAATCATAAATAAGTTGCACGACCTTTTATGCCAGAAAACCAATTAAAGTGTACAACTAAGTTGCAAAAAAGCAATGATAAAGGAGGGTGTTGTGATTTTTTTTCCCTTCCCTTTAACCCCTTAAGGACCAAGGGTGTACGCCTTTGCTCCCTGGTACTTAAGGACCAAGGGCGTACCTGTACGTCCATGGAAATTTCGGTCCCTGCCGCGTGGGGACCGGACGGGGGTGATCACTGATATCTATCAACAGGCACCCCGCGCTAATGCCCGGGGGGGTCATCAGAATTCACACTTGCGATTTGCGGCTATTCCGGGTCATACGGGTCTATGGTGACCCAGAATATAAGGGGGATCGCGGTTGTCCAAGACACCCACGATCCCTCTGAAGGCATAGGAGTGAGGTGGCAGGGGTGCCACCCCTCCTATCCCTGCTATTGGTGGTCTAGACACGACCACAAATAGCAGATCAGGGGCGGGGGGCTTTACTTTCGGTTTCCCCATCCTGCCCACCCACAATAGGCGGGGCAGAACAGGGAACCGACAGAGGACCGGCGCCGACGTCGAGCGACCATCGGTGGAGGAGATCGGAGTCCGGCGATGTCGTGCGGCTGGGTCCCTGGATCCGACGGAAGCCGGTAAGTTGCCTAGCAACATCTGGAGGGTACAGTTTGAGACCACTATACAGTGGTCTCTAAACTGTAACCCTCCAGATGTTGCAAAACTACAACTCCCAGCATGCCCAGACAGCTGTTAGGGCATGCAGGGATTTGTAGTTTTGCAACAGCTGGAGGGTCCCAGTTTGGAGATCACCGGCAGTGATCTCTAACTGTGGCCCTCCAGATGTTGCAAAACTGCAACTCCTAGCATGCCCAAACAGCAGTTTGCTGTCTGGGTAGGCTGGGATTTGTAGTTTTGCAACAGCTGGAGGTCCACAGTTTGGAGATCTCTAAATTGTAGCCCTACAGATGTTGCAAATCCCAGCATGCCCAAACAGCAAACAGCTGTACCGCAGCGCATACTCCTAGCGGTAAGCTCACTGTAAACCGCCGCCAGTGTGAATGTACCCTAAAAACGCTACATGCTACGCTCGGCGGGGGCACAACTAGGCTCAGGAGTGAGAGTAAATGTACATTTACGCAAAAAATTTAATACAGACATGTGACCCCATTTTGGAAACTACACCCCTCATGTAATGTAATAAGGGGTACAGTGAGCATCTACGCCCCACAGGGGCCTGACAGATTTTTGGAACAGTGGTCCGTGAAAATAAAAATTATAATTTTTCATTTGCACAACCCACTGTTCCAAAGATCTGTCTAACGCCAGTGAGGTGTAAATGCTCACTGCACCCCTTATTAAATTCTGTGAGGGGTGTAGTTTCCAAAATGGGGTCACATGTGGGGGTGGGGGGTCCACTGTTCTGGCACCACGGGGGGGCTTTGTAAACATACATGGCCCCTGACTTCCATTCCAAACAAATTCCCTTTTCAAAAGCTTAATGGCACTCCTTCTCTTCTGAGCATTGTAGTGCGCCAGCAGAGCACTTGACATCCACACATGGGGTATTTCCATACTCAGGAGAGATGGGGTTACAAATTTTGGGGGTCATTTTCTCCTATTACCCCTTGTAAAAATGTAAAATTTGGGGAAAAAACTGCATTTTAGTGAAATTTTTTATTTTTTTCATTTACACATCCGACTTTAACAAAAAGTCGTGAAATACCTGTGAGGTGTTAAAGCTCCCTGTACCCCTTGTTACATTCCTTGAGGGGTGTAGTTTCCAAAATAGTATGCCATGTGTTTTTTTTTTTTTTTTTTGCTGTTCTGGGCTTCCTAAATGTGACATGCCCCCCAAAAACCATTTCAGAAAAAACTCACTCTCCAAAATCCCATTGTCGCTCCCTCCCTTCTGAGCCCTCTACAGCGCCCGCCGAACACTTGACATACACATATGAGGTATTTTCTTACTCAAGAGAAATTGGGTTACAAATTTTGAGAGGATTTTTTTCCTTTTACCTCTTTTAAAAATTCAAAAACTGGGTCTACAAGAACATGCGAGTGTAAAAAATGAAGATTTTGAATTTTCTCCTTCACTTTGCTGCTATTCCTGGGAAACACCTAAAGGGTTAACACACTTACTGAATGTCATTTTGAATACTTTGAGGGGTGCCGTTTTTATAATGGGGTCATTTGTGGGGTATTTCTAATATGAAGGCCCTTCAAATCCACGTCAAAACTGAACTGGTCCCTGAAAAATTCCGATTTTGAAAATTTGGTGAAAATTTGGAAAATTGCTGCAGAACTTTGAAGCCCTCTGATGTCGTCCAAAAGTAAAAACATGTCAACTTTATGATGCAAACATAAAGTAGACATATTGTATATGTGAATCAAAATATAATTTATTTAGAATGTCTATTTTCCTTACAAGCAGAGAGCTTCAAAGTTAGAAAAATGCAAAATTTTCTATTTTTTCCATGAAATTTTGGAATTTTTCACTAAGAAATGGTGCAAGTATCGACAAAATTTTACCAATAACATAAAGTAGAATATGTCACGAAAAAACAATCTCGGAATCAGAATGATAGGTAAAAGCATCCCAGAGTTATTAATGCTTAAAGGGTACCTCTCATCAAAAAAACTTTTGATATATTATAGATTAATGTATGCAGAATAACTTTACAATTGCATGTTATTAAAAAATATGCTTCTTTCTATTTAATTTTCCACTTTGAAGAAATGACCACTAGGGGTCTCTCTACCAGTCCTGGCAGAAAGCATTTCAGACTCATGCTGGAGTCCTAAACACTACGAGCTGCCAGTCTGCTATGTTCACAAAGGAGAACACTCAGAGCTGCCAGCCTGCTTTATTCACAGCCTGTTTGGCTGTGAACAAAGCAGGCTTGCAGCTTTGAGTGTTTAGGACTCCAGCATGAGTCAGAAATGCTTGCTGACAGGGCTGATCGGGAAAAATACAATAGAAAGAAGCATATTTTTCATTAACATGCTATTGGAAAGTTATTCAACATTCATTAATCTAAAATATATCAAAAGTTTATTTGATGAGAGGTACCCTTTAACCCCTATATTTACGTCCTGTGCCGGCTCCCGCGATATGAAGCGGGGTCGCGCTGCGACCCCCGCATCGCATCGGTCCTGGCGCTCATCAGAGGACGGGACCCGCGGCTAATACCACACATCGCCGATCGCGGCAATGTGCGGTATTAACCCTTTAGAAGTGGCGGTCAAAGCTGACCGCCGCTTCTAAAGTGAAAGTGAAACTATCCTGGCTGGTCAGTCGGGCTGTTCGGGAAAGCCGCGGTGAAATCGCGGCATCCCGAAAAGCTTACAGGACACTAGGAGGGCCCTTACCTGCCTCCTCGGTGTCCGATCGACGAATGACTGCTCCGTGCCTGAGATCCAGGCAGGAGCAGTCAAGCGCCGATAACACTGATCACAGGCGTATTTTTTTTTTTTAGATAAAGTTTTTTTATTCTCAGAAGCATACAGTATAAGACACTGGAACAACCTACAAGGATTTGTACAAAACTTCATGACAGAGTCCGTGGTTGTCACTCATATTTAGCTACGACATCAACCTTCTGTATGAAACTTCTGCATTTTCCAATATAGTGCTTTTTAACATAACAATGCTACCAATCAACAACAAAAACAGAAAATAAAAAAGAGGCAAAACACATTTCCCCACACAATGTGAAAAAGAGAATGCATGAATACAAAATTACATCTATGCAGTATGCTGATATTCATATACATAATAGATTAGCATACCGCTCTTATTTCAGTGTGTGACATTGCCAGCAAGCCTATCAGGTGGGAGAGCTAGATTCCCCAATGTTCCTTTCAAAAGTTCCAGGCTGTACCATGTGGTAGATGCAAAATATGTCACTATCCTGTGTCGCTCACTCTCGTCGGGTAGATAGTGTAAATAGGCCCTCCATTTCTGAAAGAACTTTTTAGCGTGCAACTCAGAATTCCGTATAGCTAGTAATAATTCCCTATGTACTATACAGTGTAGTTCCTTCAGTATTTCAGCTATAGTAGGGAGCGTGGGAGAAAGCCAATGTCTAAGTAGGCACAGCTTGGTGACCAAAAGTAAGATATGTATGCTCTTAGTCAGTTTTCCTCTGTCTGGAGGGTTCGATTCTCGTGCAGGTAAATAATGAAATAGATATGGTTCCGGTGTGGGAGGGAGCCTAAGGCTCCAAACTGTGAGAATTAATGACCTGACTTTGTTCCATAACTCACGTAATCGTGGGCACTCCCATAGGCAGTGCCACAAATCTGCTCTGGGTAAGTGATACGTGGGACAATGGTCCAAATACGGAGGGGGAGGTGGAGTGCCTTTCCAGTTGAATGCATATGTTGCCTTATGAATGATACGCCAGTGTATTTCTTGAAGCTGTGAACTTGGAGTAGAATTGCCTACTGCTAAAAGACCTTCTCGTATATGGGACTGTAAATCTGGGTCATCAATGTGGGTAGACCATTTTACAAGCGCTTTCTCTTCCGCCCCTCTTAACACTACATCCCTGATGTTTGTGTAGATGAGTGATAAGGATTTATGACCTGCGGAGGTACCCATGAGCGTGCAAAATTTCCCACGTTTTTCTACTGATCTATAGCTTCGGACCAGACTGCCAAACTATGAACATAGCTGATTATAGAACCATTGATGTGAGTTTGGAAGAGCATATTTCTCTTTAAAGGCCTCCCAACTCAAAAGAATCCCATCTCTATTGTCAAGAAAATCCCCAAAGGAAATTATACGTCTGTCCTCCCATATCCTACGAACCGGGTTACTGAAGCAATGTTTCAAAGCTGGTGCATGCCATAAACTATAGAATCTAGAGAGGCACCACGGTAGTCCATATGATTTTCTCAACTTCTTCCAGGTGGCCAGAGTATCACTAAATAAAACTTTTTTCCTTATCTGGGATGGGATATCTCTGTAGGGGAGATGAAATAGTATTCTGAGATTACCCAAAGGACATAACTCCTCTTCCAATTTGGTATTTGAAAAATAAGATGTGTCAAATATCCAGTCCCGCACATGTCGAAAAACTGCCGCTAAATTATAGAGACGTACATTAGGAATACGTAATTCCCCCCCCCCCCCCATCCCCTTCGCCAAACACAGAGTGTCATACGCTACCCTAGGCCTTTTATTGGACCAAATAAATTTCGTAAAGATGACTTGCAATTTCCTGACATCGCTATGTCGCAGAAGCAGTGGAATTGTCTGTAACATATATAAGAGTTTAGAGAAACTCATCATCTTTATGAGCTGTGTTCTACCTGAGAGGGACAAAGGCAGCTTGCTCCAGCGTTGCAGTTCTCTGTCAATTTTGTTAATGAGTGGGGGATAATTTAAGTTATAAAGTGACAGGGGGGTACGTCCAATCTTAATCCCGAGATAGGTGATATGCTGTCTGGCCACCTGGACCGACGGAACCTGCAGAGGCAAGGACGGGGCATTCCCCAAGAACAATAATTGACATTTGTCCACATTAACCCTGTAACCAGAGTACGATCCAAACATATCTAGTAGGGATGTAAGAAAAAATCGATTCTCGCGATAATCGCGATTTTTCATTTGCCGATACAGAATCGATTCAAAATATTTTTGAATCGATTCTTTTAGGGATGTGGAATTTTTAATAAAACGCACTTTATCTTACCTGCCAACGAGCCCCCGGAGCTCCGGTACAGGTGTTCGGTCCCCGGGCTATATTCTTCTTACTTCCTGTTAGTCCGGCACGTCACATGGAGCTTCAGCCTATCACCAGCCGCAGCGATGTCCCGCCTCCGCTGGTGATAGGCTGAAGCTCCATGTGACGTGCCGGACTAACAGGAAGTAAGAAGAATACAGCCCGGGGACCGAACACCTGTACCGGAGCTCCGCGGGCTCGTTGGCAGGTAAGAGAAAGTGCGTTTTATTTTATTTTGCAGCCCGGACGGGATAACATGAGAAAAGTGAGCACCGGAGTACTAGATCGCCGCTGTCAAAGCTGACAGCGGCGTCTATTGGGATCTATGAATGCTCCCAGGTGGGCGATATATCGCGATGTATCGTCACCTAGACGGTATCGCGATATATCGCGATATATCGAATCGCCACACTGGTATCGCGATTCGAATCGAATCGCCAAATTCTTGGCGATTCACACCCCTAATATCTAGAGCCCTAAAGACCCCTCCCAGTTGTGTCTCCGGCTGACTCAAATACAACAATGTGTCGTCTGCAAAGCAGCTAACTTTTACCTCTGTGGATCCCACTCTAATTCCCTGATACACCTGGGTCTGTAAGAAATATTGTGCCAATGTCTCGAGGAGATTACGAATAAAGAAATACCCCACTACCATATTCTTCCAACAGTTCAAATCGGACTGGGAGCACCTGTTAGCAGACTCTTCACTCCGGTTTATACACCTGATCATTGATTATGAAGAGTAAGTGCTGGTGGAGGTAAATGACAAGATTGCTGATCCCTGTATTACTCGAACACAGCACGAACAGAGCCCTACATATATGGAACATAACAACAAAATGTAGGAGAATCTGTGCAAATTGGAAACCACCATTGCTGAAACTAAAATTCTTACACGATCTGGAAGATAACAAAACCAACTCTCTGTTCATATGGCCTAACTCATAGAATAGTACCTCCACACCAAGATCTATCCTTAAGAACCGTGATAAAAGAAACAACAACAGAAATAAAATAAAAAATCCAACAAGAGGGACTAAAGTCAGCTTTTCCTCTGTGGAATCCACGGATCTGGATGAAACTAGAGACTCCAAACTGCAACCTTATCCTGTTACCCACAGTGCTGCTTCTTCTCACTTACCGCTGCCACAAAGGGCCAAGCCATCAAGCAAGCCGGCAAAAAAAACGCACGGGACGAAAACACTGCTCCGGTAAAAAGAACGAGGCACAGCCACAAGAGGTAAATACTTTGATACCCATTTATAATCTGTCTGCGGCAACATTATCAGAAGCCCAGTTAAGTGTCCTCTCGCGGGGACTTACATTTGCAGCTGACTATGCTGTACTTAAATTTTTTTTGTCCGTAGTATAACCTTACGCAAGCATTTTGCCTGTATGAATAATAACAATGTTGATGCTAATGTATTTGTTGATATCGATGATTAAACTTCTATAAATGTTTTGCATCATAATTATGAGTCTGGTATTGATGCTGCTTTTTCTCCCCGGGCCTTGGACTCCACTGCGGGCTTTACTTTTGCTAAGCTTGCACTGTCGTCCAATCTCAAAAATTCATGCGATAGTGATTTAATCACAGAAATCCCTGAGTTTACAGGCACTAATTGAAGATTTTCCTAACCTTGGTGACGGAAAATTATAGATTTTATAAAAGACAGGAGGCGAACATTATGCATTATAACTCTTTACTGTACTCAGCAGCAAAACACACAGTATCAATATCTGGAGAAAAAAAAACTTTAGCATAGCCATACATGCTAGTGATGACACAACAGCCAATCAGAATGCAGGTAACATAACAAATAGCCCTGTAACTGAGACTCTGCCTCTTTCTTTGCGGAATAATACAAAATATGGAAAAGTAATTTAAGAAAAAAACGTCCAGTAAAATATGAAGAACATAGACTTGAAGGACGAGTCAATCTTGGGTTAAACTTCTGGAATGAAGATGAGAACATCAGAAAAGGAATCCTAGGGTAGAAGGAAGATCCATGTCAAGGATGTAATCCAACAATGGTCAATAGGCTAAAATACATAAAATAAATAATAAAAGTTTCAAAGGTAAGAGGTCATTGTCCTCCCAAGGGGAGAATAAAGACAGAAGAGTATTAACGTACTATGTTGTCATATATTTGGGGTGAGGAGGACATCTGAGACAAATTCCTTTTAAGAAGTATGCAAACTAAAGGATGTTTGCCCACAGGAATGGAATCAATGGGAGAGTGATAAAAGGAAATAGCAGAACGATATAGATTTAAAGTTCTGTAAGCCTTACCATCATCAAAAGATGAAGAAAGGAAATTCAAGATATGGAAAATAGATGCATGAACGAGAGCCAAATCCCGTTGTGAGCACCAATGAAGCCAAAGTTTCCAGGCTGATCTGTAAGCAGTTGGTTGGAGAGAATTAGAGGATGAGGATTTCCGGAGGGATCTGAAGGAAGAGAAGGGAATGATGGAATTAATCTCGGAAGATCTAATAGCATGCCTAGAATTTGAGGGAACCAGAGTTGACCTGGCCGAAAGGGGGTGATCAGGACAATTAGTTGTGTTCTGAATGGATACCTGTAGAAGAACTCTCAATATTAGAGAGAAGGGGGTAAAAGCGTAAAGTCTTTCCTGAGGCCAAAGGTGGAGTAGAGCGTCTACTCCAAGGGCTTCTGGATCGGGGCGCCAACTGTAAAAGAGATGGAGTTGACAATTCAGACGAGAGGAGAAGAGATCCAGACGGAGAGGACCACAAAGAGAATTGATGTGGGAGAAAATGAGAGGATCCAATTTCCAATCGCTGTAATAGACTAAATGTTGAGAATTCCAGTCTGCAACTGAATTGGATAAACCTGGAAGATATTCCGCTTTCAATAAAATATCTTTGCCAGATTTCTTTGGCTATGTTGGCTAGAATCTCTGATTTGGTACCTCCTAGACGGTTGATGTATTGGACAGCAGAGATGTTGTCCATACGAAGGAGGACGCAGCAATGTGAGACATCTTTCGTGAAACTTTTCAGGGCAAAAAAGCCGGCTAAAAGTTCCAGACAGTTGATGTGGAGAGAAGTTTCTGAACTGGAACATTTTCCTCCTGTGGAGAAGGATCTGTGGCGAGCCTCCCCATCCTAGGAGACTCTCATCTGACTCTAGAATCAGATCTGGATTGGAATGAAAAATGGTTTTGCCATTCCAATCCTGAATGTGGTTCAACCACCAGAGAAGTTCTTCTCTCGCCTCTGAAGAAAGATGAATCTCGTCTGAATAACCTAGACCTTTCCTTAAATGTTGTATTTTTAAATCTTTGAAGAGCTCTGTAATGTAGAGGAGCTTGTAGAATGGCTTGAATTGATGCTGACAGAAGACCAACTAACTATTCTTGCTATAGCTTTCAAGGATAGAAGGTCTTTGTTGAGGATAGAACAGATCTTTTTCAGGATTGTTTTCAATTTCTTCGAAGGTAGACTCAAAAGAGCGGTTTTGAGTATTTACCATAAAGCCTAGGAATTCGACTTCTTGAGAGGGATTTAGAATTGACTTTTCGAGATTGAATACAAACCCGAGATTGGAGAGAAGAGACAGTCCAATCCATGTGAAGATGGATCAAGGATGGTTTGAGCCATTAAGATATTGGCTCACACTTATCATTGTCTTTAGACTGTTTTTTGTGTCTAAAAAAGGGGCAAAAAAGGCGCAAGCAGGGTTTTTTGCGCCTTTTTTTGCCCCTTTTTGTTTACACATTTCTGCTGATTTTGAGTTGCAATCCACTGATTTTGGCAATAGACATGATATGGAAGGGATTTATCATTGCCCCTTTTTGTAAAAAGGAGCAGAAAAAGGCCCAAAGCCACTGAAAAGTCTCTAAAACTACACCAGCCCAGACATGGTGTAGCTTTTTGGTGTATGTGTAGATAAGAAATTTCAGAAAATGTGGACCTGCACAAAATTTTTCAAAACTCTTTTACCTTTTAATAAATTTGGTTTCCTACACATTATCAGCACACAAAAAAAAGTGTATAAAAATGCTTCACTTGCACTGCAATGATAAATGTGGGCCATTGTCTAGATAAATTATAGGACGAACCCTCTGGAGCGGAGAAGAGCTATGACTGATTTCATTAGCTTTGTGAAGCACCATGGTGCTGAAGAAAGACCGAAAGGAAGGCAATGAAACTGCCATTTTTGTTTTTTTCCAGACAAATTGGAGATATGTTTGGGAAGAAGGGTGTATATGTACTGCTAGTTAAGCGTCTTTGAGATCTGTTTTGGTTAGCGAATCGACTTGTTGGAGGAGATCTTTTAAAAGATGAACACCTTCCATTTTGAAATGGCGATAAAGAACAAAGTTGTTCAGGATTTTCAGATTGTTGAATGTGCGGTAACCGCCGTATTTCTTGCCTACTAGGAATAGGTTGCTTATGAAACCCGGAGAATGTAGGGGAACAGGAAGAATGGCATTCTTGGCCTGTAAATCCTCTATCTCCTTGTCTGAGATATTGGTCTTCTAGAGAGAATATTATCAGATGAGGAAGGTATGGTTGTTAATAAATTATATCTGATAACCTAGAATCGTATTTAGAATCTATTGGTCGGAAGGAATCATAGTCCAGTTTTGGAAAAAATGGATGAGTCTTCCGCCCACTGGAAGCTGGGAAGAAAATAGGGGAGGGTTCCTTACCTGTAGGTGGCCTGGATTGGGTTGGATTGGTCCCTCGCTGTCCTCTGGTTCTTTAGGGACATTCCTGATAAGGGAAGAAGGGAGGTGCTTTTGGGAGAGGGAAGGGATAGGATGGCCTGGGTTGCTGAAAGGAAATTCTCTGAGGTCTGAATCCGGAAGATTGGCCGGGGAAGCGACCTGGTCTTTCCCGGCCCTTCTAAAAATTTTATTTGAGAAAACCTTTTTCAATGAGGATTGTGCCTTGTCCAGGGAGGAAAATAGTGAGACGTATTTATTAAATCTGTTTAAAAAATTGGTCACCAAAAAGACGACCTTCTGTAGGGCCATCGGATTCAATGGTGGCCAAGTGGGTAAGTTGAGGGTCCAGTTTTAGTAATATAGAACGTCTACGTTCTGTACATAGGGCAGAATTCGTGTTTCCGGAAAAAAAAATAAAAAATCATTTCCATTCGGGCCCACCCACGCAGAACAGCAAGATAAATAGGGGTATCATTTTTAATAGCGTTTTCAGTCAGATCTAAAAAAATTTGTGAATGGACCCAAAAGGTCCAGCAATTTATCTAGGCAAGCCTTAATGGATCTGTCTATACCCTTTTTTGGGTGACATCCTGCTTTTTGCAGCTAACTGACCAAAATAGGGTCCAACTCGGGAGTTTGGCTAGCCAGGGAAGAAAGAGTTGGTTGAGGACATTCATTAACTTTCTACAGGCTGACTTGTCCAAAGCCTTCCTAATCCAAGAGGTCAAAAATTGTGCTACCAAGGGGTCTGGAGTCCATTCCCCAGAACAGGGATGACATATTTGTGATCGTTCAAAAAAGGGTGACCCTGTATTGTCTACAAGAACGGACTCATTGGAGTCCTCATCATGGGTATCACTTCCCCCAGTATCTGGATGATAAGAGGGGTCATTAGAATCAGAGAGGTCCGAATCTATACAAGAATTATCATCTAACTCCACAAATGTATCAGGTTTCATGCGTTTATGTGAGGATTTTTGAACCAGTTTTCTATGAACATCCTCACGGATAGAGGGTCTGGAATGTTGATGAGAAACATTGGTATCATGACTGCAAGAAGGCAGAGAACTTGGAATAGCATCTTGACCAGTCCCTTTAAGGGACATTTTCCTGCCAGAGCAGGAAAATAGGTTGTCTCTTAAAATCCTCCTCTTTAGAGCAGAAGACTTAATTATGGGTAAAGGGGCAATGGAGTCATCTGCGGAGATAAAATTATTAGATGGAGTAGATGGCATGTTTTTATTTACCTGAGGACCAGCAGAGTGGGTGATAGCCATGGTCAAAGATTTTGTGAAGGACTCCTGCATTGAAGCCATAGCTGATTTCACAGCAGCTTGAACAGACCTGGCTACAGATTGATCAACAAGATCATTAATATGTTCCTCAGTGAGGGTAGAAACCTCTGGGTTTACCTGAGGACATGATGGAATAAATTATATATAAAAATATATTCCAATAAATAATAAATTAATTAATACATTAGTAAATTAATAAATAGTAATAAATAAATTTAAGTTCTTTAAGAAATAAATAGTATGTATTCTATCAATGAATATAGAGGACTTCACAGTTTATAATAGGGAATGGACAGCGGACGGTGCCGAACGCGATCCTGACAGGAGAACAGCGCTGACAGGAATGTGAGTGGCGGGAAAACAGACTTCAGGTGAGAACCAACTGAAATATCTTCTTGCGAGACACAGTGAAGCTGTCACTGTGCCTGCGAGAACAAAGACAGAGCAGAGCGGGCAGCGCAGAGCCGAAACCTCGCGAGATGTTAATAAAAGTGCGACATGAACAACTGAAGCCGGGGCGCGAGGAGAATATACCCAGCACGCACCGGAGGAAAAAATAAACTTTAATGAAGGAAAAATTAAGGTAATTGAGAGTAAAGTAATTACAGGAATGATAAAGAAATTATAGTGACAAAGGGAGTAGGGGATAAATAGAATAATGAATGAGAAAAAGGGGGAATATATGACGATACAGAGTATAAAGGAACAAGGGGATATATATAAATAAATAAAGAAATAAATAAAATAAGAAATAAGGTAAATAAATATAGAGAATATAAGTAAATGGAATTAGGATGAATAAAAGGTAAATAACCACAAAATACAATTAAAGGAGACAGTCACTAGGATTGATATAACTTATCTCATCTGCTGAGCAGCAAAGAGGCGGAGTCTCAGTTACAGGGCTATTTGTTATGTTACCTGCATTCTGATTGGCTGTTGTGTCATGACTAGCATGTATGTATTATTATGTATTATGTATTATTATTTGAACGTTTATTACGTGTAGACAACATAAGCACCTCTTGTTCCACAGCATCTTGGAATCTATCAAGCACGGGTGTACAGGACATAATGGGGTAAAACCCTTATTTCAAGACAGGAGGGCTTCACATTATGCATTATAACTCTCTTTACTGTACTCAGCAGCAAAACACACAGTATCAATATCTGGAGAAAAAACAAACTTTGGCAAGGCTAAAGACACTTACAGACCCCTACCGAGTGATCCCAGCACACATTTCAAAACAGTTATCGTCCCTTGTGCACCTTGGGGTTGAAAATGGGTTTATTTCCAGTAAACTAGCGAACTATCTTATTGTAGAATACCCGATAGTCCCCATTTTCCATTTGCTCCCTAAGGTGCACAAGGATATTTTCCCTACCCCACTCAGACCGATAGTTGCAGGGATTTCTTCCCTGAATCAACGTCTGTGTGAGTGGGTCGACTCCTTACTGCAACCCCTAATTCCTCTTATGCCCGGGTAAATTAAGGACACCAAGCATGTCCTCGAAATGATGAGTCACATAAAATGTGAGAAACGATACATATGGGTGACAGCATATGTCACCTCGTTATATTCTGTTATACCCAATAAATTAGCAATTTTGTCCTTATCGTGGTTTTTGGAAACTTACTCCCGCTATCCATCTGGTTTGCAGGAATACATCCTATTGGTGGTGCAATATCTCTTAAGTCATAATTTCTTCATGTTCAATGGCATGTATTTCCTCCAGACCACAGGAGCATCGATGGGGGCGAAGTTTTCCCCCCTCTCTAATATGTGTTGGTGGGAGAGGGAGATTCTCTTTGCCCCCCATGAACTCCTACAGTGAACATTTTGTCTGGTATGGTCGCTACATCGACAACCTTCTATTCATTTGGGGGTCCGATGTAGCAGCCATACAGGGGTTCTCAGACTTCATCAATTGCAATAACCTTAATATCAGATTTATGGTCACATTTGAACTGGAATCCATACATTTTTGGGATTTGCATTTGTGTGGTGACAGCACTGGCTGTACTGTTATTTCATCCACATACCGTAAAAATACAACAGTTAATTCTATTTTACACTCCCTGTCCTGCTACCTCTCACATGTAATTGAAAATCTTCCCATTGGCGAAATAAGAGCCCGCCACAATTGCTCCCGTACTAGCAATTTCGTTGCTATTGACAACCAATTAAGGGAAAGAGGATATCCACAGTGGACCATTCATAGAGCCTTTCAGGTTGCCAATAGCAAAGATCGCCAGAAACGTATTAAATCCAATCTCAAACCTAAACCATGTAAGGACAATGTACAATCCTCTCCCATTGTGTTCTCCACCAAGTACAGCACAGAATTTAGAGCCATTAAGAACATCATAGACAAATGTATGCCAATTGTATACACTGACCCGGATTTCAAGAGAGCTTTGACCAATGGCTACATTTGTGTATCTAAAAAAAAAAAAAAAGCTCCCATGCATTTGTTGCAGTGTAATGTATAGTTCCACCACGTTCGCCTCTTCTGTCAACAAATGCAGCTTTTCCATCAAGCAGTATATCAACTGCAACACAGCTGGCGTGATATACTTATTCACGTGCCGTGCAGTATGTCTGATGCACCACAAATTCTCTTAAAACTAGAGTACATAAACATCTATCCGATGTTGCACACTTCCAGTCCCAGCATGTGTCAATGGTAACAAAACATTGTGCAGAAAAACATGCTGGTAGTACATCTAGCCTTATATTACAGGGCATAGAGAGGGTTACCATGCCACCTAGGGGTGGAAGTTTGAAGCAAAAAATATTAGACAGCAAAGTGTATTAGATATTAAAGCTAGACACCAATTTCCGAAAGGCTTGAACAGAAAATTGGACACAATCCTGCACTATTGAATTGGTATTATATTTATATTTGACGCCTGCAGATGTGTCGTTATATCTCCAGCTTAGCATTCATGTTAGATATGTATGTTTTTGGAATTTTTACACCAGCTCTTTCCTCACAGTTTTTTTCTTTTTTGTTTCTGTTCTAACCTTTTGTATCTCACTAAGATTTTGTATATAAGCGTATGTACTACTATAGGTCGCTATCTTTGTGGCCAAAAGAAGCAGTGTCTGTGATGCGAAACTGGTTGCCTCAGTGATATGCCCCCGCACCAAAGAGCAGCTGCTCTTTCTCCCCACTGGAGACCTGAGTCTCTTCTATTTCGATTGATCAGAACAGTAAAGTGCAAATTACATCACTTGGGTGACTGCAATGCGGGCTGAAGACACTTCGGCACTCGACGATATCACTTATGTTTATATTTGTTTATATTTTATTTAATAAATAAAAAAACATCCCTAATAAAAGTTTAAATCACCCCCCCCCCCCCTTTCCATTTTTCAAATTTAACTTTTTTTTTCCGTCAGTGTTATCGGTGCTCCATTCGTACAGGCTGCCTGCACATTTGGAACACCGATCAGATGGGAGTAAGACTGGTAAGTGACCTCCTATCGTCCCCTGAGCTAATCGGGATCCTGCAATTTTGCAATGTAGTTTTGGTAACTTTAGATGCCGCAATCAACTTTGATTGTGATCGGTGATGTCCGGCATTAGCCATGACCAATCGGCTAGGAAGCTTTTTCCGCTCCTGAGCTTTTTCCGCTCCTGAGCTTCTTAAACCAGGGCAGGGATAGGGCTTTCATGTGCATCCTGTGTCATCTAGGGGTTAAGTAAATGGGCACCCCTAAAGGCAGAGAGAGATTTGGTCGAACTCGGGGTCACACTTATGCCTGCCTGATGTGGCAGCTACTATTGCATATAGAAAAAACCCTGATGGGAGTAGTAATCCCATCATTGATGTGGAGGGTACCGTCCGATGATCCTTAAACTTAAACTTCTTTTTTAATCCAGTGCAGTATGGACACATAGCAAAAAAAACATACTATTCTAAAAGTCAATGTTTATCCTTGGCAAGGTGCTGACGGCTCAGACAATCACTGCTTGTCACCGCCGGTGCAGTCCTCGTACTTCCATTGTGTACTTCCATTTCCACCTGTGAGTGGTATCTGTTGCTAGGAACCGCTCACCGAGCAGAGAGAGGGAGTGACTCCCTACTCTCCCGTTGTTAGTGTAACAGTGGTATTCACAACCAAGGTTTAGCACTAAAACTTATTCTCAACATAGTAGCGATATTCACATTGATGATGTAGAATGTGTTCTGCCTGTGAGGCCGCCATTGCATCCAGGTGGCGAATAAATGAAGAAGCGTTCACCCATGTGCACAGCACACTCCATTTCTTGAGTGCATGTTAAAGTAAAATTCAAGGAAAAATGAGACTCCCTAAAGAATAATTATGGATATACATATATCTTGGTTGTCGGGTAACAACGCTAACTTCTGGTGACATACAGATCTCGGTGATATTGTGAAGAGCTGCATATGTCTCATACTTTTTCTCCCAGTGTTTACATTATGTAAAGGTATCATCACCAACTTTTCCAGTGAAAGAGCAACACAACCACCACTATTAAAAAGTACCTGTCACAAAATAAACTGTTCTAAACTAACTCAGGCTATGTTCCCTAATTACTCCTAACACTCCTCCAGCCCTTAAAAAAAATTTCAGAGCTTTAAAAAACTTTGTATCATTTCTTTTCTCTTGCTCACATTTTCTTGTTCACATTTCCCAGCAGGAGAAAGTTGGTGTTTCCCAGCATGTATGACATCACTGAAGCCTGCTGAGGGACCACTTCCGCCCTCACATGGTTGCAGTTCTGTGATGAATAGAAGACCTCAAACTCTGTGCATGTTTCAGTCTGTGTTGCTATCAGTGAGGCTCTCCTGCAGCTTTCAGTCTGTGCAGATTTCTGTTAGAATCTGTGGAGCTTTCACTTTCTGTGCAGCTGTCAATCAAGCTCAGTGCAGAGAAGCACTTCCTGAGTTTGGACTCCTGCCAGGCCAGGAGGAGACCAAACTCACTGTATTAATTGTGGCAGAGAACAGAACAGAGCCACCTAGTGGCCGTTTTTTTATATATTACGTTTTAAACATATTAATGTTGATAATTTTAAAAGCAAGTGAATAGGAAAGTGTCTGCTAATTACACAAGGAACAAACACTATATTAAAAGTTTTATTTGGTGACAGGTACTCTTTAAGTACCAGAGCCAAGTGTCTCTTTTGTAGGAGATATTTAAATAAGAGAATTGGACATTTCCTTAATAACTTCTAAATATTATGGCTTTATTTATTTTTTCCCCTTTTGCAGACATGCACTACCTCTCTTCACATCACTCTTGAACGTGGTGTGTGCATATGACCCTGTTGGTTATGGAATTCCTTACAACCACTTACTTTTTTGGGATTCTCGTGAGCCATTGGTCGAGGTCTCTGCCCAACTGCTCATTGTCACGTTGGACTCTGACCCTTCCACTACATCTGGCCCCAGCATGGATGGAACTACCACTAGCACTGCCATGGATGAGGGTGATGTACGTTACCTCCTATACAATGCACTTAAAGTCCTCCCTTCTGCCTAATATACTAATCTTGTTCACTATTCTCTTAAAGAATCCAGCACCAGACAATCTGTTTGTGAATTATCTGTCACGGATCCACAGAGAGGAGGTAAGGAGATGTTGCAAACAGGTTGGGTGTTTGTAGTCTAAATTTAAATGCCTATTTAAATGCCTATTAACAAGAAACTTCATAAACGTTTTAATTGCTTCTGAACTATACCTTTCTTATTCACTCCTAGGACTTCCAGTTCATCCTGAAGGGACTTGCTCGTCTGCTCCTTAATCCACTCACTCAGACATATCTACCAAATTCCACTAAGAAAATCCAATTCCACCAGGAACTGCTGGTTCTTTTCTGGAAACTATGTGACTTTAACAAGGTCAGGATTTGTTCGTATTTTCTGTAGTCAAAGTAGTGCACTGGGTGCTGCACCTAATGGGTTGGGTGCTTGGTCTCTCACCATTACCATCTTTCTCACCTCCACAGAAGTTCCTGTTCTTTGTTCTGAAGAGCAGTGACGTCCTGGATGTACTGGTTCCAATTCTGTTCTTCCTGAATGATGCACGAGCGGACCAGTGTGAGACTGCACTCCTGTTGTTTCTTCCCTTACCTCTGTTTTCATCACCTTTGCTCACCATTCCCTACAGTTTGGTATTTGTGTGAGTTTTTTTTGTTTTTTGTTTTTGCCACATTTTGACCCATGTTTTTTTTTTTCTTGCAGCCCGTGTTGGTCTAATGCACATCGGGGTTTTCATTCTTTTGCTGTTAAGCGGTGAGAGGAATTTTGGAGTTCGTCTCAACAAGCCATACTCTGTGAGAGTCCCGATGGATATCCCAGTGTTCACAGGAACACATGCAGACCTGCTTATTGTGGTGAGTGACCCCTTTGCTTTGTACATAGCACAAATGCGTTTAGCCTGTGTTTTATATAAGCATGCAGGGGCTGACTGTTTATATTCCTTCTTTACTTCATTTTCCTGCTCAGGTTTTTCACAAGATCATCACCAGTGGACATCAGCGTTTACAACCTTTGTATGACTGCCTGCTGACCATCATAGTGAATGGTACAATGATGGGAACAACAGAAAGGGAGTGAATTGCATGACTGGGTTCTGTTGTGATGTTGTGATAATTTCTTTTGTACATGATACAAATACTGAAATTTTTTTTTTATTTTTTTTATAGGATAGGCCAATGGTTTCTAGGTTGAGCTGAAACAATGCGGCCTGCGTAGTTCTCTAAACTTGACTACTAACATCCTTGATACCAATGTATACATATGGGATAGAGGGAAATGGCCAGCAGACAAACCCCTCTATTTTAGGACAGGTTAAAAAAAAAAAAAAAGGTCCTTCTTTATCCTTGTTACCACTCAGCCCTGAAGCCTCCGTTTTTTTTTTCTCTCTCATTGAAATCAGTCAGTATTTTTCAAGCTGACACTTTATGGTTTGATTTGGATGCCTGTGTGAACATGCCCTTACCAGTACCATCCTGCAACTTCCTCTAATACTGTGGTGCCCTCATAATTAAAATACCCCCAAAAAAGCAGTGCCAGAGTGCTCCAGGTGATACTAGTGCCCTCTTTTGTGTCCCACACAGAGTACCAGTGTAACAGTTTACTCCTTGTTTGTCCACACAACAAATGTGTTCTTAGTGTCCCCTCACAGTAATCATACCCCATAAATGCCTTCCCTACAGTAATAGTGGCCACTTACTGTCCCTACAAGATAATAGTGCCCCATAGTGCTTTTCTAACAGTAATATTGTCCCCACACATGAAAAAGCGTCATCCTAGTGCCCTTCACTAGTAATGCCTTTAGTTCCATCCTCAAAGTAATAGTGCCACCTTTGTGCACTCCTTAAAGTAATAATGGCCTCTTAATGAAATGGTGCATCCTTAGTGCCCTCTTTAAACTATTACCCCAGTGTTACTAGTACTACACATTAAGTGCCCCTTTACCACTTTTTCACAAAAATGGGAACCGTTTATCCACCCCCTGATGCGTGCCGTAATAGTAGAACTTACATATTGGAACCAACAGTGTGTGCCCAACACTGCAAGAAAACAGTCCAGTGTATTTATTAGGTGCCGCTGCCCCCACCCACGATGATTTACAGGCTTCTCTTTATTCTCAGTGACATTAGGAGGCATCAGCATTTGGGTGGGGCATGGGCACCTAATAAATACTTTGTAAAACACATTTTGCATAGTTGGGGGAAATTTTAACCCCACAATCTTTTTAAGGGTTTGCTGTAGCATACTGTGCAGCGAGGGTTAACAGTGATTATTTTTTTAAATATTCTTATGGTATACATTGTTTTGGGTTTATAGAGATTGGAAGCATGTTTTCTTTTGTCCACTGGGTGGCACCTGGAGCAAACCTTTTAGATAGATCTTTAAAACCGTTTATTAGACCTGCACAACTGGAAAATTTGGTTCTGTTAATTTTTACTTTCTTTTCATTAAAGCACATTTTTTTTGTTTTAGTTTTTCAGCTTTATTAGTGATTTTTTTGTTCTCACTACAGAAAAATTTTAAGTTTTTTATTTTCTAAGCGCATTTTTCTGTTTCCGTCTTTCGTTTTTCGACGTCATTCTAAAGCATTTCGTCATTCCGTAGTAAAATTATCGTTTTGGTCCGATAGGGCATTCTTAACCGCGTTTTTTAGGTAAAGTTACAATGAGAGATTTCTCAAAACCCGTGTACGGGAAAAGTAGAGATTGATTCCTTTATTTTTCAAAGGACATCTGATTGGTTGCTATGGGCAACTGCTCCACTTTTCCTCTGTACAGGTGTTGATAAATTTCCCCCAAATAATCTGTCACGAAATCTGCTTCGCCTCCAAAAACAGTGTTTTTCTAACACACAACTTCCAGCATACCCGGACATGCTAGGAGTTGTAGTTTAGCAACAGCTGGAGACACACTGTATGGAAAACTGTTCTAAAACTTAAACCCCCTTCCTGTCTGCATTCAGACTCGACAAACACAAAAGGGGAAAGCTGATTGACTATACATGACTATAGTGCTGCTTATCTTAAAAATGTAATTGATTCAATCTGAATGCATTTTAATTATGCTCGACAGAAATGTGCCGAAAATATTTGAATGCATTTTTGACAGTTATCATCATTTTAGTCCTCTGCATCATTCGGATTTTAATCATGTTGTTCTTATTCATATTGTATAAATATATGATTTGTCTGAATATATGATTTTGCTTTTGATTGTACTTTTGTATAGATCCAAATGTATATAAACTATAGAAATTGCTGAAAAATCTATTTGTTACTGAACGAATTGCACATGTCTACCATTCATTCTTATTATGCTGGTGCTATCAAATAATATACTGTGTAAGAAAGTGTCCGGCACTCCAGGAATGTGGGTAAAACACAGCTTGCTTTATTGAATTATAGAACCAATGTCACATACAGAAATCTTGTCTGACGCACTTCACCCTCTCTGGGGCTTAATCGTAGACTGACAAACATTACAAACCACACCATTAAAATACATAGACAAGGAGTCACATGACTCATTACATCATTGGTATAAAATCAAGGCAAATGGAAAACCCGGAGTGGGAATTATATACACTTACATGGCTTAGACCTTAGTTCACACTCATGGGTGGCAGGACAAAAACTGCATATTTAAACTTCAATTGATTTACGACTAAAACATGAATGCACTGCAACACTATATAGTAATGATATACTGTTTTTTGTCCTGCTGCCCATATGAGTGTAAACTAAGGTCTAAGCCATGTAAATGTATGTAATTCCCACCCTGGGTTTTCAATTTGCCTTGATTTTATACCAATGATGTAATGAGTCATGTGACTCCTTGTCTATGTATTTTAATGGTGTGGTTTGTAATGTTTGTCAATCTACGATTAAGCCCCAGAGAGGGTGAAGTGCGTCAGACAAGATTTGTGTAGGACTTTGGTCCTATAATTCAATAAAGCAAGCTGTGTTTTACTAACATTCCTGGAGTGCCGGACACTTTCTTACACAGTGTTCCTTGATTGAGCCAGGACTGACTGGTCCGCAGCACAGGTGGGGCGAGAGCCAGCAGAGAGCGGTGAGCGGATACAGCACATGCACCATTGGATCAAATAATATAGGCCTAGAATATAGCGTGCTGTTGCTCATAAGGGTATGTTCACGCTGAAGAATTCATGAGGAAGAATTTTGGTCAGGAAATTGTTACCTTCTATCATTTTATCAATCACGCGGGAATGAAGGAGGAGGCTATTCAAGTCTACTTTTCTGCATTCCACGCGAAACAGATTTTGTCAGGGAAAAAAAATCCCATTTACTTGAATTGGCTTTTACACGAGGATTCTGCCTGAAGAACGAACATATTCTACCTTCAGGTGGAACAGAATTCAGCACCTGAATTCTGCTAGTGGAAATTCCTTAGTGTGAACAGGACAGCAGAAAGTCCATTAAAGTCAATGGGAAATGACTTAATGATGACTAAAGTGGAGCTAATAAAGCAAGTGGAATTACTCTAGTAAATTCCTCTTGAATTCCTCAGTGTGAACATACCCTAAAGGTTGCATTCACATCATATTTTGGGGATACCTCGCCAGGCCCGTGTCATACCCCATTCATTTGAATGAGCCGGATGGAGTAAGTTTGACTCCGGTCGGCTCAGGTATTGTTGCCAGACTGAAACCGTGGTAGTCCACTGTTTTCAGTCCGGCAACAAAACCTCATACGGTCCAAAAATATGCTGACCGGAGTCCCTAGCTGACTCTGTCTGGCTCATTCAAATGGGGTGCGGCATGGCTCCCCAAAAGGTGAAGTGAATGAGTACTTATTGAACATTTTTTGCTTACATATGTTTTTATTTTATTTACAAGTTCACATGTTTACAAGTTTGTTAGACAGTGTTGCTAGGTTAGGTGTTTGCCATAAATGTCTGGCAGATGTGACCCTTTCGCTGGAACCCCATCTATTCAGAGAATGGAGGCACATTTGAAGTGGTGACAGCAGCCTCCTACAAAAGGCCCAGAACTATACATAACAGTTTAATTTATACTTATACAGCTTTAGAACTATACATAACAGTTTCATTTATACTTATACAGCTTTAGAACTATACATCACAGTTTATACTTGTTCTTTCTCATTGCACAGTATCTCCATACCTAAAGTCCCTTTCCATGGTAGCGTCTAACAAATTACTGCATCTGCTTGAAGCTTTCTCCAGTCCTTGGTTCCTCTTCTCCTCCCCACAAAATCATCATCTTGTTTTCTTCCTGCTGGAAGTTTTTAACAACATTATCCAGTATCAGTTTGATGGTGAGTTTCACTTGTCTGTGTTGTGACATCGCTTTGCAATTATATATATACTCCATTTTTTGTTCCTTTTCTAAACCATGTTCTTTGTTATTTTGCAGGTAATTCTAGCCTAGTTTATGCCATTATCCGGAAACGTAATGTATTTCACCAGTTAGCAAACCTTCCATCAGACACCCCATCCATCCAACGTGCACTTCAGAGGAAAAAGAAAACAGCCGAACCCCTGTCACGCACCAATTCTGAAGATAGCGCATCCATGGAAGGCTCCCGGCCTGCTGCCCCAGCAGAACCTGGCACCCTAAAGACCAGTCTAATAGCCACGCCTGGTAAGTGTCTAACTGAAGAGACCCATTGGTATATAAAGAAGTTTTTCAGGCAATGATTCATTGTAAAAAATATGCAGAAGACTGGTTTGGCTAGTATGAGAACGTTTTCTTCCTTCTGAAGGAGAGCTAATCTGTAAAGTCAAAAGTCTCCCATCTGTTGACAGCCGTTTTGGAAGTTCTTGCTCCTCATCATTACAGAGCAGGACAGGGTGCTGGTTGGGTAAAGAGATGTCTCCTCTTGGATGGAACTCTAGTTTGCTTATGAGCCTGATATTTGTTAAAATGTATGACTATTACAGGTATAGAGAAGCTGACCGAAAAATCTCAAGTGTCAGAAGATGGAACTCTACGAGCTGTGGATCCTGAAGTCCCTTTATCACCGGGAGAAAGCAACCTATCCCGTCCATTGAGTGACACAGAGTCTCAGAGCGGGGTGTGTGATCTTATGTCTATTTTTTTTTTTTACTTTTATGCATGTTTTACATTCTGTGTTTGTGATCATTGCAATTTTGATTTAGACTTGTATTGACACTCTTAGGCTGCTTTCACACTATAAAATGTATCTGTCCTAAAGATCTGTTCCGTGTTCCGTTATAAAATACCTGAAAATCAGCCGTCAAACGACCGTTACAAAATCCCATACTGCCGTTAGAAAATCCCATTATAGTCTGTCATTTATACATTATCCGTTTTAACCGATTATATTTGTGATGGGTGAAGGAACGGAAGAAATAGTGCATTCACTATTTCTCCCATTACTATCTTCCGTTTAACGGCCGGTTTTCAGGATTTTTATAACGGAACATTGAACGGATCTTTAAAAGGGATACATTTTTTTATTTGGTAATTTTTACACCGTTTTTAGACTTCCTGCACTTACGTTTAAAGAGAATCTGTCATCAATATCACCCGCACGGATCTGCTGGGGCAGGCTTATAGTGTGGGTGATGCTGATTACCATGAACGTAACAGTTTTGTAATCCATTTCTCTGTTGCTTTGCCTTGCAAATGAGCCAGCTTGTTCACTTGGGAGTTCATTAGCCCCAAGTGCACTGTGACATCTGGCTGGCATCTTCCTAGTTATCATCCCCTTCCTGTTCCTTCCCGTGAGAGGTCTTCTGTAAGCAGAGAGTTCTCATGTACAGTTGGCTCGCATTGACAATTGCACGTGCGCTTCTTACGGATGTAGCTTCATGGTTACGGCGCATAGTCGATTGTCACTGCAAGCCATCAATACATGAGAGATTTCACATGGGGAGGCCGACCAGATGTCACTGTGCACTTGGGGCTAGGGCCCAAGTGCACCAAGCTGCCTAATTTGTATATTGACATTTTCGGGCACAGATTACAAAACGGTAAAGTCCATTGTAATTAGAATTATCCGCACTAAAAACCTCTACCGGAAGGTTATTGCAAGTGATGCTGAAGTTAGATTCTCATTAAAGGGGTTATCCAGGTTTTAATAACTTTTCACTATCGTGCCTGTGATGACAAGTTTTATGACTTTACTGTCTTTTTTTCAGTCTGTGTATTACTGTTGTCTGGAGCCTTGCCCACGATCCTGTCGGCTCGAGACAAGAGTTAACCACAGGAGGCTTGGCTTCTTTTCTTCCTGACAAACCAGCCCCCTGATGACGTGTGCGGTCCAACTGTATGTGCTGCCGCGCTAACGTTTAATGCGTTCCCCGCTTTCTGCAGACTGCTGAGATCACATGACAGCGGTGGACACATTGAAATTTGTCACGCCGGTACATTCAGCTTGACCGCACAAGTCATCAGGGGGCTAGCTTCTCAGGGAAAACAAGAAGACAAACACCCTTTCATCAGCTGTTGTCTCAAGCCTAACAGGATCCTGGAAAAGGCTCAAGTCAACAGTCATATGTAGACCAGAAGCATGCTAAACCGCGGGGGACCATAAAATCAAAAAAAGGGGTCTATCATTCCACACGTAAGGCAAGTAAAGCACTTTAGACATAACTTGCCATCACAGGCACTATAGTTAAAACTTATTAAAACCTGGATAACCCCTGTAATAGCAGTACTGTTGTAATGTAATGCTTAATTACAGTAAAAAAAAGCTGCAGTACCGTGACAGTATTATTTCACTCAGTTGTCTGGCTATTTCTCTGATTGTAATGTACTTACATCCTGCAGGATGCTACACAGGGCCGACAGAGCAGACGTCACTCCAGCGCATCTTCTCAGTGGAACCCAACTACAGACTGGGTGAGTCGGAAGAGGGGAAGGAGTCATCAGTGAATGTAAAGTCACCAAAGTAGGATTGTATGCATATCAACAGTAGGTTGTAACAGCTGGTAATCCAATATTCTCCAATATAGATTTTGGCTATATTGGCTGACCATCGTTGTAAATTACAAGTAAATGATCAGTCGTGATAACTCGTGTCTGATAAAAATGTGATCAGGTTTGTACAGTAAAGCTTCTACAAGTTAGACAACTAATATGTCTGCATTCCTCCTCACAAGAATTACTGCTGAAACTAAAAAACGGAAATACTGATATTTGTAGATTTGTAGTAAAGTATAATTTCCAACCTTTGGCTATCCCTTTAACTTATAATTTTCTAATATGTGGCCATGTTTTATGTAAAATTTTTGTTTAATGGATGGAAATGTAAAAGAGGAACCGGGTAGACCCCTGGGTATAGAATACTATAGTACACTACACTACGCCATGCCTTAGAAAGGTACAGGGCTGCCATCAGAAATTTTGAGACCCTTTACACAGCTTAAGGCTTTGTTTCCGTGTCCTGCCCCCAGGGTCTGCCCACTATGTTTCCCATCATCTATGAAAAAAATATTTTAAAACACAGGACAAGAAAAACAAGAGCCCTTTAGCTCAATGTGGAAGGAAGGAAGGAGGAAATATTACCATACATATTACCATCATACTGTTACTTACTAAATCCTGTATGCCGAGACCAATATTACCATTAATACCATTATACAAGGAGGAATATTATCACCATACATATTGCCATATCATGCTGACCAAATCCTGTATACTGAGACCAATATTACCAGTATTTAATACCAGTATTTAAGTGCAAATAATACCGCCACATCATGACCGTTACCATTACCAACACATAGCGACTGGATTAAAACCATGGAACATAGACCAATAACCTCCCCCCTCATACAAAGCTCAAAGTGGTGACCCTGAATCTACACATGCTCTTCAGACCATATAAGTGATTACAGTGCAGTTACATCTACTGACGCACATGAGAAGTTTCTTCCTGTCTTGCTTCTTTCTTCCTTTTCTTCTCTGTCTTGCTCTGACTGTCATATTTTGAGGGATTGAGTGGTGGTGGGTAGGTATTTTTCCCTCTACTATTAGGTAATTCCCCCAGTAGGTAGGTAGGTAGGGAATCCCCATATAAGATATAAGCCCCTAGTAGGTTGGTAATGCCCTCAGTAGGTAGGTAGTAAGTGATGCCCTCAGGTATGTAATGCCTCCAGTAGGTAGGTAGGTAATGCCTCAGTAGGTGGGTAGTGCCCCAGTGGGTGCGTAGTTGGTAATGCCCTCAGTAGATAGTGCCCCCAGGTAGGTAATACCCTAAGTAGGTAGTATGCAATGTTAGAAGTAAAAATAGACAGAGCTCCTCATAGAGTAGTAATGGCTAGTAAATTCAAGCAAAATACAATACAGGGTTTATTGCATAGATCTGCTCACCTGGTTCGGTTGTTTATCAGGCACAACTACGAATAGCGCGTTTGTTTGTAAATGTGGTGCTGCCTTCCCGGTATCGGCATGGAGATCCCTCAGCCGAAGTAACGTCAGTGGACTTGAATAAAAGTAGAAGTCCGGGCTATGGCGCAAATCAGCAGAAGAGGAGTCTTGTGGATAATGATAACTTCTTTATTATGCCAGAATACAACATGTTTCCAGGCTTCAGTGCCTCTTCGTCAGGTATATTGGCTTATACGACAACAATACATATCGACAGGTATTTTTACCTGGCGTTTGTGGCGCCAAGCATTTAAAAATAAAATAAAATGCTCTTATCCAATAAGTATAATACATAAAAAATAGACTTAAATGTATATAAATAAAAGGGAAAGTCCTTGACAGGGTCACTGTCGCTTCCAGATCTATAATTCATAATGCAATGCTGCCATGTAAGCGCTGATTTTTGTAACTGCCGACACTGAGCTGGCTCTATTGCGCATGCGTCAGGTTAGAAAAATACTAGTGATGACTATTCTATGAACAGACTTGTATAATGGGTGCAAGCGATAGGTACAGTGCATGTATGGAGCAGAGAGAATCACTGTATGTAATGGATTGGTAGGCACAAGGGCAGAGATATTAATTAGGGGGTTTAGATTAGGAAATCTGCAAACGGCAGACCTCTCTCTAATACAGAGATCTGATCGGGGAATTTTCCACATCGGTCATAAGGGGACAGATAATAACCATATGTCAAAATATATGGACACAGATATGTGGATATAATGTTATATGTCACTGCACAGAGTGAATTATTGGTAATAATGATGCTACGTTGTGTTGTGGGCCAAATATGCCCATGACGTCACAATAAATAAATAATGTAAATAAAATGTTAAGTAAAAGGCAAAATAAATAGGTTAAAGAAAAAATACTAAGAATTGGTCTAACAGAATGATCGTACAATAAAACCATTGTAAATGATGAATAAAACTGAGTGACCATGAATATTGATGGTGAGACCACAAAAAATTACCAAACCTATGAGACCATTATAAAAAAAATGGGTAAAAATTGGCCCCAAGTAGATTAAGGAGCAAAGAAACTATATCTGGGATTTTGGTAAACAAATAAATTTTAAATGCCACAAAAATACAGTACATGCAAATGTTGCGATAATATTGTTTATGGTCGAGGCTACAACGTGACCAGATGCCTGCGAATAATCACTATAATAACATCACACAATAACGGTAATAACGATAAACCATAATAACAATGCAGTGATGATAACGGTTATAACGAGAACCACAGTAAGTGTGACCGTGAAAACAATACCGTAATAACGATAACTGTAATAAATGATGATAATAATACTCATAAAACACTACAAATGACGCCATTAATAATAATAATACCAATACTCTTGAATATAACAATAATAACAGGAACTACTGATAATATACTTACAGCGGTTAGAAGTGTGCCAAAAGCCGCGACCGTGTACCTAATAGTACCTAATAGTACCTAATACCAGGAATGACATAATAACACGTACCCTCCACGTTGAGGTGCCAGGGGCATACAAAAGCCTGCGTAACATCTGTTCAACTGGCTGTAAATGTTGTATCTGTACCTGTACGATGGATGATACTTAACATGATAGTAGTGCGCTATAACCTCTTGCAGGGCCCCGCCCATGAAGGGCCAAAAAACCCAATAATGTCCTTTGACTCACTACCATCACCTACCCCTGATCTTATTGCTCTAAATACGTGTCGGTAACAACATTTACGCAGTGCTTGACCCTGCAGACGTGGCAGGCATAACAGGTATAGTACCTCCTATGAGTCGTGATATTATTACTCTGAAGATGTGTCAGTAACAATTATTACACAGTACATGCCCCTGCAGACGTGGCAGGCACAACGGTAATACTTAAAAAACTGGGGATGTGCAGCTCACAATTAACTAGCCGAGGTAAGAGGGCTGTACACCTACTGCTGGTGTTGTGATAAGGGAAACAAAACTAAAAAAGTAGCCAACCCCTTTAGGCTAGCATCAGTTGCCTGATACAGTGATGTAATGGTAAAAATGATGACTGGATCATGCTTCAATTATAATATGAAAGTGCAAATTTATTACACAATAAAATACATATAAAATATAAACAATAACTCCTCGAAACACAAGGGCCCTTGTGCCGAGGAAAAATTACAAAATAAAACTTATAAAACTTATACACACACCAATAGCTAGCATTGAGAATTTTAATTTTTTTATTTTTTGAGAATTTTTAACAATGCAATAATACTTTAAATCCGGCCTCCAATATTTCAAATGGGTTAAATGTCCCTTAAAGGTATGGATTCCAATTATACGTAAGGTTAAGTCCCATATAGGATATAGATTCCAAATTTTAAACGTAGAATGGGTAAATTATAGTTACCAGTCTGCAATACATCCCGATAGAAAGTCACCTTGAGTTGAAATGTGGAGTCCGCACGATTAGGTGGTACCAGACGCTGGCATGCGTCCTCGCGGCGGTCTGCCTGCCACAGACCAGCTGTAATAATAACCGCTTGCTGATGTTTCGCTGCAGATGGTAACCACACGATGAAGCAGGTGCGGACTTCTAGGTAACTCGATGGTGGGTGACGTCACAGGCGCTTGGGCAATGCTGCCTGGAAGATGATTCCGGGAATGGTGTACTGCTTAGCAGAACTGGATCGGATTTCGCCTTTGAACAGTCAGGTAGCGGTGATGTATAATAATCTTATACCTAGACGCGTTTCTGGGCTCACATGTGCTTTATACACGGCCCTTTCCTCAGTAGGTTTGCATGATCTCTGAAGCAACAGATCTACTATATATTCATCCGGTCGTAATCAAATAGATTGTGTAAAGGTGATACTTAAGCTATTCGAAAACTAGGAATGGATGACTATGGAGGGGTTTGATGTGTAAAACCCGAACTGGTATTAGTATGGACTCTTAAGTCAGTACATACTTGCGGATCTTGCATTATCGCATTGTATGTATTGATTTTAGCGATAGTTTCAACAAATTCACAATGGGCAAAAAACATATACTAACATCAACTGTATATATCCTAAAGTTAAATAGAGACTCTAAACATAAGGAATATAAAAGTTTCGCATGATGCGATGGGAATTCGCATTTGCAACCTAACCATCGTATCATGTGAATAGAGGCAATAGCAGATATGGTTCTTATGAACCAGTAAATATACAAATATAAAGAAGAGGAATAGATAATAGTAATACTAAAATGAAAAATAAATAAAATGAAAATGAAAATAATTAAATAAAATTAAATAAAATATTGATAAAATTAAAACTAAAAAATAAAAATAAATAAAATAAAAATAAAATTAAAAATAAAAATAAAAAAAATATAAAAAAAATAAAAATAAAAAAATAAATAAAATAAAAATATAAAATAAATAAATAATGAAAAATATATAAAAAATATAAGTATAAATAAATAAAAATAAAAATAAAAATGAAAACAAAAATAAAAATAAAGATAAAAATAATGAAAATGAAAATGAAAATAGAAAAAATATAAAAAAAATATATATATATAAATAATAGAAGTGAATAAAAGTTAATTAAATGCAATATTAATTACAATGAATATTACAAAATAAATATTACAAAATAAACTGACCTTACAGTTCTCTCAGACCCGAGAAACTGATAAATATAATTTTTTTACTTTGTGCTCTGGACATTTTCACAATTAGGCTAATTGTGAAAATGTCCAGAGCAGAAAGTAAAAAAATTTATGAATTCGATACATTAGAGCCTAATGGACTTAATTCTACTTTCGAATTGTTTGGTTTTCTGTAGGAGACCTGCAGGATTCCAGGGTCTCCTTCTTTCTATCATATTGAAGGAGGGTCCCTGTAGCCCTCCATGTCCCCCTCATTCCGTCTCCTACCAAGAGTCACACTTGAGAATGTGGTATCTATATATAAAAAATTATATTTATCAGTTTCTCGGGTCTGAGAGAACTGTAAGGTCAGTTTATTTTGTAATATTTATTTTGTAATATTCATTGTAATTAATATTGCATTTAATTAACTTTTATTCACTTCTATTTTTTTTTATTTTTTTTTTCTATTTTTTCTATTTTTATTATTTTTATCTTCATTTTTATTTTTATTTATTTATTTATACTTATATTTTTTTATATATTTTTCATTTATTTATTTTATATTTTTATTTTATTTTTTATTTTTTTAATTTTAATTTTAATTTTTAATTTAATTTTTATTTTTATTTTATTTATTTTTATTTTTTAGTTTTAATTTTATCAATATTTTATTTAATTTTATTTAATTATTTTCATTTTCATTTTATTTATTTTTCATTTTAGTATTACTATTATCTATTCCTCTTCTTTATATTTGTATATTTACTGGTTCATAAGAACCATATCTGCTATTGCCTCTATTCACATGATGCGATGGTTAGGTTGCAAATGCGAATTCCCATCGCATCATGCGAAACTTTTATATTCCTTATGTTTAGAGTCTCTATTTAACTTTAGGATATATACAGTTGATGTTAGTATATGTTTTTTGCCCATTGTGAATTTGTTGAAACTATCGCTAAAATCAATACATACAATGCGATAATGCAAGATCCGCAAGTATGTACTGACTTAAGAGTCCATACTAATACCAGTTCGGGTTTTACACATCAAACCCCTCCATAGTGATCCATTCCTAGTTTTCAAATATCTTGAGTATCACCTTTACACAATCTATTTGATTATGACCGGATGAATATATAGTAGATCTGTTGCTTCAGAGATCATGCAAACCTACTGAGGAAAGGGCCGTGTATAAAGCACATGTGAGCCCAGAAACGCGTCTAGGTATAAGATTATTATACATCACCGCTACCTGACTGTTCAAAGGCGAACTCCGATTCAGTTCTGCTAAGCAGTACACCATTCTCGGAATCATCTTCCAGGCAGCATTGCCCAAGCGCCTGTGACGTCACCCACCATCGAGTTACCTAGAAGTCCGCACCTGCTTCATCGTGTGGTTACCATCTGCAGCGAAACATCAGCAAGCGGTTATTATTACAGCTGGTCTGTGGCAGGCAGACCGCCGCGAGGACGCATGCCAGCGTCTGGTACCACCTAATCGTGCGGAATCATTTCAACTCAAGGTGACTTTCTATCGGGATGTATTGCAGACTGGTAACTATAATTTACCCATTCTACGTTTAAAATTTGGAATCTATATCCTATATGGGACTTTACCTTACGTATAATTGGAATCCATACCTTTAAGGGACATTTAACCCATTTGAAATATCGGAGGCCGGATTTAAAGTATTATTGCATTGTTAAAAATTCTCAAAAAAAAAAAAATTCTCAATGCTAGCTATTGGTGTGTGTATAAGTTTTTTATTGTAATTTTTCCTCGGCACAAGGGCCCTTGTGTTTCGAGGAGTTATTGTTTATATTTTATATGTATTTTATTGTGTAATAAATTTGCACTTTCATATTATAATTGAAGCACAACGGTAATACTGCCTCCTAAGAGCCTTGATATTATTGCTCTGAAAACGTGTCGGTAGCAAATACGTAGTGCATCTCCCTGCTGACATGACAAGCATAGTACTGTATACAGGACATTATATTATTGCTCTGAAAATGTGTCAGTAACAATAATTGTGCGGTGTATCCCCCTGCAGACAAGGCAGACAGAACAGGTATGCAACCGCATAAAAGTCGTAATATTATTGCTCTGAACATTGTAACAACATTGCGGAGTGCATCCCCCCACAGGCGTGGCAGGCATTACGGTTATACAACAGCCTATGGATCAGTGATATTATACAGGGTGGGCCATTTATATGGATACACCTTAATAAAATGGGAATGGTTGGTGATATTAACTTCCTGTTAGTGGCACATTAGTATATGTGAGGGGGGGGGAAACTTTTCAAGATGGGTGGTGACCATGGCGGTCATTTTGAAGTCGGCCATTTTGAATACAACTTTTGTTTTTTCAATAGAAAGAGGGTCATGTGACACATCAAACTTATTGGGGATTTCACAAGAAAATAATGATGTGCTTGGTTTTAACGTAACTTTATTCTTTCATGAGATATTTACAAGTTTCTGACCACTTATAAAATGTGTTCAATGTGCTGCACATTGTGTTGGATTGTCAATGCAACCCTCTTCTCCCACTCTTCACACACTGATAGCAACACCGCAGGAGAAATGCTAGCACAGGCTTCCAAGCATGTACAAGCATGTGTGCAATAAAATGCTATGAGCGTATGTGTAGTATAAATACTATGAGCATATATGCAATATGAATTCTATAAGCATGTGTGCAATAAAATGCTATGAGCGTATGTGTAGTATAAATACTATGAGCATATATGCAATATGAATTCTATAAGCATGTGTGCAATAAAATGCTATGAGCGGAAGTACAGTACAATGCTACGCGCATATGTGCAGTGAAATGCTATGAGCGTATGTGCGGGATTAGTAAAGGACTGAGAGATGACCCCCCCAGTAGGCAGGTATTAGCCCCAGATTAACCCCCCAGTAGGTAGGTAATACCCCCAGATTAGACAGGTCATACCCCCAGATTAGACACATTAGTCACATTCTCCCCCATGTCACATTCTCCTCCCCCATGTCTCATCTCCCGGTAGTTACGTTGGAAGGTGTGTAGGCAGGTAGTCCCCTCAGACTAGACCCCCCCCTCCCCCAGTAGGCAGGTAGTCCCTCCCCAGAATAGACACCCCCCAGTAGGCAGGTAATACCCCCAGATTAACCCCCAACCCCAGTAGACAGGTAGTACCCCCAGTAGGCAGGTAGTTCCTCCAGATTACCCCCCGACCCCCCAGTAGGCAGGAAGTGCCCCCAGATTAGACCCCCCCCCCCCCAGTAGACAGGTAGTAACCCCAGATTATCCCCCCTTCCAGTAGGCAAGTAGTGCCCCCTGATTAACCCCCGGTAGGCAGGTAGTACCCCCAGATTAACCCCCCACCCACCAGTAGGCAGGTAGTACCCCCAGATTAGACAACCCCCCCCCCACGCTGGCAACTACAACCTTTTGTAGTTGCCAGGGATTCAGGGCAGCACCATCCCCTAGATAAGAGCCAGCGCACACTGGCCGGCCGCCATGTAATGACGCTTGGTCACGTCACTCTCAGAATACCTAGGGCCGGCGTCAATTGCCCTTGAATTTTGGGAGTGTGACGTGAGCGAGCAATTACAAGTGAGCCGGAGAGCAAACGCTAGGCACAAAAATGGGAGTCGGAGGCCTAGCGTTTTTACTCTCTTCCTCCTGCTCTGGTGCCAGGCTCTCGCACTGCCGGACCGGTCGGCCAACAGGGCTAGTGGCCGAACCGGGATATTTCCTGGTTGCCCAATAGGCCAGTCCGGCCCGTGTTACTGTACAGGGAAGGAGGACTGCCCGACCCACCGAGCAATTGCCCGGTGTCCCCGATGGCCAGTCCAGCCCTGACTGCTGGTATTTACTGCAGTACCAAGATTTACAGAATTTAGTTTGGAAAAAGCATGTTTCTCGTTCTGCTCTATTGGGGGGACACAGACTGTGGGTATATGCTGCTGCCACTAGGAGGCTTGACACTAGGCAACAAAAGAAAGTCGACCCCTCCCAGCAGGATATACCCTGCCTACAGACTCTGAGCTATCAGTTTTAGCACACAGCCTGCTTTTCCCTTTCTTTTTCGTAAGGTTTGTAACCTTTATTGAGAATTCTCAACCTCTGTAGCCCCCCTGTTTTGGGCCCACTCCTTTTTACTATTTCTAGGGGCAGTTCCTGCTCAGCCATTCTGAATAGGGGATATGTGCAATGGTGCTTGGACATGATTTTATACTTTTTTCCTCTGGGCGTTTTTACAGCCCTTTCTGCCGGTGGCTGCGCTACGTGCGCATGACCGGCTTTGCTTAGCTTCGGCAGTCTCCTCAGAGAGGAGAATGGAGCGCCGGGGGTTTATTTCTCTGTCGGTCACGCTTTATTCGGACGGACGGCAGCCTTTCTTTTTCCCGGACGCACTTCATATAAGCACCCAGAGCTCAGGAGGTATTAATTGAGGCAGCTGCAGCCTAATCGCAGTAATTAGCTCTGCCCACTCCTGTCGGCGGGGACCCGGCCCCTTTTTCTCTCATGTCCTATAGCT
The DNA here is from genome assembly GCF_029499605.1 of Hyla sarda. Classification (NCBI taxonomy): domain Eukaryota; kingdom Metazoa; phylum Chordata; class Amphibia; order Anura; family Hylidae; genus Hyla; species Hyla sarda. The sequence continues at coordinate 35,657,785 of NC_079201.1, read as the reverse complement.
TTGCAGTGCACACATTAAGGGGTCACTATTAGGGATCGACCGATATCGATTTTTTTTTTAGGGCCGATACCCATAATCTGCGACATTTCAGGCCAGTAGCCGATAACTTCCGGTATAAGCTATTGGCTATTCCACAGCCCTGCAGATCAATGATTTAAAGCGGGCGCTTTAAATCAATGAACTGCAGCGGCTTTTGCGGGACCAGAGACTCCTGCCGCCACCCCCATCTCTCCCCCTGCCTGTCCTGGGGTCCTCCCTAGTCCAACCACCACCGCTGCCCCATTGCCTTCCCCATCCCCGGTTTTATAATTACCTGTGCCCGGGGTCCGCGCTATTTCTGGCTCCGGCGGCATCCTGAGCTGTCACTGTGCGCACTGATGGTGACGTCGCGTTGAGGACGTCACTCGTCATTGTGCTGCGCAGCGGGGGCGGGGCATTATCGGCATATCGGCAAGATAATTGTCGATACCGATGATGTCCAAAATCGTGAATATCGGACGATAATATCGGCCAAACCGATAATTGGTCGATCCCTAGTCACTATCTCCCTACCAGGTCTGCGTGCCAGGTCAGTTTCGCCTTCATCTAAGGCTGCATCCACCTGCTCCCACTCTCCTGGGGAGCTTGAAAATTAGGCTCCAGATTCTGCCTCTGATCAGAGATGGTCTCTGCCATTAGGGGCACCTTTCATCTGTCAATCTGAAGAAGGGGTATGTTAACCCCGAAACGCGTTTGTCCTTCACCTCATATCGAGGTTATATTCGTATTTAATATACGCTCCAGGTGAGCAGCCATCTATTAGACCCTCCACCTGTCCCCACTTTATGTGGGGCATTACTTGCTCCCTAGGGTAATGCACTAGGCGCCTCCTTGGGCCTTTTTCCTTTTCTCTTCCTTTACACCTTTCATCTAGAGGACTCCGGGACTTTGGACCCAGTTCCAGAAGTTTCCTTTCACCGCTCCCATTGCTCTCCTAAGGTTTTCAGCCCTCATGCTGAATTTGAAACTTACTGGAAACGGCATGAAAGCATCCAGACAAATGCTTTCAAGGGACTAAGAAGGTTAAAGCGCAGTTTCTCTTTGCCCAGAACCTCATTGCGAAATGGACATCTCCACCCACTGTGGATCCTCCATTTCTCATCTGTCAAAAGAGACTACTCTACCCTTGGCGGATGCAGCATCCTTTAAGGACCCAGCGGACAAGAGGATTGAAAATCTGGCCAAATTTGCCTTTGAAGCAGCGGGTTCATCTTTGCTTCCTGCCTTTCCTTCTGCTTGGGTGTCCAAAGCCCTTTGTCTGGGCTTCCCAACTCTGCCAGGGCATTCTGTCTGGGGCCCCTTCGGAAGATTTGGCAGATCTTGCACTTCAGTTCACCAATGCTGGAGACTATTTGTACTCTGCTTCTATGTAGTCTGCCCGTTGTACAGCTTTTGCCTCAGGTAACCTAGTGGTGCTTCGTCACTCCATGTGGCTCAAGACCTGGGACACCGATGCCGCTTCCAAGAAATTTCTCACTGAGCTTACTTTCACTGGGTCCCAACTTTTTGGAAAACTGGATGAAATTATCTCAGAGGCTACTGGAGGTAAGAGCTCTTTATTACCACAGAATAAGTCTCGCCGTACTGATTCCCGCAGGAAGTCGACTTCCTTTCGGTGTACTGGCTTGGGTAGCCAGACCGGTGCCCTCACAGGATAAGGAGGCTTCTCCCTTCAAGGCCCATCCCTCCTGGAAATCGTATAACCGTTTCGGCGGTTTTGCGGCCAAATCAGGCACCCGTAAGCTTCCCTCTGCCTGAAGGGACGCCCTCACCTGAACGTTCTTTTTGGATGGGAGGTCATTTGTCCCTTTTTTACGGATGTTTGTTCTGCCCATGTGCAGGACTTCTGGGTCCGTGATGTCGTTTCCAACAGTTATCGGATCGAGTTTGCTTCCTTTCCAAGGAATCACATTTTTTTTTTGATCCCGTCCTCCTCGTTCTCCATCCTTGGTGGTGGCTTTTCGGGTCGCGCTTCGGACTCTTCTCGCTCAGGGAGTGATCATCCCAGTTCCTCCCAAGGAGCATTTTTCGGGTTTCTATTCAAACCTGTTTGTTATCCCCAAGAAATGGGTTCCGTCCGCCTGATCCTTGATCTACTCCTACGCCATTTTCGTATGGAGTCCCTCGGTTCTGTAGTGGCATCCATGGATCAAGGGGAGTTTAATTCCTCGGTGTATATCTGAATCTCTTACCTTCACATCCCCATTTTTCCGGCGCATCAGCGCAATCTCAGCTTCACTGTTCTGTAGGGCCATTTTCAGTTTGTGGCCCTTTCCTTTGGCCTGGCCACGGCCCCAAGGGCTTTCACAAAGTCCTGTCGGCAGTGATCGCTATCCTGTGAGCCCAGGTTGTGTCCATGAATTCCCTACCTGGACGACCTTCTGGTCAAGGCTCCTTCTAGGGCCCAGAATCTAGAGAGCCTCCTTCTCACTCTTCAAACCTTGTCCCGTTTCGGCTGGGTGGTCAATCAGGACAAGTCCAACTTAATTCCCACCCAGTCTCTAATCTTCCTGGGACACCAGTTCGACACAGCGACCGGCCAAATTCGGCTTCTGCCGTACAAGCTCCTGGGGCGGATGGTGGCGGCCATGGAAGCCGTTCCCTTCGCCCAGTTTCATTGTTGACCTCTCCAACTTTCTCTTCTGTCCCGGTGGGACAAGTCTCCGCTATCCCTCGATCGCAGGATCATTCTTCTTCGCCAGTCCCTCCTGTGGTTGCTTTGGTCCCCTCTTCTCCTACAGGGGTAATCCTTTCTGCCCCTCCACTGGCAGGTCATCACGGCGGATGCCAGTCTCAGCAGTTGGGTGGTGGAGTTTTCCGAGATCGAACGGTCCAAGGTCGTTGGTCCTCCCAGGAAACTCTCCTCCCCATCAATATCTTGGAACTTCGGGGAATTTACCTTTGTCTCAATTGGGAGCGCCTTCTCCAGGACCATCTTGTTCTTGTAAGTCAATCGCCAGGGAGGCACTCGCAGCGATGGTCTCCAGGATCCTTCTCTGGGCGGAACTCAAAGTTCCCTCCACCTGGGCGATTCACATTCTAGGAGTGGAAAATTGGGAGACGGACTTCCTCAGTCACTCCTCAGCTGATGCCGGCGAGTGGTCTCTTCATCCAGAGGTGTTTGTGGAGATCTGCAACCTCTGGGGCACTCCGGACATGGACCTATTGGCGTCCCGCCACAACCAGAAAGTTCCTCGCTTCGTCGCGAAGTTCCGGGATCCCCTGGCCCTAGCCGTAGACCCTCTAGTGATTCCCTGGTCACACTTCACCCTCCCTTATCTCTTCCTCTCCTTGCCAGGGTCCTGAGGAAGCTCAAAGCTGAGGGCATCCGCCATTCTCGTGGCTCCGGACTGGCCCAGGCAAGCGTGGTACGCCAATGTGGTTCGACTAGTGGACAACGTGCCTCTATGCCTCCCGGTTCTGAGGACCAGGGGGTTCCCTCCCCAAGTGATCTGCACTATGATCAAGGCGCGCAAGCCTTCCCCTGCTAAGATTTATTACCCTATTTGGTGGTCCTACTTTCTATGGTGTTAATCTCACTCCTTTTCTCCAGTTGTGTTCTCCCTCCCACATTTTCTTACCTTTTACAGTCTTTGCTGGAACAGCACTTGGCTCTCAGTTCCCTTAAGGGTTAGGTGTCTGCTCTCTCCATTCTCTTTCAGCGTCCCTTGGCGTCCGATCCTCATATCCAGACTTTTCTGCAGGGTGTTGCTCATGCGGCCCTGCCTTACAGATCCCCTACTCCCCAGTGGGATATAAATCTGGTCCTCAGTGCCTTGCAGGGTACTCCCTTCGAACCTCTCCGGGACGTTCCTCTTCATATCCTTTCCTGGAAGGTGGCCTTCCTTATTGCGGTCACTTCCGTTAGGAGAGTTTTTAAACTGGCGGCTCTCTCCTGCCGTTCTCCCTACCTGGTTTTACACCAGTACAAGGTTGTTTTCCGTCCGGTCCCATCCTTTTTGCCTAAGGTGGTCTCCACCTTTTCACCTAAATGAGGATATCAACCTTTTGTCCAGCTCCATCCCAGGGAACGTTTGCTTCATGGTCTTGATGCGATACGGGACGTTCAGATTTACCTTTCGGTCGCTTCTTCCTTTCGCCAGTGTGACTTTCTTTGTGCTTACTGAGGGTCATCGTAAGGGACTTAATGCTTTGAAAGTGACCATTTCTCGGTGGATCCGTTCTGCCATCTCAGAAGCTTACCTCTGCAAGGGGAAGACTCCTCCTTTCCGGGTCTCGTCTTATTCCACTCATTCCGTTGGGGCCTCCTGGGCTCTCTGCAATAGGGCTTTGGCCTTCCAAATCTGTAAGGCGGCCACCATACCTTTTGCATCCGCTGATGCTGGTTTGGGTCGCATGGTGTTGCAGGTGGCCATGGCTCAGCTTTCCACCTGAGTCACTTGAGTTTTTTTCCTACCCCAGGGACTGCTTTGGTACGTCCCACAGTCTCTGTGTCCCCAATTAAGCAGAACTAGAAAAGTCGATTTTTATGCTTACCGTAAAATCTTTCTCGAAGAATCCATTGGGGGACACCCCACCCACCCATTTGTTCTGGTGTCCTTGGTTCGGTTACCTGTCCGTGGGTTGGTTCTGTAAAATTTTGTTTGTGGTTTCCTCGGACAGTTACTGTTTTTTCTTTACCTGTCTGTCCTCACCTACTGCTTTGGGACTAAACTGATAGCTCAGAGTCTGTAAGGGGGGTATATCCTGCTGGGTGGGGTCAACTTTCTTTTGTTGCCTAGTGTCAAGCCTCGTGGCAGCAGCATATACCCACGGATTCTCCGAGAAAGAGATTTTACGGTAAGCATAAAAGTCTACTTTAAAGGTTACCACAATGATAAATTATGCCAAGGGATGTAACTTGACCACGGGCGCTCAGGGTGTATGGAGTGGGCTCCTGACTAGAGTCTGCACCATACCTGGCAGCCCCCAGCTGATTGCTGTAGCTGGGGCCGCCGCTAATAGCCAGCCTGGGGCGATCGCCGCGGCCGGCTATTGACCCCAATAGACCATTTTGGCCTTAAGGACCAGGCCAATTATCAATTTAGCATTTTCATTTTTTTCTCCTCTCCTTTTTAAAATCCAAACACTTTTATTTTTTCACCTACAGACCCATATGAGGGCTTGTTTTTTGGCGCAACAAAAAAAAATTATTTTGGGGGTGAAAATTTATAAGAAAACTGCAATTTTGCTCCTTTTGGGGGGTTTGGTTTTTATGCAGCACACTTTATGGTTAAAATGATAATCGTTGTAGGTTAATGCGATACCATGTTTGTTTTGATGGGACTTTTTTTTTGCCTTTTATAAAAAATAATAATAATAATAATAATAATAATAATAATTTCCATTCTATGATATGATAAAAAAAATCTGTATATTTGGTGTTTGGGATTTTTTTTTTACGCTATCCGCTATTTTGCACTTTTTTTAATGTTTTTTTTTTACGGCCTTCACTGTGCAGGATAATTTACATTATAGTTTTATAGTACACGTCATTATGGACGTGGCAATACCTATTATGTATATGATTTGTGTTTTTGATCTTTTTTGGTGCCCATCAACACCAAACAAAAGAAGATACCAGCACACCAGATTATATTCAAAATGGTAAAACTTTATTAACATGATATACATAAAAAATCACATCGATTAAAACCAAAGGTACTATACAGATGAGAGCTACAGAAAGAAGGTATTGGTCATGATTCCAAGTTGGTGCAAGTATCATTAGCAGGGATACAATTCATAAATAGTATATTGCACCATGCCCATAAATATACACATATTATACATAATTGTTACAACTAGTAATACTGACTAATGATAAATAGGGCCTATAAAAAGTGCAGTTATAGAATACTATTGCACACAGCCCAAAGAGAAGGTAAGTCAGCAGCACATGGTAAAAGCAAGAGAACATAATACCTGCCATACACCAAAAGAGGAGAGCGCTACCTACACCCCTGATAATACAGGGCTTTTATTGGGAAAGGGGCATTTTTTAAAATTTTTTTACACATACTTTTATTGAAGAACTTTTTATAAAATTTTTTACACTTTTTACAGGTTATACTATGCTGAAATACATTTGTACTGCAGCACAGTATATCCTGATGAGCCGCAGACACTACAGCCTCTGGCTGGATGCCACAGGCTTCCGTAGCAGGCATACAGGAGGTCATGATCTGACTTCCTGCTGCCATAGCAACTAACGGTGACCCACGATCGTATCCAGGCGCCGCCGTTGGAGAACAGGGGGAGAGTGTTCCCCCTGTCAACACCATAGATGCCGTGATCAGGATTGATCACAGAATCTAGGGGGTTAATGCTGCCGGGACGAGCGATTGCGGCTCTGGCAGCTGCGGCGGGACTCCGGCTGTGATTAACAGCCGGGTCCCGTCGCCGATCTCCTGCAGTGCCCGCGGCAGTGCCGGAGATCGCTAGGACGTATGCATACTTCCAAATGCGCGAATATGTTGAATGATTGGACATATGCATACGTCCTATAGCGGGAAGGGGTTAATATTTTGGACATTTACGCATGTGGTGATACCAACTTTTTTTTTTATTTATTTATTTTTTGTAAAATGGGAAAATAAGGGGGATTTGATATTTTTTATATAATTTTAGAAACTTTATTTTTTATTTTACACTTAACTTCTTCAAGACGCATGCATACGCCCTGCATCCTGAGTCCTTAAGGACGCAGGGCGTACATGTACGCCCGTGGGAATTCCGGTCCCCGCCGCTAACCGGTCGGGGACCAGACCAGAATGCCTGCTGAAATCATTCAGCAGGCATCCCGGCACATCGCCAGGGGGGTTTTGAGACCCCCACTATGTCAGAGTTCCCCGCAGTTCGCCGGTAAATACTCACCGGTGGTCTGTGGCGCTTCCGGGTCTCATGTGACCACATGACCCAGAAAAGGGTGATGATTGGTGGTGTAACAGACAAAACCAATCATCATCCACACAGTACTGGAGGGCGGCACTGATGCCATCCCCCAGTACAGCAGTGATTGGGCGGCCGTAGTGACCACACCAATCACTGCAGTATGGGGAGGTGGGATCAGGAGCACGCCGCTCCGTTCTGCCCACCATTACTGTGCGATCTAAAGCAATAACTGACGGCTCTCCTCAGCTGAATGCTTACACCTGCGCCTGGAATAGCCGGCAGTGTTCTCGCTTCACAGTAGTTTAGAGAAAGGAAGGAATTTCCAGTGCGGGATCAATGCAACAGGTTCCTTATTGCGGATCACATGGAATACACAGCACCAACGCGTTTTATGGCATGATTAAGGGTCCAGCTTGACCCGAAACGCATTGGTGCTATCTATGTATTCCATGTGATTCGCAATAAAGAACCTGTTGATCCCGCGCTGGAAATTCCTTCCTTTATCATTACTGTGCGATCTGGTGTTCAGGATGGAGCCCCGTGCTGCCAGTACCTCCTTGCCCCCTTTCTGTGGCCCCTTGGCACAGAAAGCAGCCATGGTAAGCTTTAGATTAGGTAGGGACAGTTAGGAGTAAAAAAAACTAACAAAAAAATAATATATCATTTTTTTTTCCAGCGTACTATCCGTAGGTGTCCGCGGGTCCGTAGCACCTTTAGCTTTTGGAACATCTGGAGGTCTGCAGGTTGAAGACCGCTGTAATCAGACATTGACAAGCGGTGATGATAAAGGGGGGGGGGGTGGGTGGTCTGATGACAGGGATGATGAAAGGTGGTGATGATGAAGGGGTGTGGGATGATGACAGGGGAATGATGACTGGCGGTGATGATGAAGGGGGAGGATGATGACAGTGGGGGGATGATGACAGGCGGTGATGATGAAGGGGGGGATGAGGACAGGGGGATGATGACAGGGTGATGATGATGAGGGTGTTAATGACGGGGGTCTGGATGATGACAGGGGGGGGATGATGTATTTCCCACCCTAGGCTTATAGTCGAGTCAATAACGGTCCTCGGCTTATATTCGGGTCGGCTTATACTCGAGTATATACGGTACTTGTGAAACTAAAAAAAAATTTTGGTTATTACCAGCAATTTAGAATTAAAAATCTAATTTTTCACTTTTATGGCCCACTGTTCAAAAAACCTGTGAGGTGTAAGTACTCACTGTAACCCTTGTTACGTTCCTGGAGGGGAGTGCACATGACCCCCGACTTCAATTCCAGCAAAATTCTCTCTCATAAAGACTGACTGGCGCTCCTTCTGTTCTGAGACCTGTAGTGCACCAGCAGAGCACTTAAAATCCACATATGGGGCATTTTCTTAAGCTGGAGAAATTGGCCTTCAAATTTTGGAGTCCATTTTCTCCTATTACCCCTTGTGAAAATGAAAAATTTGGGGTAACATCATCATTTTAGTGTTAAAAATCTAATTTTCCATTTTCACGTCCAACTTCAACGCAAAGTCGTCAAACACCTGTGGGATGTTAAGGCTCACTATACCGTTTGTTACGTTCTTGAGGGGTGTAGTTTCAAAAATAGTATGCCATGTGTGTTTTTTTTTTTTTTTTGTTCTGGTACCATGGGGCTTCCTAAATGCAACATGGCCCCCAAAAACCATGACAGCAAAATTTGTTTAAAAAAAAATCCCACAGCTGTATTTTTTATTTATTTACCGTATTTATCGGGGTATACCACGCACCGGCATATAACACGCACCCTCATTTTACCAAGGATATTTGGGTAAAAAAAGTTTTTTACCCAAACATCCATGGTAAAATGAGGGTGCGTGTGTGCGCGTGTATACCCCGATACACCCCCAGGAAAGGCAGGGGGAGAGAGGCCGTTGCTGCCCGCTTCTCTCCCCCTGCCTTTCCTGGGGTCTAGAGCCCTGCTGCCGGCCCTTCTCTCCCCCTGGCTATCGGCGCCGCTGCCCTTTCTGTCCCCCTGACTATCGGTGCCGGCCTCCGGCGTGCGTCCTCTGCGTCGTTGCTATGCGCTGCGCGGCGTATGACGTCAGTGTGCCGCGCCGTGCATAGCAACGACGCAGGGGACGCACGCCGGAGGCCTGCAGCAGCGCGGACCCAACCCAGGTAATTATGCCACCGGGGATGGGGGGGGGGGGGCAGCGGCGCCGGCGATGGGTGCCGCTGCCCCTTCTCTCCCCCTGGCTGTCGGTGCCGCTTCTCTCCCCCTGGCTATCTGCGCCGGCAATGGGGCGCCGGCGCCGATAGTCAGGGGGACAGAAAGGGCAGCGGCGCCGATAGCCAGGGGGAGAGAAGGGCTGGCAGCAGGTCTCTGGACCCCAGGAAAGGCAGGGGGAGAGAAGCGGGCAGGAACGGCCTCTCTCCCCCTGCCTTTCCTGGGGGTGTATCGGCGTATAACACGCACATAGACTTTAGGCTAAATATTTTAGGCTAAAAAGTGCGTGTTATACGCCGATAAATACGGTATTTATTTTTTTTAACTTCCGCACCCCTGAGATAAGGCCATTATTCCCAAGCATTCCCCCTCATCTGTCTTTGCCATTTTTTACAGCCGTGTTAAAAATAGTAAATGCAGAGTTCTCAGCATTTATACATCAACTATAAAGACAGGTATATGACACTGCTGCTAGCATAAATTGTATCCCTTTGTGTATCTCCCAGCCCAGCTCATCACTTTACAGTACAGGGATGGGTAGATGCAATTATGAGAGAAGTTTAGCAGTAAAAACCAGTGTATCCCAAAATAGCTAAAGAGGAAGTGTAACCTATTTTTCACCTTTGTCAAGCATTGGAAAATGAATAAATGATACATATCTGTCCAATGTGTGTAGACTAGGCTTTGTTCACAGAGGAGATTTATAAAGCCCCATAGTAGATTTTTTTTTTTGCATTAAAAAGTTGCACATACTTGCGCACGTGCGACTTTTCTATACATACTGCGACTTTTAGATTTTTGCTTATTCCAAAGCATATTTCTAAAATCTGTTCACGTAGTAATTATTATTTTTTTGTTTTTTTACTTTGCAGTGGTCATGTATTTATCAAATACGATAGTCACTATTTATGAAGAAAAAAAGGTGGCATCTCCATTTAAGTCGCATATGTGTTCCAGGTCCAACCTGGCTTACAGAATGTGCATATGTCTGCAGAAAAGGAAATTGACACCCACTTTAACAACTGTTCTTGTTCTGCATCATGAAACAAAGCTTGTACATTAATGTTAATTATCGAAAAAATTTATTATATAACTAATAACACTATTAACGTTTAAGGATGAAAATACACACTGCACACCTTGTTAATTTTAGGACACGTACATGCTGGCGTACCCACTAAGTTTTTTAAATTAATGTTGTATTAAAATAGAACAAGGCACAAAATAATTGTGTAAGAATTTTTACAGACTACGTAAACAAACCATATGTGGCACGAAAAATTTTCCTTAAAAAAAAACAAAACTGTAAAACAGCTTCATGCACATTTTGGGGTCGGTAACGTATCGAGCCGCTTTTTTTTTCATGGCTTTACTATTGTTTATGTGCCTGATGGTGCTGCGCGGTTTTCCTTCCTGACGCAAACTCAGCGCAGCGACGCAAGTCTCCGCCCGCCAGCTTCACAAAATGCGGGCTCAAAATTAAACAATAAAGCCTCCAGAGTACGGATATTCATGGTGCGGCATAGTATGTTTTTAAGATTATTCAATCTCTGAAGAGGGTGGATGGGTTGTTGTGGGATAGTTGGAGTGCAGCTATTTAGTGCCAGGCAGGCCAGTCAGAGTGTCACCCCATGCAGTACCAACCCCCCCCCCCCCCCCCCCGGTCACTCTCTAGCAACGCTACTGGTAATAAAAGGATAGATAAAAAGCTTTGGCTGTTAACATAAAGGAAGACTTTTCTGCTTTAAAAAATGCTTTTGTAAGCGGGTTTCCCAGGTTTTGCTTACGTGCGATCTATTTATCAAGGTCGTGTGACTATTTGATAAATAGGTTTGCACGTAAGCAAAAGGAAGTTAAAAAAAAAAAAATTGTCATATAAAAGCCATACGTTTGAAAAGAATGGTAAATCTCTTTCATAATGTTTTGGTTTTCCATCAGAAAATGTTGAGTATTTTTCCACATATATCTATGCTTTATTTTAATTATACGGTATTCATCTGTATGGCATAGTGCAATCTACAGGGTGGGCCATTTATATGGATACACCTTAATAAAATGGGAATGGTTGGTGATATTAACTTCCTGTTTGTGGCACATTAGTGTATGTGAGGGGGGGAAACTTTTCAAGACCATGGCGGCCATTTTGAAGTCAGCCATTTAGAATCCAACTTGTTTTTTCAAAGGGAAGAGGGTCATGTGACACATCAAACTCATTGGGAATTTTACAAGAAAAACAATGATGTGCTTGGTTTTAACGTACCGTATATGCCGGCGTATAAGACGACTGGGCGTATAAGACGACCCCCAACTTTTACAATTAAAATATAGAGCTTGGGATATACTTGCGTATAAGACTACTCCTCCTACCGTAGTTACCTTGTAGTTCCCCCCATATTAGGTAGGCAGTATAGTTCCCCCACATTAGGTCGGCAGCATGTTCCCCCACATTAGGTCGGCAGCATGTTCCCCCACATTAGGTCGGCAGCATGTTCCCCCACATTAGGTCGGCAGCATGTTCCCCCACATTAGGTCGGCAGCATGTTTCCCCACATTAGGTCGGCAGCATGTTCCCCCACATTAGGTCGGCAGCATGTTCCCCCACATTAGGTCGGCAGCATGTTCCCCCACATTAGGTCGGCAGCATGTTCCCCCACATTAGGTCGGCAGCATGTTCCCCCACATTAGGTCGGCAGCATGTTCCCCCACATTAGGTCGGCAGCATGTTCCCCCACATTAGGTCGGCAGCATGTTCCCCCACATTAGGTCGGCAGCATGTTCCCCCACATTAGGTCGGCAGCATGTTCCCCCACATTAGGTCGGCAGCATGTTCCCCCACATTAGGTCGGCAGCATGTTCCCCCACATTAGGTCGGCAGCATGTTCCCCCACATTAGGTCGGCAGCATGTTCCCCCACATTAGGTCGGCAGCATGTTCCCCCACATTAGGTCGGCAGCATGTTCCCCCACATTAGGTCGGCAGCATGTTCCCCCACATTAGGTCGGCAGCATGTTCCCCCACATTAGGTCGGCAGCATGTTCCCCCACATTAGGTCGGCAGCATGTTCCCCCACATTAGGTCGGCAGCATGTTCCCCCACATTAGGTCGGCAGCATGTTCCCCCACATTAGGTCGGCAGCATGTTCCCCCACATTAGGTCGGCAGCATGTTCCCCCACATTAGGTCGGCAGCATGTTCCCCCACATTAGGTCGGCAGCATGTTCCCCCACATTAGGTCGGCAGCATGTTCCCCCACATTAGGTCGGCAGCATGTTCCCCCACATTAGGTCGGCAGTTCCCCCACATTAGGTCGGCAGTTCCCCCACATTAGGTCGGCAGCATGTTCCCCCACATTAGGTCGGCAGCATGTTCCCCCACATTAGGTCGGCAGCATGTTCCCCCACATTAGGTCGGCAGCATGTTCCCCCACATTAGGTCGGCAGCATGTTCCCCCACATTAGGTCGGCAGCATGTTCCCCCACATTAGGTCGGCAGCATGTTCCCCCACATTAGGTCGGCAGCATGTTCCCCCACATTAGGTCGGCAGCATGTTCCCCCACATTAGGTCGGCAGCATGTTCCCCCACATTAGGTCGGCAGCATGTTCCCCCACATTAGGTCGGCAGCATGTTCCCCCACATTAGGTCGGCAGCATGTTCCCCCACATTAGGTCGGCAGCATGTTCCCCCACATTAGGTCGGCAGCATGTTCCCCCACATTAGGTCGGCAGCATGTTCCCCCACATTAGGTCGGCAGCATGTTCCCCCACATTAGGTCGGCAGCATGTTCCCCCACATTAGGTCGGCAGCATGTTCCCCCACATTAGGTCGGCAGCATGTTCCCCCACATTAGGTCGGCAGCATGTTCCCCCACATTAGGTCGGCAGCATGTTCCCCCACATTAGGTCGGCAGCATGTTCCCCCACATTAGGTCGGCAGCATGTTCCCCCACATTAGGTCGGCAGCATGTTCCCCCACATTAGGTCGGCAGCATGTTCCCCCACATTAGGTCGGCAGCATGTTCCCCCACATTAGGTCGGCAGCATGTTCCCCCACATTAGGTCGGCAGCATGTTCCCCCACATTAGGTCGGCAGTTCCCCCACATTAGGTCGGCAGCTCCCCCACATTAGGTCGGCAGCTCCCCCCCCCCACAATAGTAGGCAGCTCCCCCCCCCACAATAGTAGGCAGCTCCCCCCCCCCCACAATAGTAGGCAGCTCCCCCCCCCCACAATAGTAGGCAGCTCCCCCCCCCCCCACACACACACAATAGTAGGCAGCTCCCCCCCCCCACACACACACAATAGTAGGCAGCTCCCCCCCCCACAATAGTAGGCAGCTCTCCCCCCCCCCCACAATAGTAGGCAGCTCCCCCCCACAATAGTAGGCAGCCCCCCCCCCACAATAGTAGGCAGCTCCCCCCCCCACAATAGTAGGCAGCTCCCCCCCCCACAATAGTAGGCAGCTCCCCCCCCCCCACAATAGTAGGCAGCTACCCCCCCCCCCACAATAGGAGGCAGCTCCCCCCCCCACAATAGTAGGCAGCTCCCCCCCCACAATAGGAGGCAGCTCCCCCCCCCCCCCACAATAGTAGGCAGCTCCCCCCCCCCACAATAGTAGGCAGCTCCCCCCCCCACAATAGTAGGCAGCTCCCCCCCCCCCACAATAGTAGGCAGCTCCCCCCCCCCACAATAGTAGGCAGCTCCCCCCCCACAATAGTAGGCAGCTCCCCCCCACACAATAGTAGGCAGCTCCCCCCCACACAATAGTAGGCAGCTCCCCCCCACACAATAGTAGGCAGCTCCCCCCACCACAATAGTAGGCAGCTCCCCCCCACACAATAGTAGGCAGCTCCCCCCCACACAATAGTAGGCAGCTCCCCCCCACACAATAGTAGGCAGCTCCCCCCCACACAATAGTAGGCAGCTCCCCCCCACACAATAGTAGGCAGCTCCCCCCCACACAATAGTAGGCAGCTCCCCTCCCCCAAAATAGTAGGCAGCTCCCCCCACAGACATACAACTTCCAGCCATATAGAGTGTATGGCTGGAGGCTGTATGTCTGTGTACTGGCCCCACAGTGTTCCGGTCACCGATCCTCCGGCCCGGGGTCACAATCTACTGCTATGGCCTATGGATCATAGCAGCAGTCCCGGGACCGGAGGAGCGGTGAACGGAACACTGTAGATGACGCGCCGCCGGTCACTCACCAGGCCCCCGACGGCGCTCGTCCTCCTGCGCCTCTATGGTTGTGCGCACAACCATAGAGAGGTGGAGAAGCGCAGAAGGACCGGAGGAAGACCGGAGGAGGACGCATGTCGGCCGGGGAATGGTTAGTGACCCGCGGACATCCTTAGGACCCGAAAAGCTTTTTCGGGACACAGGGATGTCCGGCATAGGAATACTTATGATTATCTGCCCGGGCCGGCTCCTGTGCGCGGCTGCAGGCGGGGGCCGGCCAGAGCATGTAAAAACGAATTCATGTATATTAAAAGCCAGGGTGCCTCCAGCTGTTGTGAAACTACAATTACCAGTATGCCCGGACAGCCTTTGCCGGTCCGGGCATGCTGGGAGTTGTAGTTTCACAACAACTGGAGGCACCCTGGTTTTTAAGTATACAGTTATTAGTTTGTACATGCTCTGGCTGGCCCCTGCCTGCAGCCGCACACAGGAGCCGGGCGGGCAGATAATCATAAGTATTCCTATGCCGGACCCCAATACCCGGCGTATAAGATGACCCCCGACTTTTCAGAAGAAAATTTGGGGTTAAAAAGTCGTCTTGTACACCGGGATATACGGTAACTTTATTCTTTCATGAGTTATTTACAAGTTTCTGACCACTTATAAAATGTGTTCAATGTGATGCCCATTGTGTTGGATTGTCAATGCAACCCTCTTCTCCCACTCTTCACACACTGATAGAAACACTGCAGGAGAAATGCTAGCACAGGATTCCAGTGTCCGTAGTTTCAGGTGCTGCAGAATGGGCAAAACAAAAATTGGAACAGGACCCTCAGTTTACGCAGAAGATTTTGTTCAGTGATGAGGCAAACTTTTATGTGAATGATGAACTTAACAAACAAAACCACCGCTATTGGTCTGACACTAACCCACATTGGATAGATCCCTCCAAGACAGTTGGAACACAAAAATTGATGGTATGGTATGGTGTGGTATATAGGGTACAAAGATAGTGGGGCCATTCTTCATCAATGGAATCCTCAAGGCCACTGGATATGCGAAATAGCTACATGATGTGTTTCCCTCTTTATACACTGAAGCTGGCACGTTCCCTGAGTTTTCCCAACAAGATGGTGACCACCACATTATGGGTGTCAGGTCCGAGCATTCCTAGATGAACAGTTTCCTGGAAAGTGGATTGGTCATCGTGGGCCAGTTGAATGGCCCCCAAGGTCTCCCGATCTGACCCCCTTAGACTTTTATCTTTGGGGTCATCTGAAGGCAATTATCTATGCTGTTAAGATACGAGATGTGCAGCACCTGAAACTACGGATACTGGAAGCCTGTGCTAGCATTTCTCCTGCGGTGTATATAGTAGTATATAGCAGTGTATACGGATACTGGATGCCTGTGCTAGTATTTCTCCTGCAGTGTATATAGTAGTATATAGTAGTGTATACGGATACTGGAAGCCTGTGCTAGCATTTCTCCTGCGGTGTATATAGTAGTATATAGCAGTGTATACGGATACTGGAAGCCTGTGCTAGCATTTCTCCTGTGGTGTATATAGTAGTATATAGCAGTGTATACGGATACTGGATGCCTGTGCTAGCATTTCTCCTGCGGTGTTGCTATCAGTGCGTGAAGAGTGGGAGAAGAGGGTTGCATTGACAATCCAATACAATGGGCAGCACATTGAACGCATTTTATAAGTGGTCAGAAACTTGTAAATAACTCATGAAAGAATAAAGTTATGTTAAAACCAAGCACGTCATTTTTTTCTTGTGAAATTACCAAGAAGTTTGATGTGTCACATGACCCTCTTCCTATTGAAAAAAACAAAAGATGGATTCAAAATGTCCGACTTCAAAATGGCCACCATGGTCACCACCCATCTTGAAAAGTTTCCCCCCTCACATATACTAATGTGCCACAAACAGGAAGTTAATATTACCAACCATTCCCATTTTATTAAGGTATATCCATATAAATGGCCCACCTTATACTGTTCTATTCCATGCAGTGTAGAAGGACATGTCCATGCCTAGCAAAATTCCAAATAAACCTGTTTGGCAAATGCTCAAAAAATAGGACCCTGTGGATATGTTTAATGTATCCTAAACTGAACACAGTTTAATAATAAAGCAAGAGAACACTTTAATGTTGCATTAAAACTTGTTGGATTAATGCACTGTGCAGAATGATTTATATGAAGGAGCATCATATACTAATAATTATATACTTTTTCTTCTCTATAACATATTACTATAGTGAAGACCACATGAAATTGCAGGTCACCCCTTTCTATCCTACTAGCACTCCAATAAATGTTATTTGGATGCTTGTCTGTAAAGGAACACTTATTGCAAAATACCAGCAATGATCAGGGTAATCTGCCCCTGTAAAGTTGTGACTGTGTGTGCTGTGATAGTATGATAAGTGGTTGAAAGTAATTGTGAGCTGGGATCAGAAACAAAGGTAATTAAGTTTCAAATTTTTGAGTCTCTAAAATACATAGTTACATAGTTAGTACGGTTGAAAAAAGACATACGTCCATCAAGTTCAACCAGGGAATTGAAGGATAGGCGTGTGGCGCGATATTGGGGAAGGGATGGGATTTTATATTTCTTCATAAGCATTAATGTTATTTTGTTCCAGGAATGTATCTAACCCTGTTTTAAAGCTGTTAATGTTTCCTGCTGTGACCAGTTCCTGAGGTAGACTGTTCCATAAGTTCACAGTTCTTATGGTAAAGAAGGTGTGTCGCCCCTTGAGACTAAACCTTTTCTTCTCCAGACGGTGGGAGTGCCCCCTCGTCCTTTGGGGGGGTTTGACCTTGAACAGTTTTTCTCCATATTTTTTGTATGGGCCATTAATATACTTATATACATTTATCATATCCCCCCTTAAACGTCTCTTCTCAAGACTAAACAATTGTAACTCCTTTAATCGCTCCTCATAGCTAAGATGTTCCATGCCCCATATTAGTTTAGTCGTGCGTCTCTGCACCCTTTCCAGCTCCGCAGTGTCCCTTTTATGGACAGGCGACCAAAACTGAACAGCATATTCCAGGTGAGGCCGTACCAATGCTTTATAAAGGGGGAGTATTATGTCCCTGTCCCTTGATTTCATTCCTCTTTTTATACATGACAATATCCTGCCGGCTTTGGAAGCAGCAGCCTGACATTGCATGCTATTCTGTAGTCTGTGATCTACAAGTACACCCAGATCCTTCTCTACCAGTGACTCTGTCAGTTTAATTCCCCCTAAGACATACGACGCATGCAGGTTCTTAGTACCCAGATGCATAACTTTACATTTATTCACATTGAACCTCATTTGCCAAGTGGATGCCCAGACACTTAGTCTATCCAAGTCATCTTGTAACCTATACACCTCCTCTATAGACTGTACTGTGCTACAAAGCTTGGTGTCATCTGCAAAGATAGAAACAGAGCTGTTAATGCCATCCTCTATATCATTGATAAATAAATTAAAGGAATATGATCTAAAGGAATATTATTTTTTGTTGATAGGTTATGTCTTGGAAGGTAAAACTGCCCTTGCAGACAATCATGAGGCTGCTGCAGGTCCTGGTTCCACAAGTAGAGAAGATCTGCATTGACAAGTAAGCTTGGTGTTTTTTTTTGTGTTTTTTTTTGCCGCACATAGTTTGTGTCCAATTTTTGTAGATTATATTCTAGGCCAGTTTATTTAAAAGTTTGTGTGAAAACTAAACAAGATTGTGAGTATTATAAACTATGAATTCAAGTCTTTCCTTTTGCATGCAAATAGAGCAGTGGGGCAGAAATTTGTGCAAGGCACACAAAAAATAAATAAATAAAAAACGAACCCACATTTATTATTGGGCACAGCCAGATATCAAGTCAAACACAATTAGAAACTGCTTGCCACAAAATAGACACAAACACACTTGGTAAGTGTTCCCCACTGTGATGGGTGTTTATATAGAAATGTATACACAAGATGAGGTATATACTTTCCTGCACATGACTAATCAAGGCACACACAGTACCCCCTACTGGTTGATTTTAAAAGGGTTAACCAACATAAGGTAACTTTAGTAATTAAATATCATACAGTAATGGACATTTACCAAGGATCTGTGTTTGTGGTAAATGGCTGTGTCCTGTGTCCCCTTTCACACTGCTGGCTTGTTTTTGGGAACTGGCTACTTCCTGTTTCTGTGGCCTCCCATAGACAACAATCACCAGGATCCTTTTTTTTTTTCATGGTGGGAGGGGACTGATTTCCCTCCCATACATCGGTCACCCCACCCATTGCAGCACAGCACAACCTGCACACAAGCTGCGATGATGGATGCACGCACATGTGCGCAGGTAACGTCATTAGGGAGCTGGCTTCACACACAACAGTCAAAGCAGCCAAGCCCCTTTCAGCACCTAACTTGTGATGTATTGTCTTAGGCTGCACAGCAGGCTGGGAAAGGTCCGAGACAACACTCATGTTGTAGGTTGCAAAAAATTTACTTCCAGGGAAAAGAAAGACAAAGAAATCCGATAGCTGCCACCAAACAGCAAAGTATATTAGTAACTTTGCAGCCCCTTTACATTGAAAGAACAAAAATATTCCGTAATACCCCTTTTAAAGGGTATATAATAGTAAAAATGCAAAAATCAGCCAAATTAATCAATAGTACAGCTTAGTATAGACACATATTCAAAAATCGAATTTCTCGGTCGGCTCCATTGGGGGGACACTCAAACCGTATATCTTGCGGTCACTAGGAGGCTGACACTAGGCATACAAAAGAAAGTCTGCCCCTTTTGGCAGGCTATACCCCGCCTTCTGACCCTGAGCTAATCAGTTTTAGCTTAGTGTCAATAGGAGGCAGACACAGGTCTGGAGATCTCCAGACCTGGTCTTCTTTTTTTTATTTTATAAGCTAGGGCCTGTTGTAGGTTCTTTTCTCCTTTTTATTTCTGTTTTTTTTAGGTGAGGGTTCAGGAGCATGGCGCTTCCTGTTCCCCCATATGTGACTAAGGGGCACGGGGCATAGAGTATGCACCGTTAATCCCTTCCCGCCAACGGCCAGCGCCTAGGGTTGCACCTTTAGTCCAGATCCCCCTACCCTCCCTGCTTGTCCCGCTGTCTCAGTCTGATGTGACGCAGTGACAAATAGGTGGCTGAAGACATCTTAGGTGAGTATGTGCTGGTCACTGGGCGAGTATCTTGAGCTCCCCCCCCCCCCTCTCTCCCCCTCTTTTTCTTTCTTTCTTCCTTACTTAGGGGGCCCCTTATACCTGGGGCCCCAGGGGGATTTTTCCTAAATTTTCATTCATTTTTATTATTATAGGGGGCAGGGATACGAGCTTTATATATGCAGTGTCGGGGCTCCGGGGACAGAGGGGCAGCTCTCCTCCCACTCCCCTTTGCCATCCCCGACACTACTCACTGACTTCTCCAGCTCCAGCGCACCGACCGCAGCGCCTGTCAGCTGGACTGCGGTCACGCGGCCAGCTCCACAGTTTTTCTTTCTCTACCGCTTCTAGGGCATGTCGCGCGTCGGGTCGGGAATTAATTTAGGGTGCAGTTGCGGCCTGGTCCGGCACTTAACTCCACCCTTTCTTTGCATCGGGCACGCTGGAGGGGCTCCCGGCCTCCTCCTCCTGCTGCCAGCCAATGGTCTATCAGCGCACGCACCAGGGGTCACTGATTCTCCTATCAGCTCGGTGTGCACTTTGGGGGGGTCAGCTTCTGTACTCCTCCCTCTCCTCTTCCAATAGGATCCATCTGGGTGCGGAGTCCACTCCCCCTGGTTTGTGCTGCCTGCTTCTCTCCTCCCTCCTTCCTGCTCTGCGGGCCATTTCTCCTCAACAGCGGTATGCCTCTTCATCTCTGAACACAAGACAGCTACAGCCTGCTTCTCAGCTCTAGCTGCGGGACACAGGACCTGGGTGAGATTGCTCCAATTTATTTGCTAACTGCTTTCCTACTAGCACTTATGTCCGACCCCAGACCCGAACCTCCCTCAAGACAGGCGACCGCAGCCTCAGTCACCTACTACGCTTGCGTGGGCTGCAAGACCAAAATGCCTGGTGGTTCCACTGAATCCACCTCTTCCGCCTGTTCCACCACATGCACCATCCCTCCTATTTCTGGATCTCAGGATGTCTCCCTGGAACATGCGGCACCCGCCTCTCCTCCAGAGTGGGTTTCTTCCCTTTCTCAGTCAATGTCTGACCTGGCTAGGGTCTCCAGATCAGTGGCCTCTGCTTTGGAGCGGTCTTCCCTGCTCAGACTCTCCTGACCCCCACTTCCAGCGCTCTCGCAAGCGCCCTAAAGTGATTTTGTCTGGCTTTTCTCCAGAGTTGCGTATTCAGGATAAACATTCTTACCGTAGATCACGCTTCTCTTCCCTAGCTTGCCGGCAGCGCCCCTTCTCTAGGGGCTGCTCCCCCCAGTGACCATCCCATCCTTGTTCTAGATCTAACACACCTCAGTCTAAGGCTACCACCGCACACTCCCACTCTGGTCGGAATCCACCTCAGATCATGAGGACCAATCTGCCGTGTCTGATATGGTGGACGGTTTGGTGTCAGCCATCAGGGACACTTTTCATCTGTAGGACCCAAGAACTTTGAATCCTGATCCGGAAGTTTCTTTTCGTTGCTCTTGGCGTTCTCCCAAGGCTTTCAGTTCTCATACGGAATTTGACGCCTTGCTGGACGCAGCTTGGAAGCATCCAGACAAACGATTCAAGGGAACCTAGAAGATTTAAGCTGAGTTTCCCTTTCCTCCAGGTCTGGTTTTCAAGTGGACAACGCCACCTGCAGTTGATCCTCTAGTTTCTCGTCTGTCCAAATCTACTACTCCTCTGGCGAACGCAGAATCCTGTAAGGATCCTGCGGACAGGAAGATCGAGAACTTGTCGAAATTTGTCTTTGAAGCGGCAGGTTTGTCCTTGCTACCCACCTTCCCATCTGCATGGGTGGCCAAGGCAGTTCAGGCCTTCTCAGCTGCCACAGGGCATCCTGTCAGGCACCACTCGGGAGGACTCGGCAGATCTCTCTCAGGTCGGAAACTTCCTCTGTTCAGTGGCCTTGGAGTCAGCCCGATGCACGGCTTTTCCCTCCAGTAATTTGGTTGCGATTCATCGCTCCATGTGGCTGAAGGTGTGGGATGCGGATGCTGCTTCGAAGAAATCTCTAACAGGGTTGCCTTTCTCCAGTTCTCAGCTCAGCAAAATTATTTCCGAAGCTACTGGGGTGAAAGTTCTCTGCTGCCGCAGAAGACTGCTTACTTTCGTTCCTTTGCATCGGATCGCCCTCCCAAGCAGGCGCACTCCCAATCTCGAAAAGCCCCTTCTTTCAAGGCACGACCTGCCTGGAAGTCAGACAATAGTTTTGGTGGTTTCACGGCCAAGTCCGGTAACCGTAAGCCTCCTTCCTCCTGAAGGGCCCCCATTCGTGTCCTCTTCTCAGGTGGGAGGGCATCTGTCTTTTTTCCGGGAAGTTTGGCTAGCACAGGTTCAGGGCTCCTGGGTCTGGAACGTCCTATCCAATGGTTACCTGATAGCGTTCGCATCCCTTCCCCAGGATCGTTTCTTCCGGTCCCGTCCTCCTCGTTCCCCTTATTTGGCCTTTCATGTCTCTTTAAGTACCTCTGTTTCCAATCGCTGAGCCAGGGTACTTATTCTGATTGGGTGACTGTTACTAGTGGGGTACCACAGGGGTCAGTCTTGGGTCCTGTTCTATTTAATATATTTATTAATGACCTTGTAGAGGGGTTGAATAGTAAAGTAGCAATCTTTGCAGATGATACTAAACTCTGTAAAGCGGTAAACACAATAGAGGACAATGCACAGTTACAAATGGATCTGGATAGTTTGGGGGTTTGGGCTGAGGTGGCAGATGAGGTACAACACTGATAAATGTAAGGTAATGCACATGGGGAGGAAAAAACTGGGACGGGGTTATATATTAAATGGGAGCACACTTGGGAGGACTGACGTGGAAAAGGACTTAGGGGTCTTGGTTAATAGTAAACCTGGCTGTAGTGACCAGTGTCGGGCAGCTGCTGCCAAGGCAAATAAAATCATGGGGTGCATCAATAGGTGCATAGATGCCCACGACAAGAAAATAATTCTACCGCTGTTCAAATCACTAGTCAGACCACACATAGAATACAGTGTACAGTACTGGGCACCAGTGTACAAGAAAGATAGAGGGGAGCTGGAGAGGGTTCAAAGACGGGCAACCAGAGTAATACGGGAAATGGGAGGACTACAGTACCCAGAAAGATAATCAGAATTAGGGTTATTTAGTTTAGAAAAAAGAAGGCTTAGGGGAGACCTAATTATTAGGTATAAATATATCAGGGGACCTTACAGAGATCTCTCCCATGATCTATTTATACCCAGGACTGTATCTATAACAAGGGGACATCCTCTACGTTTAGAGGAAAGAAGGTTTCTACACCACCACAGACGGGGGTTCTTTACTGTAAGAGCAGTGAGACTGGGGAATTTTCTCCCAGAGGGAGGGGTCATGGCGAACTCTGTAAAAGTTCAAAAGGGGTCTGGATGCTTTTTGGGAGAATAATAACATTGATGGTTATGTATACTAGATATTTAGGGACAACATGTTGATCCAGAGATTTATTCTGACTGCCATATTTGGATTCGGGAAGGAATTTTTGCCTCTAGTATGAGGTTCTTTTTTGCCTTCCCCTGCATCAACTCAGTAGGGACTCATTAGGGATATAGGTTGAACTAGATGGACTCTGGTCTTTTTTTCAACCTTACGAACTATGTTACTATGTTTCCCTCCTCGCTCATGGAGTGATTTGTACCAGTTCCTCCAGGGGAGTGTTGTTCGGGGTTCTACTCGAATCTCTTTGTCATCCTCAAGAAAGAGGGCTCTGTCTGTCCCATTCTGGACCTTAAGCTACTCAACCTCAACCTATGTCATTTTTGCATGGAGTCCCTCCGCTCCGTGGTGGCTTCCATGGACCAGGGGGAGTTCCTTTTTTCCGTGGATATCCAGGATGCCTATCTGCACATCCCTATTTTCCCCTCCCATGAGCGTTACCTCTTCTTTGCTGTCCCTGTGGGTCACTTTTCAGTTCTTTGCTCTTCCTTTTGGCCTAGCTACGGCTCCCATGGTTTTATCCAAAGTCATGGCGGCAGTGATTGCCATCCTTCGGGCCCGGGGGATCTTGGTCCTCCCTTACCTGGACGATCTTTTGATCAAAGCCCTGTCCTGGTCCCAAAACTTGGAGAGCCTTAATCTCATGGTACAGACTCTGTCCGCCTTCAGTTGGGTGATCAACAAGAAAAAGTCCAACCTATCTCCCTCCCAGTCTCTTGTCTTTCTGGGTCTCCTTTTTTACACGGCAGCCGCCCGTGCTAGTCTTCCTCTGGACAAGTGCTGCTCCCTCCAGGAGTGTGTCTGTCGCCTACGGCGCCTCTCTCTGGTTCCGATTCGCTTCTGCATGGAGGTACTGTGCCAGTTGGTGGCGGCCATGGAGGTGTGGTCCCTTTCGCCCAGTTTCGCTATCGCCCTCTCCAGCTGTCCATCTTGGCCCGGTGGGACAAGTCGCTGTCTACTCTGGATTGCCGGATTTCCCCTCCGTTCGTCAGTCTCTTCTGTGGTGTCTCCACTCTCCCCTCCTTCTCCAGGGGCGGTTATTTCTTGCCCTCCACTGGTAGGTAGTCATGACCAATGTGAGTCTCCAGGGTTGATGAGGTGTGTTTCAGGATCTGACTGTCCAGGGTCGCTGGTCTCCTCAGGAGGCTCACCTTCCCATCAATCTTCTGGAGCTCCGTGCCATCTTTCTTTGCCTCCTCCACTGGGAGATCCTCCTACAGGGTCGTCCGGTTTGTGTCCAATCGGACAACGCCATGGCCGTTGCATATATCAATCGCCAGGGCGGCACGCACAGTCGCTTGGCAGTGGAGGAGGTCTCCAAGATTCTACTCTGGGCCGAGACTTGAGTTCCCGCCCTCTCCACGATCCACATTCCGGGTGTGGAGATTTGAGAAGCGGACTTTCTCAGCTGCTCCTCCAGGGATCCGAGGGAGTGGTCTCTCCATCCAGAGGTGTTTGCACAGATCTGTGATCTCTGGCAGACCCCGGACGTGGATCTCTTTGCGTCTTGCCACAACAGACAAGTTCCTTGCTTTGTCGCGAAGTCGCGAGACCCTCTGACGCTGGACGCACTTGTCCTTCCATCTTCCTTACCTCTTTCTTCCTCTCCTGCCCAGGGTTCTTAGGAAACTCAATGCGAATGGCATTCCAACCATTCTGGTGGCTCCAGACTGGCCCAGGCGTGCTTGGTATGCCAACGTAATCCAGCTGGTCGCCAATATACCACTGCGTCTTCCAGTTTGCACCGATCTGCTCTCCCAGGGTCCTCTCTGCCACCCCAGTTTACTGTCGCTGCATTTGATGGGGGTTTTCTTCCGGGGTGATTCGCACCAAGTCTTCTTGCTTCTCCCAGGTCTCCCACTCTTGCTAGGGATCTCAACTTGGTACTTAGCTCTTTGAGGGAGGCTCTGTTCGAACCTCTCCGGGACGCCTCTCTTCGCATCCTTTCATGGAAGGTCACCTTCCTCATCGCGATTACCTCAATTTGGAGGGTCTCTGACCTGGCGGCTCTCTCTTGTTGTTCTCCCTTCTTGGTCCTTCATCAGGACAAGGTGGTTTTCGGCCGCCTCCCTCCTACTTACCCAAGGTTGTTTCCCCATTTCACATGAACGAGGAGATCGTTCTTCCTTCATTTTGTCCGGCTCCATCCAACGGAAAGGAGCGTTCCCTACATAGTCTGGACGTTGTTGAAGCTGTCCAGATCTATCTTTCCATCACCACCTTCTTTCGGCAGGGTGACTCCTTCTTTGTGATTCCGGAGGGTGGTGCAAGGGTCTTCCGGCTTCCAAAGCGACCATTTTGCAGTGGATCAGTTCTGCCATCTCTGAATCGTAACGTTGTAAAGGATAGGTCCCACCTTTTAGGGTGACTGCGCATTCCACGTGTTCCGTTGGGGCTTCTTGGGAGCTCAGCTATAGGTCTTTGACCTTGCAAGTCTGTAAGGTGGCCACCTGGTCGTCCTTACACCCTTTCTCTAAATTCTACCAGGTGCACACGTTTGCGTCAGCTGACGCTGGTTTGGGTCGCAAAGTGTTGCAGGCGGCACTGGCTCAGTCTTCTTCTTGATTCTGAATTGAGTGTTTTTCCCACCCCGGCAACTGCTTTGGTACGTCCCACGGTCTCTGTGTCCCCCAATGGAGCCGACCGAGAAAAGTAGATTTTTTATGCTTACTGTAAAAATCTCTTTCTCGGAGGATCCATTGGGGGGGGGGGGGGGGGGGTAATACAGCACCCATCCATTGGCCAGCATTTATCATTGTGGGTGTATGTGAAGCATATTTCTACACCTTTTTTTGTTTTTTTTCGTGTGTGTGTGCTGGTAATGTGTAGAAGCACCACATTTATTAAATGGTCATAGAGCATTTGATGAATGTTGTGCAGGTCACATTTTCTGAAATTTATCTCTTCACATACACCAAAAAGCTAATCTAAGTCTGGGCTGGTGAAGTTTTAGAGACTTTTCAGTGGTTTTGCGCCTTTTTGTGCCTTTTGTAGACACAAAAAACAGTCTAAAGACAATGATAAATGTGGGCCATTGTGTTTGTTGCTATGGTTCGGTTTTCTGTCCGAGGGGTTGTTTTAAGTTCCTTTTTTTTGTCTGGTTCCCTCAGACACCTGCTGTTTTTTTTTTTTCTCTGTCGATCCTCTCCTTCTGCTTTGGGACTAAACTGATTAGCTCAGGGTCAGTAGGCGGGGTATATCCTGCCAAGAGGGGCCGACTTTCTTTTGTATGCCTAGTGGCAGCAAGATATACCCACGGTCTCTGTGTCCCCCAATGGATCCTCCAAGAAAAAGATTTTAAGCATAAAAAATCTACTTAAAAAAAAAAAAAAAAAAAAAAAAAATATATATATATATATATATATATATATATATATATATATATATATATATATATATATATATATATAGATTTCTATTTCTATATTATATATTTATATATTAAATTTTTCATCTCTAATTGTTGAGCTACAAGCTTTGAGTCTAGTGGGTTTTCCCTGTAAAATTTTATATTATTTCCCTCTTTTCAGAGTGGTCTATCTTTAAGTTTGTGTCCTACTGTTACGCCGAGCGCTCCGGGTCCCCGCTCCTCCCCGGAGCGCTCGCTTCACTCTCCCCGCGGCAGCGCTCCGGTCACGTCCTCTGACCCGGGGCGCTGCGATTCCGCTGCCAGCCGGGATGCGATTCGCGATGCGGGTAGCGCCCGCTCGCGATACGCACCCCGGCTCCCCTACCTGACTCGCTCTCCGTCTGTTCTGTCCCGGCGCGCGCGGCCCCGCTCCCTAGGGCGCGCGCGCGCCGGGTCTCTGCGATTTAAAGGGCCACTGCGCCGCTGATTGGCGCAGTGGTCCCAATTAGTGTGTTCACCTGTGCACTTCCCTATATCACCTCACTTCCCCTGCACTCCCTTGCCGGATCTTGTTGCCTTAGTGCCAGTGAAAGCGTTCCTTGTGTGTTCCTTGCCTGTGTTTCCAGACCTTCTGCCGTTGCCCCTGACTACGATCCTTGCTGCCTGCCCCGACCTTCTGCTACGTCCGACCTTGCTTTTGCCTACTCCCTTGTACCGCGCCTATCTTCAGCAGCCAGAGAGGTGAGCCGTTGCTAGTGGATACGACCTGGTCACTACCGCCGCAGCAAGACCATCCCGCTTTGCGGCGGGCTCTGGTGAAAACCAGTAGTGGCTTAGAACCGGTCCACTAGCACGGTCCACGCCAATCCCTCTCTGGCACAGAGGATCCACTACCTGCCAGCCGGCATCGTGACAGTAGATCCGGCCATGGATCCCGCTGAAGTTCCTCTGCCAGTTGTCGCTGACCTCACCACGGTGGTCGCCCAGCAGTCACAACAGATAGCGCAACAAGGCCAACAGCTGTCTCAACTGACCGTTATGCTACAACAGTTACTACCACAGCTTCAGCAGTCATCTCCTCCGCCAGCTCCTGCACCTCCTCCGCAGCGAGTGGCCGCTCCTGGGATACGCTTATCCTTGCCGGATAAATTTGATGGGGACTCTAAGTTTTGCCGTGGCTTTCTTTCCCAATGTTCCCTGCATCTGGAGATGATGTCGGACCTGTTTCCCACTGAAAGGTCTAAGGTGGCTTTCGTAGTCAGCCTTCTGTCCGGAAAAGCCCTGTCATGGGCCACACCGCTCTGGGACCGCAATGACCCCGTCACTGCCTCTGTACACTCCTTCTTCTCGGAAATCCGAAGTGTCTTTGAGGAACCTGCCCGAGCCTCTTCTGCTGAGACTGCCCTGTTGAACCTGGTCCAGGGTAATTCTTCCGTTGGCGAGTATGCCGTACAATTCCGTACTCTTGCTTCAGAATTGTCCTGGAATAATGAGGCCCTCTGCGCGACCTTCAAAAAAGGCCTATCCAGCAACATTAAAGATGTTCTGGCCGCACGAGAAATTCCTGCTAATCTACATGAACTTATTCACCTAGCCACTCGCATTGACATGCGTTTTTCCGAAAGGCGTCAGGAACTCCGCCAAGATATGGACTCTGTTCGCACGAGGCGTTTCTTCTCCTCGGCTCCTCTCTCCTCTGGTCCCCTGCAATCTGTTCCTGTGCCTCCCGCCGTGGAGGCTATGCAGGTCGACCGGTCTCGCCTGACACCTCAAGAGAGGACACGACGCCGTATGGAGAACCTCTGCCTGTACTGTGCTAGTACCGAACACTTCCTGAGAGATTGTCCTATCCGTCCTCCTCGCCTGGAAAGACGTACGCTGACTCCGCACAATGGTGAGACAGTCCTTGATGTCTACTCTGCTTCTCCACGTCTTACTGTGCGGATGTCTGCCTCTGCCTTCTCCTTCTCTACAGTGGCCTTCTTGGACTCAGGATCTGCAGGAAATTTTATTTTGGCCTCTCTCGTCAACAGGTTCAACATCCCGGTGACCAGTCTCGCCAGACCCCTCTACATCAATTGTGTAAATAATGAAAGATTGGACTGTACCATACGTTTCCGCACGGAGCCCCTTCTTATGAGCATCGGATCTCATCATGAGAGGATTGAACTTTTGGTCCTCCCCAATTGCACCTCGGAAATTCTCCTTGGACTTCCCTGGCTTCAACTTCATTCCCCTACCCTGGATTGGTCCACTGGGGAGATCAAGAGTTGGGGGTCCTCTTGTTCCAAGAACTGTCTAAAACCGGTTCCCAGTAACACTTGCCGTAACTCTGTGGTTCCTCCAGTAACCGGTCTCCCTAAGGCCTATATGGACTTCGCGGATGTTTTCTGCAAAAAACAAGCTGAGACTCTACCTCCTCACAGGCCTTATGATTGCCCTATCGACCTCCTCCCGGGCACTACTCCACCCCGGGGCAGAATTTATCCTCTCTCTGCCCCAGAGACTCTTGCCATGTCCGAATACGTCCAGGAGAATCTAAAAAAGGGCTTTATCCGTAAATCCTCCTCTCCTGCCGGAGCCAGATTTTTCTTTGTGTCCAAAAAAGATGGCTCCCTACGTCCTTGCATTGACTACCGCGGTCTTAATAAAATCATGGTTAAGAACCGCTACCCCTTACCCCTCATCTCTGAACTCTTTGATCGCCTCCAAGGTGCCCACATCTTCACTAAATTGGACTTAAGAGGCGCCTATAACCTCATCCGCATCAGAGAGGGGGACGAGTGGAAAACGGCATTTAACACCAGAGATGGACACTTTGAGTATCTGGTCATGCCCTTTGGACTGTGCAACGCCCCTGCCGTCTTCCAAGACTTTGTCAATGAAATTTTTCGTGATTTGTTATACTCCTGTGTTGTTGTATATCTGGACGATATCCTAATTTTTTCTGCCAATCTAGAAGAACACCGCCAGCATGTCCGTATGGTTCTTCAGAGACTTCGTGACAACCAACTCTATGCCAAAATTGAGAAATGTCTGTTTGAATGCCAATCTCTTCCTTTTCTAGGATATTTGGTCTCTGGCCAGGGACTACAGATGGATCCAGACAAACTCTCTGCCGTCTTAGATTGGCCACGCCCCTCCGGACTCCGTGCTATCCAACGCTTTTTGGGGTTCGCCAATTATTACAGGCAATTTATTCCACATTTTTCTACCATTGTGGCTCCTATCGTGGCTTTAACCAAAAAAAATGCTGATCCCAAGTCCTGGCCTCCTCAAGCAGAAGACGCCTTTAAACGACTCAAGTCTGCCTTTTCTTCGGCTCCCGTCCTCTCCAGACCTGACCCTTCCAAACCCTTCCTATTGGAGGTTGATGCCTCCTCAGTGGGAGCTGGAGCTGTTCTTCTACAAAAAAATTCTTCCGGGCATGCTGTCACTTGTGGTTTTTTCTCTAGGACCTTCTCTCCAGCGGAGAGGAACTACTCCATCGGGGATCGAGAGCTTCTAGCCATCAAATTAGCACTTGAGGAATGGAGGCATCTGCTGGAGGGATCAAGTTCTCCTGTTATTATCTACACCGACCACAAGAACCTCTCCTACCTCCAGTCTGCCCAACGGCTGAATCCTCGCCAGGCCCGGTGGTCTCTGTTCTTTGCCCGATTTAATTTTGAGATTCACTTTCGTCCTGCCGATAAGAACATTAGGGCCGATGCTCTCTCTCGTTCCTCGGATGCCTCAGAAGTTGAACTCTCTCCGCAACACATCATTCCACCTGACTGCCTGATCTCCACTTCTCCTGCCTCCATCAGGCAGACTCCTCCAGGAAAGACCTTTGTTTCTCCTCGCCAACGCCTCGGAATCCTCAAATGGGGTCACTCCTCCCATCTCGCAGGTCATGCGGGTATCAAGAAATCTGTGCAACTCATCTCCCGCTTCTATTGGTGGCCGACTCTGGAGACGGATGTTGTGGACTTTGTGCGAGCCTGCACTATCTGTGCCCGGGATAAGACTCCTCGCCAGAAGCCCGCTGGTTTTCTTCATCCTCTGCCTGTCCCCGAACAGCCTTGGTCTCTGATTGGTATGGATTTTATTACTGATTTACCCCCTTCCCGTGGCAACACTGTTATTTGGGTGGTCGTTGATCGATTCTCCAAAATGGCACATTTCATCCCTCTTCCTGGTCTTCCTTCTGCGCCTCAGTTGGCTAAACAATTTTTTGTACACATTTTTCGTCTTCACGGGTTGCCTACGCAGATTGTCTCGGATAGAGGCGTCCAATTCGTGTCTAAATTCTGGAGGGCTCTCTGTAAACAACTCAAGATTAAATTAAATTTTTCTTCTGCATATCATCCCCAGTCCAATGGACAAGTAGAAAGGATTAACCAGATCTTGGGTGATTATTTGCGACATTTTGTTTCCTCCCGCCAGGATGACTGGGCAGATCTCCTCCCATGGGCCGAATTCTCGTATAACTTCAGGGTCTCTGAGTCTTCCTCCAAATCCCCATTTTTCGTGGTGTACGGCCGTCACCCTCTTCCCCCCCTCCCTACTCCCTTGCCCTCTGGTCTGCCCGCTGTGGATGAAATTTCTCGTGACCTTTCCATCATATGGAGAGAGACCCAAAATTCTCTCTTACAGGCTTCATCACGCATGAAGAAGTTCGCGGATAAGAAAAGAAGAGCTCCCCCCGTTTTTTCCCCTGGAGACAAGGTATGGCTCTCCGCTAAATATGTCCGCTTCCGTGTCCCTAGCTACAAGTTGGGACCACGCTATCTTGGTCCTTTCAAAATTTTGTGTCAAATTAATCCTGTCTCTTATAAACTTCTTCTTCCTCCCTCTCTTCGTATCCCTAATGCCTTTCACGTCTCTCTTCTCAAACCACTCATCCTCAACCGTTTTTCTCCCAAATCTGTTCCTCCCACTCCTGTTTCTGGCTCCTCGGACATCTTCTCGGTCAAAGAAATTTTAGCTGCCAAAAAGGTCAGAGGGAAAAATTTTTTTTTAGTGGACTGGGAGGGTTGTGGTCCTGAAGAGAGATCCTGGGAACCTGAGGACAACATCCTAGACAAAAGTCTGCTCCTCAGGTTCTCAGGCTCCAAGAAGAGGGGGAGACCCAAGGGGGGGGGTACTGTTACGCCGAGCGCTCCGGGTCCCCGCTCCTCCCCGGAGCGCTCGCTTCACTCTCCCCGCGGCAGCGCTCCGGTCACGTCCTCTGACCCGGGGCGCTGCGATTCCGCTGCCAGCCGGGATGCGATTCGCGATGCGGGTAGCGCCCGCTCGCGATACGCACCCCGGCTCCCCTACCTGACTCGCTCTCCGTCTGTTCTGTCCCGGCGCGCGCGGCCCCGCTCCCTAGGGCGCGCGCGCGCCGGGTCTCTGCGATTTAAAGGGCCACTGCGCCGCTGATTGGCGCAGTGGTCCCAATTAGTGTGTTCACCTGTGCACTTCCCTATATCACCTCACTTCCCCTGCACTCCCTTGCCGGATCTTGTTGCCTTAGTGCCAGTGAAAGCGTTCCTTGTGTGTTCCTTGCCTGTGTTTCCAGACCTTCTGCCGTTGCCCCTGACTACGATCCTTGCTGCCTGCCCCGACCTTCTGCTACGTCCGACCTTGCTTTTGCCTACTCCCTTGTACCGCGCCTATCTTCAGCAGCCAGAGAGGTGAGCCGTTGCTAGTGGATACGACCTGGTCACTACCGCCGCAGCAAGACCATCCCGCTTTGCGGCGGGCTCTGGTGAAAACCAGTAGTGGCTTAGAACCGGTCCACTAGCACGGTCCACGCCAATCCCTCTCTGGCACAGAGGATCCACTACCTGCCAGCCGGCATCGTGACACCTACCTTTTTTTATTTGTATTTTTTTTTTTTTTTCAATGTTGACCTGGCTGTGTAGGTTGTGGGGGAAGGAAGGAATGTACAGATCTTCACAGATATAAATAAAACTAATTCACTTTCTGATCTGACCACAAATGCATTTACAATGTTTTTTAGGATTCATTTGGGTAAAAAAAAAAAATCTAAGTTTTATCTGATCTGTGTATTTTGCAAGAGAGAATTGTCTTTTTGTAATGAAGAAATCCAGTTATCTTTTTTTATGTCTGTGATCTACACTAAGATGCTTTTCTATGTGCTTAATCCCTCCTGGCAGTTTAGACCCTTCCCCACTGAGCTCTGTCCTCCATGTTCATCTGTATGTTTCCCCCATTCATAGAGCTCTGCTGAGTAGATCACTTCTTCCCTATATAGGAGAGCAGTGGTATAGTAGGTGAGTCCCCAAAATCGTTGACTGCAGAGTTAGAAGTCTCCCCTAACTCACATGGCCTGTTTCTGCTGTTTGCAGTGTACAGATTCTGTGTCCTGTGAGTTTCAGCTTGACACTGCTCTCCTCTGTCTCCTGCTTATAATAGCTGCCAGGGAGATACCTATAACTAGGAGTCTGTTTGAAGCAGCATTTCATAGGAATACACTGATAGTGTATAGTGTGAATTAGAATGCAGAAGCTCTGTGTCCCTGATCTATCACTAGCTTACTACTCAGCAGTTACAGTTGTCAGACTTCATTCCCTCAGTCTCTGCGAAACCAATGACATCATAGGAAATATAGACTGCATTAGAATAACTATTTTAGAGTGGAAGAAGAAATGAAGATGACAGACAACCCAACAATAGCACATTTCTTTCATAATAGCTTATACTGCACTGTATTAGCTTAAAAAATTGGTGAAGTCCTTCTTTAGGGTATGGTCACAAACAGCGCATCCACAGCTTATCTGACACTGCGGATGCGCTGCCAGCAGTCTCACAGTGTCTGGGTAGCTCTGTGTTAGCTTGGGAAGCCAAGGCTATGAGCAGACATATAGAGCTACAGGGAGCTTGCCCTGCCGGCAGCGCATCTGCATCGTCAAATAAGCTGCAGATGTGCTCCTTTTGTGAATGCCACCACAACATTCAAATATGCACATTCTTTGCTTTACAGGGGGCTAACTGATGAGTCTGAAATTCTAAAGTTTCTACAGCATGGGACCCTGGTGGGTTTACTACCTGTGCCTCACCCCATTCTAATCCGCAAATATCAGGCCAATGCCGGCACTGCTATGTGGTTTCGCACATATATGTGGGGTGTCATCTACTTGAGGTGAGAATATCATACTGTTAAATCTGACTAACAGAATGGATGTAGAGGTAGTAGTGGAAATGGCTGGGATATATGTTCTAATTTACTTAAAGTGATAGTTGCATGAGATTTTTCATGACTCTCAATCTGTTCACACACAGCTAATTTTCTGTGGATTTTCTTCAAATGAGTTTTGAAGCAGAAACACTGCACATTGTTTTTATTCTATTTTTTTAAATGGAACTGGAGCAGATCTGCAGAGTGTGAACCCTATCCTAATGAGTAATTTCTATAGGCAAGATGCTTGCGGTAGCATTTG
The DNA here is from genome assembly GCF_029499605.1 of Hyla sarda. Taxonomy (NCBI): domain Eukaryota; kingdom Metazoa; phylum Chordata; class Amphibia; order Anura; family Hylidae; genus Hyla; species Hyla sarda. The sequence continues at coordinate 35,624,067 of NC_079201.1, read as the reverse complement.
CCTGATGGGATCTGTGTTCATGTAACTGAATTGATCTGGCATGGCTGTGAAGAAGATAAAATATAAAATTTTAAAATAACTAAAAAATTTCATTTAAAAATGGTGTACACATGAATCAAAACCACACATTTGCTTATTAAGGTGTCTTCACATGTGACCAATCACAAGAACGGACCAGAAGAAGTATGGGCTTAGCGTGTTGTCCCCCAACTCTCCCTAAAATATCAGTCTATGAAGCCATCCAGGTCTCGTAGACACAGAGCAGGGAGAGGAGCGCAGCTCGGTGCCTCTTCCCCTATTCGTTCTCCTTATCTTTCTGGGTCCTAGGGATTTGTCAAAAAATGTTTGTCACAAGCCCACATGAGCAGTGTATTAATAGAATATGAGTGGCCATGAATGGTATCTGTTTTCTGCTGACTGTACCTCCAGGGAAAGAGCATGCAATGAGATTTTCTATTGTGTATTTTACTGAGGAATTGCTTTTAAAGGGAGACTTTATGAAAAATGCAGTTATATTAGGCAATTGGTTACAATGTATTGCGCTCTAATGTAGCCAAGAATGGAGGTACCTAGCACAGGCGCTATTTACTGTACAGATTCTGGGTGGTTCAGTACAACTACTGCTTAGGCCTCGTCTGTCTGCCGCATCTGTTAGACAATCATCTCTCCATGAATCTCAGCCAAGTAAAACTAGTGCAGTTAGCTGCCAAGCCCCCTCCCATAGACTTGCATTGCATTGCATTGAGGGGACTTGGCGTGAAGTCACGAGGTGCGTGGTTCTGGACACTGGGACAGTGGAGTACCCCTTTTAAATTCTAGATGTGTATGATGAAAACATTCTCAACATGTTTCTCTCTAAATGAGGTCGTCAGGAGACGAATTATAAAGAGAACTGCTCCAAAGTAGCTGCACGGAATGAAGAGAAATGGCGGCCCAGGTGTCCCTCCCTGTGCCACCTCCTGAGTCATGCATATAGGGCCACCCATTAGTACTGATGCTTAATAATTATTGTATAGTGTGTATCACTTGTGTTGATTTGTTTTTCACGTAAACCAAATCTGTGATTATTTGTGCACTATTGGATTGTAGTTTTTCCTGATAATATTGTTGTAGGTTTTACCTCATATAAAGCAATAACACAATAAAGGTTGTTTTAGTCTACATTTCTATGTTTTAAAAGGTATGTGCATTGAAGGTGTCTCTGGTCTTTATTTTTAGGAACATGGACCCTCCTATTTGGTATGACACGGATGTGAAGTTATTTGAAATCCAGAGGGTTTAGACATAACTACTGAATATTAACCAACTGCTAAGTACCTGTCGTGCATAAAGTCATCAAGTCTTGTCATAGGATGTCCTCTTTCTGGCGCTCAAGTGTTTGCACAAGTTATTGACTACTTATAACCAAACCACTATCTGCTTCATGGAAAGACCACATATCAATCCATGTGTACTACTGATAAGATTTTGTTATTTTCATATTTTTGTTTTACATATTGATTCAGTTTGTAGCTGAGGACATTGTAGCTGCTTTTAAAGTGTGATGTCTGGTATCTCCTGCCAGCATTGTAATGGGCCACATGTCAACTGAGCTATGTCTACACTAGGTTCTTGCTACGTCTGTAATGTTTGCCCACATTGTCTTGTACCTGAGTGGGTGTTAAGTCTGTGTTAAAGAGCAATTCCTCCTGTTCAAAGAATTCATGTTTTATGATCTGTGTCTTTTTATTGTGTGGTATTACCTGGACCAAACAATTACTAGCCTTAAAGGGGTACTCTGGTGGAAAAACAAATGTTTTCAAATCAAATGGTTCCTGAAGGGTAAATACATTTGTAAATTATTTCTACTTAAAAATCTTAACCCTTCCAGTACTTATCAGCTGCTGTATACTACAGAGAAAGTTGTGTAGTTCTTTTCAGTCTGACCTAATTTCTCTCTGCTGCCACCTCTGTCCAGAGCAGAAGCAAACCCCTGCTCTGGTCAGTTCCTGACACGGACAGAGATGACAGCAGAGAGCACTGCGGTCAGACTGGGAAGAACTAGACCACTTTCTCTGGAGCATACAGCAGGTGATAAGTAACGGAAGGCTTAAGATTTTTAAATAGAAATAATTTACAAATCTGTATAACTTTCTGTCATTAGTTCATTTGAAAACATTTTTTTTTTCCACCGGAGTACCCCTTTTAGTGATGTACGCCATTGACCACTTTACATTTTGCTCTCATAAAATTTTGATGGCTTTCTTAATTTGTGTCTGGTGTCTGGCCAGTTTTCCAGCTGCGTTCAGAGCTGTGTGCGCGCTGTGGGGGTCGGCCACGTCCCCTCAATGTAAGTCTAGCCGTCACGCCCCTCCCATTGACTTACATTGAGGGGGCGTGGCCTGAAGGTATGCAGGGGCGTGGTCGACCCCCCGCAGCGCGCACACAGCTTTCGGAACTAAATGTTCTGAAAGCAGCTGGAACACTGGCCAGTGGAGTACCCCTTTAATGCAATTTCAGAACAGGCTAAAGAGAATAGTTTACCATGTCAGCCTGTTGGAAATATTATTGCTCTCAGAAAGACAAACCATATAATAGTCCTGCGGTTAAGCTTCTACAGGAAGCTTTCTATATGCCACAAAGCAGCATGTGAAGTTAGGAACACCGCATAATCAAAACATACAGTATAGTGGTAAGTGTAATAACTTCCTAAGATAGGCCGAAATTGTTAACAAAGTGGCCAACCGCTTTAGAAACTTCAGCTTGCTGTTGTTTAATGAATTATTATGTATGTATATTTTATCAGATGTGTTGCACCATACTGATGAAAAGATGATGTAAGTAGTCTTAAAATAAGCCATTAAATTGTATCTTAACCGCAAAGCCTATTGCTTTGCTCCTGTTGTTGAGAGCACGAAGACCTAATATAGGCTATAACCCAACATTTGTGAAAAGATGTGTAATTAATTTGCTTTATTTCCCTCCTGGATCCCTCGCTACTGCCAATCCTATCTGTTTCTTCCTGATGCACTGACCTGCAGGAGCTGCCCATTCAACCACTGCTGAGGCACGTCAATTGGCTGAGCGGGCAGTTCCTGCAGAGTTCCGGCACATTTTCAGAAGAAACTGGAACAGCAGTAGCGGAGACCGGTCAGTGTATGGGTTTTTTATTTTAACAAAAAAATAATTATTCCCAGACAATCCATTTTATTCTTTATGTGCAATGGTGTACAAAGATGGACACAAACTTTAAGAGGAAGCTGTCATTACTTTATTGCGGTATGAACCACAAGGCTGGTGAGGCAGGCAGAAGTCCTTGGTGACTTCTGCCTGCCCCATCAGCCTTGATTGACATATCTTTACTTGTCTAGTGGGGTGGGGAGAAACTGCTGAGACAACCCTGGTGACACATGTTTTAGGCTGCATGAAAGTGATGGCAAGTACCCTTTAAAAAGTGTGAACCGCTTTGAGCACCTAGGATTTGTGCCCAAAACTAATGTCCGTTTCACCTACTATCTTAGCAGATGAAGAAACCTCTTGGTCTGAGGATTATGTTCCATGAAAATGACATTTAGGGACTTTTAAGTGTAAAATGGACCCGGTTTTAATACATGGATGCAGTTTGAAGCCATGTGTAACTGTGGTCAAGGGGCAATTGCTCTTTAAATCTCTCTTGTTAAATAACACTACATCTCCTCTGTGTGAAAGAAGTTAATCTATTAAATTATATTAATAAATTGATCTATAAATATTATATAAATTGTTACAAAGTGTCTGTACCTGTAAGCAAGTCAAAGGTTGCAGAGCTATGACCCCGATAGCCAGATGGTGGCACCTGTTGGTAACGCTGCTGTGTATTTTAACTGCTTCATGCCTACATTATATCCTAGTTTTACAGAGATTTTTTTTTTCTTTTAAGAATTATTAGTGCTAATGTTTGTGTAAATACAGTTTTACATTTTAAAGCTGAGACCTTTATTTTTAAATTAGTCCCCATTTGTTTATGTATATTTCAATGTGACATTTCTACATCTTTAGAGCTGTATAGGCCTTTTAATTAAATGAAAGTACTTTTTATTTTTTATTTTTTTTCAAGTCAGTGTTGTGCCATTCCCTGGTGATTTCTCCTGGAAAAGTGGGAATCAACTAAACACTTAATTGGGAATACAATGAAGGAAATGTAGAGCTACTTTTAAATGCATGAACCCAAGATCAGATACCAAGATTCACCAATGGAAGCACGCTGTTGCCAATAATTTTGGAAACCTTGCGCTGCCGTTGTTGTACGCATGGGGGGTTTGTTTTGTCTGCATGCGTTCCTTAGCATGTGGAGCCACTACCTTACAGTATATTGGCAAATGTATTGGGCCCCAGCACTTAGAGTAGTCCAGTATCTAAAAACATATCCCCTATCCACAGGATGGGGGATACGTTTCAGATCTCCCATAGGGGGCTCTGGCTCTGCTCCTATAATGAAATGGCGCACCCAGCGCAGAAGCTATTTGAAACACGCCCTCTCCATTCATCTCTGTGGGAGAGGCGATGACACACAAATGTGTTGTCTCCGCCTCTCCCATAAAGATGAATGGAGAGGGCCGTGTCTGCACTGCTTTGTGCAGTGATCAGCGCACTTCCATTCATGAGAAGAGTGGGGCCCGTACAGGAGATCACGGGGTCTCAGCAGTCGACAGTCAGACCACTCGCGATCTGACACTTATCCTGCCGATAGGGGAAACTTTGTTAGATACTGGATAACCTCTTTAACCCCTTAAGGACAATACGTACCAGTACATCCTGAGTCCTTTCCCTTTCTATAACGCGGGGCAACGACGTGGCCCCGCGTCATAGCGATTCGGTCCCGGCCGGGACCCGTGGCCAATAGCACGTGGCAGTGATCGCGGTGCTGCGCGCTATTAACCCTTTAGACGCGGCGTTCAAAGTTGAACGCTGCGTCTAAAGTGAAACCATGCCGGTTAGCTCAGGGAGCGGCGTCCCGAACAGCTGTTAGACACGAGGAGGGTCTCCTACCTTGCCTCCTGGTGTCCAATCGCCGAATGACTGCTCAGTGCCTGAGATCCAGGCATGAGCAGTCAAGCGGCAGAATCATCGATCACTGGTTTCCTATGAGAAACCAGTGATCAATGTAAAAGATCAGTGTGTGCATTGTTATAGGTCCCTATGGGAGCTATAACACTGCAAAAAAAAAGTGAATAAAGATCATTTAACACCTCCACTATTAAAAGTTTGAATCACCCCCCTTTTCCCATAAAAAAAAGTGTAAATAAACATGTGGTATCGCCGCGTGCGGAAATGTCCGAATTATAAAAATATATCGTTAATTAAACCGCATGGTCAATGGCGTACGCGCAAAAAAAATACAAAGTCCAAAATAGTGCATTTTTGGTCACTTTTTATATCCTGAAAAAATGAATAAAAAGTGATCAACAGGTCCAATCAAGACAAAAAGGGTATCACTAAAAACTTCAGAACTTCACGGCGCAAAAAATGAGCCCTCATACCGACCCATACGCGGTAAAATAAAAAAGTTAAAGGGGTCAGAACGTATACATTTTCCTGCATGTAGTTATGATTTTTTTTTCCAGAAGTATGACAAAGCAAACCGATATAAGTAGGGTATCATTTTAATCGTATGGACCTACAGAATAAAGATAAGGTGTCATTTTTACCGAAAAATTTACTGCGTAGAAACAGAAGCCCCCAAAAGTTACAAAATGGTGTTTTTTTTTTTTCAATTTTGTCTCACAATGATTTATTTCTCCGTTTCACCGTCGATTTTTGGGTAAAATGACTGGGTCACTGCAAAGTAGAATGGGTGGTGCAAAAAATAAGCCAGAATTTTTAGGTGCAAAATTGAAAGGGTTATGATTTTTTAAAGGTAAGGAGGAAAAAACGAAAGTGCAAAAAACGGAAAACCCCCTGGTCCTGAAGGGGTTAACCCCTTCATGACCCAGCAATTTTTTATTTTTTTTGCCTCAGGTTTTTTTTTTTTTTTTTTTTCGCTCCTCCATTACTTTTTTTTTTTAGTTCTGCTTTTCATTGGCGCACTTTATTTTATCACATAATGTATTACGGAGCCAGAAAAAAAATATATGTAAGGCAAAATATGAAATTGCACAATTTTGTTGGGCAATAATTTTTTTCATAGTTCACAATACGGTAAATCTGACATGCTATCTTTATTCTGTGGGTCAGTACCATTCCAGTGCTACCAAACTTGGGTAATTTTAGTTACGTTTTCATGTAAAAAAAAACTTGAAAAAGAAAACATAAGTTTGTTCAATGCAATGTTCTAACCTCTCTAACATTTCAATTTTTTCACCTACAGAGCTTTGCTAGGGTTTATTTTTTGCGCCATGAACTTAAGTTTTTAACAGTACAATTTTTGCATATATATGACTTTTTGATCACTTTTTATAAAAATAAAATTCTGGGACGTGATGTGACTAAAAAATCTGCAATTTTGTCATCTCTAGATTTTTTTTTCCGGTAACACCTTTTACAGTGCAGCATCACGAACATCATAATTTAATCGGACAATTACCAAGTATGTTTTTTATTTTTTTGTTGTTTTTTTTACTGTTTTATTTAACCCCTCAAGGACCAAGCCCATTTTTTACATTAAGGACCAGAGCATTTTTTGCACATCTTACCACTGTCACTTTAAGCATTAATAACTCTGGGATGCTTTAACATATGAATTTGATTCCTAGAATGTTTTTTTTGTGACATATTCCACTTTAATGGATAGCTCCCACCATCCTATTATTTTTTTTTTTTTGCTAGCCCGTTCCCCCCTCCCCCCGCTACGGCACTAGCCCGTTCCCTCATTACACTTGCAGTTACTGCAGAGTCCGGCAGCGGGCGTGCAGGGACAGCGGCGGCAACGAGGCAGCGATGTGCGGGAGGAGTGGCCTCCCAGCCAGTGGCCGGGGAGCCAATGCTCTCGCTCCCACCTGTCTGACAGGCAGGGAGCAAGTGCAGCCTAACTGAAAAAGGACTGATTGCCACTCCAAAATCGGTCCTTTTTCAGTAGCCGATTTTTTTTATGTAAATTAAGCCTTTTTAATGAAAAAAAAGAATAATAAAAGTATATAAGAGATATGTTGTAGTACATAAGTACTACAACATATCAAAAAATAAAGTTGGTGACAGTGCCCATTTAACATAGTGGTAAATTTTCGTCGATACTTGTATTATTTCTTGCAAAATTGCTAAATTTTGCATTTTTCTAACTTTGAAGCTCTCTGCTTGTAAGAAAAATTGACTTACCAAATAAATTATATATTGATTCACATTTACAACATGTCTACTTTATGTTGGCATCATAAAGTTGACATGTTTTTACTTTTGGAAGACATCAGAGGGCTTCAAAGTTCAGCAGAAATTTTCCAATTTTCACAATTTTTAGGGACCAGTTCAGTTTTGAAGTGGATTTGAAGGGCCTTCATATTGGAAATACCCCATTATAAAAACTGTACCCCTTAAAGTATTGAAAATGGCATTCAGAACGTGTGTTTACCCTTTAGGTGTTTCAAAGGAATAGCAGCAAAGTGAAGGAGAAAATTCTATATCTTAATTTTTTACACACTGTTCTTGTAGACCCAGTTTTAGAATTTTTTTCAAGGGGTAAAAGGAGAGAAATCACCCTAAAATGTGTAACCCAATTTCTCTTGAGTAAGGAAATACCTCATGTGTATGTAGTGTGTTCTGCACGCACAGTAAAGGGCTTAGAAGGGGAAGAGCGAGAATGGGATTTTGGAGAGTGAATTTTTCCAAATGGTTTTTGGGAGGCATGTCACATTTAGGAAGCCCCTACGGTGCCAGAATAGCAAAAAAATAATAAATCATGGCATACTATTTTGGAAACTACACCCTTCAAGGAACGGAACAAGGGATACATGATGGAGATCGACCGATATCGATTTTTTAGGACCGATACCGATAATCTGTGACCTTTCGGGCCGACAGCCGATAACTTATACCGGAATATTGGTATAAGTTATCGGCTATTTCCCCCCACCCGGCCCTGCAGAAGCTACTGCAGATCAATGATTTAAAGCGGCTTTTGCGGGGCCAGAGACTGCCGCCGCCGTCCGCTTCTCTCCCCCTGCCTGTCCTGGGGTCCTCCCTAGTCCAACCACCACCGCTGCCCCATTGCCTCCCCCATCCCTGGTTTTATAATTACCTCTTCCCAGGTCCCGGGGTCTGCGCTACTTCTGGCTCTGGCGGCTTCCTGAGCTGTCACTGTGCGCACTGACGGTGACGTCGCGTTGAGGACGTCACTCGTCATTGCGCTTCGCAGGAGCCAGGAGTAGCGCGGACCCCGGTCCCGGGAACAGGTAATTATAAAACCGGGGATGGGGGAGGCAATGGGGCAGCGGCGGTCTCTGGCCGGGGGGGGGGGCGGCGGCATTATCGGCAAAATCGTGAATGTCGGCCAAACCGATAATCGGTCTATCCCTAATACATGAGCCTTAACACCGTAGTGTTAACAGGTGTTTGATGACTTTTCTGTAGTCGGATGTGTAAATGAATTTTTTTTCACTAAAATGCAGTTTTTTTTCCCAAAATTTTAAATTTTTACAAGGGGTAATAGGAGAAAATGTCACCTTAATTTGTAACCCCATGTGTGGACGTCAAGTGCACTGCGGGCACACTACAATGCTCAGAAGAGTCACATTTGGATTTTGGAAAACAAATTTATCGGAAATGGTTTTTGAGGGGCATGTCATGTTTAGGAAGCCCCTATGGTGCCAGAACAGCAGGAAAAAAAAAAACACATGGCATTATACTGTATTTTGGAAATTACACTCCTCAAGGAACGTAACAAGCAGTACAGTGAGCTTTAACACCCTACAGGTGTTTGATAAATGTTCATTAAAGTGGGATGTGAAAAGGAAAAACTTGAATTTTTGACGCTGAAATGCTGGGGTTACCCCAAATTTTTCTTTTTCACAAGTGGTAATAGGAGAAAATGTAACCGTAAATTTGTAAATACATTTCTTTGGAGTAAGGACATAACTCATATTTGACGTAAACTGCTCTGCGGGTGCACACCAGGTCTCAGAAGAGCAGGAGCGCCATTCAGCTTTTGGGGAATTTTGTCAGGGGCCTTGAGTGTTTACAGAGCTACCATGGAGCCAGAACAGCAGGACCCCTCCCCCCGCCCCCCCAGTGCCATCATTTTGGAAACTACACCCCTCAAGGAACGTAACAAGGGGTACAGTGAGTATTTACACCTCACATGTGTTTGGAACATTGTGCCGTAAAATGAAAAAATAGTTTTTATTATTTATTTTTTTTATTTTATTTTTTTTTACAAAAATGCAGGTGTTACCCCAAATTTTTGCACAAGGGATAATAGGAGAAAATGCCCCCAAAATGTTGTAACCCTATTGCTTCGGAGTATGGAAATACACCATATGTGGACGTAACATGCTGTGCGGGCTCACTACAGGCATCGAGTCATAGAGCTATGTTTGCATTTGAGGCCATTGGCATATCAATAGCTGACAGTTACATTCAGCGGAAAATAAAAGAAAGGAACACCCACATGTGAACAAATTCCACACAGTACACCCCCTGAGGAAGGTGTATAGGGGGGGGGGGGGGGGGGACTGGACATTTGTAACGGACAGGTGTTCCCTAAATTTATTTTCTAGGAATGGATGAAGTGTACTATGGGGGGAGGGGGGTGAATGAAAATGACAATTTTACTACTGATATGCCAATTATGTTCCCAGAATGATGACCCAGAGCATAACCAAAAAGAATATGCCTGTCACAAACCCTATGCTCTCAATCATCATTCTGGGAATGTGATGTGTGTGGCTGAGGCAACATTAAAAAAAAAAGACCCCGATGCTAGTGACTAAGTGACCCATGGGTCCTGGTCACTGGTTTGAGATGAGTGGCTCCTTATGTACTCAGATTGATCCTTCACCTGGGACTCATATATTAGCCCCACTCTACTGGAGCTACTAATGAGCACCAACACTACTACATGTCAGTGAATGAAATCTACATTTCACCCAATGGGACAACCATGGTTAAAAAAGCAGCACTTTTAAACTGAAAAAGTACAGTATTCTACAGGGCCTGACAAAAGGAAAAAAATTATACAAAACAGGCAAAAAATTACTTAACAATATCTGTGTGAGAAAAAACGAACCAAAACATTTTTGTCAGATTAATGGAAATTCTGGAGTATTAAAACCTACTTATTTTATTTTGAGGGAGATGTACCAGGGGGGTGGGGGGATAGCAGCTCACATACACAGCTGCAGTTTAACTCTTTTTATTTTTTAATTTTTTTTTACTAAATATATTGCTGCAAATTTTGATTACCGTGAAATTATATATTTTGTCACTCATTAAACCATGATTTGTTTAAAAAGGATGTACATCAGGAACATGGTGTGAGAGGCGTGTATCCATGCTGATTTTTCTTCCAGCTTCACCGATGTGGGTGTAATATGCAAAACCCTGCTGATTGGATTTTGCATATTACATTGGGGGTGGGTGGTAAACACAATGATTTGTTATTTTTATTAGGTGTTTATAAAGGATTTTTCACCATAAGTACTAATTGATCTACTTTCCATCCTCATTGTTACATGAGCACAGTTAATGTAGTATATTACCAAGTATATGTGAGGCCTCTAACTTTAAGTAATGGGAAAGAGAAGATGCATGAAGACTCCCGAACAACATGGACATTAAGTGGTTAAGTTTTGCTTCAACAGAATATAAGGAAAATAGAATAATTTCACGTTATAACAACCAACAACACCATTGTTTATAGCTAATGTCTGACTATGAAGGGCATTGCAGCTAGGACCTTAAGAGATAACCCAAACAAAGCTGATATGGTGCTTGAGAACATCCTGTTGTTATGAAAAAAATGTCCATGAGAACAGAGGATTTGTATCAAACAACATTTATCATTTTGGTATTTAGGGTTAAGATTTAAATGCATCTGCTTAAACATGGCTGCCAGGATCAAAATGAAGACTCACGTCTCTCCACTTCATTCAGATCCTATCAAAATACACAACATATTTAAACCCCCTCCCCTTTTAATTTCCATTAGTCAACAGGAAATTGACTCAACTGAAATGAAGGAAAGGTAAAGTGTTCCTCACCATCATATGTTGGAGAACATACCTTTAATTTAAAATAAATGGACTACAAATTGTGTGTGCTTTTACGACACATACCCAATGTGCAAATATAATTCTGCAACTTCAGTTTGTGTATTAAATGTGGATATTAGTTATAAACCAGTAGTGAATGTGTACTTATGATAGTGACAATCATTTAGATGGCCACGGTAGGGAGAAAAGTCTCGATTATTGATTTAAGAAACTCAGCTGCAAGTCTGGCACCTGATTCCTCAGATGTAATGTACTAAGTTTCTATTTTCCACTTTTAGTTAAAATTCTAATTATTATTTCTAAGGAGTACATTTGGCCTTGAATTGGTACTCTGCATTCAGCATTCCTAATAAGGTATTCACAGTGAGCTGAGAGGGAAAAAAAAAATTGTTTTTATAAGGCTGGAAGATTGTGACAGGCAAAAATCTCCCCTGCTATGACCCCCCCCCCCCCCCCCCCCCCCTTTGCGTCCTAGATTATAGAGGGCTCTTTAAGTGTTTAAGTATACAGCTCTGCTGCTATTGAAGATGTTTTACTTCATCAGGAATTATTTAGAAAGAATATATTTTAAAATGCACCTCTATTATCCTGCATCACACTCTCATATTTATTGTATCTACGGTACGGTACAGTTCAGTACAGTCAGACAAGGACATACTGATATTGGCCCACCTTATGCAGTTAGATGAAGTCTACTCATATTCTCTGAAACAGGTAAGATGTTCTGGAGTGTGTTGGTTAGGTACCTCTAATGTTTTACCTAGGTCATAACAGATGTAGATAATTAAGTCTGTATAAACACTTTTTGCCTTGTTGAATCCCAAGGCCACCCAATATACGGACATTACTACACATGTAGCTCCCTTCTGTTTTGCGTATGAGGCCACGTATGTTAACATGGGGTACAAGACTGCTGGCACACACAGTTTCATACCAACTTTTTAGATGCTGTCTTTGCCCTGTACCACTACTGTCTTCTTCCATTGGTCCCTCTCAGCATGCATTGCCGGTTCCTGCACGATACTTAAACAAACAAATCCACCTGTACACTCTGTACCATAACTGTGGGAGGACAGGAGCACTGCAGCTTTGGCAGCCTCCTTCACATTCAGTCCCCTTTGCTTCTGAGGCTGTTTCGTTCATGTGGCTATGATCTTTACGATGGCCACTTTCTCTGGCCGCTCTTGGACGTTGAGCACTTGAATTGCCAACTACAGATTGGTTCGCCCCAGGATTCAAGAAAACCTTTACTTCAATAGGCCCATACTTGTGGGTGGTAATAAAAGTGTACCCATACTCCTTGTGACATACCTTCAAATATCTTGCATGTATCAGTGATACCTTCAACTCTACTTTCTGAACCAACAGCTCAGATTGAGTGGTTTATTGCAGTAGAACTTCATTCTGCGTGTGGTCACCATATATCCTGTCTTATGTATTACATATTTACATTACTCGGAACAAGCTTACATTTATAACTGAGTATCAACCATGGATTTTCCTGAATTCTTAACCTCATGAGTTCAAAACAATTTTAATCATAATCTGAGAGTAGCAAAGCTATCAAAAGGGGAAGAAGAAAGAGAAAAAAATTATCATTATATGGTTATTCACTCAAAAATTGGTATTATTCAAATAAATGCAATATAGAATGTATAGGTATATCACATTGTGTACGCAGGTCCTATAAACATACTGAGTTTAAAACAGTAAATATATATGTATACATTTAAGTGTGATATTTGTATGTCAGAAGAGGAGGCTGTCATTCTCCCTATATCAACCCACCTTTCAAGGATGCCCCCCCTTTCTCCTCCCAATCCCCTATGTCACCAGTCACCGCCCCTAGCCCTCTGCTTTCCCCCAAGCTAGGTCAGTCTTCAATAACTTTGAACGTCCAGTGTCTGACTGGATTTCTGTGTTACTTTACATCAAGAGACATACAAGACACATGTAACAATTCCGACATACAACACACAGGGCCCATATTCTTACAAAAAAATGCAAAAGAATAAAAAAAATATAGAGAGCTCTTTCGGGGGGAAAAAGAGAAAAGTTTGCTGATTTTATTTATCAATGAAATAGTTATCACTTTCTTCCTTTTTATCTTATTTTAAAGACTTCTCCTCTTGTTACTCCTGTAATATAATCAGACAATTAATCGCTTTTTCTGATACATTTCATTTTCCTGTGCATTCTGTAAAATAAAGCTTATTTAGGAAATTAATAAAATAGCATTAAAAGGTTCAATTAATACCACGTGGATTTTCTTTTCTTCTTTACCAATCTAAAAAGAAGGAATTACAACACAAAACAGCTTCACAGAGAAAACATTCACTGGTCATATTCCATACATTCCTGATTCATTAATACACATCACACATATACAACATACTTTATATCACAAGAACCATTCTATGAACATCAACACATGACTACATACATACAGCTTTCCCAGAGATCTAACATACCATCGGCATTCCATAGCACCAAACATTCCTGAACAAAAGATTAACACTTTTTACAGTTTCAACAAACTTTTTGGACTCTTCTACATTCTTGAACCATAATATCACTTACATGAACACTTTCAACTCTGCTAATCCTACATTCCTCTGCGCCTTCTGTAACATACTGTTTCCCATCCTCTTAACTGACACATTTAAAACTGCTGTATATGAATACTTCTGTCTAGAGATGAGCGAACTTACAGTAAATTTGATTTGTCACGAACTTCTCAGCTCGGCGGTTGCTGACTTTTCCTGCATTAATTAGTTCAGCTTTCCGGTGGGCTGGAAAAGGTGGATACAGTCCTAGGAAAGAGTCTCCTAGGAATGTAGCCACCCTCTCCAGCCCACCGGAGCACCTGAAAGCTGAACTCATTTATGCAGGAAAAGTCATCAACTGCCAAGCCGAGAAGTTCGTGACAAATCGAATTTACTGTAAGTTCGCTCATCTCTACTTCTGTCCATTAGCCATCAGTATATTCCAAACTTTCAACTGACTTAATATCCATATGCTTTTCCTTCACTTAACACATGCTTTTTCCATCACTAATCACATGATTTTCCATCAAAACGTTGAGTCTCTATTTCTGACACCATCTCCCTAATCCTATCAAGCTACTTACAACAATCTGCTCTGACCTCACCTGGAGCACCATTTGTACACACCATCAACTCCCAGACCAAAATCACCAACTTCTTCTACACAGCCATTTGTCCACTCAAACTACCATCCAAAATCACCAAGGAACATTCTTTAGGAGACACTGAGACAATCAATCCTACTCAACTTAATTTACAACACAAACACCGTTTTGAAACTTCTTTGCACACTCTGCACACTTCTTTCCTTTGCACAACTCAGTCACCCATTTCTTTAGAGATAAAACATAAGGGCTCAATTAACACTTGACACATTTAAATACAGTTCTACCTTTTCATCTTAGACTTTCTACAGATTGTTCACATTTATCAAAGTTTAACCATTTCAAAGTTTTTAAGGAATTTTTTGGGAGTAGTGAGGACAGGTGTAATTACCCTATTAACAAAATCTCTCAGAGGATATATTGGCCGTACAAAGATTGGGACTCAGTACAAACAAAAAAGTTGTGTATAGGTACAACCCAAATTTGTCTCCTGATACTAATCTTCTGGTACAAAAAGATACTGAACAGATATGTATTAAAAATTCAAATCAAAATATTCATATCAGCAGTATGCAATTTTTTTTACCAAGGATACAATGAAAATACACTGGACCAGCAGTGTGGTATACCACGGTTTTTGGTCCAGTCAGAAAACCGTATACGGGGCAAAAAATGAGAAAACCGGACTCGGCGTTTGACTTTGGTCGGCTCATTGAAATGAATGGGGTTCGGGCCAGATCCAGCTGGGATACGGGAGCTGCCGGTTTTTGCCCCTCCCTACCGGATCCAGCACCCATACCATGTTCTTGTGGAGATCTTAACTCCTAGTTTGGGCAGTTCTGGTTCCCCCTGGACGGCTGGGAAAGTGTTGGTCCACCAGACTTGGCTCTTCCCTCGAGTGTGGTCCAGGGAACAGAAATCCCACTTCTGACACAAACTGTCAAGGATGACTTGAGGTGAGGCATTAAAATGTGAGTGACTGCTGCTATATACGGCTGAGTGCAGGCACAAGGAATACACACCAGACAGAATGTTGGTATCATATCTCCTTCTCAGCATACTGCCTAAAGAGCTGCCCAAGGAGTTCTGTTTAATTACACAGAAGTACATTGTTTTTACATTTGACAAAAAAAGGGAGGTTTAGTTATGACATCAAAATCATAATGTTACATTTTGATTGGTTATTTGAGCTTTATCTCTGTATATATTAGCATATTTAGCATCCATTTCTTTCTTTGGAAAAGTTCATTTATGCAGCCCTCTCGCTTTCATGCTGTAAAATCCCAGATCCTTGTCCTTCTATACAATCTGTATCCTCTTCAAATATTTTGTCTTCCGACGTCTCATCTTGGTCCTTCTGGCATCATTTTCTTAGTCACGAGCAGATTGCAAGCTGATTTATGGGTTAAGGGTAGTTTAACAAATATCTTTCTCCAACATCATCAATGGCATGTTAGTATTAATATATTAATCAGTCATCAGAAACATAAGAGTCATCCTTATCAGCCGGGACGTGCACACATAGGAGTGAAAGGGGGCTGGAGCCCCTGCCCTTTTCCTCACCTGCCCCTCTAGTGCCCTCACAAAAGGAGGTGCAGACTCTAGGTGACAGGTCCAGTAAAAAGGATCCGTTGCTGGGGAGTTGTATGCGGTTTAATGAAGGGTGCTGTGCCCTCCCTGCAGCAAGGGGGCACCACTTACCCTGTCATTATCTGCCATTTCTTTGCTTCTCTCCACACGGAGGAGACAGGAGCAGAAGAGGCAGAGAGAAGCCCCGCACACAGCATGTCCGGCCACAAACTTCAGTCTATGCAGCCCTTACTGTAAGTAACTGTAAATATATGTGAGTGATTGTATGTCAGTGTGTGTATATGTGTGTGTGTGTGTATGTATATATGTGTGTGTGTCTATCTCTATGTATATGCCTATATATGTGAGCAAGTGAATCTATGTATGTATGTATATGTGTATATATATGAGCAAGTGAATCTATGTATGTGTGTATATATGTATGTATATATGTGTGTGTGTGTGTATATATATATATATATATATGAGCAAGTGAATCTTTGTGTGTGTGTATATATATATATATATATATATATATATATATATATATATGAGCAAGTGAATGTATGTGTGTGTATATATATGAGCTAGTGAATCTTTGTATGTGTGTATATATGTATGTATATATGTGTGTGTGTGTGTGTGTATGTATATATATATATATATATAAGCAAGTGAATCTTTGTGTGTGTGTATATATATATATATATATATGAGCAAGTGAATGTATGTGTGTGTGTGTATATATATATATATATATATGAGCAAGTGAATGTGTGTGTGTATATATATATATATATATATATATATATATATATATATATATATATGAGCAAGTGAATGTATGTATGTGTGTGTGTGTGTGTGTATATATATATATTTATATGAGCAAGTGAATGTATGTGTGTGTGTGTGTGTATATATATATATATATATATATCTATATATATATATGAGCAAGTGAATGTATGTATGCGTATGTATGTGTTTATGTATGTGTGTGTATATATATGAGCAAGTGAATCTATGTATGTGTATATGTATGTATATATGTATGTATGTATGTATATATATGTGTGTATGTGTATATGTATATATGTATGTGTGTATGTATGTGTATATATATATGTATGTGTGTATGTATGTGTGTGTGTGTGTGTGTATATATACATAGATATATATATATGCAAGTGAATCTATGTAATCTATGTATGTGTGTATATATCTGTGAGTGATTGTATGTGTGATGTGCTTATTGGCTATATCTTTTAGTATATATTCCATGTTATATGTGTGTCTGTGTTTTTATGTTTCTTAATGTATATTTGTACCTGTATGTATGTGTCTCTTTGTATGTGTGTATATTACCTATGCATTGTATGTGCTTTTATGTTATGTGCTTGTATTTATTGTATGAAGCACATTATTAGGGAATTATTGGAGGAATGTAAGCACAGTATATAGGGAATTTATGGAAGCACAGTATATATTTCATTATATTGGAACATTAGATTTTTTTATGTATGCTGGCACTGTGTATAGATCCTTAGGGTGCGTTCACATGTGCCTATTTTTGCTGCAGATCTGCTGCAGATTTTGCTTCCCATTGACAATGGGAAGAGAAATCTGCTAAAGCAAATCTGCAGCAGAAAATACGCACGTGTGAACGCACCCTTAGTGGTGGCACAGTATATAGTTAATTAATGGTGGCACAGTATATAGGGAATTAATAGATGAATGGTGGCACAGTATATAGGGAATTAAGGGGGGGGTACGGTATATAATTAAAGGGAAACTGACAGGCTGTTTACTCGCACTAAACCCAATACACTAGGTTACGGTGCATGTATACAAAAATTGGTCTTCTCATTTTCTAGGTATTGCCCCACATTGCTAGTATCCGAAGTCAGTCTTGTGCGCAATGGAGGCGGAGCTTCCCTGCCTCCATCCTGTATGCTGTGCTATGCCTGGACGTCTTTGTATATTTATAATTCTTTTTTTTTTTGCCAACTCTTGTATATTGTAGAATGTAAGCATATACAGTGACCCCCCCCCCCCCGACCTACGATGGCCCCGACATATGATGAAATCGACATACGATGGCCTCTCAGAGGCCATCGCATGTCGATGTCAGCATCGACATACGATGCTTTTTTATGTCGGGGCCATCGCATTAAGTGCTATCCGGCAGCGCCAAATGCTTAAGCTGCTGCCGGATAGCAGCTTAATGTTCCCCGTGTGGTGCGGTAAGTATTACTTACCCCTCCACGAATCTCCGGGGTGCCCTCCGGGTCCAGCGCTGGTCTTCCGGTGTCTTCTCAGCCCTCCAATGATGTCAATACGCTGCTGCGCACGTCATCCAATAGGAATGGCGTACGCATCGGTGAAATGACGTCGCTATGCAGGCCCAGTAAGGCCTTTCGGAAGACAGAAGAGGACCGGAGAAGACAGCGGAGAGTCCAGCGGAGGCCGGGGTCATCATCGGGAGCGGCGGGGACAGGTGAGTACAGCTTCCTATACTTTACATTGCACGAATCCCTCAACATACGATGGATTCGACAAACGATGGCTCGTTTGCAGGCGCGGACTGGCCTATCGGGATACCGGGATCTATCCCGGGGGGCCGCTGGGCCTGGGGCCGCTTTGGGGCCGGATTAACGTAGGGGCTCCAGGCCCCTACATGAAATTAGGACCAGCGGGCTGCACAGGCGGCCGCATAGGCCGCCTGCAGGCCCGGCTCTATAACTAGGCGGACCAAGCGCCCACTTAAGGGCGGCCAGGTCCGCAGTCCGGGGGGGACTGAAAATTTGCTGCCCGCTCCGGTCTGTGTCCGCCTGCTCTGTCTGCCATCCTGTCCATCCCTGGGAGCGCAGGGGAGTCACGTGCGGCGTCATTCCCCCTGCGTCTTCACGCCACCGTAAAGCTGGGAGCCCGGAACTGCTGCTGAATGCGGGACGGATCTGCGTGTGATTAAGGTAAGACTGTGGAGAGGGGGGGTGTTGTGTATATATCTTATTGATATGGGGGGGGGGGCTGGGGGTGACGAACAAGGAGGAAGGGGTGTATAATTATGATTGATGGGGGGAGGCTGGGGGGTTAGGACCAAGGATGAGGGGGGGGGGGTGTATATTTATGATTAATGGGGGGGGAGGCTGGGTGGTTAGGACCAAGGATGAGGGGGGGGGTGTATATTTATGATTAATGGGGGGGAGGCTGGGTGGTTAGGACCAAGGATGAGGGGGGTGGTGTATATTTATGATTAATGGGGGGGAGGCTGGGTGGTAAGGACCAAGGATGAGGGGGGTGTATATTTATGATTGCTGGGGGGTTAGGACCAAGGATGAGGGGGTTGGGGGGGTTAGGACCAAGGATGAGGGGGGGGGGTATATTTATGATTGATGGGGGGGGGGGGGTTAGGACCAAGGATGAGGGGTGGTATATATTTATGATTGATGGGGGGAGGCTGGGGGGTTAGGACCAAGGATGAGGGGGGGGGTGTATATTTATGATTGATGGGGGGGGAGGCTGGGGGGTTAGGACCTAGGATGAGGGGGGGTGTATATTTATGATTGATTGGGGGGGAGGCTGGTGGGTTAGGACCAAGGATGAGGGGGGTGTATATTTATGATTGATGGGAAGGGAGGCTGGGGGGTTAGGGCCAAGGATGAGGGGGTGTATATTTATGATTGATGGGGGGAGGCTGGGGGGTTAGGACCAAGGATGAGGGGGGGGGGTGTATATTTATGATTGATGGGGTGGGGGATGCTGGGGGGTTAGGACCAGGGATGAGGGGGGATGTATATTTATGATTGATGGGGGTGGGGGCTGGGGGGTTAGGACCAAGGATGGGGGGGTGTATATTTATGATTAATGGGGGGGAGGCTGGGTGGTTAGGACCAAGGATGGGGGGGTGTATATTTATGATTGATGGGGGGGGGGGAGGCTGGGGGGGGGTTAGGACCAAGGATGAGTGGGGGTGTATATTTATGATTGATGGGGGGGAGGCTGGGGGGTTAGGACCAAGAATGAGGGGGGGGGGTGTATATTTATGATTGATGGGGGGGGAGGCTTGGGGGTTGGGACCAAGAATGAGGGGGGGGTGTATATTTATTATTGATGGGGGGGAGGCTGGGGGGTTAGGATCAAGGATGAGGGGGGGTGTATATTTATGATTGATGGGGGGGGGAGGCTGGGTGGTTAGGACCAAGGATGAGGGGGGTGTATATTTATGTTTGATGGGGGGGGGGGCTGGGGGGTTAGGACCAAGGATGAGGGGAGGGGGTTGTATATTTATGATTGATGGGGGGGGGGAGGCTGGGGGGTTAGGACCAAGGATGAGGGGGGGGTATATTTATGATTGATGGGGAGGAGGCTGGGGGGTTTGGACCAAGGATGAGGGGGGGGGTATATTTATGATTGAAGGGGGGGAGGCTGGGGGGTTAAGACCAAGGATGAGGGGGGTGTATATTTATGATTAATGGGGGGGAGGCTGGGGGGGTTAGGACCAAGGATGAGGGGAGGGGTATATATTTATGATTGAAGTGGGGGAGGCTGGGGGGTGTTGGTCAGGATAACAAGGATGGGGGGGGGGGGGGTTTGGGGAGGTGTGAGGCTGAGGAAACCAAGGGTAAGGGGGAGGCGTGTATGCATGATTGATAGATGCGGGGTCCAAAGAATATGGGATAAGTTATAGATTGTGGGGGGGTCCAAGCACTGGGACCCCCGCGATCTCCAGTACGGGCCTTGGCAGTCAGCTGGAAAAGAGGTATGTCGACCTCGCACAAAGTGCCGGCCGACACACCCCTCCGTATACTCCATAGAGATACATGGAGGGAGCGTGCCGACCACTGCTTCCTGTGGGGTCAGACGTCGGCTTCTGGCATAATGACTGGGCCCCCGTGCAGGAGATCGTGGGGGGTCTCAATGCTTGGACCTTCCGCAATCTATAACTTATCCCCTATCCAAAGGCTAATCCAAAGACTAATGGCAATATTATGTTTAGGGCACAGTGCATGGCAGTATTATATTCAGGGCACAGTGTATGGCAGTATTATGTTCAGGGCGCAGTGTATGGCAGTATTATATTCAGGGTACAGTGTATGGCAGTATTATATTCAGGGCACAGTGTATGGCAGTATTATATTCAGGGCGCAGTGTATGGCAGTATTATATTCAGGCCTCAGTGTATGGCAGTATTATATTTGGGGTGCAGTGTATGGCAGTATTATATTCATGGCTCAGTGTATGGTAGTATTATATTTGGGGCACAGTGTATGGCAGTATTATATTCATGGCTCAGTGTATGGTAGTATTATATTCAGGGCGCAGTGTATGGCAGTATTATATTTGGGGCGCAGTGTATGGCAGTATTATATCCAGGGCTCAGTGTATGGCAGTATTATATTCAGGGCTCAGTGTATGGCAGTATTATATTTGGGGCGCAGTGTATGACAGTATTATATTCAGGGCTCAGTGTATGGCAGTATTATATTCAGTGGGTACAGTGTGTGGCTGTATTACATTCAGTGGGTACAGTCTACAGTGTGTGGTAGTATTTTATTTAGGGCACAGTATCTGGCAGTATTATAATGATTATTGTCGTCATACAGAGGATGAGGATCTACTGACATAGTGAGGAGAATTTGGGCCTCAGACTCTGCAGAGAAGATGGAGCTGGAAGAAGACCTGGCATCTGGACCAGAGGAAAAGGAACGACAACAGAGAAGACGTCACTCAGGTCAGTGATATCACTGTGTATTCTCCTGACTGTCCCATCACTGCTGTAATTTGTAAGTTCTGCAGTGATGATGGGGACACTGTACTCCAATCTGTGGCCTTCAGCTGTTACAAAACTGCATCCCATAATGCCTGAGGCTCCAGACATGATGGGAGTTGTAGCTTTGCAACAGCTGGAGAGCAACTTGAAGCGAGGTGATTGGTGGAGGTCCCAGCATTCAGACCCCACCAAAAAAAAACAAATGGACTGCTTATTCTTAAATGTCAGGGTGTATTTTTGGTCCCAGTCCAAACCCCCTTAAAAAACGTCGCAAATTTAAGCCAGGTCAGACCTGGCTTACAAAACGTGCTGTAGCATTTTTAAAAAAGGTGCACAAAAAGTCGCAAACTGCTACTTTTTGTACAACTTTTTGTGAAGCTCTGCTCCCCGGCCATCTGCCCGCATCTACCTCCCACTGGCTAGCTGGTAGGACTACAACTCCTAGCATGTCCTCACTGTAAGAGCATGCTGGGAGTTTAGTCTTCCAACAGCTAGCTGGCAGGTGGGAGATGCGGGGGTGGGGGGGGGGGGTGTCTTTGTTTTTCTACTTGAGGATTGGGGGGAGGGCTGTCCTCAGTGTACAGAGCCCTGCTTGTCCTCAGTGTACAAAGCCCTGCTTGTCCTCAGTCTACAGAGCCCTGCTTGTCCTCAGTGACTGCACCTACTGTGGAGAATTATACTGCACCTAATATGGGGACTGTACTGAACCTAATGTGGGGAACTGTACAGCACCTAATGTGGGGGGAACTGTACAGCACCTAATGTGGGGGGAACTGTACTGCACCTAATGAGGGGGGAACTGTACTGCACCTAATGTGGGGGAACTATACTGCACCTAATGTGGGGGAACTATACTGCACCTAATGTGGGGGAACTATACTGCACCTAATGTGGGGGAACTATACTGCACCTAATGTGGGGAACTATACTGCACCTAATGTGGGGAACTATACTGCACCTAATGTGGGGGAACATACTGCACCTAATGTGGGGGAACTATACTGCACCTAATGTGGGGGAACTATACTGCACCTAATGTGGGGGAACAATACTGCACCTAATGTGGGGGAACAATACTGCACCTAATGTGGGGGAACTATACTGCACCTAATGTGGGGGAACTATACTGCACCTAATGTGGGGGAACTATACTGCACCTAATGTGGGGAACTATACTGCACCTAATGTGGGGGAACAATACTGCACCTAATGTGGGGGAACAATACTGCACCTAATGTGGGGGAACAATACTGCACCTAATGTGGGGGAACTATACTGCACCTAATGTGGGGGAACTATACTGCACCTAATGTGGGGGAACTATACTGCACCTAATGTGGGGAACTATACTGCACCTAATGTGGGGAGAACTATACTGCACCTAATGTGGGGAGAACTATACTGCACCTAATGTGGGGAGAACCATACTGCACCTAATGTGGGGGGAACCATACTGCACCTAATGTGGGGGGAACTATACTGCACCTAATGTGGGGGAACAATACTGCACCTAATGTGGGGGAACTATACTGCACCTAATGTGGGGGAACTATACTGCACCTAATGTGGGGAACTATACTGCACCTAATGTGGGGGAACAATACTGCACCTAATGTGGGGGAACAATACTGCACCTAATGTGGGGGAACAATACTGCACCTAATGTGGGGGAACTATACTGCACCTAATGTGGGGGAACTATACTGCACCTAATGTGGGGAACTATACTGCACCTAATGTGGGGGAACATACTGCACCTAATATGGGGAGAACCATACTGCACCTAATGTGGGGGGAACCATACTGCACCTAATGTGGGGGGAACTATACTGCACCTAATGTGGGGGGAACTATACTGCACCTAATGTGGGGGGAACTATACTGCACCTAATGTGGGGGGAACTATACTGCACCTAATGTGGGGGAACTATACTGCACCTAATGTGGGGGAACTATACTGCACCTAATGTGGGGGAACTATACTGCACCTAATGTGGGGGAACTATACTGCACCTAATGTGGGGGGAACTATGCTGCACCTAATGTGGGGGGAACTATGCTGCACCTAATGTGGGGGGAACTATGCTGCACCTAATGTGGGGGGAACTATACTGCACCTAATGTGGGGGGGGGAACTATACTGCACCTAATGTGGGGGGAACTATACTGCACCTAATGTGGGGGGAACTATACTGCACCTAATGTGGGGGGAACTATACTGCCCCTAATGTGGGGGGAACTATGCTGCCCCTAATGTGGGGGGAACTATACTGCACCTAATGTGGGGGGAACTATACTGCACCTAATGTGGGGGGAACTATACTGCACCTAATGTGGGGGGAACTATACTGCACCTAATGTGTGGGGAACTATACTGCCCCTAATATGGGGGGAACTAATATGCTTTAAAATGCATGATTTTACCTTTTATGAACAAGTAAAGGACGACGTGCTGGTATAATGACGCAACACTATGGGGCTGGTATGTAATTTTTTCCAGGGCTGGTTTTCACACCCAGTCCGGCCCTGCTCGTTTGGAACGAATTACCATCGTATGTTGAGGGACCACTGTATTAGTGTGGTGTCATCTCTTCAGTGTAAGAACCAGAGCTGTGTGGAGATTCCTGCATAAGGTGGGTGCTGGGTTATTGGGGATGGGTGCTGGGTGATTGGTGCTGGGTGATTGGTGATGGGTGCTGGGTGATTGGTGCTGGGTGATTGGGGATGGGTGCTGGGTGATTAGTGATGGGTGCTGGGTGATTGGTGCTAGGTGATTGGGGATGGGTGCTGGGTGATTGGGGATGGGTGATTGGTGCTGGGTGATTGGGGATGGGTGATGGGTGCTGGGTGATTGGTGATGGGTTCTGTCATATAGAGGTCAGACCGGGGCATATAGGGGGAGACTTATTAAAACCTTTGCAGAAGACAATCCTTCTGCAAAACGATCTGATTGGTTGCTGTGGGCGACTGCACCGCTCTTTCTCTGCACAGGTTTTGTATAAATCTCCTCTATAATACAGTATATTATAGTGCAGCTGTCACATGTTTTCTGTAAATAAGACTGACAGCACAGCCAAAGTGTATATACACATGGCGGACCTCAGAGAAACAGTTTTTCACGCGATTTTACAAAAACACCAACTTTTATGGGGGCTAGGAATGTCAAGGAGGCCCGGCGGGAGTCCACTGTATCCCTGGGCCGCAGCACATCTGCCCATTAAGTCTGGCAGACGTTTTTTAAATTATGAAAAGTATCCTCTTTTTTTTACTTGAGCCCCTGCCCTCCAAAATGTCTGTGCACGTCCCTGCTTATCAGTAGGAGAACCAGGAGGACCCCACTGCTGACACAGAGACATAAAAAAAGCAAGACTACATTTTGCCAAAATTAACTTGAGTAAGCCAAAAATCCTTCTGGGAAAACGTTTTGTGGACAGATGAGACCAAGATAGAGCTTTTTGGTAAAGCACATCATTCTACTGTTTACAGAAAACGGAATGAGGCGTACAAAAAAACAAGGTGGTCAAATGCAGCTCCCTGAAACCCTAATAGGGCTTGGGTGACGCTGCAAAATGTGCAGTGGACCCTTGAGGACCTGTTGGGGGGGGGGGGGGCGGGGGGTTTAGCAACAGGAGGTAATCTGCGGTGTATAGTACACCGCCGATCACCTAATTCCGGGACATCAGGTCACACGTGACCCGTATGACCGGAATCGCCGCAGATCGCCGGTGTTAATTCACTGGTGATCTGGGGTGATTGCCGACATTTAACCATTTGTTTAGGAACAACAGCAGCCATAAAGAGAAGACCTGGTAAAGTTACTATGTGGGGTCTCCAAGTGCTGAGGTGCATAGTGCAAAAAAGTCATCAATGCTCTGCTGACTCAATAACAGTGGAGTCTAGACCTCATCTGGCATTAAAATTAGCGTAAAAAC